>NC_134581.1:83177500-83845000 GCF_037038515.1 Microtus pennsylvanicus | reverse complement strand
TGTTATGACAAACAATAGAGAATAAAATAAAATTAAAACAATAAAAAAAAAGAATACCCAGCAGTGTCCTGTTAAATAATTGGATGAGATTCATCAGGGTAGCAACTGGCGCTGAGCGTTTTTTAATTTTCTCCCTGCTGGATATTCTCTTCTCACAGTATCAACAAATAGATTAACTGCCTGTCAGAGAGGAGGCCCTCGCAGAGCAAAATTGAATTCTTTAGTATTTATTTTCCCTTTATGTCCTTTCCTCAAAGAGGAGCATCTGATTTTCCCCCCTCCTATTGACAGGACCTGATGCTGTCACTTTGTAGCCCAGACTAGCTCAGAACTCACTGCATAGCCCAGGCTGGCCTCAGATTCATGGCAGTCCCCCTGCCTCAGCCTCCAGAGTGATAGGATGCCTGACATGACTCATCAGGCCTGACTGAGCACTTTTTCAAAAACCCCTGATCTAGAAACGATTCATTCTGCTCCCAAGGACTGCTTAAGTGCATCATGCAAGCCGCTCGCTCCACAATAAGTCATCCCGTTCCTGTCTTTTCCATTGAAGGCAATGAACTTCAAAAAGGCACGAGACAGAGGTAGACCTGGTGCTTGCTTTGTGTGTTTGTGGCAAGCAAATACAAACAGTGCCATAGTGCTTTGAACAAACATGAATTTTTCAGAAGTTCAAATAAAGGGATGTTGGGGGTAAGAGGAGCGAGGCACACCCCGTAATGATGTATAACCACAACAGACCAATGCTGTAATGACAGTGACTTACTTTCAGGAGAACATTACCGTTCAAATTGGACAAATAGCAACCATATGTTTTTTTAATTATTTATTTTTTGAGACAAGATCTTATGCATACCAGACTGGCTTTAATCTACCTCGTGGGTGTTGGGAATTCAAGCATGCACCACCATGCCTGATGTATACGGTGCCGGGGCTTGAACCCAAGGCTTTGTACATGTTAGCCCAGAACTCAACCAACTTTGCTATGTCTCCAGCCCCATGACTTTTTTAATTTTAGAATTTTGTTGAGTATTTAGTTATTTTTTTTTTAAAAAAGCTATAGGTAGCTGGGAAATTATATAATTTTTTTTGAACTTTTAAGCCATTGTATAGTGATGTCAATATCAGATGTCTAGGAGGAGGCTTTTCCTTGTTATAAAATGGGCTGTGCTGGGGGTCTAGTTCAGTGGTGCAATACTTAAATAATGTGCTGAACGCCCTGAATTCAATCTCTGGGGCCCCTGAACATTAACTGGCTGTGAAAACCTTGATATAATGAGAACATTTGAACTAGGAAATCAGAATGTGTGGCAGTCCAACCCTAACTGGACAAATATCATCCAGGCAAGCTGGGACCTCAGCTTTAAATTCAAGGAGAAGCCATAGGTACGCCTTTTGTTCTCTTTCAGACGGACTGAGAACCTGATATGATGAGGAGCTCAGTTTAATAATGAATATGGAAAAATGTGCAAAAAATTGAGTGTTTCCATAGCTATTTGGGGGGGGGTTCAAGACAGAATTTCTCTGTGTAGCCCTGTATATCCTGGAATGTGCTCTATAGCCAAAGCTGGCCTCAATCACAGATCCTCCTGCCTCTGTCTCCCAAGTGCTGGGATTAAAGCAGAATACCACTAATGTCTGGATGAAATGTTATTTATTCTGTTATTTATTAATTTGTTTGCATATTTATTTATTTATTTTTCATTTTTAAGACAGGGCTTCTCTGTGTGATAACCCCAACTGTCCTGGAACTCACTCTGTAGACCAGGCTGGCCTCAAACTCACAGAGATCTATCTGCCTCTGCTTCTTGCATGCTGGGATTAAGGGAGTGTGCCACCACACCAAGCTAAACACTAATCACTCTATTAGAGGCAGGTTGTTCTTGTCTTTGCATGCTCAGAGTCACTGAGATTAAAGAACTGCCACCTTCATTCTGTAAAATATGGAGACTTGATTGTGGCAGAGAAGGAAAGAACATAGCAAGAGGTGGATACAGCCCACAGCCCCTAGCTCAGCTGTCTGCCCCCCACCATGGGGTGGGGGAATGTGCCCTGCAGCTCTGCCCAGGCCCAACTCTGCATTCTTTGTTCTTTAGCTCCCAAGATCCCCTTCTCATTAAATCTGGGAAGTGAGACAGAAACAGAATCACTTAATGGTGTCTGGGAAAGACAGTTGTCAGTTTTTCTGCCCTGGCCCTGGCCCAACTTTCCAATCAACAGAATTGCACTCAAGGTTGGACCCACCTAAGTGAAGCTAGGGCAGGTCCAGTTCAATCAGACCTTCCAGGGCTGGAGTTCTCGGTGGTGGGGAGGAAGCAGAAGTACAAGAGACGGGATGTAGACTGGTGCCAAGCCAGCAGTCCTTGAAAATAATACTAAATATAAATCAGTGAAGGGTTTTCCTCCCCGTCCTGAGGTCCAAACTCAGGACCTTGCACATCAGCTAGGGGAGAACTCTAGCACTGAGCTACATCCCCTGTCCTAAATTTATGGCATTTTAATAGATGGTTCATACCTTTGGTCTTCCTAGATAACAGCAGCAACTTCAGAGCAGTTATTGGCACCAAAAGGCAGGGGGCTGCTCAGACACTGCATTTCTTCAGTACTTAACTCCCCTATCATATTTGATATCAATCTAACTCACCAAAGGAAAATAAGATACAAACTCTTTTTGAAAGTAAAGACAAGTTTTAAAGACAATGTAAGATAGAATCCCATTTACAATAGCAATAAAATAAAATAAAATAAGCTGTAAGATACTGGGGGGTTAAGAATTTGTATGCAGGACTTTTTATAGAGAAGGTTTCTAAGCCCTGGTAAAGGGCATCTGAGAGAACCTGGATAAAAGATCGATTCTGTCATGCTTGTGTAAGGGATGACTTCCCTAGACTAACTGCGAATTTTATTTACTAAAGTCAGAAATCCCAATAGATTTGGATGTGGAGGTGAGGGCACAGATGCCCAGAAAGACCCTAAAATTTATGAGGATGAATTAAGATCCAGTAACATTAAGATGGTTTAAAAACTCAAGAGCCAAACCCAGAGGACATGGCATCAGGTTCTGAGAGGTGCCACAAAGGTCAAACTCCCAGCAGCGTGTAGCACTGGCAAGGGATAGAAAAGCTTGCTGGGGGCACTGGGGTGTGAGGCCAGAAGCAAATGGGAACGGTACATGATGACCTGGCACATGACGTATCTGGCATCATAAATCAAACAGTATAAAACATGAACTATTTTATAAATGCTGACACCTCACTTCTGCATGGGAAAATAAACTCTATGGAGCCTCAGTCCTGAACACTAAAGGTAAGACTACAAATTCATTAATAGAACATACATGATCACATATTATGACCTAGAGGCAGGGAAAGAATTTTTAAAACAAGATTCAAAAGCAAAACCGCACAGAGGAAAATGCGTGGGTTTTTACATCCAAATTAAAGATTTCTGTTGAGTGAAATACTCCATCAGCAGAGTCAGCAGACGGGTAATGCCTAGAAAAGACATTAGCAACCAACAATTGCTCGGGGAATCCCAACAAATTAGTTAGAAAGACAGGAATCAATAGAAAAACAGGCAAATTATGAATAGGTAGTTCATAGAAAGAGAAACCTTAGCTAACAAGTATCTGAAGTAATGCCTAATTCCAGGAATGAAAAAAAAAAACACCAAACAAAGATTCTACTTTATATTGAATAAATTAACAAAACTCAAAGTATGATAATGTCAAGAACAGCCACGTGAAGGACAATTTGGTTGAACCTGTAGAAGGAAGACTGCGTACGGCCTATGACTCTGCATTGGCACTTTGAAGATAACTGCAGCCGGGCGACACCCTCCCACGAGAGTATTCGTCACCGGCTAATGGCAGTACAAAGAGAGTTTACTCTCAGGAATACCAGGGGACTTGTGGAAAGACAGGCTGTGAACGCTGCAGGGTGGTCGGCAGTATAGTCAGCTCTGCTCACAGCACTTCCGTAGGTGCCTTACGAGGTGTGGATTAGCAGGACACGCATTACAGCAGGCACGATGGTGTTGGACTGTCACTTTTTGTGGGTCCAATCCCCCCAACTCTTCAGCTTCAGGACAAGGCTCAAGCGGTCTCTTGGGAGAGTTGCCCTGACAAGTGACGGGATTTCCTCACCGAAAGTTTTCTCCCTCCTAGTGGAAGACCAATAATCATTGACTGATTGATTGATGCTCTGACATCTTTGCTTCGGTTTGGGAAACTCGGAAGTGTCCGAGTGTTGTGAGCTCTGTTCAGTTTTTAACTTTTTCACATGGCCTCACCTTCTGTCCATCCTGACCCCCTGACTTCCTTCCCATGTGATACTTCATGGACAAACCTATCTGGATCCCACATCTCAGAATTTGTTTCTGGGACGCTCTGCCTAAGCAACACATTAACTAATTAAGAGTGAGAGGCATCTGTGAGGGGAACAAAGGGGAAAACAAGAATTTAGGAAATCATCAACAATGGAGATGGCATACCCTTAAAAAGAAGTATGATTGCCTCAGCTCTGCCACCCAAAGACAAGAATAAGGAACATCTAAAACATGTAACATGTCTAGGTGACCATGTGCAAACCTGTCTCCCCTCTTCTCTGTAATACAGCACCATTTAATCTTCTGCCTGGAGATCAGGCAGAAGGAACAGAAGTGGAAGAGATCAGTGAGCAAGGACTCGTGTTTTGCCTCTTTGTAAACAGGGACATCCTCAAGAACCAGATTGTAGAGTAGTGGTCACCCAAGCCTGTCCTTCCTACAAAGAGCTGAGAGAGATGGAAACAGACTGCCCAGCATGAAAAGAGGCCTCCCCCACTCTCTCTCTCTCTCTCTCTCTCTCTCTCTCTCTCTCTCTCTCTCTGTGTGTGTGTGTGTGTGTGTGTGTGTGAGAGAGAGAGAGAGAGAGAGAGAGAGAGAGAGAGAGAGAGAGAGAGAGAGAGAGAGAGAGAGGGAGAGCATGGCTCCACCACCTCAGGCAATGAACAACCCAAGATTCAGCAATTGACAGATTTTGCACAGCAGAAACAAGAGACCTTTACGGCCCTTGAGGGAGCTAGTCCTTACACTCAGGAGCAGCCCCGGAGCTCTGAGCTGGAGTCTGCATAGAGCTGGATGTTCATGTGTCCCGTCCCAATTCCCCTCCATCTATTCCCAATTGTGAAATTCTTCAGCAATACACCCCATGTCCCAACCTATCACCTCTCTGTCATCTCCTCTCTATCTCCCTTCCTCATCTCCAGAGCCTGCCGTCCTCCTTGAAGTCTCTGTGGTGTCTAGGTTAGTACCACACAGCTGGACACTGAGATAGAAGAAGCTAAGGAAAGAGAAGCAATGATCAACAGTCTACAAGTCCCGTGACTGGCCAGTCAGAGGCTGCAGTTCCTAGTATCCTCTTGTCCTGTGGGCAAAAAAAAACAGAGCTCAAATGAACACAAGTAAAGGGTAATACGTCTTTCCTTCCTCATCTTTTCTGTATGAATTGTATTGTTTTCATGCTCTCCAGATCCTAGAAGTAGGAACAGCCCTTGGTCCTTAGGAACTTACAGTTGCCGGGAAAAGAAGTCCTGTAGACAACAACTGATGACATAAATCATAAGAACATTACTGAGTACTCCCTATGTTCAGAGTAAGAAAGCTCACTTCACAGGGAAGAGCCAGTGGGTTTTGCAGGATCATCTACTTTTGAGCAGCCTTGTAATTGATAGAACTCATTGTTATGTTCAAAATTAATTTTACTGTCCTCAAAAAGTAAACTGAATATAAAAGTAAAACATCATTAACAGCTATTTGGCTTTAAAAACAATAGTAGCTGGGCAGTAGTGATGCACACCTTTAATCCCAGCACTCAGGAGGCAGAGGCAGGCGGATCTCTGTGAGTTCGAGGTCAGCCTGGTCTACAAAGTGAGTTCCAGGACAACCGAGGCTATTACAGAGAGAAACCCTGCCTTGAAAAAATAAAAACAGACAAGCAAACAACAACAACAAAACGAAGTCTTCGATAGTACAAAGTAAGACATATTCACTCCCAACTGTTTTATTCTACCCCTCACAGGTAAATGTAAGGAGTTGAAGGATTCAGTGGAAGTGGTTTCTTTTTCATGATTTGGGGGTGGGTGAGAAGGGGTCTTACTGTGCAACCAAGGCTGTCTCCAACCTCACAAACCCCCTGCCTTGGTCTCCAAAGAGCTCTGTGAAATCTATTCTAATACTAGCTTTATATAGTAAAATAGAAATGGAAAGATTTTTAACTGAAGAGTATGTCGTTGTAGCAAGGTTTCAGAAAAAGAAATCTGGCAGGCATGTAAAGCTTGGATCAAAGTTAAAAAAAAAAAACACTTGAGAAGAGATAAGCGCAAGGAGGATGGGATGACTCGATTCAAAGCAATGACGACGTCTGTCAAGCATGGTAGACTAGACCTCGTAATCAAAGGGTACATCTATGCTCCCCGGTAAAAACCTGCTGAAACAACCAGAAAGGAAAGAAAGGGACACGAACTCTCAAAGGCAGAGGCTGCAGCAGAGTGTCAAGCAAAAGTAGATGGGCTCTTTGAAATCACTCTTGTAGCTGCCCCCACGTTTTCCAAGGCCGGTGACCTGGGTGAGACTACAAGCAGACTCCAGGACTGCCCAGAGAGACTGACTGACAGGAATCCACACAGAGAGACTAGCCACAGCTGAAAGTGGGGGTGCGGCATCACTCAGAAACCAGGAGACTGCATGGATCCTCATGTTCCCTTTCTGACTAGATTTTGGCAGCCAGGCCTGTGTTTGCCTCTGCAGAGGATATGAGGATTCCTTTATTGGAAATTTATCAGCTCTAGAACAATGGTTAAGTAACAGAGCTTCAACCTCCCAGCCTAGAGACCAGATCGTTGTTCAATCCTTTTAAGGCCATCCAGTCACCCAGACTAAGCCCTAAATACACACACACACACACACACCACAATAACAATACACACACAGATACACACACACAGACACACACACAGCACAATAACAGTACACACATAGAGACACACACAGCACAATAACAATACACACAGATACACACACAGCACAATAACAATACACAAATACACACACAGCACAATAACAATACACACAGAGAGACACACACAGCGCAATAACAATACACATACAGAGACATACACATAGCACAATAACAATGCACACACACACACCAGATAGACACACAGCACAATAGCAACACGCACACAAATACACATACACAAATACACACACACAGCACAATAACAATACTGTGACCTGCTCCCTAGCACATCGTTCTAAAATACTAATAGGTAATAATTAATAAAAACTGAGGGAAATTTCTAACATGAAAGACGGAAGTTAAACTGATAGAATTTTGAGGAAACAGACAATTCAAAAAATAAATGGCAGCTTCAAAAATAGAATGAACAAGTTCAGTACTGAGAGGATCAAGACGTGACATGTATTCTCCCCAAAGAAGAGAATGGAACAGAGAATAATAAAGAACTTTTTCACATGTAAACAAAATATTAATGGGAAGAGTCAGTTGGAAACAACCTGAGACAGTCTTCCAGGAAATGGAATAACAAAAGCAAATCCATGAAAAAAATAGAATAAAAGGGGGTAACATTTGAGAATGAATCTACCCAGCAGTCCTAACTCCAACTGGGAGGGAGCAGAGAGAGCTGTTAGGAAGTGAGCAAAGACACAGCATGGATACTAACGTTTCCTTAGCAAAGGCTACAGTAGACCTGGAGGGAGAGCCCAGCAAATGTGCTGGTTAGAATGAGAAGGGTTCCCATAGGCTCATGTATTTGAATGCCTAGTGACCAGAAAGTAGAACTATTTGGGAAGGATTAGGAGGTGTGGCTTGTTGGAGGAGGTTTGTAAATGGGAGTAGGCTTTGAGGTTTCAGAAGCCCATGCCAGGTCAGTTTCTCTCTATTTCTGCCTTCAGATCAGGTTGTAAAGCTCCCAGCTACCACTCAAGTGCTATGCCTGCCTGCTTTCTGCCATGAAGTTCAGGGACTAACCCTCTAAAGAGTAACATGCCCCCAATGACACGTTCCCTTTTATAAAAGTTGCCTTTGTCAGGGTGTCTTGTCACAGTACTAGGACAATGACTAAAGCCAGTGGATAAAGAGCTTGCTGTACAAACATAAGGAACCACGTCCAGATCCTCAGGACCCATGTACAAGCCTGCTAGTCACACTTGCTACCTATAATCCATGAAATCCCAGCACTTGGGAGGCAAAGCAGAGGATCCTGAGAGCAAGCTGGCTAGCTAGATGAGATGGAACATTCCAGCTCTCAGAGACATCTTACTTCAATAAAAAAACAAACAAACAAAAAAAAAAAAACAGAAGTGGAAAGGGATCAAGGAAGATACCCATCATCAACTTTGGCTTCTATATACATGGTCACACCCACCCACCTATATGCATGTGCCCCCACACACTAAATCATGCATACATGTATAACACATACACTGCATTTGCATACCCTAAAAAAGAAAGCGGTCACAATGTCCTGGCACTGAGCATCTCTCTGGCGCCAGCACAGTAAATGGAAAGTGACACTAAGGAATGTCACTGCACATTTTCAGACAGTCAGGGATCTAAAGAAAATTCTAAGCTTGGGTACATTATTCCTAATAGTCAACTTGTGGAAACAAGCCAGCTGTCCATCAACTTATTAATGGATAAGCAAACACGGTCTCTTTGTATAATGGAGCGTTATTCAGTCTTAACGAGGAACGTGCAATGACGTAAGTGAATCTGGAAACCTTACACTAAGTGAAGGCAGTCACGAAAGACCACGTGTGTACAATCCTCTTTACACAAAACTTCCAGCATAGATGGATCCATCCACAGGGGCAGGGCAGTGGTCGTGGTTGTCTGGTGCTGAGAAGAGGTTAGTTTCGAGGGGAAATGGAGATTGTTTGGTGTGACGTGGATCTCTACAGGATGGTGAGGTGTTCCAAGAATGATTATGATAATTGTATAACTTAGTTAAATATACTAAAAATCACTTGGATAGTTTCTATGGGCGACATGTGAGGTCTCTGAATTATATCTTAACAAGGTAGATGTATTACAGAAAATGACAGTGGTAGGAATAGGAAGGGAGGAAATGCCTTAAAAACTTACAAAGGATTAAGAAATCTAATGTCAAACCAGGGGTGATGGCACACAACTTTAATCCCAGCAGAGGCAGGCAGATCTTTGAGTTTGAGGCCAGACTAGTCTAAAAAGCAAGTTCGAGGACAGCCAGAGCTACACAGAGAAACCCTGCCTTGAAAACATACACACACATGCACGCACACACACACACACATGTAAGTGCACATATATGCATGCGAACATGCACGTGCGCACGCACACACAGTAAAAGGAAAAAAGAATCTAAATTTCAGGGTAAGAGACTGTAGCTCATGGGCAGAGTATGCACTCAGCATGCACCCAGGCCCTCGGTTCAATCCTCAGCACTGAAGAAAAAAAAGTCACAAAGGTATTGGATCTCTTGAAATATAGGTCAAGATACAAAAATAATGATGGAACAAGATTTTTTAAAATATGAGGCAAAATGACCTTTAAGTAATATTTCTATATCTTGACAAATTATGAGTCAAGTTATAAAGTTCAACACAGACATTTTCAAAAGTACAAGTACTAGAAAATATTTATCTCTCATAAATCATATATCCACTATTCAAAATAACACACACACACACGGTAGGGGGAACAGGAAAGGGGGGAGAAAGGGAGGGATAGAGAGGTAGACAGGGAAGCAAGGAAGGGGGACAGGGGAGACTGAGGGCCCAAAAAGTCAGAGGCTCCTTTAGGAGAAGCATACAAGGGATCCCCCAAATACTGGCACTCAGATGACTGGCTAGATGGTAGCAATACGATGACAGTGGTAGAGCTTCAAGCCGAACTATGCTAATGGGGAACTGATAAAATCCCCCCAAAAAACACCATGACCAAAGTGGAGGTACTTTACAGTTCTCTTAGAGATTGTTGGAGTAGACAGGGATGGGTATATAGAAAACTAAGGAGAATTTCAAAGCACAAATATTAACTTTTTTAAGAAGCAGTATATACATATCTATGTGTGATGAGTACTAGATTTAAATTATTATTCTCCAGAGGAAGAAAGCAATGATGCTGTCAAAGACCGGGGAGGGGAAGGCATCAAGCATTGGAGCTATAATGCTGCTAAGAGAACAGCTGGATTTAAAACTAATGAAGATCAGACACGGGAGCACACACCTTTAATTCCAGCACTCCGGAAGCAAAGGGAGGGAAATCTCTGAGTTCATGACCATCCTGGCCTACATAGCAAGTTCCAGACCAATCAGAAATACACAGTGAGATTTTATCTCAAACAAAACAAAACACAAACAAACAAACAACAACAACAAAAAAAAACCCCACAAAGTTAAGGAGGAAGCCTGAGTTAGAACAGTGGTTGTAGGGACAAAAATGAGGAAAATAAGAGCTGTTTGAGAGACACTGTGTGTAAGACAGGTTTGGGGTCTACATAGACAGCACAGGAATTGGAAACAGAGAGCACACCCAACAGCCAACCAATTGAGGCATTCTGGCTTCACATGAGTGTGCATAGTGAAGGTGCTTGGGAAAGCTGAGTCCTCGGGAGGACGGGCCTGCTGGGAGTGGGACTAGGGGTGGGGATGGAAGGACGTGTCTCTGTGACCTGTCTCTGTTAGTTCTGGAGGATCTGTACTCTGACAGCAGCTGGCTGAGAGGATTCGGAATGGGAAAGGTTCCAGCACCTGCGGAGGCCTTAGAAATCACTCCCATCAGTCCTTCCAACTCTCTGCTAATCAAAGGGAAGCCCCGAGAAATTACAATCCGAGGAATCCAAGGAAGGAGACGTCTCCAGCCAACATCAGAGACAGATCACAGCCTCAAGAGCTAGGGAAGGAAAGGAATGGCAGCGGATGCAGCCCAGCTGGCCTGGCATGCAGGAAAACATGGACTACTTCCCAGCACCGCATAAACCAGGCATGTAATCCGAGCCCTCGAGGTGGTAGCCTCCATTTTCAAAGCCAGCCTGGGATGCATAAGGCCTGTCCAAAGGAAAAAAAAAAGTCCAAGAAGGACTGTTGGCTTGGAAAAGTAAGTCCAATGGAGATGTGGGGTGGGGTGGGGTGGGATGGGGTGAGGTGGGGTGGGGTGGGGTGGTATCGGGTGGGGTAGCCAGAATGCACAGTGTCAGATACTGAGGGAAAGAGTGGATCTACCAGATGCTGCCTTGCTCACAGCAAGTGCTCTCAAGTATTAGTAGGTATGGTTATTTCTTTTTCCTAGAAACATGATGGTGAAAAAACCTTTTGAAAAAGGCCAGTAGCTTAGTGGGAGTAACTCAAGCGCTGATCAGTGTTAAGAAATAAAGCCGTGGACCCCATGTGTAGACAGAAGTGAAGGCCTTGGCAGAGAGAGATGAGAGAAACAGCAGCCTTGTGAGTGGGAGGGGCAGGGTGGCAGAGCTAAGCATTAACAGAAGGTGCTACGGTCACGAGTCTAGGAGGCAAGTCCAGACTACAGGGGAAGAAAGGAGGGCGATGTCCAGTTTGACCCTCCCATCTTCCTCCCCCATCCCATCTTTCTTTCTTTCTGAGACAAGGTCCTCAGGTTGTAGCACAGGTTGTCCTCAAACTTGTAATCCCCTTGCCTCAGTTTCCAGAGTGTTAGGTGATAGGAATGCCCCAACACACCTGGCTTTCAGATGAATTTTTTTGAGATTTTATTTACTTTTATTTTCTGTGTATAAGTATTTTCCCTACTGTATGTGTATGGTGCCAAAGGGGGCCAGAAGAATCTAGCATTGGATACCCTGGGACTAGAGTTATAGGCAGTTGTGAGCTGCCATGTGGGTGCTAGGAATTGAACCAAAATCCTCTGGAAGGGTTGTATCTTAGTTACTTTTTTATTGCTGTGGACAATATACCGTGACAAAGGCAACTTATGTAGGAAAGCATTTACTTTGGGGTCCACAGTTCCAGAAGGTAGCAGAGTCCATGCATCATGACTGGGAGCACGGCAGCAAGCAGGGAGACACGGTGCTGGAACAGTAGCTGAAAGCTCCCAGATTGAGACTGTAAACATGCAGCAGGGGCAGGGAGGAACTAACCAGGAATAGCCTCAAATAAAAACCAGGAATAAACCCCAAAAAATAACCCAGGAATAAACCTCAAAGCCTGCTCCCAGTGACACACCTTCTCCAACAAGACCATACCTCCTAATCCTTCCCAAAGAGTTCCAGTTAGGGACCAAACATTCAGATAAGGCCTATGGGGGCCGTTCTATTTCAAACAAGCAGAAGGAGCCAATGCTCGCAACTGTTGAGCCATTTCTCTAGCCCCTCAAGAGGAATTTTGATTAACATGAAGGAAGTCTTTTCAAAAGCAAAGTTCTGGGGGTCTTGTGTAGCCCAAAGTGTCCTCAAACGTGACATGTAGTAGAGGATGACCTTAAACTTCTGGTCCTTCTGCCTACATCTCCCCAGTGATGAAACCAGAGGTGTGTGTCACCACCAGCTTCAGATGCTCTCTTCCTGAAGAACACAGAAAAAGCAGTTGCCTATAGGAAGTTATTACCTGAATTTCTGGAAGTCAGACAAGTTTAGAATGGTGATTTTTGCCCTCTATATTCAGGGAATAATTATGGCTATCCCATTGCTGTCCCAAGTCACTACAGATTTCTAGTGATCGGCACCAACATTTCTGCTAAACAATGTGCCATGTAGATGGCAGCTCTCACAACAATTCATCCTGCTTAAAAATGTTAATCGTGGCCAAACTGAGAAATCTTGCTTTGTGGTGACTGCTAGGGGAATTCCTCTAAGGGAGCAGCCAGAAGTGGTGAAGAGCATGGCCCACAAGCCTACCAAGCCCAACTCATAGCTGCAGTGACTTCCCTTACCTAATTTACAATAAACAAGGGGAAGTCTATATTGCTAGAATGTCCCCCATTTGAAAGGTTTTTGCAAGCATTTGTCCTGGGTCAATCACTTTCTAGGGGTTCTTTTTCCCAAACAGAGGCTTGGGTGGTTACCATTTCCTAGTTTTCCAGATGAAGAAACCAAGCACAGAGACTAAGAAACATGCCTAAAGTCATTGGGCCAGGAAGGGGTAGAGGCAGGGTTAGACCCAATCAGTTCACATGAGCACCTGCCTGCTTACCAGGGCACTGTGCTTCCCTTAAGGAAAGTCGTTTCTGTTTTTCACTTTGAGGCTCTGCAAATACCCCCCCCCCCGCCCCGTTCTGGAATGTAAGTGTCCCAATAGAAGAAGCATTCTTCACTATCCCTGACTCTACTGTCACCTCCCCTTAGTACACGCGTGCAGTGCTGACTACAATTATCCATCCCGGGGACGATAGATATGGTTAAGGTTTCTGTAGAGAGAAAAATAAACTCATGGGTGTCCACCTTTGGGATAAGGATTCTAAGGAAGTTAGCAAGCTAACCCTTTCACAGATGACTCAGCAGATCTATGAACCATCACGCTCCCTACATCGTCTGAAAGTGCAAAGGAACTGAATGCCTCTCAGCACCCTTCTTTTCACTTGGGATGGGTTTTTGAACTGTGGACCCGTAGTCATGTGCTCCACTCAGGCTAGGTTTGGAGTTAGTCACCTCTTAAGGTCAGAGCATCAGGACTTGACTGAGGAGCTGCTAAAAGTCAAGCTACATCACATGAAGGAGAGCCCAGGAAACCAAACATGGCCTGTGGTTAATGGCGTTAGAAGTGCTCCAGAAAAAGATGGGAATTAAGCCGCTCGAGTCAACCATGCTCAGAAGCTGCTGGCCTTCTGATAGAATCTGGCGCCTGTCGGCAGAGCGTTTTACACCTGAGACTTCTTGCTTGTGCAGTAGCTGTGGGCACAAAGCTCCCGAAGGGGAAGCAGAGAAACGAACAGCTGAGCCAGAGGGCACCGAGAGGGCAGCCGGGAGGGTGCAGCTGGGCCAGGCTCCCCCAGTTCAGGCCCTGTATTTGTGTTCCAATTCCTTCATGCTTGCTTCAGCACTGTGGTCTATGTCTCTTGGTTGCAGACGTTCACAGAGCCCCGACGTTTCTACCTGCCAGCTCCCTCCTTTCTCTCCGATTTTTCTATCTCTCTTTCCCTGGCTCCCTGTGTTTCCTGCTTCCTAGTGGCCATAGGCTGCCCCCCTCCCCTCTACTTGTTTTCAGCAGTGGTCAGCATGCTTCCTCCTTGTCCCCTGTCTCCTTCAGTGTTTGTTCTAGAGCATGTAAGAAAGACAAAACCAGAGTTGAAGAAATGGTTTATTTCTTTTCTTTCTTTTTAAAGATTTGCTTATTTATTATAGGCATGAGTGCTCTATCTGCATGTCCACCTTTATGCCAGAAGAGGGCATCAGATCCACTATAGATGGTTGTGAGCCACTATGTGATTGCTAGGAATTGAACTCAGAACCCCTAGAAGAACAGTGTTCTGAGCCATTCCTCCAACCCGAAATTTTTTTATTTCCATTTTCCTTCCTTTCTTATGCATTAATTAATTAATTAATCATTCATTCATTCGTTCATTTATATTGAACCAGGATCCTATGTAGCCGAGGCTGGCCTCCATTTCTATATAGTGATAATGTCCTTTAACTCCTCACTCTCACCCCCCCGCCACACAAACACACCTCTCAATTGCCAGGATTACAGGTATATGTCATCAAACCTGGCTTTATGTCAAGTTTTAATTACTACATCATTTGGTTTTACTTTTTCCCTCATCTTGATTCTAGGTCTTGCTTAAGTACTTGATGGCTACAGCTTATTCATCAAATGCCATGTTGCATTTCCTAAATAATTCACACATTCTGACTCCCGTTACTTTAGCTCCAAGAAAATGGCCAAAGTTTTAAGGGTCGGGACTTAAGTAGACCCTCACTGAGCCACAGATGTTTGAGATTTTTGAGACTAATGCAGGCTTGAGGATTTTATAACATCCAGGGTAAGTGGCACTTGGGCTGTATACCTGGAGAAACACCCATGTGTATCACAGCTACCTCTGGTGAGTCCTCACTGCCCTTCAAGGTCATCATCACCCTGCTTTCTAGTGTATTGTGAACAGCATGGGTGGACAATCAAGTTCACTATGACAGTCGAAGAAGCTGACGTCAGGAGGGGGAGAAGGGCTCTAATTGAGTCATGAACCTGAGAGAGAGGGTCATGAATAGAGGTTGCATGCACTGGTTCCCAGCCATGGGTCCTCTTTTGCTTCTCCCAATCCTGAGCCTCCTTGTTGGTCTTTTGGCTACTGCCAGGCGTCATTCAGTTTTTCCAATCCCCTCTATCAGTATCTCCACCCATAATGTTAGTGTTGTCTGGCTGTTTATCTCAAGTCACTGATTATAATTCCCTGCTCCCAACCCTGACTGGATCCCTCTCTCAATGAAGAAGAAGAAGAAGAAGAAGAAGAAGAAGAAGAAGAAGAAGAAGAAGAAGAAGAAGAAGAAGAAGAAGAAGAAGAAGAAGAAGAAGAAGGAAGAAGAAGAAGAAAGAAGAAGAAGAGGAGGAAGAGGAGGGAGGGAAAGGAGAAGGAGGAGAAGCTGTTTCAATTCTAAACCTCATGAGGAGGAGGCAGTAGTTTGCAGTTGAAGCTGCCATGTATTTTGTAAGGATGATCAAAATTGGGTCCATGTGGGACAGAAGAGGGTCCTCAGAACCCACCAGACTCTCCCTTTAGCTTATTTGGGCTCAGAAGCACGTGGTCTACTCAAAGCCCAGGGAAGGGCTATGGATGCTCTTTGTTCCTTTGTAAGCTCAAAAAGGAGAAAGAAGACCATGTGAGTCGATGTGACACCTTCCAGCAACACAGGGTAGAGCTGTCACCTGCACGGCCCCCAAATCACACTGAGCTCCTTGAAACACTCCTGATTCAAAAGAGGACATAGAACAATGGTTGCTCATGGTATATGTCCAATAAGTATTGTTAGATTAATGAAAAAGCTGTTTTAGTACTCTGATATATCTGCAGGGTTTAGGAAACTCTCATGAAAAGAAATAGGTACTAAAGCTAAATGAGTTTGGCACTGAGTCAGAGCAAAATGTGTTTAAACATGAAACAGAAGCCATGGTTCTCAGGGCACCCTGTGTCCAATGACATCGGAGCAAATGTTGGCAAAGGGAAGAGCATGGTTAGTTATTTCTAAGACCCTCAAATCAGTGGCACAGCTCGGTCTCCATGATTCAAGGAACATATAGGCCTCCTTCCCATCAAAGGAAATAGGAAATCCTGTTCCAGAAACTCCGATTTTTGCAGAGCTGAAGAGCTTGCTGTCTCACAGCTTTAAGCTAAACAAGTCTAGCTTGATTATCAAATATTAGAATTGGGAGAAACAGGCACTGATGCAAGTAAAAGAATATTCTGCTGCTGATTTAAAGACAAGTGAATCGCTAAATATTTTTATTAGCAGCAAATTTGCTGCTTGCTGGAACTAATTTCACGCCCTGTAGATATGGTGCTTAAGTTGGAAATGGCGTTAAATTGCTCTCTCCTTGAGGCGGGTAAGGCTTCTGGTGGTAACCACTAGATGGCACAGACAAGGTAGTTCTTGTAAGATAGGCAGCTTTGGAGCCAATGATAGGAAACGCCACAGGAAGTCCCACCTGCACTCCCCCTTTTCAGTTCAAAGAAGTGTCCTCTTTTGCTTTAAAAAAAAAAAAAAAAAGCCCAGAAAAAGACATTCCTCCTAACATTTTTGAATTTCTCCATTCAATTCTGTCTCCAAACTCAGAACACTTAGCACATTCGAGTGACCAATCATTTGTAAATAATATAGTATATAATGAGTTAGCCCGTTCTCTTCAACTATACTCCAGGCTCTGGGAAGGAGAGCTGGAAAGTGACTGCCAGAATCGGAGTTAAAGTGAGCAGCCAGATGCAATAGGTCACAGAGCCACGGCAAAAGAACTGAGGCCAAGAATGTGGCAGAAGGAGTGAGATCAAGTGAGATTCATGGCAAGACAGAAATGCCAGAAAGGTCATGGAGGAACTGGGCATCTGAAATCAGATGAGAAATTTAAAGCGGAGACAAGTCCGTGGCTGAGGCTCAAGGAACGGCTGTGGTTCATTACCAGAGTTGGAGGACGTATTCAATAGTGAAGGTCAGAGCAAGCTGCGGTACGTTTATTGATTCCGGTGGGAGGAAACACCAAACATTGCATCTTGACTTTAGCAGAATAGTTCATAAATCTTCAAGGATTCCAACACACTATTTAATAAATCTTCAATATTATAAATAATGTTGTAAAATGGGTCATTAGGTAAAATTGAAGCTGTCTGAACACTAACTAGGACTAAGATCTCCAGTGCTTCTGAGTTCTAGGCAATATTTTTAGGAACTTGGATTAAAACATTCAGAGAACATTTATCAAAGGTGAAAGGAGACCCATGAATCTCAGGGGAATGAGAATCGTGACTTTCCAAATGAGTCTACTAGGCTGGAAAACTGAGCTCAGACTAACAAGATACAAATCAAATAAGCATTAATTTCTATATTTAGATTTCAAAAATAATTACACAGACCAATCATGGCAGGGATTGACAGCAGACAAGGAGTTGAGAGCCCTGGCCACTTCGGTGAGTCAGAAGGTATCAAACTGAAGATCCCAGAATCACTGATGACCAAATGGATTCCAGGTCAAAGGCAGCCGTAAAAGCATCAATACGGTCTCAGCCTTTCAGAGCTTTTGTAGCAACACCCAGCACCAGACTCCGAAAGACATACTGCCATGCACCAATTCATCCAGATCCCTGAGACTGGAGGAAAGGAACAACAAAATACACTCAGAGTGTGGGAGCCCTGTGGAAAGTTGGAAACTGAAAACTAGGGGAAAGATTGACAGGTACCTTCATGTATTTTTAAAATGGCCTTCTGTGTGTTGCTACAAATGGCAAAATGAGACTCAAATGAGTAGGAATCTTGAGGAGGCAAAATTTGGCTCCGTGTAAGAAACAGCTTTCTAGGATAGGCATGCAACAGTAAATGGGCAGCTTTGGGGAACTGAGAACGCCCCAACCCTGAATATATTCAGGCAGAAGTCAAATGATCTCATAAGAGATTTGTGGAAACTATGTCTAGACTAAATACCTGCCCTTGTAATAGCTTGTCTTTCAGCCGAGGGCTCATTGGCATCTGTGAGATACTGTCCAAATTCTTTACATCACACAAGCTGCCCCCAGACCCCTATGCCTGCTCTCCAAGCTCCCTCAATTTCAACCTCAGCACACCCTACACTACAGACATGCCTAGGTCCTGGCCCATCACCTGCTTAGCCACGTCACACCACCAGATGCGGATATGTGTTCCTGCAGGCTGCCTAATCTGCAACCTTCCCCTGCTCCTCCAGCTTCCTGCTTTATACCTCCCAAACACCCTAGATTTGCCACGGAGGTAGATTTGCTTTATTTTGTGTTTCCTCCACAATAGAATATGAAAGATGTGGAAATGTGTCCTATCGCCGGCTGCCCAGTTTCTACCATAGTACCATAAGTTGCCTGGCGTGCGGAATGCATTTCGCCAGGCCTGTATTCCTTAGGTCAAAACACAGCCATGGAGTCAGGCAGTATGTGAAGCTTGGCAACAGAGGGTTCAGGGAGTCTTGACCACTCAGTGAACAGTGCTCCCTCTCAGCCCTCACTATAAACCTAGGGTTTCACACTGTACTTCTTTGTCTTTCAGGAGAATGGTTTCAATTTCTTCAGTGCCCTTATTCCCTACCCTTCATCATTCCCGTGTTCTCTGTGTTTCCTACTACATGACTCCTTCTTTTGCTTTAGCCAGGCACATATTTAGCTATCAACGGGTCTGTTTATCATCATTTGCTGGTTAGATTAAGTTTAAATCCATCTACTGCCTTTAGGACTCTGAGTTTGTGTAACTTCCTATGGGGACCACTTTGGTGTGATAGCCCAAAGGTTAGCCCAAACCGAAATCATCAAGGCTTCTTTCTGCTCCTCACGGTTGCTCTCTCTGCTCAAAATAAATAAACAAAAATGGTGCATTTGTGAGACCATATTTTTTTGAACCAGCGTGGTGGCTAAGGGGGTAAAGATGCTGGCTACCAAGGCTGGCGGTCTGAGTTTAGTCCCTGGGACTGTCATGTGAAGGAGGAAACTGACACATGAAAGCTGTCCTCTGACATCTACAAGTGACATCTACCCGTGTGCTGTGGTGCTCCACCCCAACAAATAAATGGTTGCAAGAAAAAAAAATTTTTGAGACAAGGTCTTACTAAACAGCCCTGGTTGGTCTTGAACCCATTATGTAAATCTCTGGCTCCCCAGAGATCTGCTTGCCTCTGCCTCTCAAATTCTAGGATTAAAGGCATGTGCCACTATCCTTGACTCAATAATTTTTAAAGAGAAGTACATTGTTTTGGTTTTGCCTTGGGGTGTCACTCTGAAACTATTCTGATCTTGAGCTCATGGGCAACCCTCTTGCTTTCGTCTCCCACATCCTAGGGTTTCGGGCAGGAGACCCCCAAACCTGGTTAGAACTATAGTCTTGACCCTCCTTTAGCTTTAGGTCTGCATTCTAAGTTTTTGTCCTTTCCATCCTGGACGTGGCCAATCTGTGAAGTTTATCCATTTGACTGCTGCAAGCCACAGGAAAATCTCACTCTGTATTTTAAAGACCTCAAAAAAGATGGAGCCATCCCTCGAGATTCAGCCTGAACCATTCTAAAAGGCCCTGGTAGAACAGACAGCCTGTGATGGCTGATGTGACGGACACCAGCTGGACCCGATCATTTTCAGCTGCTTCTCAAGTCTGTGGGGGAACGGTGGATCCCAGACCTGTCATGGGCCATAACCATGGCAAGACATCTGGGGACTTGGAAATTCCCTGGTTCTTCCAATACTCCTACTCTTTCCCATAAGGCATTTTGAATTTTCTTCCCCCAACCCACCAAATGTTCCTCTGCAGGCTCGGACTGGGTTTTCTGCATGTCCTCCCAGCGGGGGCTTGGTGCTGTGTCTCTCCTTCAGCCCTCTACACAGATGATTCGCAGAAGTTGAGAATAGCAGAACTCATGGACTCCTCCAGCCAGCCAGTTAATATCTGTTGCCCAGACAAGATGCCTAGACTGCAAAAACAGCTATAGGGAGGGCCGGGGCTCATAGATTCATATTCTTTTGCTTGCTGTCTGTTTTATTTAAAAAAGTACTCTTTAAAATTTGCATCTATCTATATGGCCCTGCATCTCTGTGTGCATGCCAGTGGTGGCCAGAAGAAAGAGCCAATGGTCTAGAGTCAGACAGAGTCCCAGGCATCCATGAGCCTCCCCAGCCAGCCAATATGTGTGCTGAGAACAGAACTCAGGATTTCCAGAAGAAGAGCAGCAAGAGTTGAATCATCTCTTTAGGTCCACCAGATGGTTTTATGATCTCTTGCTAATTTTTAGAGCAAAGAGATATCAACCTCCATTTAATCATAATCCTACAAAGAAACTCTGCCTGCCCCACGGGTGAGATGTAAGCTTGAGCCTTCTCCCTCAGGACAAAAGGAGTCATTAAAACCTGGTGAGGGGCTTGGTGTTCTGGGAAGAGTCCTTCCTAGCAGGGGCTGTAGTAACCACAAGACATTCTGGATGTTGCATGGGACAGTCAGATCATGTTATCTGCCTCCTCAAAACTGCTCCAGTCTCCTGTACCATTCAGAAAAATTTTTTATGCTTCTTGGTGAAGTCCAGCAAAGAGGAGCCCCCATCACCTTCCGCTCTACAGGACTCTGATGCTTGTTTAGCCCTGAGGTCTTCCCCTGGTAGCGTATCTGCTCACTTTCTTCAGGTTACTACTTCCTCAGAGGAATCTTCCTTGGTGGCCATCCACCAAGAGCCTTCAATACTCGTCTCTTCCCTCTACTTTGTATCTTCAGGTCACTTAAAGACATCAGTTGTGGGTGTATTTGTTGATTACCTGGCTCTGCCTACTAAAATGAGGGTTTTGTGATTTTGTCCATTCATTAATCTCACTTTCCAAAACAGCACAAAGTACACAGTAGCAATAAGTGAATGCCATAAGTGATCGTGCTCAGGCAGCCAACTGACGCCCGTTCTATTGCTAACCCTGGAGGGGTCAGTAGGTGGTATCTGGCCAAGAAACATAGCCACACCCCTCCATTGTGTGGTCCAGAAGGCAGAGAGTAAAAGCTGCACCTAAGATTCATGTAAATTCAGTACTCCCCTCTTCATCAGAATGCCAGCTTCTCAAATAGAGACAAACACAGTCAGAATTCAACTTCCTTTCCTTGTCCTACTCTTTGGCTTTAAAAAATAAACCTTGGCGCTCCCTTCTAATATGAAAAAGGCCTTCCCAACTACCAGCTAAGGCACGTGAACTATATACGGCTGCTCTGTGTCCTAAAATATTTAGTGTGGTGTTTCCTTTTGTTAAGGCTGGCCAAGCTCTTCTTTGTCTGGGTAAGAACAACACTTTAGAGAAGAGACAAAATATCTGCCACCCAGTTGTTAAGCCAACAGGTTGAATTTTCTCTGAGAACCGTTCCGATTTGTAAGGACTAGAAATAATTCCTAAATCAAAAGCAAGTTGCTTGTCTCACCCGTGTCTGAGCTCTCGGAAGAGAGAATCATCCTCCCTCTCCAACCCTGGTGGGTGGGCGAGGAGGGGGGCAAGGCTTTTCACAGAACACAATGCTTGCAAGAAGACTGAAGGAAGGGATCCAGGTCTGCTTTCTGCTCTATTGTCTTATTCTGTCAGCTCCCACATCTCCCCAAATCCAAGCTTAATAATTTACAGCGGAAAGACATTTAATAAATAAGCGGAGGATTGGAGCTGTCAGCGCCACACAATGGGGCTGTTTGTATCTTCCTGCTTGGCGTCAGCACCAACTCTCTCAGCTCGCTTCGACTGAAACAATCCCATTTGCTATTTTCATAAAATTAGTTCCTCTGCAGTTTCTATTAATCAGAACATTCTTTGGAGAGAATTATACTGGGATTTTATCACCATCTGAGTTCAACCATTCTGTAAGTCTGATGAATTTTTATCGCCTCTGAGTGGCAGAGAGGGTAAAACTTGAACGGGCTGGTGTGAGCAGGCACAGAGCCGTCACTTAAAGCCAGCAAGGCCTGACAGATTGGGGGATCTGGGTCAGTCTCCACTGTTATACATCCGAATAGTCTCTCCCCAGAAGCATCTATAATTTCAAATATGCTTGGGGTCATGGACTTCCTTTCAAATTAGACAAAAGCTACAGCTATTCCACATCTGCCTAAGCCATACAAGTCCAGCAGATTTGTGGACCTCCCTTCCGCCTTCCATACACACAGCTACCTACGTACTCCAGGGTTAAAACCACATGTTTTAAGTTCTTCCAATCATCCTTACCTCCCTTAACCATCTTTAGCTGGAAAAGAAGTCCTGCACCTGTAAGTTCCTTGGTTGAAAGAGAAAGGAATGAAATGATTTTAGGAGGAAAGAAGTGAGGATAAAATCTCTCATGATGGCTGCTCTGTCCCTTAAAGGCTCATATGGCCCTCAACTCATGGGGCTTGGGGGAGGTTGTAGAACCTTGAGGATACAGTACTGATGAGAAGGAAGTTAGGTCACTGTGAGGAAGGGGTGTGCCCTTGAAGAGGCTGTGGGGCCCAGCTCCTCCTTCTTTCTCTGTTTCCTGGCAATGGCACAGTGAGCAGCTATGCTCTATCATATGATCCCACCGTGAAGTGTTGCCACGGGCTTCCAAGACCAAGGGACCACTGTCTCACTCTTTTGTCTCAGCCTTGGAAAGCTGACTAGGACAGTGACCGGCCGTTGCTTTTTGAAAAGTGTGTGTGTGGGGGGGGGGATGGAAAAGAGAATGCAATTCAAAATCTCTGAAATAAAGTCTAAATGTCTAACATATTGATAATGCTGCACAGTAGAAGTTTTGAACGAGACATGGGATAAAAATTATAGAAGTTCTGATGAATTTTTCTACGCTGCCAGCTTACAGAAAGCTGACTAACACCGGCATCAGCCTAAGTGAGGTAAACTCTGCCTGAGAAAGGAAACGATGTAGTTGGGAGAAATGCTGTACCGATGAACAGGCTTCTAGAACTTTCTCTGTCCATTGAACATGTGATTTTAGAAAAGAAGTAACAATCTCTGCCAATCTGAGATAATAATGCATGACTTCTAAAGTCTGCTCAGCTCCAGTAGCCAGTTGGACCTGATTCGTTATCAGCATCATTTTGTGCTGCTTTATTGAGATAGTCTCAGATAAGGTCCTGACTGGCCTCACACTTGCCGGGTAACTCAGGCTGCTCTGAAACTTGAGATCCTTCTGCCTCAGCTTCCTCAGCATTTATACTATAGGTATACCAGATGGCCTTACTGGAGACATTTAAGGTAAAACAATCAACTTTTCCCCCAAGTTTCCAGGGTATTTTAAGCTATGACCCCATGGTCTGTGTTACAACCTAGCTGTTGTTATTGCAGGGAAACTAGGTACAGCCAACATAAAAACAAACAAACACACTATGTGGCAATCACACTTCACTTACGGTCATAGAAACTTGAATTCCCTGTGACAGAGGGTTTTTCTTTTGAGAAAATATCTACAAAAATTTCAAGGAATTTTCTTTTAATTTGGTATCAAAAGGAAAAAGGTTTGGTTTTGGATTTTGTTTTGTTGTTTGTTGTTTTACTGTTTATTTTGAGACAAGATTTCTTCTCCGTGTAGTACTTTTGGTCTTGAACTTGCTCTGTAGACCAAGCTGGCCTCAAACTCTATCGATAGCAGAACAAATGAATTTACACATTTGAGAGGTTCCTTCCTTCCAGGACAGCTGGAGCTATATATATAGTGAGACTGGAGGATCGCGTGCACTAAATCAGATTTAGACAGAACAGCTGGCTTCTCAGTGTTTCCATATTTTGTCTAAGGACATAGGTTCAAGGGCCACATCTCCCAAATCTGGTATTGCTTTTGGTTATTGTCTGTTTTTCCTTCCTGCTCCCACAGTGGAGGATGCAAACTCTGCCGTTTCCTTTCACTGACCTGATCTTTTGATCAAAGAAACTATATAGCCTGGGTACAAAATTTTGACAAATTCTGGGTGGCAGTTAGGGAAGACACTCCTCTCTAAGTGTGGACCAGCTGCGTGGATGGCATGGCAATAATGAAAAGGGTTTATTTGACCTCGGACCTCTTCCCCAGTCTGTCTCTTGGTTTCACTGATCCTTAGTTTGGTACGTGTCAAAAGCTAAGGGAAGAACAACGACCAAAAAAACAAGGCCAGGTAATGACACAGAACATGATGTTATTTCAGCTAGTGATCTGGACTCAATTCAGGAGAGATGTTAGCAATCCTGGGCCCCTCCCACAGATTGGGGACTGGCTTTTCAACAGACGGAGGGACAGTAGCTGGTGTCTAGACAGCAGAACAGCTCTCCGCACCTCCAGGAGCATTGACGGGGCTCCTCCACCGCGGGGCCGGGGCAATCTAAACACGAACAGCGAGAAGCTTAAAAAAAAAAAAAAAAAAAAAAAAAAAAAAAAAAAAAAAAAAAAGGTCCTCCGGTTGTTGTCCGAGGGTTTAGTGGTTAAGGAAACGTGATTGACAAACATTGCTATCCAATCGAAACTGAGGACAGTGCATGACAGCCCAATCGGAGGGCGGAAAGGAGACCGACGTGTTCACCACCCACCACGCTTTGCGTTGCCCGGAGCCACCGCAAACGAGGGCTAACGAGGAGGAAGCTAAGTGCTGAAAGAGCGAGTTTGATTGGTCTATCGTAAATCTTCTAAATGAAACCCTACTTGTGATTCGTCCAAAGTAGACCAAAGCCCCGGTAAGCCGAATGGAGTGCAAGATGTGATCCCGGGTAAGGAACGTGAAGGCCTGGTGAGGACCAAATGCTCGGCCACGGAGGCCGGGAAGGCGAGGGCGGGAGGTGCGCGGACCCCCGCAGGCTACCCTGGAGGCTGCCTGGGATTGCTGCTTGGATCCCAGGGTTCCCAGCTCCGCTGCGGGGAGCTGCTGTGTAGTGCGACCAGCGGACTGCCCTGGAAAAGGGGCAGGATCCCCTAGGGATAGTGGAATACCCTCTTTCTACAGCCAGGTGTCATGTTGGTGGTCTTTAGGCGGCCTGGCAGTTGGTTTTCCCCAGATTTGCTTGTGACTTGAGGCACAAAAATGGAGGCATTAACCTAATGTTTTAAAGCCCAAACGAGAACGAAGTTTTTAAAGTAGAAAAAGTGTCAACGCTCAGTCTCTTTGGTTTGTTGGTTTTTTTGAGATGATCTTGGTGTACATCCCAGGCTGGCCTCAAACTTGTGATCCTCCTGCCCCAACCTTTTGAATGCTTGGATGAGAGGTGTGTGCCACTACACCTGGCCATTCTGACTACTTTTGAAGGTTTGGAATAAACAACAAAGAAAACTAAAAGGGAAGCCAGGTGTAGCTGCACACAGCTTCAGTCTCAGCACTCAGAAGGCTGGAGTGGGCGGATCTCTGTGAGTTCGAGGCCAGTCAACTCTACAAATTGAGTTCCAGGACAAACAGGGCTGTTACATAAGGAAACCCTATCTTAAAACAACAGCAATAAAAACAAAACAAACAGAAAATCAAGGAAAATCGCAAAGGATTTCTCCAGAAGGGTAATCCTGTCCAGTAACCTGTTGTTTTCAAGGACTTGGTTCTGAAAATTGGGGTATGGGTTAAGGTATCCACCAGAAGCCTTAAGCCATCCTTCCGTCCTGGGACTCTCCGCGGACAGGAAATTGTCCTGTGACAGACCTAGGTTTCTCCCTTAAGATTCTCAGCCTGGTGGGGAGCGCTGTAGTTCCCATCTTACAAGCTCTGGATGCAGGACTTTCAGTTTTCCCTGACAACTGGTGAAAGGGCAGGGAGACCCAACCTTGGATGAAGGAAGAATGCAGGACACATATAGGCAGGGTCTGAAGAAACTTGACAGCAATAAACCTCACAGCCTCCATCATAGGGAGAAAAACAACAGAATCCCTGGCCTTGACTTGTTCTTGCCACTGCTAGTCAAGGCATTTAAATGTACATAGGTAACTTTTCCTGCTCTAAGCTACCTGATTCAAATGGATTCACTATTAAAACTGTGTTGGCTAAGCCATCAGCTCTCCAAGAAAATCTGAATAATATTCTGAATCTTAAGTAAATAAACATTTTTGTTTTGATCAAATCTCACGAACAGAAAAGGCTTGGGGATTCACGAGGCCCTGGGTTCTGTCCCCAGCACCCCATGAACAGGGTGTAGTTCATACACCTCTAATCTTAGCATTGGGGAGATGGATGCAGGGGGACCAGAAGGACACTGGAGCTGAGAGAGGATCAGCTGCTCTTCCAGAGAGCTGAGTCCAGTTCCCGGGCTTAAAACCTCCTGTAACTCCAGTTTCAGGGAATTTCATGCCCTCCTTTGACCTCAATAGACACCTGCACAGACGTCACACACACAAGAATGCATGAGACCCTGGGTTCACACCTGCACAAATATCACCCCCACCCCCCCACACACCACATCAATAAAAAAAAACTTTAAAAGAACCCCCAAAATTTAATTTGGTTATGAAATAATGACCTTCATTTTAGAAGGGTCTGAAGCTGTTTGTTCCCACACCATCTGTGTAACTCGATGTCAGATCAGCGTGGATAGAAGATCAATGTTTCTGGTGTTACCAGCCTCTAGGTGATAAGTTTTCTCGCGTCTTCAGGTTATTGTATGGTGTCCAGAGCAGAGCAGCTAATCCTAACTAGACATTTCCTTCAAGGCGGTCTCACCAGCTCAGCCAGTCACACTGGTCACTTCTGATGTTCCTTTTGGCCCCTTTCCATTTCCACAGCTAAGACAAGTGTTCTTTGTGTGTTCCGTTTTGGTTTTGGCTTTTCAAGACAGGCTTTCTCTGTGTAGCCCTGGCTGTCCTGGAACTCACTGTGTAGACCAGGCTGGCTTCCAAACTCACAAAGATGTGCCTGCCTCTGCCTCTCAGTGCTGTGATGAAAGGTGTGAGCCACCGCCACCTGGCGAGACAAGTTTTCTTATCTGAAGGATTTCAGTAGTATCCGAACTGATCACTCACCAGTCTCTGTCCCGAAATCATGCACACCCTGATAAGGGGAACTGGTTCTAAGCAAGAGCTCTGTCAACTCTGTCACTGTTCCTCCCCTTATCCGCCCCCCCCCTTTTTTTCCTTTTTTGATAACTTTATTTTCAAACAGCCCTACCACGTTGCCCACGTGGGCCTTGAGCTGGAAAGTAATTCTTCTTCAGCCAACCACATAACTCGGATTATTGACCTGAAGCCAATAGACCAAGTTATCAGTTACTTTTTAAAAACTAAGAAGTCTTTGCTTAATTTCTTAGGACTGGAGAGATAACTCAGTGATTGAAAGCACTGACTGGTCTTCCAGAAGACCTGGGTCCTATTCCCAGCGCCCACATGGCAGCTCACTGGAGTCTGTAACTCCAGTTCCAGGGAATCTAAATCTTTACAGAGACATATATTCAGAAAAAACATCAATGCACATTAAATTTTTAAAAAAAAAAACCTAAAAAAAGGTCTCCCAAGTGTTTTAAAATTAGGGGCTGTTGAAATCTCTGATTTGGGTAATATAATATAATATAATAAAAATGTTGTGCCTACCAGCCAGATTAGTAAATATTAGCATTCTCGCATTCTGCTTATGGTTTTTATTTTAAAGAAACAAAGCATCACAGATAGTTAAAAATCCCTTCCATTCTTCGCTGGTCCATCCTGCTTTCCTCCTCCCTCCCAGAGTCGCCAGGATTGTTGTGTATAGTTTGTGCTCACCTCTCTTTGTTGTTGTGTTTTAGCATGTCTTCCGGGTTGGTGCACTTACATGTGTGTGCATGTGGAAGCAGGAGTTGTCCTCAAGAGCTCTGTCATTTGAGACCATGATTTTTATTGACCGAGTGTTTAACTCGGCCAGACTCGGGGAGCCTCCCGTCTCTGCCTTTCCAGCACTGGAATTAGATGCATTTTTCACATGGGTTCCGTGATCTAACTCAAGTCCTCCCGCTTCCAGGGCAAGTGCTTTACTAATCGAACTGTCTCCCTATGCAGTACCCATACTGTTATACTCTTAATACATGTGCCTCTGCCTCCCAAGTGCTGGGATTTAAGGCGTGCGCTACCAAGCCTGGCTGGAGATTATTCTTTTAAGTCTAAAATATAAACCGTACGCTTTGGATTTCAGTTTACAGCTTCCATGTATTTATTTACTTTTCCCCCAGAGCTTTGATTTTTATTACTTAAAAAAGCTCCACATTTATTTCACTTTCCGACTCTGTGCTTAGGCTTTCGACACTTTCCCGATTTCCTGCTTCTCAATAAGGAAGCACATTTGATCATGTCACGGACACACTTAGCAGACGTGGAACCTGCGGGCATACTTCTTTGTCTCAGACGATCTCATGCGGACTTAAGGTCTTACAGCAGGAACCTCAGACCACATTCGGATTTAGGGCTTTCCCAGCCTTCTTGGTACAGAGGTGAACTGTTGCCAGGGGCTCCAAACAGCCTGGTTTTGTTAGGGCTGTATTGTAGGAAAGCCTACGACAGTATTTCAGATGCTGGAGCATTCTGTGCACTGTTTTCGGGAGAGGGAAAAGAAAGAACAATTATTTATATTCTTACATATTTGTGCGTGTGCATTTGTGTCTGTGTTTGTTTTAGATAGGCCTCCCTGGCCTGGAACTAGAGCGCTTCCTGCCTCAGTTTCCCCAAGTGCTGGTGTTACAGTGGTTGCCACTGTTCCTGGGTTGCCACTTGCTTTTGTTAGAGATGGATTCATGTCAGTGTATGTAGAGCAAGTCCATTCATTTAAGTGTTCATTGTGAGACTATAGTAAATCCACCTGTCAGGTGTGTAGCTTTTCCCCTCCCATTTTCCTATTGAAATTACAGTGAATGTCCTCATTTGTGTCTGCTTATATGAGAGTTTCTAGAATTTTGTGTGAACTTTTCAAAGGAGATGCATGCCCCTCGGGGACATTTGAGGATTTGTGAGGCCATATTTAGCTATTATTGTGGTTGGAATACTCCAGAGAGCTGAGAATGTTAGGTGTGTGATGTTAGAACAGTCCTCAGACAAAGAATTGCATCGTGTGCAACCTTCCAGTGTTCTCATTTCATAATTATCTGGGCCTAGAACCTAACTCCATTTTGTGTGTGTGTTAACATAATGTAATTTTTGGCACAGTTTAATAAAGTGTAATTTCCAGGAATGTAAATCAAGGGAGAATTATACTGATCTGTGGTTTGGAACTTGAACAAGACTTGTTCCTCAGTCTAGAAAGCTCGTGTAACTGAAGGGCAGCACAGCTCGTGGTATTTGAGTTGCCAGCACAACACACCTGCATCGTCTGCCTGTGGCGCTTTCACGCTCGCGGTGATTCTAAGTTTAGGTGCAAGCATCTGGCTACTGTACTTCATTATGTATTCTCGTGGAGCCAGCCTGAACATTCATATATTTAAGCATATGCTGTTTCATTATGAATTACTTCCACTCGAAATTGACTTCTGTCCATGCTGCGGAGTAGAGGTCGCGTTTGATTGTCCTCTGGTTTGGTAATCGTTTGTGTTACCACCACCGTGAAACCCTTCACGCACCGGGCCACAAAGCCATCTTCTTCCTCGGGAGTATGAAGTTCTCGTGAGTGCACAGCTCTGAGTCTGGGCTTCCGGTTTCTTGCTAGTGGTCCATGTGTCTTTGTCCCACTGTTTGAATTACCTTGTTTCATCATGTGTCTGCGGCAGTTGGTGACAAGAAAGGCACGTCGCCATTCCTAGTTCTCAGAGTGGTGTTGGCTATTCTCGGCTCTTTACTCTCCTGTGTGAATTTAGGATTCATTTTCCAGTTCCTTAAAAAGGTATTTTTGGATTTTGGTTAGAATTGCACTGAATTTTTATGTTAAAGAAAAATTGAGATTTTTTTTTTTAATTAAGCCAACTCATCTAAAAGTATGAGTTACTTCTCTGCACAGCCTGCTTTATCCCACTGTCCAGGTACTTTTAAAAGGCCTCTTCATGAAATTGCATAATTTTAGCTATGAAAAATTTCGCAAATATTTGTTGTATTAAATCATACTTATACGTGTATGCATATGCATACATATTTTTACTCTGCAAGTTTGAACTCCATTCAAATGTTTAGAAAATAATGAAGCCAACATCTACTCAACTATCACTCAGCTTCAAAGAGCTAGCTCAGGACCAGTCTGTTTCACATCAGCCCCTCATCCCCACGGCCCCCTCCAAAGAACATGAAATTCCCAGGCATAATGTTCTGCTGTCTGTAGTGCGTCATGTGTATCTGTGCAGATTCATGTGTCATAAAGAATCTATGCCATTTCTTTAATTTTAAAAAGAATCTATACCTTTTAAATACTATATTTCACTCAAAAATTTAAAAGGTAACAGTCTTGATTTCATTAACCATCCAATGACGGTTGAATCGTTTCACAAAAGGGTTTTGTTTTTTTTTTTTGTTTTTTTTTTGGTTTTTCGAGACAGGGTTTCTCTGTAGCTTTGGAGCCTGTCCTGGAACTCGCTCTGTAGACCAGGCTGGTCTCGAACTCACAGAGATCCGCCTGCCTCTGCCTCCCGAGTGCTGGGATTAAAGGCGTGCGCCACCATCGCCCGGCTCACAAAAGGGTTTTGTAGCTAAGTGTAAAACAACAGAAAATGGCATGAGCCCCAAGTATCTGTGGCTAGACACTGATTACCAAAGTTACAAAGTCAGGTAACCATCGCCCACGTCAAAAACCAGTTTTACCATCTGTGCCCCATCCAGTCATTCAAGATATGCTGGAGCAGTCGGACCTGTTTTTGAATATCATATAATTGGAGTCTACCAGGAACTTTTTACTCTGTCCCTCACATAATGCTTGTGAAGTTCACCTACATCGCCGGATGTAATTGTAATTTACTCATTTGTATTGCTTTATACTGTCATTTGTATGATTGATTGTGTCCATAATTGCTCCACATCTTTACAGATTGCCAGTGACTTTTTGGCTATCTGCTAGATACATGGAGATATTTTGTTTGGTTCTATTTGCATTTTCCTGGTGGCTAAGGACCTTTACATATCTTGGCCATTCAGCTATCCTCTGTATACAGTTTGTTCTCATTTTTTCCTCTGATCTCTTTCTGAAATCATAGCAGAATCCATTCATTTCAGTTTGCTAGTTAGTATCATGGTGCTTTTGTCTGTTTGCCTGTACCCTTGGAGTCTTTTTCGTTAGGTCTATATTTCCTTCAGGTTACATCTTTTTTGGCTAAATTATTCCTTCCAAAACTGTTTTTTATATTTTCATATCTTTACATATATTTTCTTGTTACTAATGTTGCTCCACTAGCTTACTTTTCATTTTGTTTTCCCCACATGTGGCAAACCACACACGAAGAAGTTTCCCACCCTAAGCATTTGAAGCGTGCAGTTGGGTAGAGCTCGGTGTTTACTGAGAAGCAGATCTCCAGAACTCCTCCTGCAAGACTAGAACTCTGAGTTCATTGTCATTGCTCCCATTTCCTCCTTTCCCTGAACTGGCTTTGCTGGTGTCTGCCTTGTATGTCTTTTTTCCCATTCAGGTTTCATCCTCTCATGGGATTTTCTGTCACTTTTGTAAAGAGCTACTTTTATTTTTTTAAATCCAGAATGAGATCTTTCAACAGTCAGGTCTGGGGTGCTTACATTTACGATGAGTCCATGATTATTGCTGCAAAGTAAATATAAAATAAAAGTTTTATAATCTGTGAGGTACAGCGGGTTGCACCTAGGGCCTCACTCGTGATAGGCACGTGCTCTACCGTTGACCTGCCTCTCAACCTACTTCATATTCATTTCTTCTTTAAACGTCTGTGTGCTGGTTGGGGGCCTGTTTGTGGGGGTGCATGCATGTATGTGTGCAGGTATATATGCAAGTGTGCGGTGGGAGCCCGAGGCCAATGCCAGGTGTCTTCTTTGATTGCTTCTCCACCTCGCCTTTCAAACAGGGTTTCTCACCGAACTGGAGTCCCCCAGCTGGCTAGACTGGCTCGCCGGTGAGCCCGCCGTCCCTCATTTGCCCACACCCCAGTGCTGGGGTCACAGGTGGACACCAGTGCCTTTACATGAGTGCTGGCGACTGGGACTTGGGGCCACGTGCTTGTGCGGCAGGCACCTTGTCACCTTGGCCACCTCCCCAGCTCCCTCGCGTTTCCTCTCTACGGAGCCTTGCCTGCCTGCTGAGTGGTGTCCCCAACGACGGCTTCAGTTTAGGCCGTTGGGGATCCTGGAGGTTTCTCACTTTTATTGTGGTTTCTGTAGTTAATTGTAGCTAGTTATTTTTCGTAGTTATTTATTTAGTTGCTGTCTTTATTGTAGTTATTCTGTAGTTTACTGGAGATGGGTTTTTTCTTTGGGTTGCCAGCGCACAAAATAATAACATGGAGACTTAATTCTGAAAGGTCAGCCTTAGCTTAGGCTTGCTTCTAAATGGTTCTTACAGTTTAAATTAACCCATTTCTATTAGTTTACTTTCTTACCTCATCTCCATCCTGCCCATCCTGCTTGCTCTGTGTCTCCTGGAATCTCCTCCTCCTCCTCAGCGTCCTCGCTGCCCGGAAATCCTGCCTAGCTAGTGGCCAGTCAGGTTTTTATTAAACCAGTCAGAGTGACACAGCTTCACAGTGTACAAAAAGGTTGTTCCATAGCAGTTGATTGTAGTTAGTCTCTCGATTAGGAATTCCATACAGCGTGAGTGTGGGACCTGACACTCTGCTTGCCGGTAATGCCGGGTGAAGATTCGGATTTCTGTCTAGGTGGGTTTTTGTTTTTTGGGTTTTTTTTTTATTTTTGGCTTGTTTGTTTGTTTGTTTTGCCATCACCTGAGTCATTTGGCCTGCTTGCTTCAACTAAGTTCTTAATAGATTTTTCAGAGTCTATTCAAGCATGACTTGTCCCTTCGAGGACCCGGCCTTACGCATTGTCCTCTTTGGTTCTAGTTCAGTGCACCATGGGCTGAGGTCTCACAGGAGGAGCCCTCCTAGGCCCCCATCTCCACTCGGGCCACTGTGGACTTTGAGCTCAGCCCCTGCCTGACGATCTGGCTCTGGATGTACATTAAATTCAGAGCACTTCAGGATGCTGCCATTTTACATATTGAGGTTCGCCATCACTTCCAGCGTTCTGTGAGGCATTCCCCTCATCAGCCCAGTGCAGTGTATTAACCAGCGGTTCCCATCATCTTTCTCCACCTTGCTATGACCTTATGAATTCTGCAGACTGGCCAGCTGGATTCACTTATTCCTCAGCAAATATTTGTTGCACTTAATCTTTATCCTGAAAAATGGGGACAGCAGGGAGGGGAAAAAAACAGTTTCTGCCCTCAGGTGGTTTATTATCTTAATAAGAGAGACAGAAAGTGAACTTGTAAACAAATTAATAGAAGTGGTAGCCGCGGAGGCTGAGGCGATAGTTCAGCAGTAGAGTATTTGCCTGGCGTGCGAAAGCCTGCGTTATTACCTATACTTGGTGGAGAATGCTCTAAAAGAGAGACAGAGAGAGAGAGAGACTGACTGACTGACTGACTCTTTTGAGAGTTACTGTAGATGGGATGTCAGGGACGGGCTCTCTGAGGATGATGTTCTTCTGATGAAGCTACAATATCAACAATGTGGAGAGGCCAACCCTGTCACTCAAGTAATCAAATTGCAGGTGCCTTGCTGGGGCCTGATGGTTGAATCCTGCCTGTGGAAAGAGCAAATACCAAGTCCCAGAGACAGGGAAGTACTTCCCTTCCGCAGTTACTGATATGGTACTCACAGGGCTTTACCGAGAAAGGACAGAGGCAAGTAGGCCCTCCCTCTGCTCCACCATTCTGCCACTGATTTCTTCCCAAGTGTGCTAGCACTGGCTTATCCCTTAATCTTCTCACCATCCCAGCTCGTGATACACTTTGCTTCTGCTGCACTATAACATGAATATAACATGAATAGCCGTTTGCATCACATTGTGCCCTAATAGACCATCAGCTTCTGCTAGGCGTTGTATCTTTTTTCCCTTTGTCATCCGAACTAGGAGCACAGTGTTTTCCACAGTGGTCACAGCACAGTGTTGATTGAATAAACTTCTTTTCTTTTCTTTTTCTTTTTTCCAGTTCATGCTCAGAGCCTCGTTTCCAGTAAGCTTACAACGGAACACCCCAATCTATTTCCATTGTGTTTAAATCACCAGGTAAAGAAAACTCTGTTTTCTCAAGATTTGTCTCTGATACTGAGGAAACCCAAGGAGGTGCTCTAGATGGCGTTCCCTCATTAGTGCAGTGATAGCGCCCACCAAAAGATGTCCACACCTAACTTCCAGCGCCTGCAAATGTGATTTTATTTGGCACACGGATCTTTGCACGTGTGATTAAGGACTTTGTCTAGTGATAACAGGCAGACAAGAAGACAGGGGAAGTGTCATGTGGAGACAGGAGACACGAGCCAGGGAAATCTCGGAGCTACCAGAAACAAGAAATCATCTTGCTTAGATCCTGTAGGGGGATGTCACCCTGCAGACGCTTCTGTTGTCCCTATGGTCTTGAGAACTGAGAGCGAATCCCTCTTGTTGTGAGCCTCAACTAGGAAACCAAGACTAACTTGCCTCTTGTATGGCTCACATGTGATAGTACGTTTCTGATTGCCATGACTGAACACGCCAGGTCTGGTAAAGCACATAGCATACCGTAAGGGACCCAACACGTGACATCTTCTTTCAGGGACTGGGAGTTTTCTTCCTTCTGTGAATAAGAACTCAACACAGAGTGGAAAATTCTGCCTTGTGATTGTCTGCTGGGCCTAAGTTCATTCCTCAGGTTTAGCCGAAGTTTCAGCTTCTACCTTGGCTCTGCAGCCTTCTGAGAGCCCCTGGTTAGTATCTGTGAATGGAGAGAGCTCAGATTTCTAATGTGGGCTTGAGTAGAAGTCAAAGTGGAGCAGAAGAGACCAGATTTGAAGTGACAACCCGAGAGCAGACAGCAGCCTCATCCCAGCCTCCAGGTCCCCCACCCCTATTCCTGCACAAAGAAAGCTCTGGGCTCCACATTCCCGGTTTTCATTAAGGGACTCTGGGCCTGGACATTCCTGAAAATTAAAGACCCATCGTGAATGAGCCTCCAGACATACTGGTCATCAGGATTCCTCGTAGAGTTAGGCTTTCTGTGTCATCGAACGCTAGGCACACACGAGGGGTGGGATGGTCCAGCCAGAGGCTGATGCTGCTCTCTGTCCCATAGGATGACTGGCATGGTGCTGGGAGTGGGTGCTGGCGTGTTCCTCCTTGCTCTGATCTGGGTGTTGGTGCTGCTGCTGTGTGTGCTGTTATCCAGAGCCTCTGGGATAGCTAGGTAAGGCATTCTTTCTAGCCTGGAGTCCTAGGTAAAAGCAATTAGAGGCGAAAATCGCTGACGCTCATTAAACATTTAGAATTCAGAAGATCATTTTTGTAATTACTGGCAGTTTGAATGAGTTGCATTTTAACCTCTTATCATAAGTGCTAACTGTGTTATTTATGCTCAGGCGGAGGTGGGAGGAGAATGGGAGTGAGTCTCAGTTCTCACTGTGGAGGGGAGGAGGGAGACCAGAGGTGACAGGAAAATCTGCTTTGGCTGCTGTTGAGGTCCTTGGGAGTTGTAGGTGGAAGTTTGGTTTAATTGTTCAGATTTATGACACGTGCCTGGTCCAGTCCCTAAGGCTCCAGCCTGGGCCCACGGACACAGAAGTTACAGAGAGTTGGCCTGGACCTCTGTTCGGGCCATAATCTAACCCCAGAGACACTAGAGATGCGCTCTCTGGGGGTCATGTCAGCAATAAATGGAGAGCTACACTGTTTACTGGGGGTTCTGATCTGAAAAGAACAAAAGTGTGTGGGGATGGGGAGGGGCGCGTTTGTGAGCACATGCACTCGTGAGCACACGCACTGTGCAGAAAACTATGACTTCCCATTGTTAGGAATTTGGAATTACCAGGAACAAATAGGGATGTTTCCAGCTGGTACCCATCTAGGAAGCACGGCTTTGGGGTGGAGGACTTTGTGGACCTTAAGGGACTGAAACATGTTGACCCCAGGGAGGAGCCAGTGTAGGCCCAGGTGATAAAAAGTTGACTGTGGTCAGTGCTTTTGATACTCAGGTCTCTGTCCCCAGGTTCTCCATCGTCTTCGTCTTCCTGGGTGCTCTGATCATTACTGCAGTTCTATTGCTTTTCCCTCGAGCCAATGAATTCCCAGCCCCAGAGGTGGAAATGAAGGTAAGGCTAGTGGTTCACTTTTGTCCCTATTCGCGGCTTTCCCCATCGTGCCCTGAGACCTGTTCAAACAATGATGGGGTTCCCAGGGTGTTGCAAGGTCTCTGTCCCTTTACCCTGGGAAAGGGTCTTAGGAATCCCACCTGTAGCACCACCAGGCAATGATTTATCCATTGTACTGTTGTTAGCTGCTTGCATGGAGTTGAATGGCAGTGTGGAAAGCCACTCCTTACTGTGGAGACAGAAAGAGAAAAGAGTTAGGAACTAGGAACTGGCGTAGGCCTTAAGTGTGGTGTCCCTATTCCTTGGTTCAGAGTCTTAGATCATAGGTCAGAATTGTAGTAGTGTTCTCAGGGTGCTGAGTGACATGATTTTCCATCCTCTGAGGCTGACTTTTTCCACTTGTGGTGTCAAGAGTCATTTCCACCACGAAGAGCGGGAAAGAGGAGCCTTTCCATAAGAAACAGAAGGGGACATTGCAGATGAGTTCTGTATCAATGATTCTGTCATCCTTATTCCTTAGACCACATCAGCTGGCCCCTCCCTCTGTAAATCGATTTGTGTCACCTCTCTCATTGTCCCATTTCTGCCAGACCTCCCCTCTTCTAGTTTGTTTTTGATTTGGGGCTCCGGTTCTGCCGTGTGTGGCTGGTCTCAAATCCATAGGCTCTTGCCAAGGGCACTGGCCTTTTCTATCCCATTGTGTCTTCCTGTGGCATTCTGTTTCCTCTCGGTAGCTATTTTAATTCTGAAGGAGAAAAACATGATAGTGGCCATCATTTCTTAAAGGGCTACTGTATGCCAAGAGCTATGCAAACTAAATGCCTTGTTTACATTGTCTCATTGAAACCACACAACTCCCAATGGTATGAGGGAGGTCCTGCTGCCTTTCTAGGGAAGAGGTACAGGTGACCTGCCCGAGTTGACACTGTCCAGGAAGAAGCAGAGCAAGGACTTAAGCTGAACTCTGTTCTCAACATCTTCAACCTCGTTAGAACTCAACAGAGTATCAGACCGTTCTCTAGATCTGACAGGTTGTCGATTTTATACAGTCCACAAAATTGCATAATTTTTGATGTAAAATGAACACATACTTCCAGTTCTCCCTAGAATTAATGATGGTGAAAGGAGGAAAATTAGTTCTGGAAACTCTAAGGAAAATTGTGCTTACCACACAGATTCCAGGAGTTGCTCCCCTGGGTGTCAGGCTCTCACTACGTCAGGCCCACCCCGGTGTCTTTGTTTTCAGGGGAAAGAGTGATGTGTGCTGCCATGTTTGTAATCACTGCAAATGTGACCGCTAGCACAGGCACGAGCGAGCGCTCTTTCTAAATCAGTCCCTCTCTTCTGTCATAGGAGTTTTGGACTCAGGAGACAATGGGGACTGAGCAAAATATGTTTGTCAGCATGGCCTGCAGAATCGGAGTTCTCATTTTCAGGTTCTGAGCGCTGGCCCCTGCAGCAGCCTGGCTCAATACTGTATCAATAATACATGGCCTGGGCCTTCTGCACCCAAGGCCTGCTAATTGGCTAATTAAAAAGTGAAACAGTCGAGCGAGCAAACATGTAGCCCGCCAGAGACTTGTTCAGTACCAGAGCCAAGGTCAAAGTTATGTTAAAGCTGTTTTTATCAAACTGACCTTGATTGTAAGTTGACTGTTGGGGTAGTCTCTGGAGCAGCTGGGGTGCTTCTTGATGTCTTTGGATCTCGTTCGTATCACTGCTTGGATTGTTCAGGAGCTTTGTGCATCAAGACTGTATTAGCGCTCTGTTGCTGCTGTAACAAGAGCCTGCCTGCCAATGGAATGGTTCCCAGCATAAATGTATTATCTACAGTTGTGTGGGTTAGAAGTGCACCCTCAGTCTCCCTGAGTTAAAGTCAAGGGTGGGCAGGACCATGCGTCTTCCCAGTGTTTCTGGAGGAATGCCCATTTCCTGACCTCTTCAGCTGTAGAAGCTGCAGCCCATGGCCTCCGTCTGTAGTCATCTTCAGAGCCAGCAGCCACCAGTGTCACCTCTCTGGCTGCCTCCGTCCCACATATCTTTCCCCGAACCTGTTTTCTGCCTCTTCTTTCATTTTGTTTTGTTTCTTGAGACAAGACTACGTAGCTTCGGCTGGTCTGGAACTCTTTGGAGATCTCCAAAGTGTGTCCAGGTTTTAAGGACTCTGTTTACATTGGGCCTGCCTGGATTGGATAATCCAAGCTTATCTCCCTACTTTAAGGTGACAACCTTAATGCCACTGTCGTGCAGTCAGTGTGTTTTAGGGGTTAGGAGTTCCTGGCTGTTTAGGCTGTGACAGTTACTGTCAGGTATTTGGGAACCTCTCCTGGAAGTGAGTTCTCATGGCTTCTGTGAAGTTAGGCACTCCTTTGGATGATGATACCTGCTTTCCCCACCCATTTAAATATCACCGCTTAGCTTTGGGGTGAAGAATAGAGCTCTGTTCTCTAGAAATGGACAGCAGGCGACTGGGTAGAGCCAGGACCAGAAACAGATTCTTTTATCAACAAAGACCAGTAGAATTAGGACTTCACATATGACTGGTTACCAAGCAACCAACTGTATGTATGGGGCAAATTATGTATCCTTTTAGTGTTTTAATATCTTAGATAAGTGGCCACTTTCCTCGCTCCCTTGCAATTAGGGTTCAGAACTCTTCTGATGGAAGTCACCTCGTGTTGAAAGCCACCCTTTCGTCTAAATTAAGCCATTTGTTTCCTGTGCCTTATTATTATTAGTTATTGTTGCTTCCCCCCCACACACACACTTCTTCTTTAAAAACCTTGTATCTTCTACTCAAGGAGCTGAAATTTTTTATGCTCATATGCAGAGGGAAAGAGGACAGGATGCTACTAGAAGTTACCAAGAAACCGTGGGCATAACCATCAGGTCTTGGGAGCACAGGCAGCGTGCTGGAGTGGGGGTGATTCCATCAGGTCTCAGGGTGATCCATCAGGTCTCAGGAGTGTGCGGGCAGGGTGCTGGAGTGGGGGTGATCCCATCAGGTCTCAGGGTGATTCCATCTGGTCTCAGGGTGATCCCATCAGGTCTCAGGGTGATTCCATCTGGTCTCAGGGTGATCCCATCAGGTCTCAGGGTGATTCCATCAGGTCTCAGGGTGATTCCATCTGGTCTCAGGGTGATCCCATCAGGTCTCAGGGTGATTCCATCAGGTCTCAGGGTGATTCCATCAGGTCTCAGGGTGATTCCATCAGGTCTCAGGGTGATCCCATCTGGTCTCAGGGTGATCCCATCAGGTCTCAGGGGAGCACAGGCAGGGTGCTGGAGTGGCGGTGATTCCATTTTGATGTCTTCTGTCTCCAGATTGTGGATGCCTTTTTCATTGGCCGCTATGTCCTGCTGGCTTTCCTCAGTGCTGTCTTTCTCGGAGGCCTCTTCTTGGTTCTTACTCAACATGTGCTGGAACCAATCTATGCCAAACCACTGCGGTCCTGCTGAGTGCGGTACTGGAAACATGGGACGCTTTTATGTCCGGGATGGACACAGAAGCACGCTCCGGAGCCTTGATGACAGCCTTCATGTCTTCAAACCAGTGGAGTGCCTGTCTGTCACTAAGACAAAGCCCTTGAGCTCCGGCTTTCAGAAACTCAGCAGCAAAGCAGACTCTGTGGGCGGAGGTTGTCACTGTCTGAAGACGGATACGACTGTGTGTCCAGTCCCCATACTGCAGGATTCCTGTCTGGTGTGAATGGAAAGTGGTAACTATAATCTGCTTGGGGTAGCTGTTCAGTCAAGCCATCAGTCGTAGATCTGGGGAGAAGGAGTTTGAGGCTCTGTTGGCCAACGGAAGAGCCTGGTCCCTGTTGATAACGTCTAAGTTCTTAGTTGAATATTTGGAGCCATTTGAAGGAGAAAGGCGTTCAGACACAAAGGCTGGGTTACCACTACAGCTGGGAAGTTGTGTCGGGCAGAGGTTATTGACCACTCCTTATGTGATTCCACAGAGCCTTATAAAAGCAGTGCGTGGCATTTGCCTGAGTCCTAATAAAGCAATAAACAATGACCACAGGGCTTTCTCTTCAAACTCCTGCCTACAGCTTTTGTATATTTACATTTTGAGTTTGCTTAGAGATTAAAAGAGAGAGAGATATGGGAATGTTAAGTGTCTCCCTGCTGCGTATCTTGGGTCTTCTTCTCCCAGGGTTTGGTGGCCTCTCAATGCCTAATTTAAGTATTTAGTATCACGTAAGAGTCCTCAAGCCGGGTGCTGGTGGCTCAGGCAGAGGCAGGTGAATCTCTGTGAGTTCAAGGCCAGTGTGGTCTACAGAGTAAGTTCCAGGACAGACTCCAAAGCTACACAGAGAAACCCTGTCTCAAAAAACAAAAACACAAACAAACAAACAAGAGAGGCCTCTTTGGGCATTGGCCTTTTCATTTTTCCTTTGGCAGTATTGGGAATTGAACCTAGGGTTTCACACGTGATAGGTAAGTATTCTACCATCCTACCCTTCAATTCACTTTTTATCTTGAAGAACAATTATACTAGTTTACGCAGGCTGCCGTGAACTTTCTTTCCCTGTACACCAGACAGGCTCCGAACCTGCCGTCCTGCCTTAGTTTGCCAAGTCCCTGGGGTTTTAGGCCTGAACCATCGGGCCTGGCTCTTTTTATCTTGTTCATCAATTTGTTAGTTGGTTGGTTCTTTGAGGTCGGGTCTCACTAGGGATCCTGGGCTGGCTTGAAAGCCATCTTGAGTACTACAATTACAGGTGTGCCCCAACATGCCTACCTCTCTGTTTTCATCTTGGGAATTCTTTCTCCAAAGTTAGTAAGGAATGTGTATTCTCAGCATTATAACTTTACATTTGTCTAATTTTCCAGATCAATAAAATTTGTCACTAAATGGGATGGAGGGTCTGGTCTGGTTCTGCTTTGGAAGTGCCGTCCTGCCTGTCTCCAGCAGAGTGAAGAGGAGCCTTCTAGTCTGAGAGGCAGGAGAACAAGCTGGAGAGGTCAGTGCCTGCTGGATGCTTGAGCTGCAGCGATTCTTTGAGACTTCAGTTTTATAGCACTCTATTTATTATGATTGCTCTTCTTTCTAAATAGAACAATCCTAAGGTTTAAGGCTTCCCACAGCAGCCAGTTGGCAAGCCTAGGTGTGACAGAATCTAGTCTCTCACAGTAGAGGACCCTCTGTGGTTGAGAACTTGAGAGAGGGTAGGGTCGCTTCTTTTTCCTGTCTCTCCTGATACTGTTGTCAGGGAATAGGAAAAGCCATTCCTACCGCCTCATGGAGCTCAGCCTCAGATGACCAGGAGCTCAGCCTCAGACTGCGGAGAGTCAAGGCTGGTGGGGACCAGGCACAGTCGCACCGCCACTTGCACTGACTCCATTATCTTTAACTTTGGGGAAACTTTCCAGATCAGGCTTTATTCAGAAATCTTCAAATGAAATTGATTCTTAGTCTGGCCTAGGGCCCATGGGGAAGAAATTGAAAACATTGCTCTGGCAATGGAGGGGAGAAGGGACCATGTGGAAACTGTGAGGGAAGCGGGCAGTCTGGAGCTCAGTCTCCCTCACAGAGTGAGGGTGCCTGTGGCCTGTGGCCTTCCCAGGGTGCCTTAGCCAACAATCACAGACTGCTATGTGCCATGTGCCTTCTCCCAGGAAGCTTGCTGCCAAGGCAACTCTGGAAGGAGGGGCTTATAAATATTCCTGAAAATGAATCTATCTCTCATTCCTTTGTGAAGGTGTCCAACTAGATCCAAAGATAGCAGAAGTATGTGGGGGCTCTGATCCCCAATCTAGTTCATAAATGATTTAGGGTTACTGCTTCAGGGGGAGCAGTATTACAGTAGCAATCAAGGCCCTTTGAGGGTAAACTTCTGTTTAAGAGAATGGTATCTCTGGTCTGAGTAGAGACCTGACATCCCAGCTGGGCTGGGTCAAGCACCTGGCCAAGGGATCACCCCTAGGACAACAGGTTCACTTCAGCCATAATACAGAGATAGCTGCAGCTGGGTGGTGGTGGCACACATCTTTAATCCCAGTCCTTGGGTGGCAGAGGCAGGCAGATCTCTGTGAGTTTGAGGCCAGCCATGTCTTCAGACCGAGTTCCAGGACAGAGGCTCCAAGCTACACAGAGAAACCCTGTCTCGAAAAACTAAATAAATAATAAAATCAAATAAAATAAGTAAAAAAATAATAAAAGACAGCTGGAATGAAGATCCTTTTAGTTAGATACTAAGGTCTCCTCACCTTTCTAAGTACTAACTCAGAAAGAGGCAAATGTTTCTTTCTCCTCTTTCTTTCAGATGTTGGTCAGAACCTAAGTGTGCTTTTTCTAAGTTTGGGCTTCCTTGCTTCTTTCTGTGAAGCCACTGCCCTCCCTGCCATGGTGCCAGCTGTCAGTCCTGGATGAATGTGGCTCTCACAGAGCCTTGTTCTTCTGCATGCTCCTCCTCCAGGCGGCTGCCGAGATCAACAGCCTACCTAGCCTGCGGTTTTGGGTTTTCCATCCTAATAAAATTGCCCTTGAGCTTAAAAATAAAAACCTATAAAATCAGGACTGGGTAAAGGGCCAATTCCCAGCAACCCCTTGGTGGCTCACAGCCATCTGTAGTGGGATCTGGCGCCCTCTTCTGGTGTTCGTGAAGACGGAACACTTGTGGACCTAAAATACATGAATAAATCTTTAAAAACTACAAAAGTAAAACAATAAAAGGTGTCTATAAAGTCAGTAGATAGTAGCTGTGAGATTTCAGTTATCTACATAAGAATTTGGTAAAAGTGAAAAAAAAAACCTAAATTCCTTCCCGGGTATCATCAACATACAACTTTTTACAAATTGGTGTAAATGACAGGCTTCCATATTATAGCTGGCTGTATACAATGTAGACACAAACACCCGTGTGTGCCCATGTACCATATAAAGTATTTAAACTTGGCTTGCCTTCTACAGTTCTTGTCTGTAATAACTAGCATGGTGAAGTGAAACTTTCTTCTTACATACTCAAGGTAATCATGTCCATCCTTAAAAAAACAAATAACAAGAGCAAAAATCCAGAAGTGGAAGGCTGAATGAAGCAATGACGTCATTCGGAGACGTCACCATGGGGCACCCTGCATGCATCCCTCCTTATGGAGACAGGGCTGGTGTAGGGCTGGCCCTCATCAACCCAAACGATGCCAGTGTCCGTCAGCCGTTCTCTGTACAGGGCAGGCCGTGCTGTCCGTTCACGGTCCAGAAAGAGGAGGTCTATGAGAGAACAAGTCGTTCCAGGGTCTTCCAGGACGGCATCCTGATGAGCTAAAGTAGCAGGACCTTCCAGCTCCATTACAATAGAGTCTTTGTCTGGTCAGTTAAGCGATAGCATGTAACATTTTAGAACTATCTCAAACCAGCAAAGCATATGGAGTAATGTTTTGATAAGCAACTTAGATTTTTAAAAAGGGGGGGGCAGATTCTTTTCTGATCTAGAGTTTCAGATAATTAATGTCAAAGCGTGTCAGTGCTCAGGCACTGGGAACACAGGGTTTCCTTCACCGTGTAACACAGACTGCATGCTGGTGGAGCGAGGCAAGGGAGGATCAGGATGGAGGAATCCAAGGTATGTTAAATGTTTTTATTCTAATAAATGAATCAGTTTCCCTTTCTGCTCTTCAAGACCTAAACTTTTCCATCAACTCAGCTGCGTTGCTACTGAAGTGCTTCTGGTTCTCAGTGTGGAAAGAGCTGTGCTGTGACTTCACAGAGGAGACACAGGCAGAGAAGATGGGCTTGCAGGCCAGTAGGAGTGACTCTCGGACTCGATGCTCCAACTCTCCATGCATTCCTTGCATCTGGTGTCTCAGCTCCAAGATCAACTTTTGCTTTCAAATAACTCCTTAGTTTTACACTGGCCCGCCGTTTGCACCCACCCTTCCCCTAACTCATAGCTATGAAGTTCTCTGGAACTACTAACGGTGGTAAGAACAATGACAAACATGACAGTCCAGCCTTTGACATAACCAGATGCGACAGATACTGGAATAATTTGGAAATGTGTTGGTTATCCTAAATGGACTGTGACAGTTTAGGCTGCGAAGGGCATTTTGTAGTTGGTAGAACTGAACCTTGAATCTGCAGGTGCACCCCAACCCCAAACTTGGAAATAAGTGCACGTCATCCATGCAGACATGACACTTTTTGTGAAGTCACTGTAAGCAATTTGGTCGTCATGTTTCAGATCTATAAAGGAGGTCTTGTTACTGCCCCCACTTCACACAAGAGGCACAGACTGGGGGAAGTCACTCAGCAAAGGGTAGGCAGGAGTCAAGATTAGAAGTGAGGCCGTTTGGCTCTGTGGGTAAGCTCCTCACCCCTTTATCAGTCTATGTGTCTGTAACGCACAAACAGGATAAAACACAGATCCACTTGAGAGAAACACACAGCAGCTTATTGTGGTGAGGAAGTGAAAAGTCTGGAATTGGGCAGGAGTGTGAGACAGTGTATTTTAACAATGTACTTAAAGACTCATGGATGAATTCAGAGACAGGCTGTGCTATTTGATTTGGGATACTGAGCCATGAAGCAGCCAGTAGAGGGAGCAGTGCCTTCTGAAATGATGCTATGTGGCTATCCCCTGTAGCTCTGTGTTAATCTTCGGGGATTTTATACATGTGGTGGACACGTATGCATGTGAAGGCCGGAAGTTAACCTCAGGTGCCATCCACCTTAGTTTTTGTTTGTCTGAGGTAAGTTCTTACCATCCTGAAGCTTGCGTAAGCTTTGCTGGTTGGCTGTCAAGCCCCAGGGATCTGCCTGTCTCGAGTATTGGTTTATATCTTAGCACCATGCTTGGCTTTTTTGCATGGGCCTGGGGCTCAAACTCGGTACTCACGCTGGCACAGCAATGGGGGCTCAAACTTGGTCCTCACGCTGGCACAGCAATGGGGGCTCAAACTTGGTCCTCACGCTGGCACAGCAATGGGGGCTCAAACTCAGTCCTCACAATGGCACAGCAAGCACTTTGTCCACCGAGCTGGCTCCCCAGCGCTGGGGATTTCTTCCGCTTTCCTACGCTTCTGTCCACAAGCTGGTCATGCCCCTGTTTACACCAGTGATGCATATTCATTTCCCCCTGCTGCTGTCACACGTTCAAACTTCAGGTGACTTAGAGCAGTGTGCATGCATTACCACCGCACAGGGCTAAGGACAGCACTTTAGAGAGATCCTAGGGGAGAAGCTGTTTGCCTCTTTTCAGCTTCTAGAAGTCACCCACATCCCAGGGTTGGTGGGCCCTTCCTGTCTTCAAAGTCAGCAGTGTAACATCTTCCAGTCTCTTCACCCCTGCCTCACTGGCATTTATAGAGAGCCCTGTGGTTCTATTGGGCCCACTGGACAAACCATGTCAAGGTCCCTAATCTACTGTCTTGGGTTCTAAGAAGTAGGATGTAGACATTCAGGGCAGGTGGCATTATACCTACTATGGAATAGGGCCCTGTTTCCTAGCTGTAACGATGGCCTCCTCTACAACCGCAGCCTCCCTTCCTCCCACTGCCTCATGGACAAGGTCTCAGGGCTCCTGCACCGACCCTCCCCATGCTCCGTCTGCTTTAGTTCCCTTCTCACACCTTCAGTGGGACCCCCAAAGTGCTCCGCTCTACAAGAGGCGCTTTTCCTTCCACCTCCTCCTCCCCCCACACCCCTCCTCATACACACTAGCCCAGCCTCCCAATGGATCTCTAAAGGAGAAACACAAAGAGTTATTGCCTTTTAATTACACGTGCTATTGTAGCACTATGAGGAAGAACATTTTAAGCTTAATTGAGACCAAATGTGAAGTTAAATTAAACGAATAACTAATTAACGTAATGCTCCTGCATTAGCCCCGTGTGAGTGCAGAGGCCTGAGAGAAGACAGGTACTGAGCCTCTGGTGAACTGACTGTGCCCAGAACTGGGATGGACGGCTGGAACGGGTCGCAGAGAACCTGGCCTGGCAAGTGAGTGCGAAAGGGTACATCTGGGGAAGGGGTGGCCTCCAACCTTTGCGATTCCCCCCAGCGTATACCTGCAGCCTAAGCCCTCATTTCTGAGGCCTTGCTCTGGGCTCCCACAAATCTGCCGGCGCTTTCTAATGTCTCTCTTGTCTGCCTGGAGTGCACGTGTCTGTTCAGGCCCGGCTCCTCATGCCTCCCTCACCTAGGAAGGCTTGACAAGATTCACTTGAGCATCCACTGCCTTCCACCTCTCACTGCCTTGTCTTACAAAGCCCATGAATTCTTCCTTCAGAAGTTGTCCCGTTGAAGCTACCAGGCTCACCCCTACGGGCTGTCCATCAGGTCTGGACTGACGACTGGCGTAGCCCTCAACTTTTTGGCTTGTGTTGTTTATATTTTCCTGTTCTGTGTTAAGGGCAGCGAGTGTGACCAGCACTATCTCCTTTCACATCAGTGCTATGGTCCAATGTTATTCCTGTTCTAGATGAGGAAACAGAAAGTAGTAAATAATGAGGCTGGGAGGGGCAAGACCTTCAAGCATCCCTCCAGTGGCACTGACCTTCAAGGAATGGTAGAGAGGAGCACAGGCTTCCTTCTCTGAAACAGAATGGCACTGCCTGCCCACCCAAGACTCTACCATGGGATGGTGTCACCATCTAGTGGTGTTTAGGAGTAACATGGCTTCGCCTTAAGTTTGCACCTTCCATATAGTATTAGTTAAAATTCTTTATAGAAAGATTGCGTGACTACTGAGTAAAATACCATGTGTCGGCCCCTGCCACTTACCAGGTCTTGAATATAGGAGGTTCCTGGCTGATTGCTCCCTGCAGAATCAAAGTGAGGATCGGGCATATGAGCTTTATACTTTAACACACCGACCAACACAGCCTTCTAGTAAATGCAATGTTTGTATCTTTGGGGGCCTCTAGACTCCTGCTGTGTTGCACATGTTATCAATGTCACGAGTATGCCCTCTGGGAATGGCAGCTGTCACAGCAGCCCCAGAATACCAATCTCTCTGGTCCTGTGACACCTCTTCACTGCCCCTCATGAGCCCCACGGCTGCTGCTATGCCAGGACCCACCAAGGATAAACACAGGCACAATTGGCAAAACAAATCTGTATTGGCACTGATGGGCAGCTTAGAGGTCAGGCGGAAATGCCAGGAGTCAGCCTGGCATGTCATGATCCAGGACTCAGAGTGGAAGGAGCACGGGCATCAGAACACTAGGCAGGAGGGCGGCTGCAAGGTGGCTCCAGGCAGCTGCTCTGTAGCGGGCACTTGGCTGAGTCAAGTGTCACATTCATTTCTTGCTAAATGTGCTGCCTCTGCTCAGTGTTGAGTCATTCTCGTATCCACTGTCCTGTTCATCCCTACAGGGGAGCTGCCATGCGGTGGGCACACAGTGCTTAACACACACTGGCATTTTCGGTTGTGCCCAACGCCCCTTAGTCTTCACAGCACTGACCCAATGTCTTCATCCACTGAGGCAGCTTCAGGGTGAGGCAAGGGAGGTACGGGACTCTGAGGATGGAGATGCTCAGGAGCCAAGAGCGAGTTCCCCTCCATTCAGTACTCATGGCAGCCCCCTTGCTCCACTCTGGCCTTGGCTCTGCGAGAGCAGTGCTAATGCTTCAGAGTGGCTGCGTTACCAACAAGATCAGTGGGGGATAGAGAAGGGGGTCTTGCTTGGGGAAATACATAAAGAGCAGTTGATGGGCAAAGGGACAGAGAGGCCCAGCACCTTTGAAACAAGGTGAGAGGCCCCCATAGGCACAGATCAATTACAGAGATTATAATTTAACATGGAAGGAGATAAGGCACCTTTTCCAGGCCTTGTTCCTGGCTTGGAATTCAAACAAGTAAGAGTCTGAACAGGTCTTCCCTTCTGCTTTCAGCTCCATCCCTTCTGATTGCAGCTCCCAAAGCTCAGGCCTTAGAGTCTTCCATTTTCCCATGCTGGGTGCTCGGCAGTCCCTTCCCATAGTCTTCTGTACCCGCAGTGGCAGGGTGGTTTTGGGCTGAACTGATTGGATCAGGAGGCTTTGCCTCACCTTGTGATGGACGTTTCCGTTCTCTTGCTCATAGGGAGCACTTTGGGTGCCCTCCATGCTGCTCTTCCAATCGAGGCCTCATATTTGTTTATATCTGCATGAACAGGAGAGATGAGATGAAAGAGAAAGTAAGCCGCAGCTTAATAAGCTTCTGCCTTTCATGCGTACTGGCCATAATTAGGGTTCCCTTTAACTTCGTGGGCAGGCTCTAACAAGCCAGGATAGTATGGAAAATAAAGTGTTTCTGCCACATGTGGCCGCTTTACAAAGCATCAAACCACACGGGCCACCGTCTCTAAGAACCTCAGGACAACCCTAGCAGGCATTTGAGGGAAACATCCCCATTATATTCAGCGATGCAGAGACCGAGGAGTCCGCCAAGGTCTTAGAGCTGAGTGTGCAGAGAAACCAAGAATGTCCGGGGACTTCAGGTTCTCAGCCTCGAGCACTTTCTGCGCCCGTAAATCACTGTCCATTTCTTAATGACCTTCCAGAAAGAACCAGCCTGGGAGAGCTGCGGTGCCCAGAAAGGCCAGCTATCCCCACAAACCTGGCTTCAGTTTCAGGTTCTGGCAGGACTGGGTCCTCACTTCAAATGAGTACGCCTGCCTCTCAAGGTAGCCGAGAGGTGAGCTACAGTGCCCAAGGCTGGCCTCCAATCCAGATCGCCACATTTTCCCCCTCCATTTCTGCTTTTCTGCCTCTCCCAGGCTCCCAGGCTTCCTTCAAGCCTTGCCCGGAAGATGTAGGTGAACCGAGATAAATCATGTATGATGCCTCTTAAAGTGGAAGTACTTTCCCAGACACTGTATACGGTTACCAGGGCCCCAGGGGGTGGCTCTTCATGTATACCATCCAGCCCAGGTCCAGGCTTGGCCAACTCCTTCTTAAGAACACAGAAAGGCCCCAGGGACAGTCGCCCAGTCACCAGCACACCAGCCTCTTGCCAGCCACTGACTCAATCACTGACCTATGAACCTTCCATGTCCACCACCACCAGACACCAGGCAGAAACTACACCAGACTTAGCCGCTCTGATTGCAATTTGTTCCAGAGGCTTTGATTTCATAGTTGCCTTTGCCCACACACCCCAAGCAGAGGGGGCAGGTGACTTTGATTTCTGACATTTAGGAGGCACCTGCAGCTCAGCCTTGTTCTGTATCTCTGCCCGCTTTGCCCTACGGGTGTGTCCAAAGCCCTCTATAGCGGCTCATATCCCCTGAGAAACACTTCCCAAGCGCCATGCTCTGACTAGCTTGAATCTCCAGGAATTACTCCCAAGGAATCAGAGAATGCTGGGGCAGGGGAATCACACACAGGAGAGGACAGGATCCACATGCAACCACCATTCTGATGGCATATTAGTCAGAGTGGAGGAGAATACTCACAAACTCATAGGACTTGAGGAAAATACTATCGTGCGTGGGTTAGGACCAGACTAGAGCTACGGAGACACACGGGGACAACAGAGGAAAGGTTAGCAGGTCTGGGGTGGGATGGGAGTCCAGTAGCACATCAAGGGGCAGGAGCTGCTTCGGGGTTCCTGGGGCTTAGAATGGACCGGCACAAATGAGTACAGAGTAACTGAGCACTGGGTGGAGTCCCAGAAGTGAGGTTAGGAGCAGGGCTTCCACTGCCAGGGAACTCACCCACTGCTTCTGCTCCGGGATGCCTTCCAGGCCAGGATCTCTTTGTACACCAACCTGCAGAGGAGCTGTGGGGCGTGTAAAGCAGAGGGAGAAGACATTGTGATCTGGGCCCGGCTGAGGAAAACAGTGCTCCCCACAGGAAGGCATCCCAAGCAAAGGGCAGCTGCCATCTGCTCACCGTCTTAGAAGCCCTCGTGTTTTATGCCCCAGTTCCAGTCTGTAGACATAAAGCATTCCCCAGTGGCCATCTATGTGCCCCAAGAACGCTTACCAAGCAAGCCAGGATGTCAGCAGAGATGAGCATGTAGAAGACATTGTTCCAGCCCGTGGGGGAAATCAGCCCGGCCAGCAGGGGCCCCAGAGCCGCACCTGTACACGACAGTCTCATGAAACAGGATACATACCTTCCCTGACCACCGTGGGCAGTGCACCCAGGGGCCCACCCAAGTCAAGGCAGGGTTCAATTGGCAGGAGCCCAAACCCGGAACAAACCTATGGAGCCGGTCCCGTCGATGATGGCTGTGACCGTGGAGAGGGCCTTGGCGTTACCCTTCAGGCTCTCGTGTGTGCCCTGGGGAGACAGAGTAGGGTGGGATGAGCAGAACCCAAGCTGAGCAGAACATCGGGGTAAAAGTAGCGCTGGGAGAAAGCTAACAAGGAAGGTAGTGATGGGGGCCTGGGGTTGAAAGGAAAGAGCCCGTGGGGGGTTCTGTAGCACAGCAGACAGGAAAGGGAGAAGGGGAACTGAACTTGTAGACAGAGCCCCTGACCAAGCCCTCAGACCAGCCTGATAGCCAGAAGTAGCCCACTCACCAGGTCAGCAGAGACCGCTGTGGTGATCAGCGCATACGGGCCATTGACCAGGACCCCACAGATAATCAGCATCACTGGGAAGACAGCAGAGATGGTATTCTTAGAGATGAGGGACTGTGTGCACACAGTGTGTCCAGAGCAAGTGTGTCACAGTGTGTCACACTCCCTGGCCTTGACCCAGCACCCACTTCATGGAGCTCCCCGGGCAGAGCCTCTCTAGTGACTGTGTGGGGTTCACAGCTCCTCCTCACCTATGGAGCTGGCTATTCCATTCTGGCCAAAGTAGTTGTACAAGAACATCTGAAATAGGAAAGAGACAGTTGAAGCCCGTTTCCTCTCGCTGAGCTAGACCAGTCTGCAACAGCTGTCTGCTCTGGAAGGCTACATACCACTTGTTCTTCCCGCCATGTGCATCCAGTCTTCTCAAGTCTTTGTCCCAGGCATGCATGGTCTAACCATGGTCATCTCGAATTTCTTTTTTATTTTTTTGTTTGTTTATTTCGAGATGCGTGTCATGCAACACAGGCTGTCCTGAAACTGACTCCGTAGCTGAGGAATACCTTGAACTCCTGATTCTCCTGCCTCGACCTCCCAAACACTGGGACTACAGACATGTACCACCGGGAATGGCTCTATAATTTCCCCTTCCCCCTGTCTTCTCTGGTGTCTGTCCTCGATCTCTTTATTATTCCTTTATCAAGACATGCAGCACCTGATACCCCTCCTTTCACGGGGCCTGGTCCTCCGCTGGCTCTCACTTCTCTTTCTCCACGTGCACCCAGGAAACACACGCACGCATGTACAAAGAGACAGCTATGCATGCCAGCGCGGAGACGGACACACAGGCCTGAGGCCCCAGATATCTGATCACAAGCACATGCGCGTTGAGATTATACACGTACCATGGGAGCAGCCAAGATGAGCATGATGCAGCAAGTGGTGGCCCTGCCATTGGTGTAGTCACTGATGAGCCCTGCCGTGATGCCACCTGGAACACATGCTCACTCACACATTGTCCCTGACACAGCCACGCTGCTCCTCGTCTGCTGCCCAATTTTCCCATCACCCTGCCACATGCTGGCCTGGCCTCAAGAAAGACCATCTCTCCCTGCAGCCTTCCCCTGCACCCATCACTCCAGGAAACCAAAGCACGAAGACCACCTTTCTTAGTCCCACCCCCCCCCCCCCTCGCAGGAGCAAAAATGAGAATACACCAGGAGGTCTTTCTTCTCTGGATCCACCGCCCAGATCATGGCCCGCTGTCCCTTCTTTCTGCACCTCTGCATAGGAACAAGCAGGAAAGACAGCCAGAATAAAAAAACGGGGCCTCACCTATGATGCCACCAGCGTCAAAGAGTGTGGATAGGTCCCCAGCCTCCTTGGCACTAAAGTGAGCTATGGAAAAACACACACACAAAAAAAAACCATGATCACACAGGGAGGCTCGCAGCAAAGCTCAATACCACAGCTGGAAGAGTCTCTGTTGGACACTGATCCAGCCCAAAGAAGAAGCTGAGGACCCATGACCAAGTGATTGGCCAGGGCCAGTGTGAGTTTGCAGTAGCTTGGGATATACTCCATCAGGCTCTGAGTCCCACAATACCCTCTTCTGACCTAGACCTTTCAGAGCAAGGTACCAATCCTGGTGTGCCTCCAGCTCTTTCTCCTGGAGTATAAGGTTCTGACTGAGCTTTGGCCCAGCCAGCCATTACTTTGACCCACTCCTGACCTAGAAGCAAGCTTCATAAGTGCTCTTCCTAGGCAGGCTACAGGAATATGCTAATGCCCACAGGCACAGGAAGAGACTGGCGGTGGGAACATGGGGACCCTGGGTTTAGAAAAGGGAACATTTAGAAGCTTGACTGGTAACTCCACCCTCAAGGCTGATTCATACTCTGAAGTCAGCATTAAAGCCACCAAACAAAGGGTCACAATGCCTACAAAACTGCCCTCCTACTCTGCTGGTATCAGAGAGAGGGGCCCTCGTGTAGAGCTATGGGGCAAGCTACAGTTCAAGATCTGGTGGTGACTAATCCCAGTGGTTTCCTGGTCTCCCAGTCAAAGTCAATGTGTGTGGGGCAGGACAGCCATTGTTCCTTTTCAGAGTTGAGAAAGGGTGAAACAGCCCTGGGCGAAAGGTCCTGGGTAAGGGGTGGAGCCCTAGAATCCTGGGGGTCAGGAAAGTGGATCACACTGCTTTTCGGTGTGTTACCCCATCAGTGGAAAGCAGAGACTGAGCAGGTGGAGAGCAAACAGCCCTTCCAGCCACCGCAGTGACCTCTTCCATCCTTATGTCCTTGGGTGGTGGCACTGGAGAGTGGCCATTGCATGGGGGCAGGTCCCCCAGAGTAGCCCAGAAGACTCCAGTACAAAGACATCACTCTCATGAAGGCCCTTGGAAGAAGAGCCTTGGAGGCCATGGAGTAGGAAGGCCCCACACAGCCTCTTGCTTGAGGTGGAGGAGTTCCAGGCAGACTCCGCCCACCTTTGGGCCAAGCAGCCAATACACAGGATGGAGAAATCAGGACAGAACTTTATGCTCCTAAGGTCCAACTCAGCTCCCAGGGGGCCGGTGGCTGGAGAAAGTGCCTGGGGCTCAGCATCCTACTTACTGAAATAAGCAAGCAAATCTCCCACCCGAAGAGAGACCAGCTTTGCTTAGGTTGTTTACCAGAGTCAAACTCAGGCACGGTGCCTTCTCTGCCCCGGCAGAGACCCTGTTTCTCAGCTCTTCTTCCCCTGGGACTCACCCACATTGAAGATGTACAACGGCAGCCAGTAGAGGAAGGTGTAACTGACTAACTTGGCAAAGAGCAGACATAGCGAGAACTCGATCACACCCTGGGCAGCACAAGAGAGGACACAATGAAAAGGTGCTCGAGAGATCCCCAGTCCAGTGGAGGTCCCACCGGTGAACAGCACTACCCCATGACTGTCATCACTCCCAAACAAAGCAACCCCAAATATACACCCCATCCTAATGACTGCCTCATGCCATGTCAAGACAGCCCTCCTATACTGCCCTTCCTAAGGGGCCATCCTACAGTCTGTACAGAAATTCTCAACGCTACCCTATCCCCTGATAGCTAATGGAAACTCTAGAGAGACCCTCCTCCCTTCATCCCACAAACATCTCACCGGAATCTTGAGTGCCCCCAGAAAACTGATGGCTGCAGGCTCTGAGCCCGGCTCCTTGAAGGAGCTGGCTGCAATGTCCACATTACTCTCCCTGCAGGAATAGGGACCATTCACAGGATCCTCAGGGTTGTCCCGTTCCTTCTCCTGATCATCCTGAGCAAAGAAAAAGATCCCCCCTTGTGGGCAGGGCCACTTACCAACCTTCTCTAATGGGAAGGACGGCCCAAGTGAGAGGTAGGGGGCGCTCATCCTGGGGGAGGTGTATGTTTCTCTCTTGGGCTGGCAGGCCCACCAGGTTGTGGGCCCTCCCATGGCCAGTTCTTGTGAGGAGGGCAGGGCTAGGGCTGGAATGATCTACTCACATGGTGTTGAGGAGGGGTGCAGTCCACATCTTCTGGATCTGGGGGGTTGGGGGGACAAATACCTTTCTGAGAAGCTTGCCAATAGCTTAGCCCCTCACTTTACAGTGGGTCTAAACTAATGTAGAGTTATCCCTACATGCCCCGCATGGGCCCCAGCATTAAGGGAGCAGGCTTTCTAGGCCAGCCTGCCTCTTCTAGGAACTGTTATGACTTGCTCTTGACCTGGTAGCGATACACCTGGCCTTGCCGACTCAGGGCTGTCAGAGAATGGGAAAAAACAGTAGCCGTCTAAATGTAAGAGGCACAACACTTCAGCAGAGCGAGCACCCACTACAGACAAAACATTTAAACTACAATGTCCCTCTCTTCAGAAATCCTTGGGAGCAAATACTTTTCTCACTTTATAGATGAAAAGGGCAGTTTCAGGGTCACAGAGCTCATTACCCAATACCCTGAACAGCAACGCTCACAGAATGTCTGCTTTCTCCCACAAACGTACGGTACAGCATGGGTGTGGAAGGGTCCACTCACATTCAATAAGAAAGAGGAAAGTGATGATGCCCATGGCAGCGGTGATAACGCCAGGCACGATGAATGACAGGCCCCACTGCTGGTTCACCCAGACTCCGGCGATCAGGGAGCCCAGGATGTTACCCACAGACGTGTGGGAGTTCCAGATGCCCATGATAAATCCCCGCCTGAAGATAAGGGAAGGAAAAGGAATAAAAATGGGGGAAAATACCCCGCCCAGCCAAGCCCAGAAGACTGGCTGCTTCTAGCCTCCAGCACGTGCTGGAGATTCTCAGAGACCCCAAGGACAGTGCAGAAAAAGCTTTGGGCTGAGATCCAGTGCGTTAGCCAGTTCCCCAGGCAAGCACAGTGGGGAACTCTGAGCACGGGGAAGTCATGAACCTTTCATTCTTCTCTTTGACCCCTATCAATGTCACCCTAAACTGGAGTCTTCAACTGGGGGTGATTCTATCCCACAGGGGACATCTGGAAACATCTGGGGATTTTTAATGCCCCTGACTTGAGTTTTGCTACTGGAATCTAGTTTTGCACACTGCAAAAACATTGTGTGGGGGCATCCCCCATAACAAAGAACAGAACAGCTCAGACCAGCAGTGCTGAAGGTGAAAACAGGCCATTTTACGCAAAAGCTGGTCCAAACATTTTGCTTTTAATCAAAAAATTGAAATAAACCTGTTATGAGAAGCATGTCTGTTCTATGGGTTAAATCCTAAAGATGAGGAAAATAGCACTGCCCCTTAGCCCCAGAGATGTTTCTTCTCAGTGGGTGAGACCCGGCAAGAACACACATTTTCTAATATTTCCTCCTGAAAGTACTCGGGACACCTCCCCTGTACCCCCGGGTCCTTCCCACCCCCTCATCACACTTACTTTCCCTTTCCAAACCAGTTGCCGACACAGGTCACCACGGATGGCCAGCCTGTGGTCTGAACAAGCCCATTGCAGACCTGTAGAAGACAGGGAAGGTAAGAGTGAGCTCAACCATCCTGAGTGGAGGAGGCTGAGTGTCGTGGCTGAGGGGCGGGAAGACAGCAGGAGCCTGGGACTGAAGCAAGGAGACCACGTCCCTGTCTGCTCTGACCTGGGGATGGCCAGGGACCTCAAGGGCTCTCTCTTTGAGAGACTCGAGTGCACGTCAGACTCATACCTGGATAAGCACAAAGTACCAGAGCATGTGGATATCCCAGAAGTACCCCAGACCAAAGAGGGAGGTGAACAGGCCGCTGAGCACCATTCCAGCTGAGAGGTAGTAACGGAGGGGCAGCCGCTCCCCAAAGATTCCACTGGAGAAAAAGACAGGGGTGAGCTCCAGGTTAGCGCTATGTCCACTCTACCACCTCCCCTCCTACCCGTGTTGCCGAAGCCACTGTGGCCGTGGTGAGCAGTGGTGATCTGTGTCCTACTGCATTCCAAGACCGACCCCAGCCCTCACTTTCAAGGCTCCTCTGCTTTATCTGACACTCTTTTGACAGTTCTGCTGCCATGTCCCTCCCTGCTGGCTGACCTTTTATTTATTTTTTCAGCACATCCCCTGCTGTTTGGTTTCCGTTCCCATGTATCCCTTCATGGTTTAGTGTCATATTCAGATTGCCTTTTGGGTACCATGACTCGGACTTCCCTAAAGCAATGGAAGCTCAACACTCTAAATTCTAAATTCTCCTTTCTCCTTTCATCAAAGAGGCCTCTGAAACATCAGCAGTCTAGACGTTCAGCTTTTTAGGCGGTAAGAGCTTATAACCTTGCTATATATAACCTGTCTTGTCCACCTCAGCTTCTCCCTCACACCTAGGTAAACTCCTCTCTCAGTTCTCCCTTTCCAGAGCCTGGAGCAGGCCCTCTGCAAATGACCTTTGCGAATAGCCCTGTCTCCCGCTATTGCGTCCCTCGAAGTTCCCCTTCAGGTAACCCTGTGAAGGATCCGCCTGCACTCCAAGCTGTTCCCTACTGGTTCACTCGCACCTTCAGCCTGAGTGTCCTTCCCTACAACCATGTCCCTGGCTCTTCACACTTCAGAGCTCACCTGTAATGCCTTCCCTAAATTCCTTGTCTTCAATCCCAGCGCACTGCCTGATTACCCAGCCTTCAACCATTTTCAATCAGCTGCTAAGGGTCTTTCTACTAGGCCATGAACTCCGCCGAGGTCACATCCTGCCTTGTCCATCTGTGATTTCTGACAGCAGGCTCTGCTTCTGGGTGAGACCCACACTGGCTGTGTGATTTAGACAGCACTGGGTAGGCTCTCCTTTGGAATCTGCATGGCCAGGGCTTAGAGGACCCTGGTCCATACTCACCGATGCTTCCTGCCCACCAGCAGCAGGTGAAGGAACACTGTGGTGACCACAGTGAAGGAAGGAGGCTGGCCATGGGCTAATGACCTGGGTGGGGCCTTGGCTTCACGCCCACACCTAGGCACTATCAGCTTTCCTGCCCCAGGTCAGCAAGAGAAGCAGCAGTCTTGAAGCATCTACCCCACTCCCACCCCCACCCCCAAATGGGCACAGGCTCTGCCTTTCTCTTACCTAATAAACATGCCAATGGCATAAGCCACTAGGAAGGCGTTGTCCACAGCTCCCAATAACTCTGTGTAGTCGTCTTTGTCTAAAAGCAGATGGGAAAGACAAAAAGTTGGCTGGGTGGGTGACCCCACAGGAGCCCCTTTCTTTCTCCAGGAGGGACTGGGGAGTAGAGAGCAGCCATGTGCCCGGTTCTTACCAAATGGACTCCAGCTGCACCAGGTAGTATCGTTGGGATCGTGGGTGTCATTTTCGGGTCTCACCAGCGCCGAGCAGTTCTGGTGCAGGCGGCTCTGGAAGGCAATGGCACACATTGGTCAAGGATCATAATGTTCTCTGGAGTCCACTCGGCCCAGAGAGAAGCAAGCAAGGTGCTATTCGGTCCCAAGCGGCGCCGCTTCTCCACCTCAGTCCATGCTCCCTCCCGCCGGCACCTCCTCCAGCAGGGGTAAGGTGGCCAGAAGACACCCGTGAATGGAATCCACAGAGCCTAAGACCTCTGCCTTCTCAGCTCCCCCCACCACCAAACAACGCTGCTGTCTGGAAGGTGAAAAGGGGGATGTGTAGGAAAACATTGCAGGAGGATTGTAGGAAAGAACCACCAACAGTCGGTATCTGGCAGGTGGAGGGAACAGTCCCAGCGACCAGGGAAAGGGAACTTGGAAGGTGAAGGCCTGAGGTCTGGAACACCCAATTGCAGCCCACGTGTCTGCCAGGTCCAACATGCCCTGCAGAATGTTCGCCCTTCCCAGCCAGCCTCACCTTAACAATGCTGATGGGCTTTCTGGACATGTGATAACAGACATAGACGAGGAAGGTGATCAGCAGGATGAAGCCACGGAACCTGGAGGAAAGAGGGGCATCACAGTCTGCAGAGGCCCAGCCACTGCTCCTTCAGGGCCTTAGCACCAACGGTTTACCTTCAGGCTCTCTTCTAGACCCAAGCTCCCAGGGCAAAGGTCAAAGTGTCTACGAGCACACCTTCTTTCCAACCCTTAGCCCGTCTAGGGTCTTATTGCAGCAAGGCTGTCTCTGCGTCTGGATATGTGGAGCAACTATGGGCACAGGGAATTGAGTCATTTTCTTTTCTTTTTGTTAAATATTTATTTATTTATTTATTATGTATACAATATTCCGTTGTGTGTATGCCTGCAGGCCAGAAGAGAGCATCAGACCTCATTACAGGTGGTTGTGAGCCACCATGTGGTTGCTGGGAATTGAACTCAGGACCTTTGGAAGAGGAGGCAATGCTCTTAACTACTGAGCCATCTCTCCAGCCCTTGAGTCATTTTCTAAACGTCTGAAATGATGGGTATGGCGTAGAGTTAAAGGGGCGAGGGGTCTTTCTACAGAGTGAGGTCCAATTTCCGTTGCAGACTTGCTCCAGACTATGGGAAGAAATGGCTCAGCTGGGACAGCTGGTGACAATGACTGAGTCCTCTCCCTCATGGTCCCTGGCTCATGGTCAGTTCTGCTCCACAGAAAGGTGATGGATGGCTTCCTCTGTGACTCACACACCCCATGTGACCTCCCGGACCTACTTCTTAGCTCATGTGCTGTCCAGATGGAAAGAGCAGTCTAATCAAGAGTTGCTCCAGATGAAGGTTCTTTATTTATGGCTAGAACCTTCTATGGATGGATGGAGATAGAGACAGACCCACACTGGAGCACCGGACTGAGCTCCCAATGTCCCAATAAGGAGCAGAAGGAGGGAGAACATGAGCAAAGAAGTCAGGACCACAAGGGGTGCACCCACCCACGGAGACAGTGGGGCTGATCTATTGGGAGCTCACCAAGCCCAGCTGGACTGTGACTGAAAAAGCATGGGATAAAACTGGACTCTCTGAATATGGCGGACAATGAGGGTTGCTGAGAAGTCAAGGACAAAGGCACTGGGTTTTGATCCTACTTCATGTTCTGGCTTTGTGGGAGCCTAGCCAGTTTGGATGTTCACCTTCCTAGACCAGGATGGAGGGGGGAGGACTTTGGACTTTCCACAGGGCAGGGAACCCTGACTGCTCTTCAGACTGGAGAGGGAGGGGGAGAGGAGTGGGGGGAGGGGGCGAGAAGTGGGAGGAGGGAGAGGGAAATGGGAGGCTGGGAGGAGGCGGAAATTTTTTTTCAATAAAAAAATATATATGGATGATAAATAAGTTTCATTATATATAAAAAAAAGAGTTGCTCCAAGTTTCCACCTCGCTATAGCCACTGCACCTCCCGTGGGGCCTAGGGAGGATCCTGCAGGGCACTCCTGAGTCATTGTTTCCCCAGCAAGGCATCAGCTGAGCTGACTCAGCAACCAGGAACCAGAAGGTGTATGGAAAAACTAGACCTCAGAATGGGGTGCTGAGGGGACAGCTCAGTGGTAGAACACATGATTAGTACGCGTGAGGCCCTGATTTCTAGCCCACCAACCAACAAACTAACCTGGAAGAAAATGTCAGACGTTAGGAGAAGACTCATGCCTCTGTTCACTAAAGAGAAGGGCTGGGGAGAAGGGCGATCAGGCCCTGGAGCCCTCCTCTCCCTTGGCTCCATGAACCGAGGGCAGGCACTTGGATGCTCACCCTGCCCTATCTGGTAATCTGTTTCCAGACTCTAAACTCACTTCCCCCAAGCACGGAATTAAGCAACGTGGGCCACCGCTTGTGAAACAAAAGGTGTTTCTGCAAAAGCTTAATTGAGTTGAGCTGCCAAACCCTGCCTCACTTCGCCCTGGACTTCAGCTTCCTACCAAGACGTCAGTTTCTATTCTTTCCATGGCTCTGTGTTTTTTCTTTGAAACCTTGGATGGTGGTGCACACTTGTTGTGATAGCACGCAGGAGGCTGAGGCAGGGGGATTGGGAATCTGAGGACAGCCTGGGCTACATAATGAGACCTCATCTCAAAGCACCTCCTTGGTTACTTGTTTCTGAGGCACCTGTTTCAGTCACAGAGGTCTTCTAGGGACCAAGGAAGCTAAGGTTACCCCAGATGCCTGCCTGACCCAGTGACTGACATAAAAAAGCTTGACGAGCCGGGCGGTGGTGGCACACGCCTTTAATCCCAGCACTCAGGAGGCAGAGGCAGGCGGATCTCTGTGAGTTCGAGACCAGCCTGGTCTACAAGAGCTAGTTCCAGGACAGGCTCCAAAACCAGAGAAACGCTGTCTCAAAAAAAACAACAACAACAACAAAAAAAAAGCTTGACGATACTGAAATTTTCCAGGTCTACCATTTATATATAAGTGTATATATAATTATATATATGTTACACACACACAGCTGATTCCTAGTTCAGGGATTTCTAGAATTCTCTGTTAGAGAGAGGACTCAGCTAGCCTAGGCAAAGAGCAATGGATGGATGGGAACTTCAACCCTATAGTTAACTGGGCTGTTGCCTAATCCAGGGGAAAGCAGACAGCACTGAGTGACACCTCCCACTCACTCACCTGGTTAGTCTTCTGCTTCTGGCTTCTTCAATTGTACATGACGGTAATATCAGCCCTAACTCGCTCACTCTCATCCTAGTCCCTGGGTACCTGTGCTTTCACCTTTAAGGGCCACACAGCTCAGCTTCTGTGACTACTATCTTGACTGACACATAGAGGTGCTGGGGTCCTTGCCAGGATATGTGGCCACAGTCACAACTTATCAGATCCTTTCTGGTGCTGAACGACCTTTGGGAACTCAAGTCCCACTGTTTCCCCTGAGAGCCCAGCAGTGATGGCTGCTCAATTACAGACCCTACTGTTACCTGGGTGGTGTGGGAGGTCCTTCTGTCTATGTGTTGCTTTTATTGGTTAATGAATAAAGAAACTGCCTTGGTCTATAGCAAGGCAGAACTTAGCTAGACGGGGAAAGCTAAACTGAATGCTGGGAGAAAGAAGGCAGAGTGAAAGAGAAGCCATGTAGCCCCGCTGGAGACAGATGCTGGAACTTTAGTCATGGCAATACACAGATTAATAGAAATGGGTTAAAGTGATAAGAGCTAGCCAATAAAAAGCTAGAGCTAATAGGCCAAGCAGTGTTGCAAATAATATGGTTTCTGTGTGATTATTTCTGGTGTCTGGGTGGCCAGGAAATGAACAAGCAGCCTCCTACAACACATGGAAAGTAAGGCTGCAACCTCAGTAGACACTCTAGATGCCTCATGAGATGGATGGAACCAAAGCGGCACTAGAGGAACAAACCAGCTGTCCGAATCCTTCCCCTTCACCTTGACCCCAGTGTCCACACTACTTTTCTCCCGAGGAAGGTCCAGCCCATCTTTTCCATCTGAGTTCCCAGGTGTTCAATCCTTCTCTGCTCAATGCCTCTTTCATCCAGAGTTTCATTCCTCCCGACCACGGGTAGGAAAAGCCATTGCAGAGAAGAGACATATCCATGCCCAAACCTAACACCCTGATGTTCTTAGAAGAAAACAAGACTGCTTCTGCATCCATCCAAGCGCCTACCACGTCACAGGCACCACATCAAGGAACTGACAACTGCAAGAGAAATGAAAAGGAAGACCCTGCTTTCTGGACTTCACGGGTCAGTGGGGGAAACAGACAGAGAGGAGGGGACTGTGCCATAAAGCAGGAAGCCTTGTGTGACAATGGAGTACAGGCGGACACGAAACCATCGGGATGGAAGTGGTGTCAGGCAAATGAGCTGTGGTTTCAAAATCATGCAGGAGATGGCTAAGTCAACCAAGGCTTGGCAGGAGGATGTGCCAGGGAGCAAACACTGGGAAAGGTGCAGAGGTGTGAAATAACAGTGCTGGGGCTGGAGAGTTGGCTCAGAGGTTAAGAGCACTGACTGCTCTTCCAGAGGTCCTGATTTCAATTCCCAGCAACCACATGGTGGCTCACAGCCATCTATAATGAGATCTAGTGCCCTCTTCTGGCATGCAAGCATACATATAGACAGGACATCGTATACATAATAAATAAATCTTTAAAAAAAAAATAACAGTGCTGACTTGGGAACACTGCATGGCTTCAGATATCTGGAAGGGGAGACCGAGTCAAGCAGAGAAGGAAAAGTGGCTGAATGAGGTAGGGCCTAGGCCAGGTAGGGCCCTGTGTGCCAAGAAGTCGAGTTTGGGCTCTCTCTTGAGGAGGATTCAAAGCCATCAGAAGGGCTGGGCTTCCCTAGGCAACGGTGCTGTGGACATGAGCCAGGTCCCCATGTGGGCTTCCTCACCACAAGATGGTGCCAGCCCATGCCTTCCCATCCTGTCAGCCTCACAGGATGCCCTCGATTTCAAGCTCATGTCTATAGGGACAAAAAGTAAGGACTTAGAACCAGGCAAAGATAGCTCTCGTCCCCAAACCTGTTTACTCCTCTGAGAAGTACTTCTTCCACCTTGTTCCCGGAACTGCTGACAGGTGTTCACTACAGATCTTACAGCATTCCCGACTCCCAGAGGATGCTTAAAAATGGCTGATACTGTTTTAGATTAGCTCATGAAGAAGAGCAGGAAGGACTAGAGGCAGCTCTTGCTATTATTACCAGGGGATTTCTGGGCCTTTATTTGCCTGACAGAACTTAGGAGGCCATCAGTCCCTCCTCCCTACCTCTCCAGGATACCTACCTGGGTCTCCTAAGACACTAAGACCTGGGGTTGCTTGTGCCCTGCCTTGCTTAGGGTGGGTGGGAGAGAGTCTGCAACCATACAGGGAAGCTGGGTAGCTGAGGTCTACTGGGGGGCAGACAGGAGATCAACCAGTCCACACTGGCATCTGATCTGTGATTTTTATTTTCAAACCTGCCCAGCCTATAACCCCACCTCCAACAAAATAACCGGACCTCTAATTCAGCGGGAAGGACAGGACCTTTGAGAGTCAGGGCTCCTCGGCTTGTTGCCTGGTGTTAGCCTGGCACTGGTCTCCTCTGGGACTTCCTGCCTGGCCTCCGAAGGGTGGAAGGTTAAGCTCCAAGTCACAACACTGACTGGGCCCCAGCCTACTTGGAGCCAGGCCTCCTACTAGCCAGGCTCCTTTCAGGTATTCATGAAAGGGCCCCAGGTGCTGTCATTCAAAGAGGCCCAGAAACAGGAGGTTTAAGGGTGGAGCTAGACTTGAGGCTGCAGAACTCAGGCCCGTTCACAGGCCAGACAGCTGAGGACTCTGGGCAGGGTAGGACCTGTAGGTTTCACTTCTCATAACTCCTTCCCTCGCAACCGAGAAGCCCCACAGGGGACGCAGGGAGAAGACTTGCAGAGTCACGAGGCAGAAGATGGCCGTCCTGGTGTAGAACTGGGCAGGGAAAGCAGGCCAGGGGCCAAGGAACATAGACCACTCCATGTGGGGGTAGCTGCCCCATGACCTTCTAAGGCTTTTTTTGTGTAGGGGGGTGGCACTTCTTAGAGTCCCACCTCCTCTACCACCAGACAGTGGTTACTGAATAACCAAGTCAGATAGAGTGGGACCAGCTATCTCTTAATTATTAGCTGACAACCCAATTCTTTCCCAGGACCTTGATAATAGCTTTATCAACTTCATTAAGACTTTGCACTAAGAGTGATTCTGGGCTAGGAACAGAGAACAAGGTGTCCCACGGTAGCAGGAGATAATGAACAAACACCACCCTTAATTAATTATTCTCCTCACAATCACCGCAAGCCAACAAGACCCCAAGAGCAGCCTCTGATCTCGGGAGAGGTGGAAACGGCCCCTCTCCTCTCTCATCACTGCTCCCCGCCTCCTCCTTTGTTACATAGCTACTTCTCTGACAGCCCCGACCATGACTTAGAGATGACAAGGCTTCCATTACCACCCCTACTTCAACCCGGGACAGCCCCGAAGATCAACACCAGGAGGTGGCTGCGGGTGACCTTGGTGCTCTCCCAGAGGAAATGAACCTGGTGACCTGTTCTTGGGTGTGCCTGTTCTGGGGACAGTAGTTCTGGAGAGGAGTGAGGGCTGAGTACAATAATAACCAGACCAGGGTCAATGAGGACGGTGCCACCCTCACGCTCCCTCAAGCCCTCCGCCAATACTGGGAGATGTCCTAGTGGGGAAGGGCCAGGCAAGAACGGATGTCCAAGGGCAGAGTCCTTTGTCATGCCTGCAGTGTACGAGAGTGAGCAGGGTCAGGTCAGGCTGGAGAAAGCTTTCATGGGACAGGGAGCAGGCCCATGGAATCCCATGCCTCTTGTCCTCCTCCTCTGTTTGGGTCTGAGTTACTGCTCTGAGAAATGGAAATGACCTAGGGCTCTGCTGGCTAACAGGAGAAAGCACCACTCTTCAGAACAATGGCTGCTCGCACAACAGGGGCGGGGCTGTGCTGAGGACCACATCCTTCCAGGACCCCCAGGAGGCCTGGCCTGAGCCTCACCCTCGCTGTCTCCTGAGTACGCCTAAGCTAGAGGTTAGAGGGCGGTGACACCAGCGTCCGCACCACACACGCCAACTTAGTGACAGTCAGCTGGCGGTGGGGTCTGGCTTCGGGGCTCTACCCCTATTTGGCCAGCTCTTCTAAAGCCTACAACTTGCTCCCTTCAAAACCTTCCAGCTGGCCTAAGTGATACCTTGTGCTGTAGATTCTAGCCCCGTCCATTCACTCTTTCTGAGCACTCGGGGCTCCCCTTGTTGGCTTTCTTCTCAAATATATATTCTTTTTTTCCAAAAAGAAAAAAGATCATCGCCTTAACCATAAATTTCATCTGGAATGTTCTGACTTCCTGTGGCTACTAGACAGTGGTTTCTTGTCCCTGATCCAGCATTCAATCCCAGCTAGAACGGGACTAGAAGCACGGCATTCGCATAGCTGATTGCAGACCCAAGGCAGCTTTTGTGCTTTGTGCTGGGATTTCTTTGGGACTGCCTGACTCTGACCTCACTGAGCACTGGCCACAGCTTGACTGAGAAGGGTCTCCACCCAGGTACACAGACAACTCCATGCCGCCTCCTGGCCCCCTCGAGCGTTCCTCACAGCTTGAGCAGACTGGCAATGCTCGGAGCGGTGGGGGTTGGGCACGCTGCTCAGTCCTTTAAGGAGGGAAAGAGGAAACACCCGGGAGAAAAGGGGAAGCCCAGAAAGCAGCTGCTGTGAGCTGCACTAATAAAGACGCGGGGGATGGGCCTCAGGCTCACGCGGCGCTGGGTGACAGGAAGGGGGTTAGACTCCAGCATTTCGGGGATCACTCCTTTTTCAGGGCACGTGGCTCTAGCCTTCACAGCTCTCCCTAAGCAGTTCCTTCTGCTGTCCTTATCGAGCACCTCTTGGCAGGAGCCAGGAAAATAAGACGAAGGACAGGAACCATCTGGGACTCAGATCTGATTTCGGCCCTCTGGCTACAGAATAGGGAAAAGGACATCAGACACAAGCCAAAAGAAGCTGAGCCTTTATTTCTGGTTCTGCTAACTTACTGTTACGGTCACTTTGGAGCAACTTGTTTAACCTCTCAAGGCTCAGTGTTATTGTTAAAATAAAAGAGTAAACGACCACACAAGATCCTCACAAGGACTAACAAATACACTGGGCCCACATGTATCTGACACAGGCCGCAGCCCTCGGTGTGTGTTTGAAGATTTTTCTGCTCTCTCTTCCTCACCAACCCCACAGCACAGAGCCATCTACCAGCCCTTTCCTTGTCCAGCTCCCAAGAGAAGAAGATGAAGGAATGGGGCGAACACAAACAGTGTGGGAGTCGAGCTCTCGCTCCCGCTCCTGCCAAAGCTATCTCCTCCACACCCATTCCTGCTCATCCAGCCCTCCTCCAGGTCCCCAGTGAGTTTCTCCTCCTCACCCAGCCCTGTACGCCCTGGCCACAGTCATCTCTCTGGAAAGATGCCCGTGCAGACATCAACACCAGGCAGGCCCAGGGCTACAGACCCTCTGGGGGTTGGGTGGCTCAGGAACACCACGAACTGTCTGTCTGCTCAGTCCTGACAGGGGATGGAGTAACGCCCACTGGATAGAAACTCCACAGACTCCGTCATCAGCCTCCACACACCTGGTGCCACCTGCTCACAACCCCACTCCAGGCTCTGCGTTCTAGCAAACTCTGCTCCTGCTGGCTGGAGTACCACACAGCCAGTCCACAGACAAAGGCTGCCCGATTCACTGAGTGCTTTAAAAAGCATTCCATTTGCATATACATAGTAAAGATAAAGATGCTATCAACTTGGGGGGGGGAACATGGGAGGGGTTGGAGGAAGGGAAAGTGATAATTTCAGTTAAACTTTTTTTTTTTTACACTACCCCTCTCCCCCAGGGTTTCTCTGTGTAAGAGCCCTGGTATTCCTGGAACTCACTTTGTAGACCAGGCTGAGCTCTAACTCACAGAGATCTGCTTGCCTCTGCTTCCGGAGTGCTGGGATCAAAGGTGTGTGCCACCACCGCCCCAGCTAAAAATATTTTTTTTCAAAAAGAAATAAGTAAATGTAAAAAATCAAACTTCTCATTTAGTCTCAATATCCTGAGATATGAGGGTGGTCATTTTCCTTGTATAGTTAAGGAAATGTAGCCTCATAGAGATTGATTTGTCTAAAGTCAAATGACAATGTGGGTTTTATTTTCCACCCACATGATCATCAGGAGTACAGGAGGAAGACCAAAGGCTTGGGAGTTGGATTAACCCAGAATCAACTCCAGTACAGTCATCTGCCAGCAACACAATGTTTGTCAAGCCACATGGTTTTCTGTGTCTCCGTTTACCAGTATGTCCCATGGGAGAACTAACCTTTCATTAAAAAAAAAAAAGACAAATTAATATTACCCAGTACAAAGTAGTACCTACAGAAAGCTTGCAGAACAACAGTCAATGGTTAAGCTTCTGGGCTAAACACAAGCCTAGCCCCCACTCAAATCTCTCCATGTGACCGCTGCGGCAACCTTAGGAGTAGGCTTTGCTGCTCTCCTTATTTCTCAGGGGAAGGGTTCAAGACCACCGGCTGCTATCTTCAGTCTCTGTCGATGCTCTCCTTAGGGCAATGTGAAAGTAGCGTGTGACAGGGTTCATTTCTAATATTCTTTCACACTGTGAGTCCTTATCCTGTGGTCTCCGTCTCGACTCATGTTTTGTTTAGCACAGGAAATGTGCACGTGTTAACACCCATTTGCTGTGATCCTCAGTAACAGAGGAGACAGAGAGAACCACCACGGTTGCATGCGTCCTGCGTGCCAAGCAATGTCTACCTCTAATCTCAAAACTTCATGTATCAGACATACTCCAGGAGGTAGCTTTCTTCAAAATCAATTCAACTGACCTCTAAAAGACACAGACCATTTGAACCACATCACCCTTTGACACTCAGTGCATGCAGCACTCCTTCTAACATTGCTAACTCGGGAGTGGGCATGTAGCTCGGTAGCAGAGCCCTTGCCTGGCATACATGAGGGCCTGGGTTCCAGCCTTCAGGTTACACAAACAAACGAATGAATAGAACAAAGTAAAAAAAAAAAAAGATTGATGACTGCTGTGTCCACAGCACCTCTCCAGATCTACCATTAATTCCAACAAGGTGGGGCGACGTCTTCATTTCCTCTGCGAGCCCCAGACTTTTGTATAACATCTTCATAGCAGAACTATGCTTAGGGTCATGGGGGAGCATCTAAACTCACACTCTTCAGGAAAGATGGAAGAGCCTCCATCAGCCGCAGAAGCTGAGCATATTTACCTGAGCTGTCAGACATTCCATCTGGAACCTCCTAGCTTCTACTGGTGAGAAAAAAGAGGCCCCCAAAAGTCAAACTCACAGCACACAGTGGTAATAGGATTCCTAGACCACTTGGAGATGTTAGAATTTTGGAGACTATGGCAGCTAGAGTCGCACTTCAAGAAGTGTGCAAGGGGGACGGAGGGTTTAGTTCAGTTGGAACAGTGCTTGCCTAGCATGCACAGGGCTCTGGGCTTCCGTCCCTAGTACCACGCAAACCACAGTGGTGGAATACAGGCGTAATCACGGCTCTAAGAAGGGTAAGGCAGGAAGATCAGAAATTCAAGGTCATCTTTGGCTACATAAGTGGTTCAAGGCCAGTGTGTGCTAGAGATCTTGTTTTTAACAGACAGTGTACAGTGATGTGTGTGTAGAAGGCTGTACTGTGCGCATTCCTGTGCTGAGAGGCTGACGTGGGACAGACTCTTCCCCACGATTCACCCTCACAGGGTTAAGGAGCAGCTCAGTGGTAGAGCATCTGACAGGCATAGTTATAAGAAAGGCTTTGTGGAGGGGAGTGTGGTTTGCCTGGGACTGTAGTAGATTCCAGAAGAAGTCTGAAAAGAAACAGTTAGTGTGTTAAGATCGTGCAGAGCAGGCTCAGGTTTAATGACTTGTCTCACAGAACTCTGAAAATCAGGTTCCTGGGAAAACCACCTAGATTTGGTCTTTCACGTTTTAGAAAGAGAAGCGCTGAGATTAGCAAGGCTTGTCATACCAATATCATCAGTTAGTGTTAGAATCGTGGGGGAAATCGGAAGAGGTAATAACTAGTTTTGTCTACATTAAACATAGAGATAAAATGCTATCATTTGATATTATTTCTGTATTAGGTGTATGAAGGTGTTTGCCTGCATGTTTGTGCACCACTTGCCTGCCTGGGTCCCCCAACTCAGAATTTTTTGTGTTGTATCTCTTCTTAAGGTTTTTCCTCTCTAAAAATTGTGTTTGTTTGTTTTTATAAGTTGAACACTTACTCTTCTGATAGTCCCACTAGGACAACTTTAAGTACACACTAGTGAATGGTCAGGAGACTTCTTTCTGGAGAAGCTGAATTGCAGGAATTGCTAAGCCAAGATGTGAAGGACCAGCACTAATAGCGCAGGAGTAAGTGAATTGCTGTGGCCGTCGCTTATGCTTGCTTGAAATGTTATTCTAGCTCTCCATTTTCAGGACAACCGTAGAAGGAAGACCTTTTTCTTTCCTCTCAAGTGATCCATAACCCACAGCAATTTAATAGGCATTGTATTTTTTTGTAAACCGAAATGTAGAAACTCTGATTCTTCTTGTTTTACAGGGCAATGTGGCTATTTGTAAAGCTTCCATAAGAATCTCTTCTTTCTTTTTAATAAGAACAGATTTAGAAGAGCTGGTTATGTAATTAAGGCCTTGACTGGATACTGTCTTCAATAAGGATGAATATGTAATAGTAACTATATTATACCCTTAGAAGAAACTGAGGCTTACTGTATGGAGTCAATACCCAAGGAAATGGTTTTCTGAGTTCCTGGTCTTCACAGGCAGAAGAAAGTTGCTTGGTTTTTTGGGTCTAAAAGCCTTAGGATATTTAGGGGACCCAGCAAAAGAAGGATCTGCCCAAATTTAAAGATACAGCAGGTAAAACGTGGTAAAGACAGTTCTTGGCATCTCAAGGCAATAAATAGTAAAATGACTATGAAAACCCGACAATGCTAGACTACCTATGGGAGACTGGAGCAAGGCTCAGTCAAGCAAGGTGCTTGCTGCACAAACTGAGCGTTATTCTCAGTGCCCACATTAAAGGCCTGGCACAGTGGTGGCTGCGTCTGTGTTCCCAGGGTGGAAGGCAGAGACAGGTGAGAGCTACCTAAAGCTCCATGGAGCTGAGTGTCAAGTTCTGGGTCCCAGTGAGAAACCCTGTCTCAAAGAATAAGGTGGGCTGCCTTCTGAAGGACACCTGAGGTTGACCTCTAACTTCCACAGGGACACACATGCACCACCTACTGAAGGAAAACTACATACACGCATACACATTAAATTATTTTTTAAAGGCTCCTTATGAAAACTTCTAGCAACACAAATTTAGCATGACCTACCTGGTTAATTAATGCTTTGGCTGTACATGGGCAAACAATGAGATTGAATCTAAGGAGATCCACTTTATTGTGTGATCAAAAATTTTTAGATATTAAAAAAGCTGAAATGGAGCCTATAGCGAAAACAACAGTGTCGAGGAGAGGCCACTCTCCAGGCTCTCTGCGTCTGGTTTTAGTTTCCCTAGACACTGAACTGTTTTATTCTCTGAAGTGGTAGCTAACCAGGTAAGTCTTGTAAAATACGTTTTCTAGTGAAATGGCATCGAGTCTTAATGTCTAAACGAGTTTATTTGTACTATGCTTTCAAAAACTATGGTAAATATACATAGCAAAAACAAGTTATTTCAATCACCCTTAAATTTAAAGTCAGAAGCGGCAAGCATATTCACGTTGTACAACCATGGCTGCTATCCACATCCACTAAACAGCAACTCTTCACTCCTCTCTCTCTCAATTCTCTGTCCTGCCAATTATGACATCTTCTTGTTCCTTCATTATGATGGGAGGGAGGTGGACTCTCTAACTCAGGCTCATGCTAAAGTCCTTATCAGAGTCGTTTTATATCTTTCTGAAAACACACAACTGTTTAATAGTTCCAAATTTAGAAAGGACCGGATAAACCATCTAAGGGATATTGTATGTGATGATTAGCCTGACTGAGAGGGCTGGAAACCAAACACCTTTAAAACCAGGCCAAATGGATCACACTCTAAACATCTGCCCAATCTGTGTTAGGTTTTATAGTTTATAAACGATGGCAACCAACAAAATATTTTTAGCCCCCCAGTTGCTGCTCTTCCCCTCGCCCCTCTGGCCGCAGAGGGGCACTCTGATGGAGAGTGGCCAAAGCCTTTTCTCCCAGCAGATGGGCGACCTTGCGGTCTTGGGGACAGCGCTGTGAAAGCCAGCTCACGCTTTGAAGGGTGACCACCCAGTGTTGGGGGAGCTGCAGCTCTACCCCCAGAGACCTACCCTAGCTAGGCATCCCTGAGACTGGAACGGTGCCCCCAGGCAGGCTTCCAGAACCAGTGATTTCTGGCTTCTGTTACCTAATCCAATCAATAAAATAAACCAAAATGGGACCAAAGATCCCTGGCCACCTTTCTCTTCTACACTCCCTGGCCTCGGTTTCCCACAGGCAAATCCAGATCCCCTAAGTGTTACATTAAGAGTTGGAGGTACTCTACAGGTACCCGCCTGTGCGCCTGTGTTTGCAGATGCGGGTGACAAACCGGAAGGATGAAGACTCTTAGACAGCCTGTTCTTCACCAGGGTCATACATTAGTCTGGGCTGATGTGGAATTAACAGATCTTTGTTACTAACCGTCCATGCCTGCGCCACTGAAGGAGCCCGGGCTTGAAAGAGCTAGAACCTCCTCCCCCACCCCAGGGACAAGCAGAGACATCAGCCGCCCGCCGGAGTGCGTCTCTGAGCGTCCCAGCAGCTTCCCTCTCCAGCCCTGCTCACCAGCTGTCCCTAGAGAAGGCACGGAGGAACCAGACACCCGGAGCCAAGGAAGACCGCATCTTGCGTGGCCGGTACCGGAGCTGGGAGGACGGAGGGCACAAAGCCGGCGCGAGTCCCCGCCACGGTCTACTGTTGTTTAAATGCCCCGCCGGCTGGCCCGCCCCAGCCAGGGTCCCCGCCCCTTGCACCTGACCTCCCTGCCCTCTGGGTAGCGCCTACGGCCAATCCCGGCAATCCCTCAAAGTTCGTTCGTTAGCAACTGTTTTCTGTGCACCACCATCTGTTTTCTCGAACTTTTTCTCCGTGTCAGAGACCGATTGTCTGAGTTTCCTGGGGCTCCCCTTTCTGGTCTGTGCTTTTCCGTTTCAGTACTCAAGAGGGAGGGGGAACTGAAAACAGCAATCTTACAAGTCATCAACTCTGTGTGACGTCCTGTCTCTGCAGTCCTACTTGTTTTGAGTGGTGCTGTGCCGTGATACAGTGCAAACTAGGCACTCTGTGCGGGCTAGCGCAGTGGAACCAGTGATCTGAGTGATCACTCACCCGGAGTTCGGAAGAGTCTCAGGGTGGAAAAGTACTTAGCCCTAAACCCATCTCTCAAGTTCTGGTCCTGCCGGCTCAGATTCCAAACTGCTTACTAAGCCAGAGGGGAGCCTCCCAAACCTACACTAGATACCCAGTTCTGTCCCCAGTAACGATGTTACCAGCACTCCAATCTCCCCTTTAGAGGCAAGCAGCCAGGGGGCAGTGAAGAGCTACAAGGAAGGGTCTTGAGTGCTCATAAAAATGCCTGCCTCTAGTTTGAAGATACCAGGGTGCATTTCCACCTATAAAATGACGCTATTGTGAGATTCCTGTATAGGAAACCAAGGGCGAAATACCGAGAAGGGAAAGGGAAAGAAGGGGGAAAGGGGAGTATTCGCCTGAAAAGTAAACTTGTTAATAGAATATAAAATAGGAATGTGGCTGTGCAAATGGGTTTCAGCCCTAACCCCACCCACCCCTAACTCCTAGGAGTGCCCAATCCTCAGAGCAAGGTCAGGGAGGTTGCAGCAACAACTCCACCAAACAAGGGAGGACTCAGGATAATAGACGTGGCTAGTCAGCCCTGGTACAGAGCAGAAAGAGGGTAAGCAAAGTTGTAAAACCCTCAGATACTACCAGCAGTTGGGAGAATGGGTCTAGTGCCAGAAATGCAGGCAACAAGTCAAGGCCAGGGGTAAAGGGTTGGAGGAAGAAAGGCAATAGACACAAATGCCAGGTCCTGTAAAATGCTGGAACACCAATGGTATCTATCACGTAGAGTGACTTAATCAAATCCTTAAGTACACCACACAGGGTCTGCGGAGATGGCTGAGAGCACCAGTTCTGCGGGCATGAGGACCTGAGTCTCCAGTACCCACAGAGAAAGCCAGCCATGCTTCCTGTGCCTACAGCCTCAGCACTAGCGGATGAAGACAGGCAGATCCCGAGAGCCTCACTGGTCAGCCAATCAGTTTACCCAAGACCGAGTATTTGTAATTGACAATGATAGAGGAAGACACTTGTGATCTTACTCTGGCCACCGTTTGTACATGTATAGGCAAATGCGAAACACATTACATGCGTGTGTGCACACACACACAAGTTACAATAAATAAATAAAGAGCGCATACCGTGTGTGCCTAAGTATGCATCCCTTTCTTACCATTCAGTGAGGTGGGAATTACCAAAAATGCTTTAAAGCTCTCATTTGCCTGGGGCACTCCAACCCCAGGTAGTCAGCACCCCTGTTTAAACAGGAGATACACTAGAGGAGTAAGCTGGCTTCCTCGGAAGCATAACTACTGATTTCTAGGGGACTACAAGGAGGATCAAGTTGGAATGCAAATGAACCAAGGAAGCTGCTGGTTGGTCATCTGGGGTCACTCAGTAAGTGGATGTCAGTAGAGGAATGGAAGAGACCATTTCCAGAGCTTCTGTGATGCTATCCAGACTTCAGCAGTGCAGGAGAGCTATCTTTCCATTACAAAGAGTCGAGGAAGAAGGCTCACTACAGTGTGTTTTGCATGTTCTTTGAAGATGTGTTGGTATTTTTTGGTAGTCATATTTGCTGAGTGCTGGAACTCTCAGGGTCTGTGTGACTATGTCCCCACTATGTGCCAACAAGTGCCTAGGAGCAGAGACAGTCCTCAGTCTTTGCCTTGTCTAAATCACTGCCTACGAATTTGGGCCAAGTATCCTGGAATGGCAACCAGGACATGCCTGTCATCACTGGAACCCATTCATACTTGCTCCTGTGGGTGACCTAGATGCTCTCTGCTTCCTGCTGATTGAGAGTGACAAAGAGGGACATTACAACTCAGGTATTCCTTTTCCTCACTAACAGCACCCCTTCACATCTGCCTCACCTTCCTGTTGTATCCAGCACCCCACACAGCGCCTTCTCAAACCCTGTAGGATGTGACTGGTGTTTAAAGAAATGAGGAAGGGAGGAGCCACTCAGTCAGCCACTGAAGGAAAAGATCCTAGTTCCTGATGGGTGGCCCTCTAATTCCTATGGATCAGTAGCAGGCACTTGTGAGGAAGAAGCTCAGTGTTAATGGCCGTTTTACCCCTTAAGCACCAGTTCCAACTGCCACTGAGTTTCTCTGATCACCACATGACTTTCTGGACAGTTAATGAACCGGTTAGATCCTCTTAGAGGATCTTCCTTAATTTTGTCAAAGAGATACAAGGCCTTGAATACTCCTGAATATTAAAGACCAAATGCCAAATTACTAGATTAAAAAATGCAAATATCAGTATACACACAAATATTTTAAAAATACATTTCCCTCCTCTGATTTCTATCTTATAAAGCAGACAATGGAACCATGTCTCAGAGATGTGACTGAATGGGCAGGCAGTCAGGATATTGGGGGGAAATGTAATCGTAGAATTTTTCATTGAAAGACAGATTGGTATACTAACAAATTAAAACATTGCTTGGAGTCAGGGACAATTCTGGCTCAGATACAATCAACTTCAGTTTCCTTGTCTACAAAACATGGATAATAACACCTATACTACAAGACGGCTGTAATAACTAGAAATTACTTGTATAAAAATATGTAATAGTTCCTGATCTGTTCAGTAGGTCTTGGCAGTAGAGAGATTATGATAAGACACTGTCTTGTAAAATCCTTATCAGTGTGTTTATGTATACATTCAGCTTAGCTCACTGATAATATAGTAAGCACTGTGATAGCCCATGTTGAAAAACTTAGGTGTTGTCAAGGATGTATGTGGGGTTAAGTAAAATACAGAAAAATGAAAATGCTATTATCTTAAATGTCAGATACTGAACTCACACTACAAAGTTATTGTTGAAACCCTCACGGCCCAGATGATCATATTGAAAAGGATTACATTTCTTAATAAAAGCTACAGTTCTGAAACACCTGTCAAAGAAAACCTCCACTTGATAAAACTAGTTCCAAGCAGGGCTTCAGTTTCCCGAGGAATGAACTCAGGGTTAGTAGCGGTCTTGAGACTGGCTTTAAGAACCACATCTGCTGGCTCTCCTACGGTCAGCCTCCGCAGGACATCAGTGGAGAAGCAGATAAGGAACAGCCCAACCTGAAAGTCATTACAGAAGGGAGAACGACATGATAGAAATGTTAATTATTATTACAATTTCTCAAAGTTGCGTTGTTTAAGGGAGCACTAAAAAGGAATAAATGGCAGGGGTAAAATGAGTTTGTCTCAGTATCTTACAAGCTGCGGACAGTCTCTGAGTAAAGTAATGACTCATTCACTTACTGATTTAATAAACATTTGTTCAGTGTCAGTTCTGTGCTGGGCTGAGCACAGTGGTGAATAAAACAGACATAGTGCCTACATCAAAGAATTTACAGTTAAGTAGGTCGGAGATGCCCAGCACAATCCCACCGCAAGGGTAAGTTGGAAAAGCAATGCAAACAAGAAAGAGGCTACAGAGTATGTTTATACTGCTAGGGGAGCCCTGAGATGGGGTCAAACACCTCTGAATCTCAGAAGCTCCACTATATGTAATAAGTCCAGATTTGAGGAATGTCTAGCTGCTTACCAAGTAGAAAAGATGGGAGTGTGGGACTCACAGAGTACATCTGCAAAACAACGTGCCATGAAAAAGCATGATCTTGAAAAAATGGTACCAGGAAATTCTGCACAGCTGGCAGGCACATGCATGGTGGAAAACTACAGAAGAGATGATGTTTTTAACGGTAGTGAGGCAGCGGGAAATGGCAAACAGCCATGGTAACAGCTGAGACTTCATCCTTTGGGCAAGTTGTTATGACAAGAGGGTTCCATGTTTGAAGCCCCAGCTCTTGGAAGGCAGAGGCAGGGGCATGAATTCTAGGTTAGCCTGGGTTATCTGGACACTGCCAGAAGGGGAGGGACAGACACAACTAGAAAAGTTAACCCTATCCAGTCAATGGGCTGAGCAAAGAGCAGTCATGCAATAACCAGCCCACTCCACTCAAGCGCAGAAAATTGCAGCTCTCCACTCAGGTTAGCCAGGACATGGGAAACCGAGACTTCTGCTTACATCTGTCTGTGATAGAACCCCACGCCCCGAGGTGGCATCTGAAAACTTCAAATCTGAATCAATTTTTATCTCTTTCCAATGGTAATGAGTACTCCATCCCAACCACCAAAGTACCACTGGAGGTCCTGCGGGGAACAGTTAGAAGACCCATTCTCCTTCCCATGACTGTCAACAGAGGCCACCCATCCTAACAGTAATGAGGTACACTTGGCCCCACAAGGGTGACAGGGAGGACCAAATAGGAAACCTAAACTTTTACTTCTTGGCACCTGGCAGAGCAGATAAAAAAAAAAAAAACCTAACACAACCCCAGAACATACTGTCACTTTCCTAGATAATGTAAACTCTGAGTTGGCAAGATGGCTTTGCAGGTAAGATGCTGCCAGGCCTGACAGCCGGAGTCAGTCCTGGAGCCCACATGATGGAAGGAAAGACCTGACTTCCAAAAGTTGTCATCTGAGCTGCACATGGGCCCTGCGGCACAGAAATGCATACAGACAAGTCATTTTTTAAGTTTAAAATACACTTACCATATATGTAAGTTTTGTTCTTGGACATCTATACTGATTAAGCGAACGTTTCCATCCACACAAAATACAGTATGTAAATGTCCACAACAGCTCATCTGAACAGCAAAATATTACAACTGTCCTTCAGTAAGTAAATGGTTACAAGGCAGGCGGTAGTTTAAGTGTGGTAGTGACCTAAAATCCCTGATTTGATATCTATCTTATCAGAAGTTCTTATTCTTAGACCCTTATCATTTTTCTAAGTACTTTTACTAAAACTTTGCACCCACATCCTAGTAATGAACTGAAACAAGTTCTTCCCAGTTTACAACATCTGGGCTCAAGCTATAGAAAGATGGGCAGGCATCTATGAAATATGTCAGGGGCTTCCAAGTCTTATCAAATCCTTACATTACACAGAATGAGGGGTTTGTAGTAAGGTCCTCTGCCACTGACTGTAAAAAGGCAAGGAAGCTTCTTTTGCAGTGGTTACTGACAACTGTAGACTCACAGCTCAGAATGAGAGACACAGAAGGCTTCTGTGACAACCTCCTCTACCACATCTCCTTCCCCCTCAGCCAAAGAAACAGTCTAGACAGGAAATCATTGACGAGAACTCTTCGGGGAGGCAGAGGCAGGCGGATCTCTGTGAGCTCGAGGCCAGCCTGGTCTACAAGAGCTAGTTCCAGGACAGGCACCAAAGCTATAGAGAAACCCTGTCTCGAAAAACAAAACAAACAAACAAAAAAAAGTGACAGGGATGCTGAAGTGCAGCTCTTCATAGTTGACGGCTTCTGCAGGGACGGGGTGGGGAAGGACTCAGTTTTCTTTAAGGGGCTGGACACGGGATGTTCGATCATGCTCCAGAGAATATATGGGCAACACAAATTGAACGTTTTTTTTCCTTTCCCCATATTTCTCTCTCTCTTTCTTTTCTTTGAGGAAGGTTACAGGGACAGGGAAGTAAACCTGGGATGTGATCAGGGTGTATTATGTTGGTTAAGAGTATACTGCTTTTTCAGAGAGCCAAGGTTTGATTCCCAGCACCCAAATGGGTTCACAACCATCTGGACCTCCAGTTTCAGGGGATCCAAGGCTCTTGTCTAGATTCTGGGAGTACTATGCATGAACGTGGTACAGATATACATAAAGGCAAAACCACATACACATAAAATAAAAATAAATCTTTTTTTCATTGATACATTTTATTGTATTTTTATTAAATTTTTAATTTATTTTACATATCATCCTTCCATCCCTATCCTATTCTCCCTCCTGCCTCTCATCTACCCCCAACATTTATTTATTTACATAATTCTTTAAAAAACATTTACAAACAATTATCACAGAGGGTAGCATGGCTATGTGCTAAGTAGCTACAAGTAGCTCTACTGAGTTGGGAAGTTTCAAACTACAGATCAGGTAAGTTTTCACAGAGCACTTTGCCTCAAAGGAAGCGTTTAAGGCTGAAAAATTCAAAGGGCATTTCACTCAAACAAAGACCAGTTAATCCTAAGGGACACTCCTGCCAACTGGCAAATGCTATTAGAGCACTCCCTAGAGTTGCAAGGAGAGGCTATCAACCCCATGAGGTTTACAAAGGGGCAATACCCACCTTAAACTCATGTTAGCAAGATTTTCTAGTCCCATCTACAAAGATAAGGGCTCCTGGCAAACACAGACACATAAAAGAGCCTCACAGTCTACTTCCTGCAAGTCAAATATACAGAACTATACCACCTACTATGCAAGAGCCTGATCAAATTCCCTACCCTTGTTGCCTCGGTGGGTCAGTATACAGAAATGCAAGTCCAATGTATTGTGCTTCTGGAGCTGAACTAATTCATGAACTACATATTCATGAGCTATTTATTCATCTATATATTTCCATTTTGCTAATGGTCAAGGGAAAGAAGTAGTAGATAGGGTTTAGAAAAAGAGAAACAGAAGATGCATAGTTACTGAGCATCAGCTGTCCTTAATCAGTGGATTTTCCAGGTTGAGCCACTATGTAAATCTACAAAGGCACTAATAAACACCAGCTGTCGTCAGGAACTCCTAACTAGCTAAACTGCTCATTCCTGTTGTGTTAGTTAAGCTCCATCCCACTCTCCTCCTGACTCTTTCTGCTCTTGCTCTCACTCTTAGTCCCTCTCAGTTCTGCTCCTTGATGTCTCTGTAATCCTCTCCTCGTCTCCACTGTCTGGTCCCACTGTATCTACTGTTCATGACCTAAGTTATGTACAGGATGAGGATAACGAGCTAGAGCTGTATGGAAAGACTACCTGACCCCAGTCCCTAAAAGTCAGAGTTGTATCGCTGTCTTTTTTCTTTCACCTTAAAACTTTTTAGGTTTATGTGAATAAATGATTTGCTGGCAGGTATGCATGTGCATCATGTGTGTTCATGGTGCCCATGGAAGTAAAAAGGGGACATTGGAGCCTGGAGCTGGAGTTACAGAAGGTTGAGCCACCATGTGCAGCCAGAGCTCTACACAACTGAGCCATCTCTCCAGCCCCCCTCACCCATTTTAAAAGCTAGCTGCCTTTTCTTCCAGCAAAAGACATTTTTAAAAAAATATATACAATACAAGGTTCTAATGTATGACAGAAAAAGATGCTCTTGTACCTTTATGGCAAAATGTTTTTAATTCCTTAGATAAAATACTGTGCCCACCTGGAACACAGGGTAGGCTTGGCCTCCTTCAGCTAAACCATAATTCAATCTTAGCAATTCAATAAGGCGGGTGGGTCTCAGTAGATGTGCGGATCTACATCGCTGAACCAGGAAGGATTTACAAACAGGCGTCAACTCACCCTCAGATTGAGCAAGAAAGAGCAGGTTGATTTGCAATTTAATTGGCACACCCACTAATTTGGCAAACTCTCTTCCCTTGATCTTCCACCTTCAGAAAACTTGGTTTTTGTGCTAAGTAGGTTCAGTATAGGATTGAGCAATGAATAAAGTTACCAAATACTATATCATCATAACCTGGGGACATAGAAAATGTCTTCATTTAGGCAGTAACATAAAGGCCATACGTGATGTACTTCTGTTCCTATGCTCCTTCAGCTCAGTTCCAGTTAAACTATTCAGAAACAGCAAGGGACCAACGTGCTTGCGATGTAGGGAAGGCCTTGCGTCTTGAACTGTTAAGGAACAACACCTAAAATGGTTGTGTACGGATATTCACATATGTATATGATGGTATACTGGGGATAGTAATTCTGCTGTTAACATAAAATATTCATGTATTTACTGTGTGTTAGGCACCAGGCTAGTCACTGAATATGTGTATGCTCTCGCTGAATTCTCAGAATTCTACGAAGTTCTGTTTTTCCCATCTAAAGCTCAAGATAGCTTCAGTAACTGACTCAAGGTCACTCAGTGGACGTTTGGTAGGACTGAGATTTGAAACATGATCACAAACTTAACAATTATCCCACAGGAGTAGAAACTCTGAAGACAAAGCAAGAAAGAGCTTAAAAATATCAAAGGATGGGGCTGGAGAGATGGCTCAGTAGTTAAGAGCACCGGCTGCTCTTCCAGAGGTCCTGAGTTCAATTCCCAGCAACCATATGGTGGCTCACAACCATCTGTAATGAGATCTAGCGCCCTCTTCCGCTGTGTGGGCATACACGGAGGCAGAATGTTGTATATATAATAAATGAGTAAATCTTTAAAAAAAATATCAAAGGACAATTCTGACATGGAAGGAGAAAAATCCTTGAGTAACAATCTATGGAAAATTGAAACATGCCATATACCATAAGGAAGCTGAATCTCATACCTGGGTCACTTTACAGGAAAACTGATTCTATTTCTAAAGCAAGCTAATGGCTTACATTTTAAAAACAGTGAGGTGTTTCTAGACTAAAATCATTTGGAGAATTACATGTCCTTTTGACACCAAAGGACAAATTCTCATTGTCTAGAGATTTTATTCAGAGCGAAGATAGTAATTTTTGAATTGAATAGCATGAATATTCGTTCCCTTAATTACCATTTTGTCCTTCTCATCATTTCTACCCTAACGATCTCTATGGCTTTTCATCCTTGATTTCTCAACTTTTATTGGGCTGGAAATTCACAGATACAGTCTGTAAAACTAGGCGATGAGCTGTTTCTCTTGATTACTCATTGTGTGAGCTATTTTAGGGAACATCCATATTGACCCAATCACCAGCATGAACCTAATTTCTAGTTAGTCTGTAACCTCTGGGCTCTGGTCACCATCTGTAAATGCCTGTGTCAGAAGTTCCAAAACCGTGGGACAGCACTTTCTCCTTCCCACCTCCTTAGATGGGAGAAGGGGGAAAGATACAGTTATGTTAACTATTTCAGGCTTAAGACTTCTGCTATAAATCACTCAAAAAAAAAAAAACAGAAAAAAAAACAAAACAATAAAGAAAAACCCAACTCAAACACAAAATCCAGTGGAGAGAGTAATGTTTCTCACAAGCCTGCCACTAGGAACCAGTACTATCAAGCTTTTGGTAACACTTTCTTGAATTTTTTTGTTCTATTTTGTTAAATTGAGATGAATTTCAAGGCACAATTTCATTTCACTCATATCTACCTCAGCATCCATGCCCACACAGATAGTTTCTTTTTCACTGCTGGCTTCTTCTTCTTTGGGGATTGTGGTGCTGAGGACTGAAGCCAGGGCCTTGGGCACACCTAGGTGGTGCTTCAGCACTGAGCTACATTTCAGGACCTATCACTGCCTCTCGCAAAACGAGTAACTAAGACTCTACAACTTCTTGAACACTTCTAACTTACCTTTTTCAGAGTTTCTCCTCTCAGCATCCAAATGAGGTTTACACGTTCTTTTTGGTGCTCATCTTTATAATCCTTTAAATCCAGGTTGTAAGGCACTAGTTTGCTTTTCCTGCAGAATGACCTAAGTTCTAGGTATCTGCTTCCTCGTGGTGCAGCTTGTTCCTATTTACTGTGAGTACTCAAAGCTTTTCTACACAGTATCGGCATCCAGATCAGAAGATGACAAGTGACCATTATCTCACAAGTGTCTTTTTGTCTGAGAAACCAGAAAATACCTAAAATCAGGCACAAAGTGATCGTGACATGTAGAAGATCAACTAGAAGACACAGTTTGCTTCTAAAAATGGAATATAAATAAGCAAATACAGAAAAGTCACACCTGCTCTCTTCCTTTTACTAGCTTAAGTGGTTACAAACAGAAGCAGTTTCTAGTCTCTGCTTACAGTGGGTGGTCAATAAAGCTGCTGACTATCCTATTCCTGCCCACCATAAAAGGTCTAAAAAGGTAAGGGTGAGGCCTGGATAATTAAGTAATAACTGCAACAATACAAGGAAAAGAACATAGATATTTCCTAAACTTAAGCACCTGGAACAAGCTTACTCAGGTTGAACTGGCTAGGAAAATGTGTCACACATATTTCTGATGGTTGTTATCACAAGCAGACAGGTACAGACATCCTCCGTTAGCGCTCATTCCCAAACTTGCCACTACCACAGAGTTCCAGCTCTTGGCATGGTTGTCGGCACATAACGAAGGCTGTCTCTTGGTAAGAGCTGAAGCTGAGTCATGGCTTGTGCTCCTCTGGCTGAATCCATGCCTTTACTCTAAGAGCCTCTGTTCTGCCTTCCTGGTCCACTCGACATGATCAGTGGGCAGTGCGGAGACCTTGCTGCACCCTTATCTCTGACAAGTCACATCTACCAGTAGTCTATACTCAGCAAGAAGAGCAAATGAACTACACAATTTGAGTTAGGCCCAAAGGAAAAACATAACACATGCATACTGTATTAGAGCTATGCTGGAAACCATGTTGTATACTCCATTTATTTATCAAAAATGACTGTCCAGAGAGATTATTTGCCCTAAATTACAGCAGCAACAAGGCAATGTGAAACAAGGCAAAATGTGAGCTCTAGTGTCTTTTCTGAGGAAACAGTACATTACGGAAAACTATTAATCACGAAGAACTACCATTAATAAATTCCAACTGTCTTTGTTCTAGCCAGACTGTCTACAGAGAGAGGACAGGGAAAGCCACTATGATCACATTCAACTATGGGAACCCAATGTACTGACTACTGGGTGAGGGCATCATGTCATCCTTAAGGGTCCAGAGGGGAGGCAGCTCTGCTATGCAGGCCCAGAGTCCAGATGCTTGAAGGACCTGAGCTGTGTTTAAATGTTTACTTAAAACACTTATACTTCAGTACCGGCTCCATTTATGCACAGCTAAATGTAATTATCATTCCACTGAAAACAATGAAACAGAACACAGAAACAAAGGGGACAAGTTTTTCAGTTATTTAATAAATATTGACATAAAGCCCATTAAGTATTAGGCGCAGCTATAACATTGGAGATATAATAGAGTTTAACAAATACAAACAGCTGGGCAATGGTAGCTCACACCTTTAATCCCAGCACTCAAGAGGCAGAGGCAGGCGGATTTCTGTGAGTTTGAGGCCAGTCTGGTCTACAGATCAAGCTTCAGGACAGCTAGGACTGTTACACAGAGAAACCCTGTCGCCAAACAAACCAAAAACAAAAAGAAAAACAAACCAAAAACAATAAAACAAAAACAAAGTTCCTTTAAGAAGTATATAATCCAGTGGGGGGGGGGGAATGAACAGTGTGTGATACAGCTCTTAAGTACCATGAAAGAAACATTTAAAAAAAGAGAATATGGAGCCTTGGTGTAAGGTGTGAGTGGAAGGGTAGTTTAAACAGTTCATCAGGGAGGCCTCATGATAAACGGCATTTGAACAAAGGTGAAGGTGGAAAGCCAAATATTATCATAGGAAGAAGGCATAGGACAGCAGATGAAAAGGCCTTGAAACCAAAGTATTCTTGGACTGCCCAAGGAAGCACAAGGTCGGCGCGGCTGAGCAGAGTAAACACAGAGGAAACAGTCAGGAGAAATCTCACATATAACTGGGATCACATTCTGTAGGGCCGTACACAGCACTCTAAGGACTCCAAGTCTTTTCTGTGCAAAATCAGTCGACAAAGGAGTGGCATGAGTGACCTTTTTAATTTTGAATGGCCTGCTCTGTTTACTGTATTAAGAACAATGTATGAGTTGCACACATACAGAAGCAAGAAAACCAAGGAGGAGGCTACTGTAGAAACTCTGGTGAAACACAATGACTTGGACCAGTGTTACTGTGATGGGGCAAGTACTGTAAAACAGTTGTATTCTGAGTATATTGTAAGGGAAAACTAATGAAGACCACACACAGCTTGCATAAGAAAGAGTAGAGAGTGACTACGTAGTGTTTGGTGAAAATAAGTTAGACAAACATGGCATTTACTGAGATGAATAAGCATACAGTAAGACACATTTATTGTTTATTTGTTTACAATGGATTGGCTACTGTGAGTGTGTGTGTGCACATGCCTTTTAGGAGGTGGAGGGAAGACAGGCTTTAGGTGTGCTACCTGTAATGCTAAGTATAGTAGTGGACACTGTAAACCTAGGTAGGAGGATCAGAAATTCAAGGTCATTCATTCTTGGCTAGAGAGTTTAAGGCCAGCATGGATTACAGAATACTCATCTCCAACAACACAAAACAAAACAAAACTGGGAAACCACTTAGAAGAGTAGCAACTAATCCACAAGATAGTTTGGAACACATCAAGGAGTGGAATAAGGAGAATGACAGATAAACTCTGAAGGTATACACATGGCATCATTGCCAGTGGAGTGAGAAAGGATGAGAGGAATAGAGAAGAGTCAACGATTTCTACAAGGTTTGGGGGCAGAACTGTCATTAACTCATAGTGGGGACAGTATAAAAAGAGTGAATCTGTGGGAAACCAAGCATATAGAAATGTCACTGATGCAGCCAAACTTAGGAATTTGAAGTTTAGAGATGAGGTCAGGAGTCAGAGAAATAAATTTCAAAATTGTCCATATAAAGATGACATTTGAAGTCACCGGAGAAAGCTCAAAGGAGCAAGGGGGAGGAAAGACAGAAAACAAGGACTGATCGTGGGATGCCCAATGTAAGCATGGGAGGAGATGGAGATAAACATGGAAGACACTAAGAAGTTGAAAAGGCACTTTAAAAAACGATGGATCACTTATATTAAATTCTGTTGATAATTAGGACGAAGTTTGAAAATGACGATGAATTTTGCAAATTGGAACCCACTGGTGACTTTGAAAAGAATTTCTTTTCAGAGACAGCCTTGCTAGGTAGCCCTGTCTCCACCTCCCTAATGTTTGGAGAACAAGCATGCATCACCACACCCAATTTGAAGAAGATTTTCACTAAAATGGCAAAGGCAGATTGCTAACGTGTAAGCAAGACAGCATGAGAAGCAGCAGTAAGCTCAGGGAACTCAGTATTTTGTTGTAAATGGAAGCAAAAAAGTTTAGTAGCAACTGAGAGGGCTTGTCAGGTAAGTCGAGGTGGTTTTTAGTTGGCTGATTCTTGGTTTTTAGAAACAGGGTTAATTTGTGTAGTCCTGGCTGTCTTGGAACTAGCTCTGTAGCTCTGTAGACCAGGCTGGCCTTGAACTCATAGAGATCCTGTCTCTTAAAGGTGTGTGCCACCACCATCCAGCAAGTTGGTTGGTTTTCAATATGGAACAAATTATAGCAGGTTTGTGTACCTATAGAAATATTTTAATTGTTAGAAAAATTTGTTTTGTTTTTTAAAACAGGGTTTCTCTGTGTAGTCCTGGATGTCCTAGAACTCATTCTGCAGGCCAGGTTGGCCTCAAACTCTTGAGATCCACCTGCCTTTGCCTCCTGAGTACTGGGATTAATGGTGGGAGCCACCTAAGGAGAAGTACAGAGGCAATGTCTTTAAGGCGACAGGAGGAAACTCACTTTAGTCAAAGCTTGGGAAAAGATGGGAAAACAGACAGCTCCATCACAGCAGCAGGATTACATAGATACAATCAGGTGTGTAGAAACCGGTGAAGTTCCCTTTGGTCTATTTTTTCAGGCAAACAGAAGCCTTGTCAAATAAAAATGATGAGAAAATACTTACAGAATATGAAGAGGATTATACAAGCAGTATTCATTCTCTTATTTTAAAAATTATTTTTATGTATGTGGGTGTTTCATCTGCATGCATGTCTATGCACCATATGCATGCAGTGTCTGGGCCTCAAGAGGGCGTCAGATCACTGGTCCTGGAGTTTCAGATGATTGTGAGCTGCCACGTGGGTGCTGGGAATTTCACCCAGCTCTGCTGGAAAAGCAGTGTTCTTAATCATTGAGCCATCTCTTCAGTTCCCTGTGTTCACTTAGTTTTTTTTCCAATTTAAATGCCTGCCATCTACCCTATTTATCCACTCACTCACTCACTCACTCACTCACTCACTCACTCACTCACTCAATTTTGTACTATTATCAAACTCCCAGCTGTAACTATGCTAAGCAAACACTGAGGTACATTCCCCAACCATAGCCTACTTTAAATTTTGGGCCCAAGTTTAGTCGTTTTCCTCACTGCAAAACCCTATTCCTGCCCCACAAACCATAATCCATCTCTTTATGATCTGCCTGTTATCTCAGCCTCTTTTAAAGGTCTCTGTTTATCTAGAAACGTGATTAAAATTTACCCTGTTAAATTAAAAAACTTGTCTTAGTTAGGGTTTCTATTGCTGTGATTAAACACTATGACCAAAAGAAAGTTCAGGAGGAAAGGGTTTATTTATTTATATGGAAGCTAATGCTTCCATAACACAGTTTATCATCAAAGAAAGTCAGGACAGGAACTCAAGCAGGGCAGGAGCTAATACAGAGACCATGAAGGTGCTCCTTATGGCTTGCTCAGTCTGCTTTCTACTAAAAGGCAGGACTATCAGCCCAGGGGTGGCCCCATACACAATAGGCTAGGCCCTCCCCCATCAACCACCAATTATGGAAATGCCCCCAAAGACTTGTCTACACTCAGATCTTATGGGGATATTTTCTCAACTAAGGGTCCCTTCTCTCTGGTAACTCCAGCTTGTGTCAAGCTGATACAAAACTAGCCAGGACAACAGTCTCACAAAATTTGGAACAAAAAAACCGACCTTAGATTTCAGATTTCCCTCCAAAACAAATGTATCACTTCAAACAGAATTCACCACACTGCCCAGTGTGACAGGTTAGACTTAGGCTTCTCCTTGGACACATGCTACTTCTCTGAGTTCTGTAGCTCCACAAAGATACAGCCATTGGCCACCGTTAACATATGACCAAATTGCAATGCAAGCGGTGGTTTGAATGAGAATGTTCCCCATAGGTTCATAGATTTGAATGCTTGGTCACAGGGAGCAGGCATTATTAGGAGGTGTGGCTTTGTTGGAGTAAGTGTGACCTTACTGGAGCAAGTGTGTCACCGGGGTTGGGCTTTGGGGTTTCAAATGCTACATCCAAGCCCAGTGGCTCTCTCTTCCTGCTACCTGAGGATCCGGATGTAGAACTCTCAGCTACCACCTCGCATCATGTCTACCTGTGTGCCACCATGTTCCCAGCTGAGACAATAATGGATTAAACCTCTGAAACTGGAAGCCTGCCCCAATGAAACGTTTTCTGTTAGAAGAGTTGCTGTGGACAGCCACAAATATCATAAAATATCTCGGAGTAACTCTAACCAAACAAGTGGAAGACTTGTATGACAAGAACTTTAAATCTTTGAAGAAAGAAATTGAGGAAGACAAAAGGAAGTGGAAAGATCTACCATGCTCTTGGGTAGGCAGAATTAACATAGTAAAAATGGCATTCTTAACAAAAATAATCTCCATTGGGCATTCAATGCAATGCCCATCAAAATCCCAGCAAAATTCTTCAAAGACCTCAAAAGAATGGTACTCAACTTCATTCGTAAAGCAAAAAACTCAGGATAGCCAAAACAATCCTGGACAATAAAAGAACTTCTGGAAGCATCACAGTCCCTGACTTTAAACTCTGCTACAGAGGTACAGTACTGAAAACAGCCTGGTATTGGCATAAGAACAGACAGGAGAACCAATGGAACTGAATAGAAGACCCGGAGATCAATCCACTCATCTTCGAACACCTGATCTTTGATAAAGAAGCAAAAAATATCAAATAGAAAGAAGAAAGCATATTTAACAAGTGGTGCTGGCATAACTGGATATCAACATGTAGAAGAATGAAAATAGACCCATATCTATTATCATGCACTCAAGTCAAAATGGATCAAAGACCTCAGAATAAAGCCAGCCACACTGAACCTTATAGAAGAGAAAGTAGGAAATACACTTGAACACATTGGCACAGGGAACCACTTCCTAAATAGAACCCCAGGAGCACAGACACTGAGAGAAACAATTAATAAATGGGACCTCCTGAAACTGAAAAGCTTCTGTAAAGCAAAGGACATGGTCAACAAGACAAAATGACAGCCTACAGAATGAAAAAAGATCTTCATTAACCCCACATCAGACAAGTCTGATCTCCAAAATATACAAAGAACTCAAAAAATTGGACACCAAAAGATCACATAATCCAATAAAAATAAAATGGAATACAGACCTAAACAGAGAACTCTGAACAGAGGAATCTAAAATGGCTGAAAGACACTTCAGGAAATGTTCAACATCCTTAGTCATCAGAGAAATGCAAATCAAAACAACTCTGAGATTCCATCTTACACCTGTAAGAATGGCCAAAATCAAAAATACTGATGACAACTTATGCTGGGGAGATTGTGGGGAAAAGGGAACACTTCTGCATTGCTGGTGGGAATGCAAGCTGGTACCAACCCCTTTGGATGTCAGTGTGGCGATTTCTCAGAAAATTAGGAAACAACCTTCCTCAAGACCCAGTAATACCACTTTTGGGTATATATCCAAAGGATGCTCAATCGTGCCACAAGGACATGTGCTCAACTATGTTCATAGCAGCTTTGCTTGTCATAGCCAGAACCTGGAAACAACCTAAAGGCCCCTCGATCAAAGAATGGATAAGGAAAATGTGGTACATTTACACAGTTGAGTACTACACAGCAGAAAAAAAATAACGACAGCTTGAATTTTGCAGGAAAATGTATGGAGCTAGAAAACATTATTTTGAGTGAGGTAACCCAGACACAGAGAGAAAATTATCACATGTACTCACTCATAGGTGGTTTTTAATCATAAAGCAAAGAAAACCAGCCTACAAACCACAATCCCAGAGAACTTAGACAACAATGTAGACACTAAGAGAGACTTACATAGATCTAATCTACATGGGAAGTAGAAAGTAGAAAAAGACAAGATGTCCTGAGTAAATTGGGAGCATGGGGACCTTGGGGGAGGGTTGAAGGAGATAGGGGAGAAGCAGGGAGGGGAGCAGAGAAAAATGTAGAGCTCAATAAATATCAATTAAGAAAAATAAAAATAAAATAAAAAAAAGAGTTGCTGTGGTCATGGTGTCTCTTCATAGCAACAGAACACTGGCTAAGATATCAATCTTGAAACATTTATTTATAGACTGAAATTGAAAGTCTTGAAGTTTTCTAATGACATTCAAAGGCCCAACTTTAATATCATTCTATTAACTTGAAATCAGACAAGTCAACTCACCTGTTTTCAGAAAACCAAACTTAAACAAAAAATTTGTGTGAGAATCAAAGAAACAGAAGTCAATACAACTTCTCCTAGGAAAGCAAATTTGTGTTAATACAAGAAAGCCATTTTTTTTTAAAAAAAATAAGGCAAAAACCTAAGTTTGAAGCCAACGTAGGCTACATGGCAAGGCTCTTGCCTAAAACACAAAAAGGAGAAGGGAAACAAAAACAAACAAAAAACCAAAGAATACATAATAATCATAGATGCAGAAAAAGCAATGGGGAAAACCCAGCAATATCAGGATAACAATCCTTAATAAGTTAGTAATAAAAGGGAACGAACATCATCAAACCTGATAAATCATAACTTTGCTCTTAAAGTAAGAAACACGACAAGGATGTCCACTTTGCCAGTTCTGCACAATGCTGTGCAGGGTGTTCTAATCATTTTATTTAGACAGGAAAAAGAAACAAATGGCTAATTGAAAAGAAGTAAGATTCTAAGATGACAAGATCCAATATATAAAACATTCTGGGCTGGGGCTGGAGAAATGGATCAGTGGATAAAAATGCTTGGTGGATCAGCCTGACGATCTGAGTTACATCCTTGATCCCACAGTGGAAGGAGGAAACCAACTTCTCAAGTTGTCCTCTCACCTCCACACATATCTGGTAGTACCCACAGTCAGTCTGTCACTCTCTCTCACACACATACCACAAACTAATAATTAATTAAAAATAATAAATAAAATTCTGGGCTGAGGAAGTAGTGAAGCTGCTAGTGCTTGCTCAGCACTCCCAGAGTCCTGGGTTCGATCCTCAGCACTTCATAACCTCACGAGCTCAAGGTCTTATGGCTGCTTATGCACGCTTTATATAGAAAGGCAGAGAAGAAAAGCTAGATGTTCTCAATATTGCAGGATTTCCTAAGTGCTCTGAGAAATGGAGACAATGCCTGGGGGAGAATTTCAAACTGATGAAACGGCAAAGTTGGATGAAACATGCTACATTTGGGAAATGAAGGACTGTGGGCCAGTTTGCAGGAGGCCCGAAGGAAAAGGCCACTATTGCTGCCCACAGATCATTGTCTGAATACTTCTTTTGTTCAGAATTCAGACCCAAGATCGAAGCCACAAATCCTGGAATCTCTAATGTAGACGTGGTTAAAACAAAAGAAAAACAACAACAGCTGAGTGAGACGCCAAACAGCTTAAGCAGCAGAGAAAGCAGCCATGCAGCAAGTAGTAAGGTGGTGAGGCAGAGGGAGGCATACAAGAAGGACGATCTCAGAACACACCAAAGACAGTCTCATGGTTGAATAAAGGGGAAAGAACAAGATGAGGAGCGGCAGCAGGAGGAGGGAGGGAAAACAACTATTTTATTTGGCTTAATTTTTTTGAGTCAGTCTCATGTAGACCAGCTGGCCTCAAACTCCTGATCCCTCTGCATCAGCCTCTCCATAGTACTGGGATTAGAGGTATGTACCACCACGCTCAGCTAAAAAATGTTTATCTGTCTTCTTGCAAATATGATAGAGGAAAGAGCCATGATCCAAACATCTTATCTGAGTTGTGTTTACTGTCTTCATTGGGTTTAATGTAGAATCTGGTCAGTCACTGCCCCCAGCTTCTCTTAGCCTTCAGTTTACTTAAAGTGGACACATATGTCTGGCACTCCTGAAACTGTATCAAATTTGTACATGTTTCCAAACATTTTAAAATGAAAAGGTACTCTTGTGTTCTCCTTACTCTGCAATTTGCTTTTGGTATGACAAGGCATTTTGAAGATGCTTCTGGCATTTTGCTTTCAGTTTGTGAGGTGATATTATCATGGTTACCGGCTGAAGACCCTGAGTTGAAAACTGTAAATATCTGTAGTTTATAAAGTAAACAAAAACAAAGTCTTGATGCTCCTTGCTTCGCATGGGGAAGACCCCTTTTGGAAGGGCTGTAGCTCAAGGTGTGCACTGTGAGGCTAAATCTGTTGACACAGGGGTGGATCCCAGTAGCTTCAGGTCGTCTTGTTGTTTTTCTATGTGACACAGCATTCTGCTGACATTTTTTAGCTGTGAAAAAGAGAAGCTAGCATGAGAAGTGTTTGGTTTTTTAAGTTTTTCAAAGTAGATATACATTAGTTTTTAGATAAACTGCAGAATTCTTCATTGTTAGCAAAGAAACATCAAATCAATGCATGTTCAAGAACCCTCTGTACCTAAGCACAATTTTTTTTCCTAAGCACAATTTTTGTATGTTTTAGCTGTAGTGTTTTTGAAGCTAAAAAATTACATATTAAAAAAGTCACATTGCAGGGAGGTGGTAGTGCATGCCTTTAATTCCAGCACTCCGGAGGCAGAGGCAGGTAGATCTCTGTGAGTTTGGAACCAGCCTGATCTACAACAGCTAGTTCCAGGTCAGGCTCCAAAGCTACAGAGAAAAACCCTATCTCAGAAAACCAAACCAACCAACCAAGCAAACAAAAACAGAAAAATAAATAAAAAAAAAATCACATCAACTAGGAGCTGGGGAGATGACTCAATGGTTAAGAGAACATAATGTTCTTGCAAAAGACCTGAGTTCAATTCCCAGCACCCACATCAGACAGCTCACAACTCCAGTTTCAGGTGATCTGATAGCCCTCGGACTCACCCCCTGATAAATAATAATTAAAATTTAAAAGTAAAATGGCTTTAAAAAGATTCTTAAAAAAAATCACACAAACTAAACTTTAGCATTGTACACATTTTAAGTGTACAGTTCAGCAATTAAGCATATTCACACTTTGTGAAACAGACTTCTAGGGCATTTTCATCCAGGAAAACTAAAACTCTGTACCCTTACATGACAATGCCTCACGTCCTCTTAACGCCAGCTTCCACAAAGTACTACTTTACTATTTCTGAGAACCTGACTACTTTCGGAAGCTCCCATGCACAGCACTGTAATACTTGCTTTTGGTGACTGCTTTATTTCACTTAGCACAGCGTTGCAACATGGGACAGGAATCCTTTCTGAAGCCTGAGAACCCTCTGCCGCAAGTGTGCACAGACTGTTAACCCTCCGTTCATCCACACACATACGGCTGTTCTGAGCGAAGTGCTTTCACACTTCTGGGTGGAAGCAGAGCTGCTAGATCACGGAGTCTTCTTTGAAAATGGTTGTGAATGGACTAAAAGCCACTGGGCTGTGTATTTTAAATTGGTGGCCTATTTATAGGAAATCATATCTAAATAGAACTATTAAAATATAAATCATTAAGAACAAATAAAATATATACTTACTTCAAGGATTCTGATCGAACTGGACAATTAATCAATGTAGTTAAATAACTTGTTAATCTTCTCATTCATGTAACTTAGACTCTTTTTCAATAGCCTGGCTAGAAGTGAAGGCCTTTGTTTATTTATTTTTTTGTGACATAGCCTAAGTGCTGTTTTTTGAATTAATTCATTCATTTTTAATTCATGTGTACTGGTGTTTTGCCTGCATGCATGTCTATGTGAAGGTATTGTATTTCCTGAAATTGGCGTCACAGACAATTGTGAGCTGCCATGTAGGTGCCAGGAATCGAACCTGGGTCCTCTGGAAGGGCAGTCAATGTTCTTAACTGCTGAGTCATCTCTCCAGACTACTAAGTGCTGATTTTAATCATTTAAAATTTTGCATCAAGAAATAATGTGAAAAAATAACAAATTTATAATAACCATGGCAATATTTATTTCCTTTGTTTTAGGTACGTCATTCAGCATTTTTTTTTTTTAAAGACAGACAAAGGAAGCAGAACTTTACTCCTTGATCTCATGTATATCTTTTGGAATTTAATCATCAGCACTGGGGGTGGGGGCAGAAGCAGGAGGATCTCTGAGTTCAAGGACAGCCTGGTCTGCAGAATGAGTGAGTTCCAGGACAGCCAGGGCTACAGAGAAATCTTGTCTTGGAAAAAAGAAAAAAAATTTAATCATAGTTATTTCACATAAAAAATATTAAAAAGTTAGAGTTTGACTTTTTGGCAGTAACAATTATATAGTTGTAATAAATCAGGGCTGAAGAGAAGACTTGGCAGCTACAAACACTAGCTGTTCTTTCAAAGGACTCAGGTTCAATATTACCTGCACTCCCTTGGCACATGACAACATCTCTAACTTCAGCCCCTGGGGATCTGATGCCTTCTTCTGGTCTCCAAAGGCAACGTACACACAACGTAAGACATACATTCAGGTAAACATATACATAAAGTTAAAAAAAACTCAAAAAAGTTAGAATAAAAATGAAATTAAAAGGTCCTGTCTTCAATGTCACTGACTGAGAAAAAAAGTAAAAGAAGCAGGAGGAAAAACCCATTTTAAAGTACACCAAATCCAAACCTGCTTCACCTCTAATTACTATATAAAATTAGAAAAGCCAACAGCAATACAGACAACCATTAATGCTCAGAAGCCCCTTCCTCTTCTGCTTCATCCAGACACTTTCAATACTGTCAAGACTCAAAAGCATGATTTTAGCAGGATGAGAGTAATATAACCTCAAAGACTTCTCATGAGTATCTCTAATTAGACAAAGAACGCTAAATGAAAATTAAAAAAAAATCCAGCAAAAACTAAGAAACACTACTTTCTAATCACTTTTAAAATAACTGGTTCCAGTGGCTCATACTAAATGCGAGACAAGTTTGGCATTCAACTTTCCGTGCTGGTCCCAAGGCAGATACCTAACTATAGACAGTTACTATGTGGGGCTGGTTTCCTTCAGCTAATAATACATCTTATACACTTTAACAGCTTTCCTGAATCATTTTTTGTGGTTGATTGTAAAGGAAGGTGGAAATACTACCAGTCATTGGCACTGATTTCAGACTCTTATTGTAGACTTTTTTTTGAAGTCCGTCTATGTACAGAAGCAAAATTACGAATAGCATTTCGAAGAGTCGCGTTCCCCTCAGAGATATCAGAAGAGTTGATGACTGAATGTAAGGCCCGGTTATATGCTGCAAATGAAGGATTGTACAACAATGAATAAAGTCAGATTCTATACAATTCTCCTACTTCTTTTTCCTATCAGTAACTTCTTTACCCAAAATGCCACTGAATAAACGTTTATTGAATACGTAGAATAGAGCAAGCACTCTGTAAGCAAAGAAAAAAGAATACAGAAAATGGCAGAAGAGTTAAAGTTGCAGGGCAGTACTTCCACACCACAGGCACATACAAACGGTCACAATAATAGGAAGACAGATATGAACCAACAACTAGGGAACACTGGACAGATTTGAGAAGCTGTGCCATTTAAAGTGGGCTTTGGGGATTAACAGGAGGAGAGAAAAGGTATTACAGGTAGAGAACAAAGCGGGTGAGATGCAGAAGTGTACGAAGAAGTTTGGTGAGGCCGCAGTGTGGCCTGAGACCAGAGAGAAGTACATAAAATATATCATGCTTTCACTGTTATGAGGAGAAGTTTAAAGTAAGGGAATGATAAGATTCATAGGATGGACACATTCATATCACAGAGATGAAGTACACCAACAATGGAAACACTGGCAACATTTTCAGTGTTCCTATGTTCTATAAGTCCATTTAGTGATGGACAAGAAACATTAGCAACTACTAGAATGATTCTATTCTCTCAGCTTGGGACAGTTTTTTTTGTTTGTTTGTTTGTTTTCCCAGACAGGACAACTGTCTATGTAACAGTTCTGGACTTAAGCTTTATAGACCAGGCTGGCCTAAGACTCACAGAGATCTGCCTACCTCTGCCTCCCAAGTGCTGGGGTTAAAGGTGTGTGCCATCACCGCTTGGCTACTTGGGACTCTTGACAGAGATCCTTATCCTTCTCTGTTTCACCAGCGGAATAAACAGTCTAATGATGTGGGATTCCCCTCTGTATGCTGTGAATATGTTTTATTGTCATTGGTTAATAAAAAAGCTGTTTTGGCCAGTGGCTTAGCAGAACAGAGCAAGGCACAAATTCTAAGCAGACAGAAGAAGAAAGAAAGCAGAGGCAATGAGACGCCATGTAGCCACTACTTGGAACCTTGCTGGTAGGCCACAACCTCATGATGATGCACAGATTAATAGAGATGGGTTAATTTAAGATATAAGAGCTAGCAGGCAATATGCCCAAGTGATTCGTCAAGCAGTGTTGCAATTAATATAGTTTCAGTGTGATTATTTCAGATCTGGGTGGCCAGAAAATGAATGAATAAATAGCCTCTGCCTAGAGCCTAATATGGATATATGCTTGTAAGTCTTTATTAGACGCCGTTAAAATATGCGAATAACACTCTTAATTTAGCCATAAAGGACAAACTCTTAATAATGTTCAATTAGGGGAAGATCTGGAGCCCAGGTCCTCTTATAGATAATGTAATGAGTTGGAAATGCTTTTCTATCATAAAAAGGACTAACCAGAAATGAAACTATAACAACTTTCATTGTCTCACATAGTTGTTTTATAAAGGTATATATAAAATTCTCTTATATATAAATATATAGTAAGTTCTTAAATTCTAAATAACCATAATCACTATACACACACACATACACACACAAAAAATTTTAATTACTATTAGGACTTAATAGCAATTCCTTAAGATACTTACCTCTGTAGTTTTTATAGAAAATGCAATTGTTGGCACAGGTATCAGGATGAGCATCCCAAAAATCAGGACCACAACAACATAGTGGAGGTAAAGTGATATTATACAGCTTCATTTTCTCCTGGACCTGGGCTCGCAAAGCTTCTACATATCTATAAAAGTACAGTGTGGTCAGGTCAATCAACGACTAGGAGAACAAGCATAAATCCTGATTTTATACCGCTTTTCACTGCTCTGTACCCCGAGTCTTCCTATGTAGTAGGAAATAGCATAACACAGTGCTAGTCTCAAGATGTACTAGCCAATCAAACAGCGATGGAGTATCCAACCTATATGAGGAAAAGTATGAGAAGACAAACCAAAAGTGTCTGTCTTTCTTTCTCTCTCTTTGGTTTTGAAACAAGGTTTATGTATGTAGCCCTGGCTGTCCTGGAACTTGCTCTGTACACCAGGCTAACCTCTAACTCAGAGATCCTCTTGTTTCTGCCTCCTGAGTGCTGGAATTAAAGGTGTGCACCACCACTGCCTAGCTACACCAAGTCTCCTAAGGAATGTGAGAAAGCCTACTTTCTGTCTCTTCTAGAGCGAGAATTTCACACAGAATGTTTAAATTCACCTTACATATTCTTTTTCTCTCTGGTGCTGTTTCTCTCTGGCTCCTTCCATTTCTTCAAGCTGTAGCTGGGCTAAGACATCACTTATCTTCTGCTCTGAACAAGGGTCTTCAGGGCAGTGCGCTCTCAGGAGCCTCTGCTCTTCAGCATGGCGCTGCTGCTCTTTCCTTCTCTTAATTCTGAAAATGAAACAAAACATACTTAGGAATTTTTAAAAGCTGTTATTTAAAATTAGCTTCCTTATACAAATAACTCAAGAAATTCCCTCAAAAAAGGACAACACAAAATCAATTTAGCAACCCAAGAACTTTTATTTATTTATTTATTTTGAGACAGTTTCTCTGTATAGCTCTGGCTGTTCTCGAACTCACAGAGATCCGCCTGCCTCTGCCTCCCTAGTGCTAGGATTAAAGGCGTGCCCTTCCCGCAAGAGCATTTTAAAAAGTGTTTGCGCTGGCTGACCTGAGTTTATCTATGTATGTTGGGGTTTTGCTTCCATATATGTCTGTGTGAGAATTGCCACATTCTCCGGAACTGAAGTTACAGACAGCTGTGAACTGTTATGTGGGAGCTGAGAATTGAAGTGGGGTCCTTTGGAAGAAAGGCCAGAGTGGCCAGTGCTCTTAACCACTGAGCCATTCTCCAGTCCCTAGTTTATCTTCTAATCTATAGAAATTGCCTCTCAAAGGGAAACGAGAAATTGTCAGTAAGACATTTTCTGTTAGAATCCCAGCACAAGAACAGGCTCAGGTTAAAACTGGTAGGCAGGACATTTGCCACTACCAAATGCTTTAACAGGTACCAGATTTGTCCTCACAACAAAGAAACTTAAAAGGCAAATACAATAAAATGAAATAAACAACAGCTTTCATGACACTACTATCAACCACAAAACCACAGTTGTCCCTAGAAGATGACAAACAAAAAAGCAATTCCAATTACTGCCAACCTTTAAATATTGCTAACCTAGGCAATAGCGCAGGGGGAGGAGAATTCAAATGGAACCTGGTAGATTTGAGTAAAACACATTTGTAATAGCAATACATTTACCAAACAAACGGTAAAAAATAAAACACAATGTTAAATATTGTCTTGGGGTTTCTACTCTGATAAACACCATAACCAAAAGCAAGTTGGGGGAGGAAAGGGTCTGTTTTCATTTTATAACTCGGAAGTCACAGTCCATCAGTGAGGGCAGTAACTCAAGGCAGGAACTAGAGGCAGAGATAGGAGCAGAAGCCATGGAGGAAGGCTAATTATTGGCTTTCGTCTCCTGGCTTGCTCAGACTGCTCTCTTAAATAATTTAGGCCCACCTGTCCAAAGTTAGCAGCACCTACAGTGAGGTGGGCCCTCCCACATCCATCATTAATCAAGAAAATATGCCAAAGACTTACCTATAGGCTAACCTTACAGAGGTATTTTCTCAATTAGATTCCCTTTACCAAAATGTGTCTAAGTTTGTGTTACACTGAAAAAAAAAAAACCCAAACAGTACAGATATCCAACCAAAGATTACCAAGTGTGGTGGCTTAAATGAGAATGGCCCCCACAGGGTCACAAATTTCAATGATTGATCACTATGGAGTGGCAATATTTCAAAAGATTAGGAGGTATGGTCCTGTGGGAGAAATTATTTAACTGAGGATGTGTTTTGATTTTCAAAAATCCTAAACCTGGCATGGTGGTGCATACCTTTAAACCCAGCACTTTAATCCCAGCAGGTAGATCTCTGAATTAGAGGCCAACCTGGACTACAGAGTGAGTTCCAGGATAGCAAGGACTACAGAGAATCCTGTCTCAAAAAAAAAAAAAAAAAAGGTTAAAGGCTCACAGTCTCTCTCAGTCCTCTCTCTTTCTCAACCCCCCCCCCTCTGTTTATGGACCAGGACGTAGACTCTCAGCTACTGCTCCAGTACCTGCCTGCATGCTGCTATGTTCCTCATCATGATGATAATGAACTAAACCTCTGAAACTGTAAAACCCCCAATGAAATGTTCTCTTTTATAAGAGTTGCCATGGTCATGGGTCTCTTCACAACAACAGAACAGTGACTACGACACCAAGTATGGAAAGAGGCAGGGAAGTAATTCGTTATGAGCAGAATAATCAAGATCATCTAACACTGTTGTGTTAGAATTACACAGAATGACATTCTCATGGTTATTAGTCATACAAAAATAAAATCTGCTGGGCATGGTGGCACATATACTCCTTGGCATCCAAGAGGCTGAAGCAGGAGAATCATCTCATGTGTGGCCAGCCTGAGCTATAGAGTGAGTTTCCAGGTCAGCCTGTGCTACATAGTGAGACCCTGTATTGAACAACAAGAAGTAACAGGAAAAAGACTGACATAAATCTTCCAGGGTTGAAAGACGCAATTTCTGAGAGAAAAATATGCTAACTACGATTTTGTCATATATGTAAATGTGTAAGCATAAAGACAGAAACTCTAAGATGAATCACAGCAAAGGGGGTGCTAATTAAAAAGATTAAATAGGTCAGATTAAAAATCTGGAAAACAAATTCCGCAGCCATATCTCCAAAAATGATATACAAATGGGCCAAGATGTGTGTGCAACAATAACATCACTCACTATCAAGAAAATACAAACCAAAATTACAACAAAGATAAAATCATCTAGCCAGGTATGGTGGTGCACACCTTTAATCCTAGCCCTTGGGAGGCAGAGGCAGGAGGATCTCTATTGAGGCCAGCCTGGTCTATATACTGAGTTCTAAGACAGCTATGTATAGAGACCTTGTTTCAACAAAAAAAAGATCATTTAATATCCAGCAGGATTGCTACATTAAAAACCCCAAAGAGCTGGGGATGTACTGCAGTGGGTGGAGTGCTTCCAAATAACTTATGAGAAAAAAAGAAGTGGAATTTAGAAGGAAAGTTTAACTCAGTGAAATGATTTATACAGCTACGAAGAATTTAGTTAAGGCTGGAGAGAGGGCTCAGGGGATAAGAAGAGCACTGGCTGCTCTTCCAGAGCACCCATTAGGTTTCCAACACTACATGGCAGCTCACACTGTCTGCTACTCCAGTTCTAAGGGATCAGATGCCCTTTCTGGCCTCTGCAGGAACACACATGGTACACAGATATACATGCAGCAAGATATCCATATACATAAAATAAATTTTTAAAAAGAGAGCATGTAGTAGGGAATTTCTACCATTAAATGCCTATATTAGAAAAATAAAATAAAAAGGGCCCCACATTGAAGACCTTAGCTTCTACTTTATAAAAAGAGAAAAATTAAGTTCAAGATAAGTATCAGAAAAGAAATAATAAAGGAAATATAGAGATTTGAAACAAATTGGAAAACAAAGATAACAGAAAAAATACTGAATTGAAAAGTTAGTTCTTTGATAACTGTTAAATCAGTCTAAATGTGGGGGGAAAGACACTAATTATTAATAAAAAAGTAAAATGCTATCATTACATGTGCTACTATAATATAGAAGGCTCGGGACAATTTCATGCCAAAAAAATTGACAACTTGGATGCAGTTACAATGTGAAAGGTATATATTATTAGACTCCCATATCAGCAATAATGAAACTGCAGTTAAGAGATTTTTCTCAATGAGAAGCACAAAACCACATGGGTTTACAGGCAAATTCTAACAAATGATTAAGGAAGAGATGAAACTAGCTGACACTCATCCAACAAGACTGACGAAGAAAACCTGCCTCTCAACTATTCTCTAACACTAGTATTACCCTTAGGCCCAAACAAATACACCCCCAAATCAGAAAACACAGAAGTGCAAGTTAGTATCTCTCATCATACACATGACAAAGTAATATATTTTGTCTGTTTTCTCTTCTGGAGCTGAGGACTGAACCCAGGGCCTTGTGCTCGACTACTCAACTAAATCCCCAGCTGCTATTCTGTCTATTTTTGGTCTGCTATGATACTGCATTGAAATGTCCGTTTATGTTGGCAGCATACAGGAGTGCACATTTAGCTTGAGGCATCAATGATGTGCCCTGCAAACTTACTCAATTAACCTTAAAACTCCACTGGAGTTTTACAAAGTGATCACGTCATTTTCAGATAAAGGCAACTTTAATCACTACTTCTTTAAGTTGTTTTATTTCGTTGTCTTGCCAGACTGCACTGACTAGAACTCTAGTATGACTTGAATAGATGTGAAGAGAACGGGCAGCCTTGGATTTGGAAAGAAAGCATTTAGCCTTTCATATCAAGTATATTAGTGGTAAGATTTTCAATAGATGTTCTGTGTCAAAAAAAGTTCCCTTCTCCTCCCAGTTTGTTGAAAAGGTTTTTAAAATTTTTTAATAGGTATTGGATTTTGCATGTGGTCATGCACGAGGTCACTCCCTCTCTAACTCCATTTCTCCTTTTGAATGCTAAACCAATTCTGTCCCTGGGGTACAACCCACCTGGTAATATTATGCTGCTCTCTTAATATGTTGTTTGATTTTCTTTGCTCAGAACGCTGATAGAGTTGTGAGTAGTAAAAACTGTGTTTATAATATTTCAGGTAGAAATAACTTTTGGGAACTGAACTAGAGGCAATTCATATTACATTTTTGCAAGTAATTTGTCTCTATTTTGTTCATGTCCTTAGTTTGTGCAAGGCTAAATTTAAGAAATACCTGGGTTGGATCTACATCTTATCTGTGCTTGTAGTAATTGGTACAATCACTTTGAAAAGTAGTTTGATAATTTCTTTTAAGACTGAAATACATACCTATTCCGCAGGTACTTAGCCAAGAGAAAAGATAATATATGCCCATACTAATGCCTGCATACAAATTTCATTGAAACTTTATTTAAGAGCAAGTCAATTCCTGTCTACAGAGCTTCAAAGAATGAGATGACTATCTGGTTAGGGGCTAAAGCTCCCTCAAGTTAAAGCCAATGTTCATTTCCCAATCTGAAAATCCTTAGAGACTGAAAGATTATACTAGGTCTACTTGGTTTGTGTCCCAATGGAACAAAGCCTAAATGGCAAAGCACCCATTTAAAATCCTTACTGGAAAGGAATTTCGTGACAAGTTCCATGAGTTCCAGGCTGGCTAGAAATTTTCCATGCAGCCAAATGTTCTAGTTTCCTTTCTGTTCCTATGATAAAGCATTTCAATCCCTCCTTAAGGGAAGAAATACTTTATTTAATCTTATACTTCCAGGTCACAGTCCATCACAAAGGAAAGTCAAGGGCAGGAAGTCAACTAGGAACCTAATGGCAGAACCATGGAGGAACGTAGCTTGCTGGCTTGCTCTCTAGCTCACTCCCTGGCTCATGTTTAGTTAGCTTTTTATACATCTTAGGATTACATGCCCAAGGAACAATGATGTCACTCACAATGCACTGGGTTGCTTACATCAATTAATAATCAAGACATTTCCTCATAAACACACCCACAGAAAACTTGATCCAGGTATATTTTCAATTGAGGCTTCTCCTCGTAAAACACTCCCAGCTGTGTCAAGATGACTAAGGCTAAATGGATTTCAAGGATGACTTTTGGTCCTTTTGTCTCTTCCTAAGTGCTGGGATCATAGGTGTGTTGTCATCATGTAGTTTCCATGGTGCTGGAGAACATCCCAGGGATGTGTATCTGCTAGGCAAGCAGACTACCAAATGAGGTACATCCCCAGGCTATTCACTGGGTAGTTTAAGCCTACTGTTGAGAAGTACTTCTTTTTTTATATACATTTTTTATTGATATTTATTGAGCTCTACATTTTTCTCTACTCCCCTCCCTGCCTCTCCTCTCCCCCCTTCAACCCTCTCCCAAGGTCCCCATGCTCCCAATTTACTTAGGACATCTTGTCTTCTTCTATTTTCTACTTCCCATGTAGATTATATCTATATAAGTCTCTCTTAGTGTCTACATTGTTGTCTAAATTCTCTGGGATTGTGGTTTGTAGGCTGGTTTTCTTTGTTTTATGTGAGTACATGTGATAATTTTCTTTCTGTGTCTGGGTTACCTCACTCAAAATAATGTTTTCTAGCTCCATCCGTTTTCCTGCAAAATTCAAGCTGTCGTTATTTCTTTCTGCTGTGTAGTACTCAACTGTGTAAATGTACCACATTTTCCTTATCCATTCTTCGGTGGAGGGGCCTTTAGGTTGTTTCCAGGTTCTGGCTATGACAAACAATGCTGCTATGAACATGGTTGAGCACATGTTCTTGTGGCACGATTGAGCATCCCCAAAAGTGGTATTACTGGGTCTTGAGGAAGGTTGTTTCCTAATTTTCTGAGAAATCGCCACACTGACATCCAAAGGGGTTGTACCAACTTGCATTCCCACCAGCAATGCAGAAGTGTTCCCTTTTCCCCACAATCTCCCCAGCATAAGTTGTCATCAGTATTTTTGATTTTGGCCATTCTTACAGGTGTAAGAGGGAATCTCAGAGTTGTTTTGATTTGCATTTCTCTGATGACTAAGGATGTTGAACATTTCCTTAAGTGTCTTTCAGCCATTTTAGATTCCTCTGTTCAGAGTTCTCTGTTTAGGTCTGTACTCCATTTTTTTTTATTGAATTATGTGATCTTTTGGTGTCCAATTTCTTGAGTTCTTTGTATATTTTGGAGATCAGACTTGTCTGATGTGGGGTTGGTGAATTTCTTTTCCCATTCTGTAGGCTGTCATTTTGTCTTGTTGACCATGTCCTTTGCTTTACAGAAGCTTTTCAGTTTCAGGAGGTCCCATTTATTAATTGTTTCTCTCAGTGTCTGTGCTCCTGGGGTTCTATTTAGGAAGTGGTTCCCTGTGCCAATGTGTTCAAGTGTATTTCCTACTTTCTCTTCTATAAGGTTCAGTGTGGCTGGGTTTAATCCATTTTGACTTGAGTGCATGATAATAGATATGGGTCTATTTTCATTCTTCTACATGTTGATATCCAGTTATGCCAGCACCACTTGTTAAATATGCTTTCTTCTTTCTATTTGATATTTTTTGCTTCTTTATCAAAGATCAGGTGTTCGAAGATGAGTGGATTGATCTCCGGGTCTTCTATTCGGTTCCATTGGTTCTCCTGTCTGTTCTTATGCCAATACCAGGCTGTTTTCAGTACTGTAGCTCTGTTGTAGAGTTTGAAGTCAGAGATTGTGATGCCTCCAGAAGTTATTTTATTGTACGGGATTGTTTTGGCTCCCTGGGGTTTTTTGCTCTTTCATATGAAGTTGAGTACCATTCTTTTGAGGTCTTTGATGAATTTTGCTGGGATTTTGATGGGCATTGCATTGGAATCTGTAGAATGCTGTTGGTAAGATTGCCAATAAGTACTTCTGTTGTGGGAGTGTCATATATCAATCTGTTGATTTCACTGGTTAAGTAATAAACAAACTGCTTGGCTCATAGCTTAGAACATAGGTGGGTGGAGTAAACAGAACAGAATGCTGGGAGGAAGAGGAAGTGAACTCAGAGACTCGACAGCTCTGCTCTCTGGAGCAGAGACGCCATGCCCCGCTCCCGGGCGTCTCGCACGCGACGTAGCTCCGACCCAGGATGGACGTAGGCTAGAATCTTCCCGGTAAGACCGGTGCCCACAGATTATTAGAGATGGGTTGATTGGGATATCAGAATTAGCCAGTAAGGGCTAGAGCTAAAGGGCCAAGCAGTGTTTAAAAGAATACAGTTTCCGTGTAATTATTTCAGGTAAAGCTAGCCGTTGGGGGCGGCCGGGTGCCGGGATGCAGCCCCGACGCTCCTATTTCAACATACTTCTTAGGGAAAACAAAAAACAACAAAAAGCTCTTCTGGAAAAAAACAATTACTCATTGTTGATGATGAACTTGGATCTCCAAGAGCTCTGAGGGGGATATATGAAGAGATCAATATTATTCCCATACTTCCTGTGGATAGATAGATCTAATGGACCTGGAAAAAGTAGTTGTAAGTGTTCTGGAAAGGATTACTGTGAGCAAATGCTATCAAGTAGTACCATGTGCCAAAACATACCTTTCATGTAAACAAGGTTAATGGTACTTCATTCTAAGAAACTGTTAGCCAAGTATGGTTATTTGGGTATGTGAGAAAGATAAGGCTTGATAAGGGTTACACAGAAAGTTCTACTCTAGCCTGGACTACAAAATGAATGAGAGACACTGTCTCTAAATAAAAATAATTTAAATAATAAAATCTCCCATAGCCATTTCAATATCCAGTAACCATTCATTCTGATAAGTAAGCAGTCATTAACACAAGGTCAAGACATCCCACTAACAAAGAGAGATTACAATTAAAGGCTCAGATGATTGTCAAGATTTCTTACTAATAAAGAATTTATTTAAGGCAGGGTCTCACTATGTCATCCTAGTTGGCCCAGAACTTGCTTTGTACACCAGGCTGGCTTCCAATCACAGAGATATTCCTGCCTCTGCCTCCCCAGAATTGGGATTAAAGGCGTGTACCACCACGCCATCTACTAAAGTATGTTTAATCAAAGTGTATACATTCTATATTTTTAGATACAATGTTATTACACATTTAATAGGTGATGTTATAGTATAAAATAAAGATAACTTTTATATGCACTGGGAATACAATTCATGTGACTGTCTTTTGTGATATTTACTTTATTGCAGTGGTTGGGAACCAAACCCATAGTATCTCCAAAGTGTGCTTGAATATAACTCTAAAATATGTAAACCAGTGTTGCCTGCGTTTGAGGTAGGGGGTGCAGAAGGCTGCCAAGGGTCATATGACAAAAGTCCCGAGGGTGACAGCTGCCCTAGTTAGGATTACTATTGCTATGTATGACCTTGACCAAAAGCAAGTTGGAGAGGAAAGGATTTATGAGACATTCACTTCCACAGCATAGTCTATCACTGAAGGAAGTCATGACAGGAACTCTAGTAGGGCTGGAACCTAGAGACAGGAGCTCATGCAGAGGCCACAGAGGTTGCTGCTTTCTAGAGTGCTCAGCCTGCTTTCTTTTAGAACCCAAGGCTACCAAGCCCAGAGATAACATCATCCACAATGGGCCAGGACCTCCCCCATCAATCACTAATTAAGAAAATGCCCTTATGGAGTAATTTACTCAGTTGTGGTTTCATCCTTTCAGATGACTCTGTGTCAAGTTGACATAAAACTAGCCAGCACAACAGGTATGTTTACTATCAAGACACTGGTGGTGGTGGTTTCATGTGCTATACATGTCAAAACTTACCAACTTTTGGTGCTGGGGAGATGCCTCAGTCAGTAAAGTGTTTGCCATACCAGCATGAGAGTCTGAGTTTGGATTGTTAGCACCCACGAAAAAATCAGGTGCAACAACATGTGCCTGTAACCACAGTACTGGTAAATACTTTTTCAAAGATTTATTTATTCTATTTTACGTGTCTAAGTGTTTTGTCTGTATATACACATGTACATGGGTGTCAGATACCCTGGAACTGGAGTGGTTATAAGCCATCATGTGGGTACTGGGAACCCAACCAGGTCCTCTGCAAGAGCAACCAAGTGCTCTTAACCACTGAACCCTTAACTCTTAACCCTCTAGCCCCTAGACTCATACTTCTTGAATAAAGCAAGACTGCTAAAAATTCTAGGCCTCTATCTATGTGTGGCAGACTGTCAATTCCAGGGGAAAATTAAAGCCTCCATTTTGTTAGGTTAAATTTAAGATCTAGACACCATACTACAAAACTAAAACTAGAAAAATAGGCATGGATGCTGTCAGTGTGCAGTTAACTCATCCGTATTCTGATAGCTAACCACTAGCCACTCCCAGAAGAGAAAAACAAGGCCATGTTACACAAGGGTTTTCTCACAAATGCCTTCTCACATTTGCTAGTATTTTCTGAGCTACCCCTATAAATGTAAGCTGAGTATTTCTCAAAGCGCATAAAAACGTTTTTATGGTATGACTGAAACTGCAGCATAACATAAAGGTGTAATAGGGCAGAGGTGAGAAATCTCACTGCAATCTGGGCACAGGGAATCTCTTTATACCAGGGAAGATCAAGATTTAAAGGCAATGAACTTGGGAATGTGAGCTGGTGATGTGGAAAAACCCACACAGGCACACAGAGGCGGTGCTGACTTTAACCTATGCGGCTCTCAACCTAAGTTAGAGAACGGAAGGAGAAGACTGCGAGGGCCAACTCTCACTGGTGCGTGGCTAGGATCTATGTTTTCTTCTTTGATGTTTTTGTTTTCGGAGACAGGGTTTCTCTGTGTAGCCCTGGCTGTTCTGGAACCTGCTCTGTAGACTAGGTTGGCCTCGAACTCACAGAGATCCACTGGCCTCTGCCTCCCAAGTGCTGGGATTAAATGTGTGTGCCACCACTGCCCAAATTACATGTGTTTTCTTTTTTTCACTTAAAAAAATTCTTTATTTTTATGTGTATGCGTATTTAGTTTGCATGTTTGTCCATGCACCACATGCATGTGGTACCCACCAAGGTAAAAAGATAGCATTAGGTCCCCTGAAGCTGGAGTTACAAATGGCTTTTAGGTACCATGCCGGTCCTGGGAATCAAGCCTGGATCCTCTAAAAGAGCAGTTTGCACTCTTACTACTGAACCATCTCTTTAGCCCTGCTCACTACTTCTTAATTATTATACTGTGAACTATGCTATGGTGACCTGCGCTTTTAAGGATGGTTACAACTGCAACATCATGGTGGTCAACAAGTATTCCTCCCCAACTCTGCTCTGTAATGGCTCATCTTGATCAACTCGACTGGACTGAGAACATACAGGGGCTAGTAAAACATTCTTTTGGAGTGCCTATGAGTGGGTTCTGACCACTGACCAAAGAACTTTTCAAAAGAGAGCCAGTTAAGAAACATACTTTGAAGACATTCAAATTTGTTATGGTCGGTAATTCCTGACCTTGTCATAAAAGCAAATCTGATGAAGCAGAGTGAGGTTTTCAATGATGAAATATAAACAGAGACAAGTGTATGACAACAGAAAAGATAATCATCAAATTCAAACCATGTGTTAGCTTGTGCACTACAACCAGCATCATAAACAATCTCATATGAAGTTTCTTCTTCTTTGGATGGTTCTCTTTATTTGGGCTGAAATCTTAGGTACCCCTGACAGGACAGAATTGATGACATTAACTAACTCCCTGCCTCTACCTAGATGTTCTCTTCAGTCAGTTATCTCACCTTTTTGCCTCCAGTTCTACATTTCTTCACCCCCTCTGAAACAGCTTACAGATGGAGCACTCCAGTAAAAAACAGTTTTTTAAGGTCACTTACTCCACTTGGTGCATGCTTTCTCTGCATAGGCAATGCTGTCCCAAACGGATAACTAATTTAAAGTATTACAATAGTTTGTGACACTCCAAAAAGCCACAGTACATAAACAAAAATGCATTCTATCTGTGTACTAAGATCTGAAGGTGTGTTGGGGAAATGTCTAAAAAGGCTCTATGGGGAGCACTGATTAAAAAAAAAAAAGGCCGAGGAACTGTGGGAACACTTTCCTGACCTTACTGACTTGCTAACTACTCCTTCCTTCTTGAAGCTTTTTTTTCTCATCCTTTGAGGGCATTGTTTCTCCTGCCAGGTTTCCTCATGCCCCTCTTTAGACCCATCCTTTCCTGTCTGCCTTGCAAGCTTATCTTCAAGCTCTAGTTGGTATTTTCTTTCTCATGACATGACATTCTCTTACCCCAGTCTTAATCTATGGCTTCTGCTTCAGTTACCACCCACAGTCACCTGTAACTCACAAAGCCATAGCAGTGCCATAGATTACGGCTTTGAGATCCAAGTCTACCTGTCAATTTGACATCTCCACTGGATATCTCAGAGATATTTCCTTAAGGAAGAATCCATAATTGTAGTCAAAATTCTCCGGATAAGACTAACCACCACAAAGCACTTTCAGAAAGGAGCATAAAATCCAAAATGATAGTGCTACAAATGCTTTATAAACAAGTTTCTATTCTCTAATGTCTGCAACGCATCTTATGCAAACACGCCTTTACTAGTAAACAATAGAAGCCAGAGGAGGCCAAAACAATGGTGTGACTGCTATTACAATACTTCTCTGGTAATAAGGAAAAGTATTCTGAAACCAATGTCAATTTTTCTAAAAAAAGAAGTAAGGATCCAAGAGACTGCAAGTTGGTCTATAAATTCAATATACTGGGCATTTGCACAACTAAACAAGTAGATACTAATATTTACACTTCTGAAGTATACTCTAAAAACAAAGTGGTATCATTATGAATATGTATGTAAAACAAAATAAAAACAATAAGATAATTTAGGAAACAACTCAAAACTTTGTGGGGTTTTGTTTTGCTTTGTTTGAGACAGGGTCTCACTAGGTAGCTTTGGCTAGCTTAGAACTCAATATATAGACCAGCCAGGCCTTAAACTCACAGAGATCCAACTGCCTCTGCCTGCCTAGTGCTGGGATTAAAGGTGTGTACTATCATGTTCTACAATATTTTTCTTATAATTCAGTCCTCTTCCACATTGTAAGGCCATTCATATCACTAATCCTTTACAAAGTGAAACAAAAATAAAGACACAGAACTAAAAATAGGGGTTATCTTTTGACTCCTGAACCTTCTTCCTGTGTAATTACAGAAACTTACCAACAATAATAATACGTTCAAATAAAAAGAATTCTTCTAAGATGGAGAAACAGGCTTTTTTCCGTTATTCATAACGGAAGAGCTGCTCTGCTAGAAAAAGACCTTCTCAAGGAGATGGAAGTCTGTCTCTTTGCTCCACAAGACTAAATCCTAAAGCTGCACCTAGCACAGTCTCAGCCTTTGTTCACACTGTTTTCCTGTTCAACACTTTCCATGACTCCCATTTCATAACTCTGAAAGAATTATTCCTTACAAATTAATTTAACAAGGTTTGGGAATATAGCTCAGTTAGTAGGATGCTTGCATGGCATAAACCCTGGGCTGGATACTTAGCATGGCAGCTCACACCTAGGATCCCAGCCCCCCAGGAGGCAAAAGTAGGGAGTCCAGAAGTTCAGGGTCATCCTTGGCTACGGAGACTTCATGACCAACCTGAGCTACATAGATCCTATCTTCCCATCTCCAATGATAACGACAATAATAGGAAGAAGAATTTAACATTTCTTACTGCAATATTTACTGGATGTTTTTTTCATACCTCAAGCCCATAGGCCCCAGTTTAAATTTATCCTCTATTTATGTATCTCTTTCTTGGGAGATGTGTTTAACAGTACTTCATTCATTTGGAAGCATGAGCCACAGATTTAGGTATCATCCTTAAATCCCTCTCTTAAAACTACCTTCTACTCTTTACCATCTTGGCCTACTCACTTGTGACAGGCCATGTTAAACATTTCTAAAAATTCGGCAAAGGAGCCACCAAATCTGGGACAAAGCCCCAGTTTTGCCACTGGTTAGATGTAATCTTATGTTAGGCAGATCACTCAGAACAAAAGCGACAAAATCTACCTTATCAAGTCATTGAAATGAGCAAATGAGCTAATACTTCTAAAGCATCCAATGTCATACCTAATGGTGTAAACATTCAACGACTGATGGTCACTGCTACCATGAATGATGTCTGAACCAACTGATCCCAGTAGTACTGCAACTATCTCCCAATTAGGGTTTAATCCATACTTTTAAAATTAATTTCATTCTCTTCTTGTCTTATTTCAACAAACTCCTAGCAGCTAGTCTTATCTATTCCCACAATGCCTCTAATTGGGCTCCTGACTGTTCTCAGTATAAAGTCCAACTTCCTCCTGACACACTAAGCTCTTTATGATTCTGTCTTTACGTCTTAAGGCTCAAATCTTGCCATTTATTTAGCTCTGATTACATTAGAAATGTCATATTGTCTCACAAATCACCACTTTTGCAATGCTAGTCCTTTAACCTACAATTCCCGTCCCCATTCACATTCCATCTTTATCTCATGCCATTCCTAGTAATTCTTCAATACTTAGGTTTGGGAAGTCTCCCCTTTCTGCCACCCAGGCTCTCAACTTTAGTTTAAAACCAGTTTCTGTGCTCTCACATATTCTTTTGTTTCTTATAATAATAGCAGCCACTAACACCTACTGAAAATGCACCATGTTCCAGACACCGTGTCAAATCATTTAGATAAGATACTGTCTTATTTTAATCAGCATAGCACCTTTAAAGAGGTCCATCATGTTATCCTCATTATATAATGAGGCAGGAGCCATCTGGGAGCGGAGCCTTGTAACTCTTATTACAAAGCATGATGGTGATCTACTTATTTAACTTTTCCCTATTCCTCAGCCAAATCTACCCTATAGGTTTCTTGAAAACTCTAATTGTGTTTGTCATTTCTCATATCCCTAAATATAACACACCTAGCAATAAGTAGTAGCACAATAAGCAGCTGATAAATTAATGGAAACCACATAATTTCATTCTTATAAGTGGGCAAAGAGAAGCAAATCAATTCATGCTTACAAAACCAATCCATGATTATTTTTGAAAGTGTTTTTTGCATTTCAAGTTAAAACACACAACCTCCATCAAAGAATGCATTGCAAGGAAGGGCCGCTTGTTCATCCTGGCAGCCCAGCTAGCTTACATTCGAAATAATCACACAGAAACTGCATTAATTAAAACACTGCTTGGCCATTAGCTCTAACTTCTTCTTCTTCTTTTTTTTTTTTTGGATTTTTCGAGACAGGGTTTCTCCGTAGCCTTTTTTGGTTTCTGTCCTGGAACTAGCTCTTGTAGACCAGGCTGGCCTCGAACTCACAGAGATCCGCCTGCCTCTGCCTCCCGAGTGCTGGGATTAAAAGCGTGCTCCGCCACCGCCCAGCAAGCTCTAACTTCTTATTGGCTAACTCTTACATATTAGTTTAACCCATCTGTGTATCGCCACGTAGCAGTGGCTTACCAGAGATTCTAACCGGTGTCCATCTCAGGCAGAGGATCCATGACTTCCCTCTGACTGCTTTCTTCCTCCCAGCATTCAGTTCTGTTTTTCCCACCTAAGTTCTGCCCTATCAAAAGGCCAAGGCAGTTTCTTTATTCATTAACCAATAAAAGCAACACATAAATAGAAGAACCACCTACAATGCATATTTGGTTTCTTAAACAAACAAAAAGAAAAAAAATTTAACCTATTTGTCAACAACATGATTTTAAGTCTTCTGATGACACCTGCAAAACAACCAGCACCTTTCACACTATTTTCTGAGTATAAATCTAGGAGAAGAGGAAGATTATCCAGTAGAAAACAGTGACTAAAAACCTTTTTTTTTTTCTTTAAAAGTCAGTTGTCTTGCTAAATAAAAATTCTCCATTGATTATCCCATGTGTCATAAGATTTAGGTTAGGCATCAAACCTACAGGAGAGAAATCTTGGTTCAGTGAAATAAATTGAACTAAATACATTTCTATTCTGTCTTTAACCTGATGGACACACAAAGAACTAGAAGATAGCTCTGATCTTGATCAGACCATAATTATGGCTAAAAGGTAAGACACAGTAAGATAAATCTAGCATAGGTATTACAGACTTCCTCAAAGCCAATATCCTTACTTAAGTTCTAATGTTGTTATTGAGTAAGATTATATAAGAACAGTACTAAAGAACATTAAAAACATAAAGATTGAAGCTATAGATGCAGTACTGTTAGTTGATTTCTTGCCTAGCATACACAAAGTTTTGTGTTCAATCCATGCATGCCTGCAATCTCAGTAATTGAGATGTAGAGGCAAGAAGGTCAGGAGTTCAAAGTCATTCTCAACTACATAATCAACCGTGACTACAGGAAAACTTGCCTCAAAGGAAAAAAAATACAACGGATCCATGAAATATTAAAGTAGAGTTCTACCAAAAAATACACAAAAACTATACTTCATAAGGATTTTCCCTAGGACCCACTAACCTAGCCTGACCCCAACCCCATTTGCTAAGCCCCTTAGTGTCCCTAGTCAAGACTCACTGGTTCCATGACCAGCTCTCCTTGTGCTCACAAAATATCTCTATTTATCAAAAACAGGAAAGATGACAGTACTCTTCAGGATGGGAATTTGGTCATCATGGTCCTCCAGCTCCCAATTTCTGAAACTTACATACAGGATTATACAACTTAATAGAGGGGTCACAAACAAAATTGGCAACAACCAAAGGTTTCTGAATACCTAATGATGTAAATTCAAAATTACATCACCACTTCCCCATAGCCTTGATTCTGAACTTAGTGACACTTTGTACCATGCACAGCCATGTGATGCCATTAAGCACTGCCTGAAGCCTCAGCAGAGATTTAAGACTACTGTTATGTTGCAAACTGCAGTGTTTTTCATAGAGTGTCCTGCTCTTAAAACAAAGACTTTCTGTATGTTCCTACATCATTCCTTAGGATCAAATTATTATATCTTTTTTATTTGTTTGTTTTTCAAAACAGGGTTTCTCTATGTAGCCTAGGCTGTATTGGAACTCACAGAAATCTGCTTGCTTCTGCCCCCCAAGTGCTGGGATTAATGGCATTCACCACTACTGCCCAGCAAATTATTATATCTTAAGATAGTATCAACTAGTAAGATCCAAATTAGTACCTTTGGATTATACTGTGTTAAAATATTTTAATTTTAAAAGCTGTTGTTACAGTTGCAAACTAGGGTTTCGTTTAAAAATTATTAAATATGGGGACTGGAGAGACAGCTGAACACAACAACATCAAAAAACTATTAAATACATTTTCGTTTGGGATTAAAAAAGAATTTCTAGCTGGGTGGTGGTGGCACATGTCTTTAATCCCAGCACTTGGGAGGCAGAGGCAGGTGGATCTCTGTGAGTTCAAGGCCAGCCTGGTGTACAAAGTCAGTTCTGGGACAGGCTCCAAAACTACAGAGAAACCCTGTCTCAAAAAACCAAAAGAAATAAATAAGAATTTCTAGCATCATCTATCTACCAAGGCCCTGAACACACTTCAGCAATTTTGTACTACATAATTATCTGAAACACATTCCCAGAATTAATGATTATGAAATTGAAATATCAAATCTGAAAAATGTTGAAAATCTTCAACAGGTGAACCCAAAGAAAAACATATAGGCATCCTCCTGAATATTAACCTTCATCAGGCGATGAAAGGAGACAGAGACAAAAACCCACATTGGAGCACCGGACGGAAATCTCAAGGTCCAAATCAGGAGCAGAAGGAGAGAGAGCACGAGCAAGGAACTCAGGACCGCGAGGGGTGCACCCACACACTGAGACAATGGGGATGTTCTATCAGGAACTCACCAAGGCCATCTGGCCTGGGTCTGAAAAAGCATGGGATAAAACCGGACTCGCTTTTAATCCCAGCACTTGGGAGGCAGAGGCAGGCAGATCTCTGTGAGTTCGAGACCAGTCTGGTCTACAAGAGCTAGTTCCAGGACAGGCTCCAAAACCACAGAGAAACCCTGTTTCGAAAAAAACCAAAAAAAAAACAAAAACAAAAAACAAACAAACAAAAAAACCGGACTCGCTGAACATAGCGGACAATGAGGACTACTGAGAACTCAAGAATAATGGCAATGGGTTTTTGATCCTACTGCACGTACTGGCTTTGTGGGAGCCTAGGCAGTTTGGATGCTCACCTTACTAGACCTGGATGGAGGTGGTTGGTCCTTGGACTTCCCACAGGGCAGGGAACCCTGATTGCTCTTCAGGCTGACGAGGGAGGGGGACTTGGTCAGGGGAGGGGGAGGGAAATGGGAGGCGGTAGCAGGGAGGAGGCAGAAATCTTTAATAAATAAAGAAAAAAAAAAGAAAATCTTCTACATCCTGAAGGTCAAATATTCAAATCAATGTTGAATTTTTATGGAAAACTAAAATAAGCACATTCATTTCACTAGTATGAAAATTTCCTCTTGTCTTTAATATGTGGCAAAAGTTTATACCAAAGAAATAAATATATATTACTTATAAAACTGTGTGCCCAGAGTTGCATAAAAATGGGTACTGAGAATGAAAAGTTAAGAAGCCTTGCCCTATAGTGTAGGAAGTCCTTCTGTATATGTGTTGCTTTTATTGGTTAATGAATAAAGAAGTAGGCCTGTGATAGGGCAGAGTAGAGCTGGGCAGGGGGGAAGCTGAATGTTGGGAGAAAGAAGGCAGAGTTGTGAGATGCTATGGAGCTGCTAGAGGGGGAAGATGCCAGCTGGAACCTTGCTGGTAGGTCATGAGCCTCATGGTAAACTATAAAATAATGGAGATGGGTTAATTCTAGATGTAAGAGCTAGCTAGCAATACGCTTAAGTTTTTGACCAGGCAATGGTTTAAATAATATAGTTTCTGAGTGATTATTTTGTGGTCTGGGCAGCCAGGAACGCGTAAGTGGCCTCCTACTACAGCCCTAGATGATGCCTGCTCCACTCTCAGCAATATAATCAACATTTTTGGTCTCCTTTTCTCCATCGGTCTGTCCTCTATTTATTAAACATTGTGGCAGTGATTGAGACTCCTTACTGTGATTTTTACAAATGTCAGATACAATTCAAACTCCTTTATATATATATTTCTCAATTTCATTCAATTATCACACCACAAGATGGGTATTATCTCCATCTCAGATGGTCAGGGAGACAGCCTGGTGGATAGAGTGCCTGCAAGCAACAGGGCCTGTGTAAAAGCCAGAGGTGGTAACCCCAGCACTGGGGAATGGATACATGAGGATTCAAGGGGCTAGCCTAGCTAAAAAAAGCCAAACTCTAGGTTCTGTGAAGGACTCTGTCTCAAAAATAAAGTGGAGAGCGACAGAGGTAGACACTTGACATCACTCATGTCTGACTTCTATATGCCCTACTCCCCCACCCCAACACAGTTAAGATCATACTTAATGGTGGGAAATTTAAACTTCCTTTCTAAGATCAGGAGCAACCAAGAATGGTCCTTCAACCATTTTCTATCAACACTGCATCAGAAGTTTCAGCAAATGTAGTCAGACAAGAAAAGGAAATAAAGGTTAGAGACTAGGAAAAAAATGTTTTTGTTTAAAGATGATATATTCGCTGGGCGGGGGTGGCGCAAGCTTTAATCCCAGCACTCAGTTGGCAGAGGCAGGCAGATCTCTCTGAGTTTGAGGCCAGCCTGGTCTACAAGAGCTAGTTCCAGGACAGGCTCCAAAGCTACAGAGAAACCCTGTCTCAAAAAACAAACAAACAAAAAGATGATATATTCATCTACATTGAAATTCTAAAAGAATCATCAAAAACACTCTTGAAACAAATAGTAACAGCAGGATTATATAAAAAGTCATTTTCCTACATGTCAATAAGGAACAGGGAAAAAGCAGATTGTAAAAAATTTATATATGTTAGTAATCAAGAAAGAAAGAGAAAAGAGAGATCTATAAAACGTCATTTTTCTACATGTCAATAAGGAACAGGGAAAAAGCAGATTGTAAAAAATTTTATATATATGCATATATACACACATACATATATGTGTGTGTGTGTGTTAGTAATCAAGAGAGAAAGAAAGAGAGAAGAGAGAGAGAGAGAAAGTAGAGCTGGAGAGATGGCTCAGCAGTTTTAAGAGCACTGGCCACTCTTCCAGAGGACTCTGCTTTGATTCCCAGCACCCACACGGTGGGTTACAACTGTCTATAACTCCAATTCCAGGGGATTTGACTCCCACTTCTGGCCTATGTAGGCAACAGGCATGAATGCATGTGATATATAGACATATATGTAAACAAACATTCATACACACAAATAAAATCAATTTTTAGAAAAACATTAAAAAATTATAATGGTAAGTACTGTTGACATGCTAATTCTCCCAGTCTTTTCTACAGATCATGGAATTCCGGTGCAATTCAGCAAGTAATCTTATGGACACAGATACACTAATTCTAAAGTTTGTAAAGAGATAAGATACCTTTTTTAGATACCTTGTAAAGATACAATCTAAGAGGAGAAAAATGGAGGGCTAAAGCTTCAGACTTACTAAACACCTAAAATAATTAAGACTGTGTAGTATTTGCGAAAGGAGTGAACAAATAGATCAATAAAATAGAACAGAGATTTTTAGATATGGAAGTACATAAATGCAGTCAACTGACCTTTCACAAAGGGGCAAAAGTAACACAATGAAGAAAAGACAGTCTTTTCAATAAGTGGTGCTGGGAAAATCAGAGTATCTTCACACAAAAATTATTTTAAACAAAGACCTTATAATTCGTATAAAAACTTAACTCAAACTGTACACTCAAGCATGATAGCACTTATTTATAATCCCAGAGATTCAGTGGCTAAAACAGAAAGACTATGAGTTCAAGACCAATCTGAACTGTACAGCAAGATCCAATTTTCAAAAAATCACAAAACAAACAACAAAAACCCACCTCCAAACTAGGCATGGTGGGATCAAGAACTGTAATCTCAGCACTGAGAGGTGCAGGTAGGAGGGACAGCAGTTTGGGATCATTCTTAGATACACTGAGTTCCAGACAAGTCTGGGCTTTATCTCAAAAGGCAATAATAAAAGCCCCTCAAAATGGATTATAGAGCCAAATATAAAAACCAAATAGTTCCTAGAAGATGATTTAGATATGGCAGAATTAATCCATGAGAAGAAATGATAAACTAGACCATTAAAATTTTCTGTTCTGAAAAAGGCATTGTCAAAAGAATGAGAAGACATGACAGAAACTGAAAAGAAAGTATTTAAAAAGATTTTACAAAGATCTTAAACTCAACATATACATAAAAATTCTCAAAGTCAAACTAAAGAAACAATGTCATTAAAAACAGAGAAATAGAGCTGGTGTATCACCTCTCCTGACTTGTATGTATGGTGCTGGAGGAGAAAGTAAACATCAGTATCATCCAGCTACAGACTTTATTGCCTACAACAGAGACCTACTTGCAAGGTATACTGATGCAACAGTGGCACAACTGCTATGGGAGTAACCAGTCGCTTTTTGATTGGTTTTAAGGCCCGTTTTATAGAACAGAAGTCATGCTGACACTGCTAAAGTGACCAAGAACCTGAGACTAGAGAGGCCATGAGCCTAGAGGAAAACACAGTACTGTTACTCTGCTAAAAGAACATAGCAAAGAAATGATACCTAATGATACATTGTTATACCCATAGAGCAGACATCACTCAACTCCCATCAGAGAAGAGTCTTCCTGCAATAAATGAAAATTAACATGGAGATCCACAAATAGACAATGTGCAGAGAGTAAGAGACTTTAGAACAGTCAGCCCTAAATAAGATGTCTTTACAAAACTGCTGTGGGATAATGCTCTTGTACACTGTAAAGATTTGTCACTCATATTAGTTTAATAAATGCTGATTGTCCAGTAGCCAGGCAGGAAGTATAGACAGGGCAATGAGACTAAGAAAACTCTGGGAAGAGGAAAGGCAGAGAGTCAGTCACCAGCCAGAAACAGAGGAAGCAAGATGAGAATGCCTTACTGAGAAAAGGTACCAAGCCATGTGGCTAAACACAGACAAGAATTATGGGTTAATTCAAGTTGTAAGAGCTAGTTAATAATAAGCCTGAGTTAATAGATTGAACAGTTCATAATTAATATAAGTCTCTGTGTGTTTCTTTGTGGCTGAACAGCTATAGGACTGGATGGGACAGAAACTTCCATCTACAAATGGTGCCCAACATGGGACTCGAACCCATGACCCTGAGATTAAGAGTCTCATGCTCTACCAATTGAGCTAGCTGGGCTCCACAAATTGCATCCAAATGTTTGGTAAGAATTTCCACATAAAGCCTGAGAAGGCTTTAAAAAAGGTTTCTAGACAGACAAGAACAGAGTCAAGTACAGTTTCTTGGTAACTGTCTTTTCTCCAGTTGGCTCTGTTGGCTGGTGGCAAGCAAAGGTGCGATTCCTTTAAGAGAGGTTTCCTGATTCAGTATTAGCAGCAAAAACTGCATGGTGACTCTTTTAAGAGGTCCTGCCACCATACACTTAAATGGTGTTCAAGAGCAGCCAGCATCAAGTTTCTTGGTGGTGGCATGAACCCAGAAACTCCACAGAGTTGTGACAATAAACATGGTTCCTGCCGGTACTTCCACCATGAAGCTAGACCCTCAGGAAGTCAAGGAATGGGCCAAGCTAGTCACCAAAGCTGCCACCTTCATCCTAGCCATATGGCTTAGCAGATTAAAGATTTATGTGGTCAGACAATGTTAGAGCTATACCAGAAAGACAGATTCAGATGAAAAAAAACAACGTGTTAAAAAAATACATGTAGGCTTGGGAGAAAAAAGAAAAAGGAGAAAGCCCTTTTAAAAAAAAAGAAATAGAGTAGTTAGGCATGGTGACACATGCTTTTAATCCCAGCACTTGGGAGGCAGAGGCAGGAGGTTCTCTGTGAGTTCCAGGCCAGCCTGTCTGGTCTACAGAGTGAATTCCAGAACAGCCAAAAATACACAGAGGAATCCTGTCTCAAAAAGATCAAAAATTAAAAATAAAAATAAGTAGAGATTTAAAATCCACATAAAGATGGAAAATAAATATGCAGAGAATCTGAAAATTGTATGTTATTGTGTTTTCTTTTCATTGTTTGACTGCTGAGTAAGGAGCAACAACTGCTAAAAGACAGTTGATGATAAATGCTGCTGGATTAATCCAACTTTTATATTTTGAAAATGCCTTGACTTTAAAATTTAAGTCAAAAGATATGTTACTTTGGGAGAAAGATTTTGCTTTTATTTCCATAAGAAATAAGAAGCTGTAAATTCATTCTGGGTGAAGAAAAAAATCAGGTTTGATTGAGGAAGACCTGCTGAAAAAATCTCTGATAGGAATGGACATCCCAGATGATTCAACATTTTAGAGCATCTGTGCTGCAGTTTCAGAGTTCTACATCCAGAAAAGCCTCAAGACTGCTGGCTGAGATGATCCAGCCTCACAAAAAACTCCAGTCAGGACTTGACCATAACCCTAAATTTTCTTTCGATCCTCATAAGATTACCAGTGCCCCCAATGAGCAGGAAGTATCCTAGGAAACTACACCCACATTCCCCCAAAATGGATAATAATAGGTACTTGTCTTTGTTTAGTGTGTTGGTTACAAGTTGTTATGCATAATGGTCAGGAAAAGAGCTAAACAAATGAGATTAGATTCAGGATTTTTGTTTTGAAAAGAAAAAAAAGGAGAAATGCTATGCGATAACACTTTTGTACACTGAAAGATTTGTCCGTCTTACTAGTTTAATAAAATGCTGATTGTCCGGTAGCCAGGAAGGGAGTATAGGCGGGTGATCAGACTAGGAGAATTCCAGGAAGAGAAAAGGTAGAGAGTCAGTCACCAGCCAGACACAGAGGAAGCAAGATGAGAATGCCTTGTTGAAAAAAGGTACCAAGCCATGTGGCTAAACACAAACAAGAATTATGGGTTAATTTAAGTTGTAAAAGCTAGTTAATAATAATCCAGAGCTAAAAGGTCCAACAGTTTATAATTAGTATAAGCCTCTGTGTGTTTGAGATTGAATGGTTGCAGGACCAGGCAGGACAGAAACATCCGTCTACACCAAACCCCTCCCCTTAAGGCCCAGAGGTCTATGTAAAGGGAAGGCAGAAAAACTGTAAGAGCCAGCCAGAGGTAGGGGAAGACTCTAAGGCAAAAACATTTTCTAGACATAAGGCTGAAACACATATGATCTCACAGAGACTATGAAAGCAAGCACAGGATCTGCACAGATTCAAACCAGAAAGTTCCACAACTGAGAAGGGGACATGGGCATAAAGCCCCACTCCTAACCAAGAAGTTATTTGCAACTGATACATGGTAGGAAATAAAAAGCTAGATTTTTCAAATACAGTCTCACTGGGTATTATCAACCAACTCAAGGGCAGGCCCCATGCTCAGGAGTAGTTGACCACACACACACACACACACACACACACACACACACAAAACATGGATTTTTGAGCACTTTTTGGTGTGTGTGTCTTTTTGTTTGCTTTTTTTAAGTACGCTTTGATTTTTTTTTTAGGTTTGTTTTAAGAGAGAGAGAGAAAACACAAAGTTGGGTTGATAAGGAGGTGGGAAGAATCTATGGGGAGCTGAAGAAAGGAAAGAATATGATCAAAATATATTGTATGAAAAAAACTAATAAAACTATAAAACTAAAAATAGAAACAAAAGACCCAAGTGAAAAATAGGCAACAGACCTGAATAAATATAGCACCAAAGAAGATATACAGATGGCAAGTAAACATATGAGAAGATACTGCATGCCATAGATCATCAGGAAACTGAAAGTTACAACACTGAGACACCAACACATGTACTTATTAGAATGAACAGACCACAAACACTGACAACACCAAATACCGACAAGGACATGATCCACATTTTGCTTATGATCCAGAAATCACAGTCCTTCTTATTTATTTATCTAAATGAGCCAGTAATTTATGCCCTCAGGAAAATTTACATAGTAGTTTGCTATAGTAGCTTTACTCAAAACTGCCAAATCTTATTAGCAACAAAGATGTCCTTCAGCAGGTCAAATGATAATGTAAAACAGGGATACATCAAGACAGCAGATTATTAATTAAATTTTTTATTATATATTTTTTAAAACAGCTATTTGGCTAACAAGTTGGTTCAGCCAGTGAAGGAGTTTGTCACCAAGCTTGACAACCTGAGCATGATCCTTAGAATGAAAGAAAACTTCTGCCCTCCATGTGCATGAGAGTTCTTCTCTCGCTCTCTCTCTCTCTCTCTCGCTCTCTCTCTCTCTCTCTCTCTCTCTCTCTCTCTCTCTCTCTCTCACACACACACACACACACACACACACACACACACACACACCCCATTTGTAGAAGAAACAGCTATCAACCAATGAAAAGGCGATGAAAGAAATTTAAATGCATATCAATAACTACAAAAAACTAACCTGAAAAGCTTACACACACAACGGAGAAGGAAAACTCACAAGGCCAGATGAGAAGGTAAGCTATTGCCAGGGTTAAGGGCCTTGAGAGGGAGGAAATGGCCCAGCACAGGTTTTCAAGGCAATGGAAATAATCTGTATAATATGTGCGTGAACCCATTTCATTACTATATAATTGAATATACAAAATCAAGAATGAATCTTAAAGTATGTCGTGAACTCTGGGTAACAGTGTGCTGATGTAGGCTATTCGAATGTAAAAAACTGAAGTAGTGGGAAAGTTGTGCATGTCTGGAGACAAGAGGTATATGAGAACTCTATTGCTCAATTTTGCTATGAACTAAAAATTGTTCTAAAATATTAAGTGTATAAAAAAAAATCAAAAAGACACAGTAGTGCAACTATAATCCCAGCACTTGGAAGGCTGATGCAGGGAGATGACTACAAGTGTGAGGACAACTTGGTCTACACAGTGCGCTCCTACAAAGTAAGATTGTGTCTCAAAAAGAAAAAAATATATGTATTATATGTGTGTGTGTGTGTACTTAATTATATCTCAGAAGGCAAAACCACAAAATTGCTGCCTGGTAATTTCTCCTCCTCCTTTTCCCCTCTTTTGGGACAGTGAGTGGCATGGTAACTGGAGACTGAACATAGGGCACCGTGAATGCTAAGGATATTTTACCACTGAGCAATACCTCAAGCCCAAACTTGATGTTTTCTAGCCCTTAGTCTTAGCAAGCATAACATTACCTTAGCAGTTATTTAAGCCTTAGAATGGGAATCAAAAGAACTTACTTTTCAATTCTCTTCTTTTGTTCTCTTTGTCTGTTTTGTTCTTTCACTTGCTCCCTCTCAATATCCATGAAAAGTCTCCTGTGTCTCAAGTATTGCTTTTGACGCTAAAGGAAAGAAGTTAAAATTATCTAGCCTATTCACAGACAGCTTTGCAAAGGACAATATTCTTATTCTAAAGAGAAGAAAACTGTCAGATAATGAGGTTACATGTGATAAAGTTATCAATTTCCTCTGTATTAACAGCAGTACATACAATAAGAAAATTATGTTTTCAAGTACATAGCTACTTTGTTCATAGACAAACCAGTGAAAATGCAAATTTAGTTTACCCTTAGTAAAAGCTGAAATAGTTAAAACATCACCTGAAGAAAAAACAGTGTATTAGTTTGACCTTAGTGTAGTCCACTTGTCAATAGTACCTGGGAAATTGTTATATTTGACACAATTAAGGTACATACTATATTTACTCTGTGTTCTGAAGCAGTATCATAAAAGGAGGGCCTCTGAGAAAGAAAGGCAGGCATTTTATAATAGAACAATAGCCCATTGAATCTGTAAAGACTAAAATCACATCACAAAGCCTACCACACATGGTAAGAAGTGCAGAGGGATCAAGTCTATCAGGGTATCATGCTCATAAACAGAACGAGCATAATAAAAGCGAGTGCTACTACACTATGCATGATCTGTTTATACCTTGGGATTTACATATTCTTTCAAGGACACAAGCTACTCAAAGGGATGACATATCTACACATACACTAGGTCAATATATGACTTCTTTGGTGAAAGAACCTTTATCTGAAGAATGACTCTCATTATTGAAGATGCATCAAAAAATGTTTCTCATCTGACATCAGCCCATGGCCGGGATTTAAAACTGGTAGAGTACTTTTTACCAGAAAAGGAAGAGAAGCCATACATTTAAAGTACTCCTATAAGTAAGCTACAGTGGAAAATGTACACAGCTAGAGAAATTCACGTGGATCAAACATGTGCATCTCAAAACCTACGAGCCTAAAAGAAAAGTTAAGCATATTATAATGTCTCAACATCTTTGGAATTTCTGTTTTTATTCATTTCTTTCTTTTTTAAAAAGTATTTATTTTTATGTGTGTGGATGTTTTGCCCACCTGTATGACTGTTCAACATGTGTCTGTACACTGCAGTGTCCACAGAGGAGAGGGTTGGATCCTCTAGGACTGGAGTTACAGATGATTGAGTCACCATGTGGATGCTGGGAACTGAGCCCAGGTCCTTTGGAAGAGCAGTCAGTGACTGTCAGTCAGTGCTCTTAACTGCTGAACCATCTCCCCAGGTCTCTAGTTTTTTTTAATATTAATATGTTTTAACACACTTATTTTCTCTGTAAGGCACATAACAGACTTCCCCTCCCTCTGCTCCTTATATTAGGAGTTGAATCCACACTACAACCTTTCTATACTTGGCAGTAATAGTATATTAGCAGAATAGTTGAGGGGGTATCTTAACCAGAGAAATCACCAATTTTTTAAAAAAGCACTAAAAATGCATCAAATATGGCACCAAATAGATTGCAAAAAGCTGCTTGTTTGTGATATGGAGCTGAAACAGTCCAGTTGACAGAATGCATTTTGGGTTACTCAAATATTTCGTATCTTTTGTGTATGTTAGCAAAGTGTTTTGCCTGTGATGATGACTATGTACCATCTGCAAACAGTGCCCTGCAGAGGCCAAAAGACATCAGATCCCTTGGGACTGGAGATACAGATGGTTGTGAGACCCCATTCTCTCAAAGGGTCAGCTCCAGAATTTCTGTTGTTTTAATGAGTTAAAATAGTGAACTACTTCCAACATCACAGAGAATTCAGAAGCATACCTCTTTCTTGTCTTCTTCTTGATCCACTCCAGACTGAAAGGCCAGTGAAGCACGGTATTTGCTCAGTCCCAATCGATACTCTTCATAAACCTGCTACAAAATTCAATTTACAAAAGTGACAAAATTGCTAAAAGTTCTGTGAATCCTCTTCATATGTCTGACTACTGACTCTTCCTGGAACCAGTTCAGCTAGAAGAAACAAGGGCTCATTACCTACTATATCTTCTAGAAAATTCAGGATAGCTGGTACACCTACCTGGACATTTTATGTCAAGTAATAATTTCTACTTTAAAAAAATAGTTTAAAATTCTTTATTTTAAAGTTATTTATCTTTAGTACCAGAAGCAGGACTAAGGAACTAGACTGTCCCTCGCAACAGGATTTTTTGCAGGAGATGAAAATGTTCTTATCTTGGCTGTGGTATGTTTGCCAACCCTGTGAAAACTCACAAAATACCAAACTGTACAGGTAGCTAATCTTTATTATTTGTACTCACCATTATATTTACAAACTTGTCTACACGTTCAAATCTATATGGAACCCCAACACTCACAGTGCTTATGTAGTCCTTGGCAGACATGCAGAGACATGAAAGATCTGAGTAATGAAACATGCATGCTGCCAGCTGGGACTCTGTTTCAGCTCTCATATCATAAATAAGCATCCTTTCTGCAATCTACATGGTAGCAAACTTGATGTGTTTTTGTGCTTTCTGTTGGTGATTTCACCAGTTAAGATGACCCTCTCCCCACAGTATATTGCTGATATATTATCACTCCAAAGCATAGAAAAGTTGTGGTGTCTATTAATTTCTTAGCACAAGACACACGTGCACTGGGGGTGGGGTGCTATTGTTGGGATATGCCTTGCAGAGATAATACATGTTAGATTAGTTTTGTTTCATTTGAGTTAGTGATGCTGCCAGCTGAGATCAATGTTAAGGGATCAACAACACTTATTTTCCTTTTGTGGTGCTGGGAATGAAAACTGGGGGCTTGTGCATGTGAAGCAAACACTCTACTGCTGAGTTATAGACCCCATAGAACCATGTAAATTAAATCAGAATCTTTAAACAGAAATATCTAAACCAAATACTGCATGTATATTAACTAAATGACCATAAATAAGCCCTGGTACATATGATCAAAAGCACTAAATAAGGAAATCAAGGTCATCCTGTAGTAATAGGAGCGTCGGGGCTGCGTCCCCAGCACCCTGGCCACCTGGCTAGCCTATGCCTGAAATAACAACACACAAACTGTATTCATTTAAACACTGCTTGGCCCATTTCTATCTAGCCTCTTCTCGGCTAACTCTCGCACCTGGACTAGCCCATTTCTAATCATCTATGTAGCACCGGTCTTACCGGGAAGATTCTAGCCTACGTCCATCCTGGGTAGGAGCTTCATCGCGTCCATCTTCCCGGGAGCGGGGAGCATGGTGTCCCTCTGAGGCGTCTGCCCCCGAGAGGAGAGCTATCGAGTCTGAGCTCACTTCCTCTTCTTCCCAGCATTCTGTTCTGTTTACTCCTCCCACCTATGTTTTAACCTATGAGGGCCAGCCAAGCAGTTTCTTTATTGCTTAAGCAATGAAATGAACAGATTGACATATGACACTCCCACATCATCATCCTGGGGAAAAGACAGTCTCTTCAACAAATAGTATTAGGAAATGGCTATTCACATGCAAAAAAAAAAAATTAAGGTAGGCCCTTAGCATATGCCATCTACAAAAATTAACTCAACATGAATCAGATCAAGAGATATAAACGTAAGAAAGCACACTACAGAATGCCTTGAAGAGGGGAAAGCTATTTAACACCAAATCAGGCAATTTCTTGAATATGATACTAAATATAGGTAATGTTAGAAAAAAATAAAATGGACTATAGTAATACTTGCGTACGAATGGACACTCTCGGAGTAAAAAGGTAACATACGAAATAGGAGAAATCTCAAATCTGATATGCTTGGAATATGAAATGTCACCCCCATCTGTTCATATACATGTACTCAGCTATAGGTGCTATTTTGGCAGGCTTTGAAATGTTTATGAGGTAGGGCCTCCTTGGAGAAAGTAGCCCATCGGGAGTGACTTTCAAAGACATACTGGGCCTCCACTCCCTTCCTCTCTTTCCCTCTACCATGACTTGAACACCCCTTTCTTCCACATATTTCTGCCACAGTGATGTTCTGCCCAAGAACGTGGAACCAAGCAATCTGAAGTAAACCTCAAAATCAAGAACCACAATAAGCTATCACCCCAGAGACCTAAAACTACAATTCAATTAAGTCATGCACACACTAGAAGTTTGTTAACTGAAACTGAATCAGTTAACTCACATCTTAGCAATCAGCAGATAGATTTTCACTGTGTCTGTTTTGCCTTGCTCTCTTATGACCCACTTTTCAAATAGTTAACACTGAAATCAGCCTCACCAAAAAAAAAAAAAAAAAGGAAAAACATCCAAGAAAGCCCCTGGCAAGATGACTTCCTACTTTCCTACTCATCATTAGTATTAGGTTTATAGAAACCATAAACACCTGCTATTCCTGGTGACTTATGGAAAGCATCAAAACCACATCAACACAATTGTAAGAATTAATTGACAAGCTAGGTGTAGGAGCCCCATAGAAAACACTTGCCTAGCATGCATGAGGCCCTGGGTTTCCCAGGACAAACACACATAAGCATTCATCTTCAGTACAGAGCTCACCTGACTATAGCTGAAGTCTGTAACCTCTGACAAGATGAAACCTGGGTGTGAAAGCCTTCCAGCTCACACTCGCTAGTTTGTTACCAGTAAAGCTTCTTCCATCACTGTCTCTCTAGTTACTGCCTTCAGCAGCAGAATGGAACATTTCACAGTTAGTTATATACTCCTGGTCAGTACAGCAATGCAGGAAACAACCCAAGTGTCCATGGGTGGATGAATAAATGAACAAAACGCAACACACACACACGCACACAAATACTATTAATGACTTTAAAGTGAAAATACTGCACTAAGCTGTAGCATTATGCTAAGCAAAGCAGGACAGTCACAAGAGGACAAATACTGTAGGAAGTCACGTCATGAGGTACTTAAAACAGTCAGACTCAGATTGAAGCAGTAAGGTAAGGAGGAGGAAGTGGGAGACTTATTTAATTGATATAGAGTTCTCGATAGGATTTCAGATTCATAAGGTGAGAAAATGTTCTAGACATAGATGGGTGGCAGGCTACATATCTCTCAATGTGACGGTACTTATGCCACTGGAACGTATATTTGAAGAGGCTTAAAGTGAGCTGAGTGGTGGCCTACACCTATAATCCTAATATTTAGAGACTGGGAAATTTTCATGCTCAATGCCAATCTGGGCTAAATATGGAGACTATTTCCAAATGTCAAAAATATATTTCTATTATAAATACAATTATTTAAATGCTAAATTTTGTATTTACAACAATTTAAAATGTTAAACATCCATTTATTTGGGGGAGGAGGCAGATTAGCATGTCACAGAGCATATGTGGAGGTCAGAGGACAACATTCAGGAATTAGTTTTTCCTTCTACTGTGAGGTTCCTAAGATCCAGCTCAGAGAGATCACAGCAAAAGGCCCCGAACTTCTGAGCCATCTACCAAGCCTTCACCACAAGTTTTAAAAGCACCTACATTCAGATATACTTAAATGCTTACGAAATACTACAAAAATATATACACTAACATGATTAATACTGGGAAGAGAATTGGAATTTTAGAATTAGGATTTCGAGGAAGGGCTTAATGGGGGACTCATACTTTTTCTGTATACTTTTTGAGGGGTCTGAGGGAGGGTTCACTCCATGTACCCAAGCAGGCCTCAAACTTGCTACGTAGGTAGCATAGGATGACCATGCAGTTTGGTCCTCCTGCCTCCACCTTTCCACTGTTCCAACTACAGGCCTCCAACACTTCCCCCAGTTTATGCAGGGTTGGGCATCAAACCACAGGCTTATTCATGTACAAATCAATCAAGCACTCTACCAAGATCCCCAGTCTTTCTGTATACTTCTAGTGTTTAAATGCTCTAAAGAATTTATCCATGTATTATATTTATATATTCCAACATTTTGTTTTAAAAGTTTTACAAGATTTTCATCATACATTACAAGAAGCACAGAATTACTTTTTTATATTTCATTTTTCTTCCCCACATTTATTTAATTTTTTTTTCATTTTAAAATTGATCCATTGATAAAATCACCTCCCAGGCACTTCTAATAAGGCCTACAGCATTTTTGCTTGTCACAGTCTGAGGAGGAGGGTAGGTTTGGAGCAGTGTCACTGGCTTCCAATGAGTAAATGTAATAGAAGTTAGAGACACAAAATGCTAGAAATACCTCCAAAAAGGTACGAGTATACCTAAATATTTTTATTTCTTTACTACACATAAAAATCAATTTATTATCAGTTTAATATGTGAAGTTTAAAAAGCCAGCTGCAGAACAATCAATATAATACAATGTCATTAAATAAAAATAATAGGATATGCAACCCAATCAAAAATTTATCTGTATGCATGTGTATGCAAATTAGGTGGTCTAGACTGATGAACTTTAAACTGTTGATAGTAGATATGTCTGGAGAAAAGGAAAGGCTGAGGAAATAGAAAATGGAAAGGTAACTGATCTTCATGCTATCAATACTTTCTGCATTTAAAACTGCATTGAAAAATTCATTAAAATGAATTCTCCTAACTGATCACTTTGGGGGCACTAAAAATTAAATTGGTATCTACAAATAACAGATTCTGTCTAGTTGTATTGTAAAGATAAATTGAAATGAAACAGAAAAGTCAAAATCAGGAAGTCAGTTTCCTAGATCAGATGAAGTAGAGGTAGACACTGGAAATTGATTAAAAGACCAGTTAAGAAACGGTAAAGATCCGAGCTAAAATTATGGCAACAAAAATACAAAGAGAAGAGTTTAATGTGGAACTGTCCCCAATCTGCCTTATCAAGAGGATCTAAGAGAGCAAGATAATTTAGCAGGTTTTAAGGTGTTTGCTGCACAAGCACAGAGACTTGAGTTTGATTCCTAGGAACTGTGGAAGAAGACAGCCAACTATTCTAGTTTGGTTCTCTGTTTCTGTGATAAACACTGACCAAAAACAACTTAGGGAAGGAAAGAGTTTGTCTTACAGGTCTTGGTCCATGATTGAGGGAAGCTAAAGCAGGAACCTAAAAGCAGGAACTGAAGCAGAGACCATGAGGAATCTGTTTACTGGCTTGCCTGACCTGGTTTGCTCATCTACCTACCTTATACAGTCCAGGCCCATCTGCCCATGGACAGCATCACCACAGTGGGCTGGGCCTTCCTACATCAATTAGCAAATAAGAACATTCCCTTCAGACATGTCCACACCTATCCGATGGAGACAATTTCTCAACTCAAAGTCCCTCTTCTCAGGTGTGCTGTGGGACAATAGTCTGTCCCTGTCACTTGTATTTTAAATAAATGCTGATAGACCAGTAGCCAGGCAGGATGCATAGGCGGGGAAACCAGGCAAGAAATAGAGGCAGAGCGATGAGAACTCTAGGGAGAGGAAAGATTCACCCAGACAGAGAGGAAGCCAAACACAGAGGATACAAGATGTGACTGCCTCACCAAAAAAGGTACCAAGCCACGTGGCTAACACAGACAAGAATAATGGGTTAATGTAAGATGTAAGAATTAATTAATAAGAAGATTGAGCTACTATGCCAATCAGTTTATAATTAATGTAGGCCTCTGTGTGTTTATTTGGGACTAAATGACTGTGGGACCCTGTGGGACAGAAACCTCTGTCAACAAATGGTGCCAACGTGGACAGCTAAAACCACTTACAACCTGAGAGAGTTTGGGAAATAATTCTAGACAAAAATGAACAGAGTTAAGCATGGCTTCTTGAAAGCATTTTCTCAGGTAGGCTCTGTTTGCTAGAGGCAAGTGCACCTCATTTAAGAGAGGCTTCCTGATTCAGCTTTAGCTGCAAAAACCTTACAGCTGTTTTAAGAGAACCTGCCAGCAAACACTTAAATGGTGTTTATGAATTGCCGATCACATGATTTTTGGTGGTGACAGGGACCTTAAAACTCCACAGAGATGTGGCAATAAACATGGCTCCAGTCAGTACCTCCACCATGAAGCTAGGCTCTCAGAAGGCTAAGGAATGGGTTGGATACAGCTGTCAAAGCCATGGCTTTAATCCTAGCCTACTGTTCAGCAAATTAAAGACTCATGTAGTTGGAAAAAGAGAGATATACAGTAAAGACAGACGCAAATGAAGAAACCAATAAATGGTTTACAGTGTGTCTAAAAATATATGTAGGCTTGTGAGAGAAAAGGAAAAGGATAAAGTTATTAAAATAAAAAACTAAGAAAGAGCGTAGTTGGGTGTGGTGGCACACACCTTTAATCCCAACACTTGGGAGACACAGGCAGGCTGATCTCTGTGAGTACAAGAACAGCCTGGTCTACAGAGCTCCAGGACAGCCAAAGATACACAGAGAAACCCTGTCTCAAAAAGCCAAAACATTAAAAATAAAAATAAAAGAAATAGAGCTTTAAATAAAGCCACATAAAGATGAAAATACATAGAGAGTCTGGATACTGTATGTTATTATTTTATCTTTAAATTGTCTGATGGCTGAGGAAGGAGCAAAAACAGCTAAAAGATATTTGATTATAAATGCTGCTGGATTAACCCAACATATATATTTTGAAAATGGCTTGACTTTAAAATTTAAGTCAAAAAATATGTTACTTTCGAGAAGAGGTTTTGTTTTTGTTTCCACAGGAAATGAAAGACTGTGGACTCATTCCAGGTTAAGAAAAAAAATCAGGTTTGATTATGGACAACATCCTGAAAAATCTCCGATAGGAGCAGATGGCCCAGACGTCTGAGTTCTACTTCCAGAACAGCCTCAAGACTGCTGGCTGAGATGATCAAGCCTCACAGAATATTCCTGTCAGGACTTGACCATGATTCTAAATTTTCTTTAGGTCCCTATAAGATTATCAGTGCCGTCTTTCCTTTCTGCCACCGCCATGCCATCCAGACTGAGGAAGACCCGGAAACTCTGGGGCCATGTGAGCCACGGCCATGGCCGAATCGGTAAACACCACAAGCATCAGGGAGCAATGCTGGAGGCATGCATCATCACAGGATCAACTTCGACAAATATCATCCAGGTTACTTCGGGAAAGTTAGGATGAGGCATTACCACTTAAAGAGGAACCAGAGTTTCTGCCTGACTATCAACCTGGATAAACTGTGGACGCTGGTCAGTGAGCAGACCCGGGTCAACGCTGCCAAGAACAAGACTGGAGTTGCTCCCATCATTGATGTCGTGCGATCAGGCTACTACAAAGTTCTGGGGAAGGGAAAGCTCCCTAAGCAGCCTGTCATCGTGAAAGCCAAATTTTTCAGCAGAAGAGCTGAAGAGAAGATAAAGGGTGTTGGAGGTGCCTGTGGCTTGAAGCCACTCAGGGAGGCCAATTAAATGCTAACACTTTCAAAAAAAAAAAAAAGATTATCAGTGCCCCCAATCAGCAGAAAATAGGCTGGAAAACTACGCCCACATTCCCCAAAAACATATATTATGAATTTTTGTCTTTGTTTAGAATGTTGGTTACAAGTTATTATGAATAACGGTCAGGAGAAAAGCTAAACAAAGGAGATTCGATTCAGAGTTCTTGTTCTTAAAAAACAGGGGGGGGGTACTGTAAGACAATGGTCTGTACCCTGTCACTTGTATTTTAAATAAACACTGATTGGCCAGTAGCCAGGCAGGAAGTAAAGGCGGGGCAACAAGAATTCTGGGAAGAGGAAAGATTCAGTCTACAGTCGTCACCCAAATGCAGAGGACACAAGATGTGACCGCCTTGCCAAAAGAGGTACTAAGCCATGTGGCTAACACAGACAAGAATAATGGGTTAAAGTAAGATGTATGAATTAATTAAGAGCAAGATGGAGCTACTATGCCAACCAGTTTATGATTAATGTAGACCTCTGTGTATTTTTTGGGGACTGAATGGCTGCAGGATCAGGCAGGACAGGAAACCTCAGTCAACACAGGTGGAACAAGGTGACAAGCTAATGACAACACTGACTCTACAAAGCTGTCTCTGACCTCCACACACTTCATGGAACACAAACTTACATTTACACCATTCCATAAACACACAATAATAAGAAATTTTAATTGAAAAAGGATCTAAGATGAAGAACAGAGGAGATATAAAAATAATCCCTAGGATTATAGCTTGCACAATTAAGTGGGTAAAGGAGCTGTTCTGGAACAGGTACTCAGAACATCTTCAATTTGAGTACCTGTAGAATATAAGAGTTGAGTTGGTTACTGGATATTCCAAGACAAATTTTAAAATCACCTAGTAGCTGAAGTCATAGAAGTAAATAATACTGCCCCTGCCTCCAGTGATATGATTAAAGATGTATGCCCAGCTTTTGATTTTCTTTACGAAAGTGTGAGAGTTTGGGATCAGAGAGATGATAGCTCAGCAGGGTAGAGGTTCCTGCCATAAAAGCCCAGTGGTCTGAGTTCATTCCCCACAATCACAGGTAGAAAATCATTTCCACCAAGTTGTTCTCTGACCTCTGCATACCCAGACATAAAGAGACAAAAGAGAGACAGATAGGCACAGAGACACACAAAAAAAGGAATTATGAGAGTGTGGCATTGCAACAAGTAAAAAGCTAGGCAGCACTGGGAACCCTGTTATACTTGAAACCCTAAGTAGGAATTAGTATTTATCAGCACTGTTAATGTCTTTGGATTAGAAATGTAAGAAGAGGAATATTGTTCTAAGATTGAGGATTTTCAGGGTCTGTATGAAGGTAGGATAAAAAGAAGAAATTCAAATCACAAACTTCACCCTGGTTTAGGACAGAGGTGCCTCTCTTCTAGGCTTTGTGAACGAATTATGTTGCTCAATAACTATCTGATTACACACCAGTCTCTTTTTGAGACTGTCTGAAATTCTAAGTGCTAGGACTTGCTTGCAGCTGTATCTGACCATACTTAAATAATGGCTAATGTTGGCAGGTACTCAACAAATGTTTGACAGCTCCAAGGCTGCTGACTAAGATGATCCAGTCTCACACTCTCCAGCCAAGACTTAACAATTATCCAATTTTCTCAAAGTTCCCCCAAAAGATGTCAACACTCCCAAACAATAGGAAATAGTCTAGTAAACTACGTCCACATTGTCCAAAAATTGTTTATGGGCTTTTGTTATCATGTAAGTGGGGGTATTACAAATTGTTATTGGTAATGGTCAGGAAAAAAACTGAACAATGTAGATTAGATTCAAAGATCTCCTTTGAAAATAAGGGGGAATGTGATATAGAAATGATAGGATAAAAAGGTATATTATTCAATCTACTTTTAAACCAAAAAAGCAACTATTAGTCTTAAATATTTTACATGGGTATGAACTTTTGTATATTGATACAAATTTGAGGTTAATTTTTCTATACTGTATATATGTTTCTACTATTTAAGGTATTTTTGTATAATGATACAAATTTAAGGTTACTTTTGTTAGAACTTACTGTACCTATGTTTCTACTCTTGTTTGGAGTACTATGCCTATATATCTCATTTAAAATATAATATATAATTAAGAAATATAAGTTATTAGTTATAATAGTTAAGCTTATGCTAGGTATGTTTCCAAAGTCATGCACAGATATATTTAGATAAACAAATGGCCTTTAAATACTTCAAAGACCTACAGAATATGGTATTTAATGTTTAATAACCAAAGGCTTTTCATGACAGTGAAACACATCTGTTTCTGGCAGCATCAATCTACTTCAGAGAAGATGATGGGCAAAGAAACTTCATATGGAGTTTGCTTTCTTTATGGCAAAAGCTAGCCATGTAGGCAAAGAAACTGCCCTTGCCTCAATTGCTGACAGTTATTGTCCGAACTGGACCAGCAGGACACAAGAAGAGAAACTGCCACACTTTGCCGAAACAAGGTAGGACAGTCCTTCACAATTCCCTGCTTCACAGAAATGTCTTCCAGTCACACTAGGTCTGTAGGCCAGTGTTGGATGACCCAACTTTGCAGAGGAACTTTGGATGACTGTCCAGGCAGCCTGATATCCCTGATATTAGGTAATATTTCATCCTTCATGGGTCTTTGATGAAGTTGAAAATCACAGTTAAAATTTTAATTAGTTATAATAAAAGATAAATTAGGTATAAAACTAAGATAAGACAGATAATAAAATATTTTCTCTAATTTTGTCAAATACAAATAGACTAGATATTGTAACTGCAATTCTTAGTTAATAATTGTTTTTGTTATATATAATCTTACTATATTAAAGTTAAAGCCCATCTTTTTAATTAGGCAAAAAGGGGAAATGGTGGGGAATAATCCTTTTGTGCACTGTGAAGATTTGTCACTCAGATTGGTTTAATAAAAAGATGATTGGCCTATAGCCAGGCAGGAATTATAGGTGGGACAACCAAACTAGGAGAATGATAGGAAGAAGTGGGTGGAGTCAGGGGAGATGACAGCCAGTTGCTGAGGAAGCAGGATGTATAGAAAAAGAGGTAACAACCCATGAACTCTGTGGTAAAGCATAGAGGGGAAAACAGGTTAATTTAAATGTAAGAGTTAGCTAGTACCAAGGCTGAGCTATCGACTGAGCATTTATTAGTAATATTAAGTCTCAGTGTGTTTATTTGGGAGTTGCTGGTAGGACAGAAACTTCTACCTACAACTAGGAGATAAGGAGTTCAAAGTCAGCCTCAACTATATACCAAGTTAGAAGCCATCCCGGACTGTGCATCTATCTCAAAAAAAAAAAAAAAAAAAAAAAAAACTCCCCACAAAACCAACAAAAACAAAAATAGAAAATAAACAAAAGGAACATGTATATAATAAATAACTGAAAATAGTTTTATACTGAGAAGAAACAAACAGAACACAAGGAAATATTAAAATACATACACACACTCACACAGGAAAAGGGGTGGGAGACCCCTAATTTTGAAAAGGTAGCCAGGGCAATCTTTTCCAAAGGGGTTTAAGCTAAAATCTGAAGAGTGATAAGTTGAGCTAGCTTTTTCATCACAGCAACAAAATACCCGAGAAACTAAAGGAGGCTTTAAAGAGTTGTTTTGGCAGGTCTGGCAGTGGCAGTGGCCTTTAATCCTAGCACTCAGGAGGCAGAGATAGGCAGATCTCTGTGAATCTGAGGCCAGCCTGGTCTACAGATTGAGTTCCAAGACAGGGCAACATGAAGAAGCCCTGTCTCAAAAAACAAAACAAAACAACAACAACAACAAAAGACTTGTTTTGTATTAGTTTCAGAGGTGTCAGCCTATGTTCACATGGCTGTGTTGTTTCTGGAACCACATATTTGTAAGACAGATCATCATGACCAGAGCATGAATAGAGCAAAATGATACATTTCACAGTGGATAGGAAGAACTGGAGCAAGACAGGCAGAGGCTAGGAACAAAGTATATTCTTCCAAGACATAAACCTAGTGATGATGTTCTTCTACACTAGACCCTACCGCCTAAGGAGGCCAGCAATTTAATTTCATGATCCAGTTATTCCTCAACACCACTACCATAGGGGCCAAGCCTTCAAATGAGTCTTTTATACCCAAATCATAACAAACAGAAAGAATCAATGAAGGAAAAAGGGGAGTCTCTCCAGGCCAAGGAAAAAAACAAATGCAAAAGACCCACCTCAGAAAAGGGCCTTACTCTTTGGACTATTAATGACAATGTTGAAGAAGCCATGATGCTACTCCCTTAAGCTAACTTTATAGGCCAAACTACAAGTTCCAGAAAGCAGAACTTCAGTCCTGAAGCCTCAGCCATGTCCTCCTTTCTGCCCTTCTTCTTCATGTCATTCTGACTCCCTGAATGAGACCAAGGGAAATCTCTTGATTTCTTTCAGGCACCCTAACACTACTAGTTACCTAGAACCTTTGATTCTAAAATACATAAAACCACAAACAGAAATAATTTGAGAATAGAACTTTGGATGGAATACATACGACTTCAGAAGAGCCATAAAGAAATCTTAACAGACCACAGTCTTGTGACATTTCTTGAAACACTAGAGATCTTAATTCTATATCCCCAAATTTTGGCCAACACCACCCTAACAAGTTCTGGCACAAGCTCTGAAATAAAATGTGGGTTGTTTGTTTTGCTTTTTTTCTGATTTTTAGACAAGGTTTCTCTGTGGAGCCTTGGCTGTACTGGAACTCAGCCTGTAGCCTAGGCTGGCAATGAACTCAGAAATTTGCCTGCCTCTGCCTCCTGAGTGCTGGAATTAAAGGCGTGCCCACCACCACGCAGCTGCAACATGGCTCTTCATCAGCTTCCCCACTTTCAGGCTAAAGGTATCTATAATAGTACACATACTTGTTGCCTGCTGCATGTTTCTCTCCAGTGTCTGCGTGGAAGATGTTCACGACTACCAAGATGTAAATCCTCTTGCCACTTCTCAGTTGTGTTAACAGATGGTTGCTGCTGTGTAAAACGTAAGCTCTAAATCACACATCAATTTGTGTAAATGGTGACATAATAGTGAAAACACTACAGGTTTCAGTGATAGCCCCAGGTAATCTAAATAAGCCAGAGTGTTCTAATATGTTAAACCATGAAAGTGGAAATATTTCTTATTAACAATTTTAATACATCTGCAAAATAATTTTACCTATAAAGCAAGGATCATGTCAGCATCTATCTCCCATGTTATTGTGAGAATTCAGAAAGATAATGCATACAAGCTTCTAAAAACTTTTGAGCATGGCTGGAGAGATGGCTCAGAGGTTAAGAGCACTGACTGCTTTTCAACAGTTCCTGAGTTCAATTCCCAGCAACCACATGGTGGTTCACAACCATCTGTAATGAGATCTGATGCCTCTTCTGGTGTGCAGGGAAACATGCTGTATATATAACCAATAAATAAATCTTTAAAAAAATAATTTGAGCTATTGTTAATACTTTATTAAGGTTAGCTATCATTTTTACAATGTTAGTATCAATAAAGATAATAACATTAATAACTTTGTTAGTAATATAACTCTAAAAAGCCCAGCCCAAACTCTTAACTGTTCACACTTACTAAACTCCACTCTACCTGCTTGCATGCAGAGTCTGGATCCTGGATTTCATGTAAACCATATCTGTAGCATTCTGGATATAATTCCTTTTTCCATCTTTCATTTATCATATCACATGATGACTGCTCATAGCTCCTGTACTAAAAAGTAACATAAATATCAATAGAAATTGCCCAAACAGGAAGATAACATCTACAGCAGCAATTAAAGCTGATGAAGATTGAATTAGGTTTCAATCAGAATGGCAAACAGAACAAAAAGAGTCTGTTTCTGCTCTTTGCCCATTATTATTGACCTTAACATTACATGCCTGAAGTGATCACTTCACTGCCTGTCAAATCTCAGGCCCAAATCTAAGCGATTTGTTCTTTGAAGCATATTCTTCACTACTATTCTCCCAGACAGGCTAGGTAGGGCTCAAATACTGTGTTAACCATGTGTACAGTCCTCCAAAGCAACCCCTCTTGCAGTCTCGCCATCCTCCATTCCTCCTAAGATGAAGTCCTTCTGGTACACTTGATCAAAAGGAACTACAAAACTGTCTCAATACAGGAGAAAATTCTAGAGTCACAACAGAACAAATGTGTATGTGTATGTGTGTGTGTGTCATAAAAAATCCAAACATATAATAAAGTAGGAACAAAACAATATAATAAATCTCTTATGATACTTTACTAGCAACCCTTTTTCATCTATGTCTTCTTCAACATTTTAAAACTTTTACTTTACATTTATAAGTGTTTTCTAAGTGTTATGACTGAGCACCACATGTATGCCTGGTGCCTGCAAAAGTCAGAAGGGGACACTCGATCTCCTGGAATTGGAGCTATAGAAAGTTGTGAGCTCCAGTGTGGGTGCTGGAAATTGAACTTGATTCCTCTGGAAGACAGCCAGTGCTCTAAATCACTGAGCCATCTCTCTAGCCTTCTTCAATTTTATTTTCAGGAGTATTTTAAAGTAAATCACAGATTATTTTAGCACATTTAAAAATAACTCGACATTTTATTCTTAGTCTTATGTTTATGTATTCCACATACAAGCTAGCTTAATAAATTGTCTGTTATTCTTTTTCAGGAGTTATTCAGCCCTCATTCTATAGGTGCTCTCTACCTGTTCTCTAAGGAAAATTGGGTCCTGGATCTGAGGACACACCAGAGGTAACTCCTCTTTGTCTCTCTCTCCTTTCATGAAAGTTGATGGTTGCTTGAGAAACATGTCCTAAAAGAGAATAAAACCAATAATAATGGCAATAATAATCAGTCAGGGAAATAGGCTAGTCAAAATCTTGCAGGCTTCAGGGAGAACTCCATGTAAATCTTGATTGATGCTCAGGAATCAGGGACAATGCTACACTTTTCATCCAAAGCTACTAGATTTTAATTCTTAAACTGCACACAGGAGAATCTAACAAACTCACCAAACCTTAAAATGGATTAAGGTCTACTATTTCTTACACTCTTCATGTTGGGGCAATAAGTTTGTGATAATATGGTGGGATTCAGCAATAGAGAATAACCCTGGTAAATTAAAACAGACTAACTGCCTTTTGAGTGGGAGAATTTATCTGACTTACTAAAACAGGGTCATTTGTACCATTAGGTACAAGATAGAACAGAGAAAGAGAAGAGCAAGAACTGAATTGTTAAGCATTTACACATCCTTCTTCACAATGAGTGTATTCTAACAGGACCTAGACTAGGTCCCCCAATACTATTCTGCCCTACCTGGTCTCTCATAAAATCCTGAACTTGCGGTTTGGGAGGCAGACACTGATAACAAGCAAGAGAAAAGATTCCTCTCCCTTTCCCATCTGTCCTATCAGAGATGGCTCCCTAAAATTTACTTTCTAAAAGAAAAAAAAATGTCCAGCAGGAATAGTATGAGAGAAATAATGAAGACTTTGGTAAGAGCATCAGGTAATTTTTAAATTCAGAGTAATATGAAACACAATCACAGAAGTCATGCTTTGTCAGGTCCCAAGTCAGCTCAGTGTTTTTGCAAGTCCAAACTAAACCTCAAAGGGTTAAATTTCTGCTAATCTCCGTCCTTTCTCTGCTCTACCTTGCTCCTGATGGAGACCTGATGGTACCCACAGAGATCCTGACAGACATCAGAGGAAGTGACTCTCTCCCTGTCTACCTTTCAGAACTGACTCTGGCTTCATCATATTTGCTTTAAAAAGAACAAACACTGTGCACTGATTGCTGAGTTAAGAATAACAGGCTGACTTAGACTGTTGGCGTGGGGGAGAAGCTGGCCAACTACAACCCTACAAACTGTCCTCTCTGCACAGCCCCTTCTTCTTCCTCTGGCCCTTTTAATGTTCTCTAGCAGAGACGTGGTCTGGAACCTGTGTTGAGAGATACAGCTGGTACTTTTAGGCCATGCCTCTTTTCAACTTCCAGCTGCCAAAACAGATGATGGAAATATTTATCCTAATATAGAATTATTTTTTACATATAAATCTCCTGGGTAGAGAAAATATACTGCTGGCATTACTTTAACATTTTGTAGGAACCCTGGAGTTTCAAAAATCAGTCAGGAAAGTGCTGTCTCCAGCTAGGAATCTCCAAATCAGCTATAGAAGAATCTTTGCAGATTCTATTACAAACCAAAGTCACTTCTGACTTGTACCCCCTTCCCGCTTTATTTTACCTGGTTTTCAAGTGGAAGATCCTGCTCCTGACATTTGTGTAGATTACTCTGGTCTTCGGAAAGAACATCATGATCCTGACATTTAGGAAGAACATGTGGACCTCTTCTGTCCTGATATATAGGTAAATTATACTGGTGTCTGGGCAGAAAACTCTTTTCTTTAGGTGGGAGATCCTGGATCTGTGGATGACTCTGTTCTTCAGATAATGCAAGCTGCTTTCTAGGTAGAAATTCCTGGTCTACTGGTGGACTATCCTGGTCCTGACATTTAGGAAGAACATTCCAGTATTTAGAGAGAACATGGTGGTCTTCCTGGTCTTGGCATTTGGGCAGAAAATCCTGGTCTCTGGATGAAAAGGTCTGATTTGGAGGTAGAAAATCATGGGCTTCCAACTCAATATTCTCATCAAGCTCAACAGTCTGGGCTTTAACAATGTCCTGACTTGCTGTCGTAAGAGCCTGGCCTTCTGGCTTTGAGGTCCTAAACTCAATTCCAGTGGCCTGGGTGTTTGGCTCAACACCTGGAGTTTTAGGTTCAATACTCGAAGCTTTGGGCTCAACATTAAGGACATCTATCACACCACTCTGGGATTCTGGACAGTTGCCTTGAACTTCTACAAAATAATCCTGGGCTTGTGGAAGAACAGCCTGAAGGCTATGAAGATTCAATTGCTTTTGTTCATCTTCTTTTATCACAACAAATAATGGACTTTTGAATTTTACTTTCTAAAAGGAAATATAAATAACAAACACAGACTGCTAGATGGCAGCAAAAATCTAAAATCCCAAAATAATCTTAAATGTTATCATAATCAAGCAAAGCTAGAAGGGTGAAACCTTAGTATTTGTCCAACTTTAAAATAACCTGAGTCACCGGGTGATGGTGGTGCACGCCTCTAATCCCAGCACTCAGGAGGGAAAGGCAAACAGATCTCTGTAAGTTCAAGGCCAGTATGGTCTACAGAGTGAGTCCCAGGATAGCCAGAGATACATCTAGAAACCCTGTCTTGAAAAACAAAACCAAACCAAAACAAAAAAAATAACCTGAGTCAATAATCCTAAATACACCATAAATCCCTAATTCAAATCACACTTTTTTTTAACCGCTTTTTCACGTTACTGGTGACTAAAGCAGGACTTTATGCATGCTTGGCAAACACTCTCCCACTGTGCTACATACTCAATCACCCCCGCCTCCTTTTTGTTTTGTTCTGTTTTTCGAGACAGGGTTCTCTGTGTAACAGTACTGGCTGTCCTGGAACTTGCTCTGTAGACCCCGCTGGCCTCGAACTCACTAAGATCCACCTGCCTCTGTCTCCTAAATGCTGGAAATAAAGGTGTGTGCCACCACCGCCTGGCCATCAATCCTCTCTTTATTTTAGGATAAGTTCTCAACAAAATTGTTCAGGCTGGTCTTGAACTCACACGCTGTATCCAAGGCTGATTATGAATCTGTAATCCTTCTGCTTCAGTCTTTCAAGTAGCTAAGATTATAGATCTGTGCCCCAAGACCATAAGTTTACTTTTTTGGCTTTACCTGAACTTTGCTGACAGCCTTTTCTCTGTCCTCAGAAAGGAGATCCTGCTGGTAACCCACACACCAATCTTCTCTCTCCTTTTCATCTGTCACAACAGATGAAATTTCCTGACAGCCAAGGTCCTAAAGAAAAAGCAAATAATATCAAAAATGAAAAGCAAAATCCAAAAGCACATTAAACATAGCTATTACAAGTAGAAACCATATCTTTACAATAACTTTAGAATAAAACTTTAGATACCGATTGGGAGCTGGGTCCCAGTCCTCCCGGCGCCCGGGCGGGCTCCACTGCCTTTGTTTCTGTGGCCTGACTGCACCAAGGAGGGTAGGCGCTTTGTTTGCGAGCTGCCCAACCAGCACGGAGGCCTGATCTCTTGGCCCCAGGAGAACCAGCATTGGGGTGAGTTTCTGGCCCGCGGCGCCAGCCAGGGACAGGGATCTCGGGGGTCCCTTGGCCTCCTGTCTTTCTTGGGCTCTCTGCAGGACCTCTATTCCCTGGTTACTGCCTCTTTCTTCCTGGCCCACCCAGCTTCCGTCCAGAGCCCTCCCCACTTGGGCCCCCCCCCCCTCTTTGGCGCGTGGCATTGGGAGCTGGATCCCAGTCCTCGGGGCGCCCGGGCGGGCTCCACTGCCTTTGTTTCTATGGCCTGCCTGCACCAAGGAGAGTAGGCGCTTTGTTTGCGAGCTGCCCAACCAGCACGGAGGCCTGATCTCTCGGCCCCAGGAGAACCAGCGTTGAGGAGAACCAGCATTGGGGAGAACCAGCGTTGGGACGAGCCAGGGTTGGGCACGGAGACCTGATCCCTTGGTGCCAGGAGAGCCAACATTTGGGAGGCCGCGTTGGGTAGGCAAGGAGACCTGATCTAGTAAAAGAAGATCCATAAGGGAGTATTTGGAAGAAGAGATGGGCAGACGTCAAGGCAAGAATTCGCCCAACAAATTGAAAAGCAACATGAAGCCACCAGAATCCAGCGACCTCACAACGGAAGGACATGAACACCTTAATCAAGAAGGAGAAAAGTTTGACTTCATGAAAATGATTGACGCCCTTAAACAGCATGTAAAAAACGCCCTTATAGAAATGGATGAGAAATATAACAGAAAGTTTGAAGAATTGAATAAATCAGTGAATGATACCCTAGAAAACCAAGGAAAAACAATCAAACAGATAATGGAAACAGTTCAAGACTTGAAAACTGAAATAGACGCAAAGAAGAAAACACAAACAGAGGGCCGGCTGGACATGGAAAATCTAGGTAAACGAATAGAGACTACAGAAACAAGCATAACCAGCAGAATACAAGAGATAGAAGAAAGACTCTCAGATTCTGAAGATACCATAGAGAAAATAAACACTATGATCAAAGAAAACAGCAAGTCCAACAAACTCTCATCACAAAACATTCAGGAAATATGGGACACAATAAAAAGACCAAACCTAAGAATAATAGGAGTAGAAGAAGGAGAAGAAGTGCAGCTCAATGGTCCAGAAAATATATTTAATAAAATTATAGAAGAAAACTTTCCCAACCTAAAGAAAGATATACCTATGAAGGTGCAAGAAGCATACAGAACACCGAATAGGCTGGATCAAAAAAAAACATCCCCTCGCCATATAATTATCAAAACACAAAGCATTCAGAATAAGGAAAAAATATTAAGAGCGGCAAAGGAAAAAGGCCAAATTACTTACAAAGGTAAACCTATCAGACTTACACCTGACTTTTCCATGGAAACCATGAAAGCCAGAAGGTCCTGGATAGATGTACTGCAGAAACTGAGAGACCATGGATGCAAGCCCAGATTACTATACCCAGCCAAGCTTTCGTTCACTATAAATGGAGAAAATAAAATTTTCCAGGATAAAAACAAATTCAAACAATATGCAGCCACAAATCCAGCCTTACAGAAAGTAATAGAAGGAAAATCACTAACCAAGGAATCCAATAATGACCACAATAACTCAGACATCTAGAGACCCTTCATCAACACAAACCAAAGAAGGGATACACACAAACTCTACGACTAAAAAATAATGACCGGAGCTAACAACCACTGGTCATTAATATCACTTAATGTCAATGGTCTCAACTCACCTATAAAAAGGCACAGGCTAAGAGATTGGATAAGAAAACAGGATCCAACATTCTGCTGTTTACAAGAAACACACCTCAACCACAAAGACAGGCACCTACTCAGAGTAAAGGGTTGGGAAAAGGCCTATCAAGCAAATGGACCTAAGAAACAAGCAGGTGTGGCCATACTAATCTCTAACAAAGTTGACTTCAAACTTAAATCAATCAGAAGAGATGGAGAGGGGCATTTTATATTCATAACAGGAACAGTTCATCAGGATGAAGTCTCAATCCTGAACATCTATGCCCCTAATATAAAAGCACCCACGTACATAAAAGAAACATTGCTAAAATTCAAGGCAGCCATCAAACCGCACACACTAATAGTAGGAGATTTCAACACTCCTCTCTCACCAATGGACAGGTCAATCAGACAGAAACCTAACAGAGAAATAAGACAACTAATGGAGGTAATGAAACAAATGGACTTAACAGACATCTATAGAACATTCCACCCAAATAGGAAAGAATACACCTTCTTCTCTGCAGCTCATGGAACCTTCTCGAAAATCGACCACATAGTCGGTAACAAAGCAAACATCCACAGTTACAAAAAAGTATTACTAACCACCTGTGTCTTATCAGATCACCATGGATTAAAGTTAGAATTCAACAACAAGGCTACCCCCGGAAAGCCCACAAAGTCATGGAAACTGAACAGCCAACTACTGAACCACACCTGGATTAAGGAAGAAATAAAGAAAGAAATTAAAGTCTTCCTGGAATTCAATGAAAATAAAGAAACAACATACTCAAACTTATGGGACACAATGAAAGCAGTCCTAAGAGGAAAGTTCATAGCATTAAGTGCACACTTAAAGAAAACAGAGAAAGCTCACATTGGAGACTTAACAGCCCACCTGAAAGCTCTAGAAAAAAAAGAAGCCGACTCACCTAGGAGGAGTAGGAGACTGGAAATAATCAAACTGAGGGCTGAAATCAATAAAATAGAAACACAGAGAACAATCCAAAGAATCAATGAAACAAAAAGCTGGTTCCTGGAGAAAATCAACAAGATTGACAAACCCCTATCCAAACTAATCAAACGGCAGAGAGAGAATTTGCAAATTAATAAGATCAGAAATGAAAAGGGGGACATAACCACAGACACAGAGGAAATTCAGAGAATCATTAGATCCTACTACAAAAGCCTATACGCCACAAAACTGGAAAATGTAAAGGAAATGGATACTTTCTTAGATAAATATCATTTACCAAAGTTAAATCAGGACCAGGTGAACAATCTAAATAGACCTGTTAGTCGCGAAGAATTAGAAGAGGTTATCAAAAACCTCCCTACCAAAAAAAGCCCAGGACCAGATGGTTTCAATGCGGAATTCTACCAGAACTTCCAAGAAGACCTAATACCTATACTCCTTAATGTATTTCACAATATAGAAACAGAAGGGTCATTACCAAATTCCTTTTATGAAGCTACAGTTACTCTGATACCAAAACCACACAAAGACTCAACCAGGAAAGAGAATTACAGGCCGATCTCACTCATGAATATCGACACAAAAATCCTCAACAAAATACTGGCAAACCGAATCCAAGAACACATCCGAAAAATTATCCATTATGATCAAGTAGGCTTCATTCCTGAGATGCAGGGCTGGTTCAACATACGAAAATCTATCAATGTAATCCATCATATAAATAAACTGAAAGAAAAAAACCATATGATCATTTCATTAGATGCTGAAAAAGCATTCGACAAAATTCAACATCTATTTATGTTAAAAGTCTTGGAGAGATTAGGGATACAAGGGTCATACCTAAATATAATAAAAGCTATATACAGCAAGCCGACAGCTAACATCAAATTAAACGGAGAGAAACTCAAAGCCATCCCGCTTAACTCAGGAACACGACAAGGCTGTCCACTTTCGCCATACCTCTTCAATATAGTGCTGGAAGTTCTAGCAATAGCAATAAGACAGCATAATGGGATCAAGGGGATTCGAATTAGAAAGGAAGAAGTTAAACTTTCGTTATTCGCAGATGATATGATAGTGTACATAAGCGATCCCCAAAACTCCACCAAAGAACTTTTACAGCTGATAAACAGCTTTAGTAATGTGGCAGGATACAAGATCAACTCCAAAAAATCAGTCGCCCTCTTATACACAAAGGATATGGAAGCAGAGAGGGAAATCAGAGAAGCTTCTCCATTCACGATAGCCACAAACAGCATAAAATATCTTGGGGTAAATCTAACCAAGGAAGTGAAAGATCTATTTGATAAGAACTTTAAGGCATTGAAGAAAGAAATTGATGAGGATACCAAAAAATGGATGGACATCCCTTGCTCTTGGATTGGGAGGATCAACATAGTAAAAATGGCAATTCTACCTAAGGCAATTTATAGATTCAATGCAATCCCCATCAAGATCCCATCAAAATTCTTCACAGATCTGGAGAGGACAATAATCAACTTTATATGGAAAAACAAAAAACCCAGGATAGCCAAAACAATCCTATACAATAAAGGATCTTCTGGAGGCATTACCATCCCTGACTTCAAACTCTATTACAGAGCTACAGTAATGAAAACAGGGTGGTACTGGCATAAAAACAGAGAAGTCGACCAATGGAATCGTATAGAAGACCCGGATTTTACCCCACAAACCTATGAACACCTCATTTTCGATAAAGGAGCTAAAAGTATACAATGGAAGAAAGAAAGCATCTTCAACAAATGGTGCTGGCACAACTGGATGTCAACCTGTAGAAGAATGAAAATAGACCCATATCTATCACCGTGCACAAAACTCAAGTCCAAATGGATTAAAGACCTCATTATCAGCCCGAAAACACTGAACCTGATAGAAGAGAAAGTGGGAAATACCCTACAACAGATGGGCACAGGTGATCGCTTCTTAGGTATAACCCCAGAAGCACAGGCATTAAGGGCAACATTGAATAAATGGGACCTACTAAAACTGAGAAGCTTCTGTAAAGCAAAGGACACTGTCACTAAGACACAAAGGGAACCTACTGACTGGGAGAAGATCTTCACCAACCCCGCAACAGACAAAGGTCTGATCTCCAAAATATATAGAGAACTCAAGAAACTAGACTTTAAAATGCTAATTAACCCAATTAAAAAATGGGGCACTGAACTGAACAGAGAATTCTCAACAGAAGAACTTCAAATGGCCAAAAGATACTTAAGGTCGTGCTCAACTTCCTTAGCAATCAGGGAAATGCAAATCAAAACAACTTTGAGATACCATCTTACACCTGTCAGAATGGCTAAAGTCAAAAACACCAAGGATTGCCTTTGCTGGAGAGGCTGTGGAGGAAGGGGTACCCTCATCCATTGCTGGTGGGAATGCAATCTTGTGCAACCACTGTGGAAGTCAGTGTTTCGGTTTCTCAGGAAATTCGGGATCAACCTACCCCTGGACCCAGCAATACCACTCTTGGGAATTTACCCAAGAGATGCTCTATCACATGTCAAAAGCATTTGTTCAACTATGTTCATAGCAGTATTATTTGTAATAGCCAGAACCTGGAAACAACCTAGATGCCCTTCAATGGAAGAATGGATGAAGAAAGTATGGAATATATACACACTAGAGTACTACGCTGCGGTAAAAAACAATGACTTCTCGAATTTTGCATGCAAATGGATGGAAATAGAAAGCACTATCCTGAGTGAGGTATCCCAGACCCAAAAAGAAGAACATGGGATGTACTCACTCATAATTGGTTTCTAGCCATAAATAGGGGTCACAGAATCTACAATTGGCGAACCTAAAGAAGATAAGTAAGAAGGTGAACACAAGGAAAAACATATCGTTATCCTCTTGGATAAGGGAAGTAGACAAAATTGCCGGGGAGAAAAGTGGGATCTTGGGGGTGGGGTGGGAAGGGGGTAAGGGGAGATGGGGAGAGAAAAGGTAGAAGGGAAGGAGGGGGGACTTGGGGAAATAGGAGGATCGGGATAAAGGAAGGTTGGATAGGGGAGCACGTAACCACAAGTCTTAGTTAAGGGACCCACTTTAGGGTGGGCAGGAGAATTGACCCTAGAGGGGCTCCCAGGTGCCCAAGCTGAGGTCCCCAGTTAGTTCCTTGGGCAGCTGAGGATAGGGAACCTGAAATGACCCCATCCTAGCGCAATACTGATGAATATCTTGCATATCATCTTAGAACTTTCATCTGGTGATGGATGGAGATAGAGACAGAGACCCACACTGGAGCACTGGACTGAGCTCCCAAGGTCCCAATGAGGAGCAGAAGGAGGGAGAACATGAGCAAAGAAGTCGGGACCACGAGGGGTGCACCCACCCACTGAGACAGTGGAGCTGATCTACTGGGAGCTCACCAAGGCCAGCTGGACTATTACCAAAAAAAGCATGGGATAAAACTGAACTCTCTGATCATGACGAACAATGAGGGCTGATGAGACGCCAAGGACAATGGCACGCAGTTTTAATCCTATGCAATCTGCTGGCTTGGTGGGAGCCTAGCCAGTTTGGATGTTCACCTTCCTAGATATGGACGGAGGGGAGAGGACCTTGGACTTACCACAGAGCAGGGAACCCTGACTGCTCTTTGGACTGGAGAGGGAGGGGGAGAGGAGTGGGGGGAAGGGGAGAGGGGTGGGAGGAGGGGGAGAAGAGTGGGAGGAGGGGGAGGGAAATGGGAGGCTGGGAGGAGGTGGAAATTTGTTTTTTTTTTCTTTATTCTTTTATCAATAAAAAAAATAATAATAATAAAAAAAAAAAAAAAAAGGCGTGTACCACGACCGCCTGGCAGGAAAAAAAAAAAAAAAAAAAAAACTTTAGATACCACAAACAAGTCTAGCAAAACAATGTATTCAAATGTAATTGACTGTTATAGAGTACAAGGCTGTGTACTTAAAACTTTAAAACATTATTAAAAGAAATTAAAGATCTAAATACATGAAAAGATATACCATGTTCAGACTAAAAGAAAATATTGTTCTTCAACAATATTGCTGGATTTGGTGGGTGACCTATAATCCCAGAACTTTGAAGATAGAAATGAAAGCCCATGAGTTGAGACGAGCTTGGGCAATATACTGAAACCTTACTTGAATACACACACACACACACACACACACCCCACACATTGGCCACATTTCCAACACTATAGCTCACAAGTGGATCTACAGACTCAATAATTCCTATCAAAATGTCAGCTGGTTTAAAAACAAACAAACAAAAAACAAAAATAAGCAAAAAAAGGTTGAATTAACAAGCAAATCATACAAACACACAGAATATTAGAAAGAGAAGGAGTAAGAAAGAAACCGTCATATTTATCATGAACTGACATCTGACAAGGGTGTCAGACAATTCAATGGGAAAAGAATAACTCTTTAACAAATGGTATTAAGATAACTGGGTATCGACATAGAAAAGAATGAAGTGGACCTGTTCTTCGATTCATTCATGAAAATCAATTAGAGATGAATACAGACCTAAAATTATATACTTAGAAGACCTAGGAATAAAACTTCATGATCCCATGTATGCTAAGGAGAGGTAACACTAAAAGAGCAAGGAACAAAAGACAACAATAAGTCAGACCACTCCAAAACTAAACTTTGGGGCCTAGAAATGATGGTACTGTTAAAGTGAAATGATAGTCTACAGAATGGGAGAAGCTCACACATGTCTGCTGTCTAATAAGGGAAATACATTCACAACATAGAGAGAACATTTAAACCTTTATGAAAAAAAGATGATCCAATTAAAAATTTTCAATTTTCATTTTTTTTTTTACAAGAAATAGACAATAAACACCTATATCTACATTTCCCTACCTGATTTTCCATAAAGTTCTGGTAATGAATTGTAGTTAAAGGGCCTTCGTGGATCTTACCAGGGGGTTCCTCTCCTGCTTCTTTGTTTATCTTGATGCATGCTGGTTTGCTAAGAAGTGCTTTCTGGGGAGATAAAAGAAGCCAGTCCATATATTAAATAGTTAGGGAAAGCAATGCGCTCATGATACTCACTTAATCTTTATTAATGACCTAGCAGCTTAGAATAAAGAATTACCATTTTCATTCACCTATACAAATAAATCAGGTATCAACACGTGGAATAAAATACACTGGAAGAATACATAAACTTTAGAAATGACAGTGTGCAGTTATTCTAGCCACCAATGATTACAGAAGACGTTTAATTTCAGTCTTGGCAACCTATCAAGGGTCAAACAAGAACATGTTGTACTTGTGTCTCAATTTTTGAATGACAGTGACAATTAGATAGGAGTATAATGCCACTAGAGTCTAGTAAGAAAATGAAGGCAGAATTTAACTGGGTTACAATGTAATTATTTTCAATTAGTAGTTTCTGCTTCACACATACATGAATACAGGTCAGCTATGAGTAAAGATAAATAAAGGTGTACATCTAAGAAAAATTTCACTAATTTCACAGATCATTCCCAGTTATATGGAGTGGATTTATTTCTATTCTTTTATCTGGAAAAAGGACATGGCATTCTCTGGAAACAAGCAGTAAGTTTGAATTCATTATCGTTATAATAATAATAAATTACACTCATATGGCACCTCTGACGTATGAAACTGGTTTGCACAAGGATGTTGTTTCAGGATTAATTCTCTCTTCTACAGGATTAATTATTTTAGTCAGGTCAGTGAACAGTATTTTCTCTGGAAAAACGGCAATTGAAAGGCCTGAGTGCATTCCAAACAAACAACAGTCTCTAGGAACTAACAACACCTTTTTCCTGTCTGAGTAAAACTGTCCGGTCCCTTTTCTAATAGTACCCACCAAAGACTCCAACAGTCCACATACACGGCAGGTTTGAGAATACGCAAGGCACAAAAGAAAAGGTATCTCAAAAGTCCCAGCAGGATAGACTGCATTGCTGTAGTTAAGCAGCACACAATGTGTATGGTTCATGCCATATCCCAAGCAGGTACTGAAACCGGGAAAGAACTGAGAGACACTTGATGGGCAGAAATACACCAAAATGTCTAAGTAAGGGTCTATTTTACTAAAACCTGGAAGTTAATGCCAAACTTGAGCAAACACATGAAAACACAAGAATCGAACATCCAAACTAGTAAAATCTGAAATAAGTAGGACACCTAAACAATGCCATTTTGTTAAGTACAGGCTTAAACACTTAGTTTTTAATTCTTCATTCTAAATTTAAGTTTAGAATTAAATTAATTCCTTTATTAAAAATACTACTCAAGCTGAGCAGTGGTGGCACTCACCTTTAATCCCAGCCCCTAGGAGGCAGAGGCAGGCAGATGGATTTCTGTGAATCTGAGGCCAGCCTGGTCTACAGAGTGAGTTCCTGGACACCCAAGGCTACACAGAGAAACCCTGCATCAAGACAAACAAACAAACAAAAAACAAAAACCAAACCAAACCAAACTAACAAAAACACAAACGTTAGCCTGTTGGTGAGAATACCGAGAGATCTCGGGGGGGGGGGGGGCTTCAGTGTTACTGGGGAAGGATGGAATAAACAAGTGGACACTAGAATCTGAAATGAGAAGTGTGGTAAGAGAAGGAGACAGACAAACACGTGGATAACTGCAGTACAGGAAGATAATATTGCTCTTCTGTTCCTTTCTTGCACTTGCTGGGATCAAATACAGTGTCTCAGTTTTGTGTACTGTTATAGATAACTTTTATTTCCTTGTTTTCATTTTAAAATTTTTATAATACATAAGTTTTACTTTTTAGTAAGGAAACAGTGAACACTATTTTTTGTTTGTCTTTTGAGACAGGGTTTCTCTGTGCAGCCCTGGCTGTCCTGTACTCACTCTGTAGACCAGACTGGCCTCAAACTCAGAGATCTGCCTGAGTCTGTCTCACAGGTGCTGGGATTAAAGGCGCGCACCACCATGGCCTAGTGTTAACACTTGTTGAATAAATACATGTATTTTTAAAATTACGATTATAGAATATCTAATTTTATATACTACTTTTTCAGTTAAAAGTTTTCCCTGTTCTTCAGATATTATTTGAAAATCAAATTTTTCAAAAGAATGGCTACTATTTAGGTATATCTTAATTTAGTAAAGTATTCCCTATTAAATATCACTTCGATTATTTTGCATTTCTAAATTATGTTGATATAAAAATAAATTCCTAGATATATTTTCACATATTTTTAAAAGCAGCATATTGAAAATTAATTTACCTCATGGGCAGGAGAATCTTTCCTTCTACCATTTAGAAACACTGGTGTCTTTTTGTCACCCACAGTTTTAAAGGATGCCAGCTGCTGACGTGCCTGTTGCAGAGTTTGACTAAGCTGCCAGAGAAGGTGGAAAAAGAAAACAAAACCAGGTTAAAATCCTAATGCCAAAAGCACCCAGTGTTCCAACAGGAAAACAGGTCTCTATTATTAAAAGATGCCAGGTTCAGGACAAAAGGATTACTTGCAAAGGAGACTTCAGTCTGCTGAGAGCACTTTATAATATTGCTGTCATTATTCTGCGATAAAACTGGGTAACTTCATAACTTAAGTTCTATAAAGCAAACCCATTGAAAAAGATACATACCTTTTATACATAAAATGTCAGGTAGTAATACCTAAATATACTTAGGATTTATTGAGCAAATATGCTCCTTATCTTCTATTCATCTTGCATAAATGTTTTTTATTACTCCTTGCTATAAGACTCCATAGCCAGTTCTCCTAAAATTCTAATTTTCTTATGTGACTTTTTTCTGTACTCCCTCATTTAAAATCTATACTAGCCTTTTTTTTCAGATTTCCTTCTCCTCCAGGAAGCTTTCCTAACTGTCCTAGGTCATTTCTGTTGCTGTGACAAAAATACCCTGGCAAATGCAACTCAGAGGTTGGGGGGGGGGGGGAGGTAGTTTATTTCAGTTTACTATTCCAGGTCCACCATTGTATGTTGTAAGGAGGTCGCTTGTTGGTTCCCTACTGCTCAGCCCCGAAATTATCACACAGAAGCCATATTATTTGCAATTCTGTTTGGCCAATAGCGTAAGCATATTTCTGGCTAACTCATATCCTAAACTAACCCATCTCTATTAATCTGTGTATCTCCACGTGGCTGTGGCCCAGCATTCAGTTTAGTTTTCCCTGCCCAGATCTGTTCTACCCTATCACAGGCTCAAGACAGTTTCTTTATTAACCAATGGTATTCACAGCATACAGAGGGGAATCCCACATCAATTGTAAGGATGCTAAGGCAGGAAATTAAAAGGGCTAATCACATTATACCCAATCAGCAACAAACTTGACTCCTTGCTTGTACTAGCTTAATTTCTCCATTCTTATTAATAGTTCAGGACACCTGGCCTAGAATGGTGCTGCCCACAGTGGGCTGAGTCTTCCCAATCAATGAATTTAACTAAAGCAATCCTCCACAGACAAGCACACAGTCCAACCAGAAGCAGACAATCCCTCACTGAGACTCTCTTCCCGGGTGATTCAAGATAGTGTCAAGTTAACAATGGAAGTTGACTATCACATTAAGTTAATGTAGAGTGCAACACTGTACAATAGAGCCCATTTATTTCAATTATTCTAAGAAACAACTGATATGCAACCATCATAAGATTTTATATTCACTCCTTATTCTAGTGATTTTAGTACATAACTATTTTCCTTTTCCAGTAGCAGAATCTATTTTATCTCTTTCAAATCTTCAAAGAATGTCCATTTAGGAGGGGGAAAAAACTGTGCATCTTTCTATTTAGGATACACAAAGCATCAGGAAAGAACAAACATCTCGGCACTAATTAAAAAAAACTACAGCAAGGCTAGGAATACTTCTAGCCCACTACTAAAATGCTAACAGAATCAAGTCTTCCTTGAGGAAAACTATGACGTAGTGATATAGTAATCAAACTATGTAATTTTTACTAATAATGAGCAAAAGATTAAAAAAACACTCCTACTACCAGACCAATGTTCTACAGTGTATTTTCTCTTTAGTCCTTGTTTCCAGAGGTCTGCACCTGTAGCCAGGTAAACCAGTTGGAACCATTATTCTTCGTTCTACCAAAAAGACTTCTGGATCAGAGGCAGAGTGGCAACAGAAATCAAGAGAGTTATTCACAAGCAAAAAGACATTCTGTGCACTTGGAGTTAAACAATGTATAGCGAGTTATATACTGCTTTGTTCACTGTCAAGTAGGATAGGTTTCAATGACCCATACATATGGCCAAAGATTCCAAAGGTCTGTTGTAGTCTGTTGTAAAGCATCTAGAAACAGATGTCAGAATTTCATTTCCCATCAATTACTAATTTCCATTAGAGTCTGAGTCATAAGCAGGGTTTCAAGTGGTCCAACAGCCAGAAGAAGCACTGTGTTTTATTTCTCTTTCAATACCCTAACACTTTGCCAAGCCTCAACCTTGTGAAAATCTTTTCAATAAAAAGAACTATAGCAGTCTGAATATTGACTGCTATTTGGCCAGTATTTGGCCAACCAAAAATACTAGATCCTAATCCCTTAAACTCTGACATTTTATAAGGCACAAGAACCCTTGCTGATATGGTTAAGAGCACTAATATATGGACACAGTCTCAGATTATCCAAATGGACACTAACTGCCACTACAGGTGTCCTTGTAAGAAAGCAGTAGAGGGAGGTTCAGCAGAGAAGAGGAGATGGTGTGAAGAGGCAACGGCTTATAGAACGCAGCTACAAGGAGAGGAATGATAGCAGGTAAACACCAAAAGCTGGAAAAGTCAAGGAACATATTTTCTTCTAAAATCTGTGGGAAGGTGGCCCTGCTGATACCTCAATTAGGATCCATGAAAGTCAGTTTAGATGTCTAACCGCTAAACCCTCACAAATACATTCCTGACACTTTAGTCATTTAAGTTAGGTAATCTGGGTATGTGGGCACAGATAATACAACTTGGGATGCTGAGGCAGGAACGAGAGTACGAGGCCAGCCTAGGCTACACAGTGAGTTTAAGACTGTTCTGGGCTACTGAGTGAGACATTGTCTCAAAAACAAAAAAGTTTGAGGTAATATGTTAGAGCAGCCACAAAAACTATAACTAATGAAAGAGCAAGAATTAATATTCAAAACACAGAAAATAGCTATTACTAGTATAAAACTATTTGATAATTAAAAGAAACTAGTATAAATGAAGACTTGTAAGGTAATGGTGATCACTGTACATGCATGTACTTATATTTGTATGTTTAGAAGTATATTCAGGGGCTGGAGAGATGGCTCTGTTCTTCCAGAGGTCCTGAGTTCAATAACCATCAACCACAAACTGGCTCACAACCATCTGTAATGAGATCTGGTGCCCTCTTGTGGCCTGCAGGGATACATGCAGACAGAACACTGTATACATAATAAAATCTTAAAAATAAAATATATTCAGAATATAAAATTTAATAGTGTCTTTTTTACATAAAACTAGACACATAACTCAATCTTTTACAGCTATTAATTATTATTAACAGACTAGCACTGAATGGTTAGCCAACTTAAGCTTTTTTGATGAAGCTGGTTGTAGTGGCTCATGCCTGTAATCCAAACACTTGGGAGACTCAGGCAAGAGGACTGTTGCAATTTCAAGGCCAGCCTCAGCTAAGTAGTAAGTTCCAGGGCAGTCTCAGTTAAGGAGTAAGACTCTGCCTCAAAACAAACAAATGGGCTACTAGGAGCATATATTGTTCTTCCAAAGGACGTGAGTTCAGTCCCAGCACCCATATCAGGAAACTCACAACTACCTTAACTTTAGCCCCAAAGGATCTGATGCCCTCTTCTTGCTTCCATGAGCCCTACCTCCAACACAAACATCAGTACAAATAAATAATTTAAAAAATAATTCCCTAGTGGAGATGAAAAATTCATAACTGAACAAAAAACCCAGCAAATAAAAAGAATCAATGTAACTTAAAATAAAAAACTGCAGTTACCACCTGGTATGATTAATATTTATGGCAATGGCAATGAAAATGCTGAATCTCAATCTAAGAAAATTTTGGTATAGTAATATTATAAAGAGCGGGTATGGGATGGAAAAGTATGTGTAATGGCAAGAGGGAAAGAAAAGTGAGCCAAATTCTCACCTTTCTTAATGGGACATCAATAAGAATCTCTACCACATACTTATGTTGTGCAAGTTTCCTCTGAGATTGCACAGTCCATCCCCCTGGGAACTCTTTAAACAGGAAGGTAAACAACCCAAAATTGTGGCAGGAAGTCCCTGAAACTGACCAGATTCACTAAGCCCTTCCCTGCCAGAGTCCACAATCAAATCTCTGAGTCCACCTCAAACTCCGAGCTGCCAAGACTATAACAAGCTGAGCTTCATAGAAGACTCTCGGAGGAGAAAACCTGCAAAGACTCAGAGCAGGCCAGCTGCCTGGAAGAGGTTTAGACCAACGGAGGTCCCTGGGAAGGGCATTCTCCAACTGTGGAGCAACCTGAAAGCTGTGCAGTGAGCTCCAGGTGCCCAGCTGTGTGAGCTGTCACCCAGGCTGGGGTGGGCCTTGGTGATGCATCTGTCTTTGACTCTTTCTGCTTCTGTAAGGAACTCCTCACCTGTGCTCCCAATAAACACACTGGTTCATCAGTTGGACTTTGGTGCTATCTGTACATTGGTCTGTTGTGGCTTGTGTCTCCCCAGTTAATGTTTTGGCACAAAACGGCTAATTACTCAGAAACATGAATGTCACTACCAAAACATAAAAATTTACAAAAAATCAAAACTAAATAGTAGCTTTAGTGGAGGGAGAAATGCAGAAACAGGCAAAGCTCTTCTGTTTTTAAAAATATGGATATTATATATATATATACCTTTTTCTTTGTTTACACAATTACACAATACTACTTCAGACCTTAGGCAAAGAACATAAGCCTAGGTTTTCTTCCACCCATAGAAACACCAGTCAGCAAAAGTTCACTCACTCTGACTCTTTGAGAGACAGCATCTTGTACATGATAAGTCTGAGGAAAACAGGCATCTCACAAGCTCTACTAAAGGCTCACAGCCTCTCCCCAAGCCTTTGCTGCTTGGAACAATGGCAAAGGGCTGCATATCAATTAATACAGGTCTGGATACAGTGTCTTCTACATGTTACATAACAGAAAGTGATATGTCATGCTCAGAAACAATTTTAGTCATTAGCAAAGATACCTTTGCTCAAACTTATAGTATATTAATAAATGCCATGATTTAAGTGTCAAAATATGACCAGTATTATTATATGATGAAAATTTAAAAAACATTTAGCAAGTATACATGGCAAAATTTAACAAACATATTATATATGTATATATATATGTTCTCTAGCTCTTTTAATTTGTTCATGTAATTTAGCCCACTGGAAGGACAGAATTTGTATGTAACCAAACTAAAACTATTAATACTGTGTATGTTTTTCATAGAAAAACATAGGGCTTAATATTTATAGAATGTTATCTACTTTTCGTTATGGAATGTATTATCAATTTAAGATAATGCCAAAATAGCTATACAAAGTTGTTTTCTTTCAATACAATGCAGTATATTTACACATTACTACATTGATTTTGTAGTATGGGAGTGAGTTTGAGACACGGTCTCATGTAGTCTAGATGGCCTCATACTAACTTCGTAGGACCAGTGTGCTCTTAAGCAGTGTGCAGTATCTACAGCACCAATTGAGTGTATTCTTGATACAAACTTATCTTGTGTGGGTTACTCTGAATTACCTGAATGGTATCTATGGTGGTTTGGATAAAAATGGTCCCCACATGCTCATATATTTGAATACTTGGTCCCCAGTTGATCAAATTGTTTGAGAAGGACTAGGAGGTGTGATCTTATTAGAGGAGGCATGTCATTGGGGTGGACTTTGAGTTTAGAAAACCCACATCATTCCTAGTTGTCTCTCTCTCCTCTCCCCTCTCCCCAACTCCCTACTGCTCAAGCACCATGCCTGCCTGCGTGCTGTCATACTCCCCACCCTGATGATCACGGACTCAACTGTAAGCCCCAATAAACTGTTTCTTCTTTAAGTCAGTCATGGTATCTTAACACAGCAATAGAAAAGACAGCACCTTATAGATAATTCAACCATTATTTCACATCATTTAAGTATTTACTTAAAGGGCTAGAGAGATGGCTGAGTGATTAAGAATGCTTGCTTCTCTTCCAGAGGACCTGAGTTCAGTTCCCAGGACTCACAACTGCCTTTAATTCCAGCTCCAGAGAATCTGATGCCATATTCTAGCTTCCTTGAACCCACACACAGATACATACACACACACACAAAATAAAAAATAAAAACAAATAAATCCTCACTACAAAAAGTAACTGTTTACAGCATAGAAAAAATGCTAGGAATCTGTGGAGTCATAAAAGAATAAAAACCTAGCATGTGAAAGAATGAAATTAAATTGATATGACACTCTCATGGTAAGAAAAAAAATAAAGGATCTTTACATGAGAACTGAAATTGACTACTAGAAGGACACACAGGAAACACTTCAAAATTTTTAAGGAATTTCTAAAAGCACTCTAATAGCACAGAAAATTGTTCTTAGAATTCGTTGACAAATGGAATTGCATGACATTTAAAAAAACTTCTACACAGCAAAAGTGACGAACCTTTCAAAATGAGAGAAAATTGTCACTAACCACACATTTGACAGAGGATTAACACCTAGACTTTATAAAGAACAGAAAAAGTTAGACACTAGAAAAGGGAAATCATCCAGTCAATAAATAGACTGAAAATACAAATGGCCAAGAAATACAGTTAGCCTCAGCTACCAGGGAAATGCATATTTAAAAACTGCCTTGAGATTTTATCTAAACCCAGTCAGAATGCTGGCATGGATATGAGGGGAAAGGATCATTATATATTACTGGTAGGAACACAAACCGCTGTAGCCACTGTGGAAATCAGCTGGAAGTGTCTCAAAAACTACAAATAGAACTATCATATGATCCAGCTCTAGCTGGAATCTAAGTCAGCATATCACACAGAGAGTTGCACATCCATTTTATGGCTGCACACTATTTACAACAGCCAAGATAGAAGACCTGCACAAATGTCTATCAGTGAGTGAAGAAAACATAGGATAGATACACACAAATGGAACTCTATTCATCCATGAAGAGAAATGAGAATATGCATGGAGGACTGAGGACAACCTGTGGGAGTTTTTCTCTCTTTCCAGCATGTGGGTCCCAGATATCAAACTCAGGTCTTCAGGCTTGGTGGCAAGCACCTTCACTTGGGGAAACAATAACACAGTGTCCCAAATCACAGCTGAAACACAGAGGCCAGAGGCCAATCTGCACAAGTTGGTTTTCTCCTTTCACTATGCAGGTCCTTGAGAATGAACTCAAGATCTTTATATTTGGCAGCAAGTGCCTTCCCCCACTGAACCACTGGCCCCTAAAAATGTTACCTGTATGGGCATTTTACCTTTATGTATGTCTGTTAACTATGTGAGTGCAGAGCCTGTAGAGGGCAGAAGAGGGCATCAGATTTTCTGGAACTGGAGTCACAGACAGCTGTGAGCTCCCATGTGGATGCTGGGAACTGAATCTGGGCTCTCACCCATGCTCTTAATTTATGAACCATCTCTCCAGCCTACTCCTAACTTTCTTTTAAGGGAAGTATAAGTAAGCACTTAATATTCAGGCATATAACCCAGACTCAGCATTAACTCCTGGACAAACTTACCTTACCTATAACTCTCTACATCCTGTGGTTTGAATGCCAAATGTCCCACACGGGCTCACATGTTTGATCCCTACCTGAAGATACCGTTTGAGAAAGTTGTGGAACCTTTAGGACATGGAGTTTTGCTGGAAGAAGTAGGTCACTGGGGCTGAGCCTTGAGGCTTTATAGCACAGCTGCACTTCCTACAGACTCTGCTTTTTGAGTGCAGATACAGTGTGACCAGCCAGCCTCCTGCTCCTGCCACCATGCTGTCCTTGTTGGCTGTCATGTCTTCCTAGCCACAACAGAATGCATGTCCCTGGAACTCTAAGCCAAAAGAAGCCCTTTCTCCCTTAGGTTGCTTTTGTCAAGGTATTTTATCACAGCAACAGCAAAGTAGTAAGACACTAGATGATCTTTATATTATTAAGTATATTCGAGATGTCAAATATTTCATCCTTAAATATTTCAATGTCGCATGAACCTTAAAAACCCAGTGTCAGTCAGGTGTGGTTTGCACACACCTTTAATTGCAGGGCTCAAGAGGCAGAGACAGATGGATCTCTGTGAGTTTAAGGCCACCTGGGCTACAGGAAATTGATGCAGTCCAGAGGACACTAGTTTAAGCTTGAGCACCCACGACAGCTCAAGACCCTCTGCAACCCCAGTTCCAGGGGTTTCAATGCCCTCTTCTGGCCTCTGCAGACATTGCAAACACAGAGTGCACAGACATACATACAGGCAAAACACCCATCACTTAAAATAATAAAAAGGGGAAAAAACAACTTAAAATTCCAACCCCAGTATTCTATTTTTCTATAGTTTAAAGAAACAAAACCTGAAAACTCACTAACATCCAGAAATAAAATTATGGTGCCATTATCTAATCATTTCTACATAAAGTACACGAGTTAATGCTTCAACAATTTCATTGTCTGGTTTCATAATGACATCTAGTGGATTAAAAGTGCACTAGAAATGGTGAAAATAAAGACAACCATTGTCACAGGGTTGTGTGGACAAAAGTTCACAGGACCAAATCAGGAGGTCACCAGACATCCTTCACTAAGTCATCTTTTTCAAGGAAAAAGAATGAAAATGTATACAAACCTTTAACATTTCATAATACAAAGGCTCTTTATAACTGGATTTCTTGTCTCACCTCATTTCTGTGTTATTTCCTTATAAACTACCAACTAGAAAGATTTCATCACTTATTCTAGCATTACAGATCCCACATTTTTCACTGTTCCTATCTCAAAAAGTCTCTGGAGTTTATCAATTTAGGTCCGCACACCAATTCAAAACAAGCAGTTCAATCCCACCTTTGCAGAAATTCTCTCTGTACAATTTCCTTACAATTTTAAAATTTGGAGTTTCCACGGCACAACTTTTTTGGTCAAGCACATTAAATGTCTATATTACTTACTAGATTTGGGGTATAGGAGACTACAGTATATCTACTTGGAAATGTAAACCCATCAAGGGTCCTATTTCACATATTAGTATCCCCCTACAACACTTAACAAATATAATCTGTTCACTTACATGCTGACTGCGTGACAGGCCACACACACTGTATTCTATAGAAAAAAAATCCTTATTGCAATGAGATTTATAGTTATAATCATGATGGTAAAGACTGGATTTTCCTTCACTCTTATAATGTAACCAGTGTCTATTTAATAAATTCTTCATTTTTTTTTATAAAGGGAGAATCTATGTGGTATCAAACTTTCTATTTTCCTGACCTGATTCCTGAAGACGAAGATTGTAAGTATTTATCACTATATCTGGCTCCTATTTATAAACTTTAAAAAAGAAAATTAAGATAATTATCAAAATGATTACTACAAATTATACAATGTTCCAGAACAAAGAAAAAAGTTTGAGGCAAAAGAAATTTCAAAACAAAATTCAAAGATGATAGCATGTGCCTTCTAACACTCTCTCTACTTACACATGTAGCCCAATTCGATTATGACCAAGTACTGCGGAAGTGAGTAAGTCCTGAGTGGATGTGTGCTGTTGACATGGAGCAGACATGTCAAGGACCCCAGTGCCTTGGAAGTGGCAAAGCCTTCCTTGGGTGAGGTTAAGACAGATGCTCCATATGCAGATATTGGTAACGTGTGCAGAAAAAATTCAACATAGCTTTCCCCACTCCCCCCAGGCATTTATGGCTCCTGATCCAGCTGTATACCATAATCCCTGCCTCCTTGATCCAGCTGTATACCATAATCCCCACTTCTTTGATCCAGCTGTATACCATAATCCCCACTTCCTTGATCCAGCTGTATACCATAAGCCCCGCCTCATTGATCCAGCTGTATACCATATCCCTGCCTCCTTGATCCAGCTGTGTACCATAAGCCCTGCCTCCTTGATCCAGCTGTATACCATAAGCCCTTGATCCAGCTGTATGCAATAACCTACCTCACTGTTGAACTCTACACAATAAACATGCTGAACTTTTGGCATATTGTAGTTTCTCCATCAAAGAGCCCAGCACATCTGATCCCAGCTTTTCTGTACAGGTGCCCCTGTATCTTGTCTTGTTGCCCCAGTGAGGTCAATCCCTGAACCTAAGTAAAACTTGGCAAAGTATATTAACTCAGGAAGTAGAATGGCTTTTATTTGCATGTGCTCATTGTTTAACACATTTTTTTTCTTTTCTTCTCACTATCCCTAACTATGTATTTTAAAATAGGATGAGGAACATTTCTTAAAGTAGAGGTAAGCAACACATCATTAAAATCTCAGGTAACCCAGGAAGGAACTGATTGGATGGGGAGTATGCTGCTACTCATGGTGCCTTCAATTTTAATTAGATACATTTAAAAAGTCACTAAAGTTTTTCCAAGTATTCTGATATGCTAAGAATTTAAAATATTATTGCTTGGCATATAGTAGATAATTTTATTATTAATTTAAAAAAGAAAAGAGAAACAAAAAATAATAAATGAAATGCTTGTAACTATATTGAATTCCTTAGCATCAAAGGTTAACATCAGTTCTGTCTGTAGCTACTAACTGGCAATAACATATAAAGAACATAATTTCAGTATAACCGGGAAACTCGATGTTCTTTGACTTAAGACTCTAATAAATTTTGAATTATACACTTTTAATACCTTTCTTTAGCTGATTCTATAATGTCTTCTCAAAAAAGAATGTAATATATTATAAAAAGGGAGATATGTATAAGGACCCCAGCACTTGGGAGACAGAGGTGTGGGTCTCAGGTTAGCCTGAGCTACAGACATTATCAGCCAACCAGCCAATCAATCCATAAACAATTTTTTAAAATAAAAATAAGTACTATCATACTAGTCAACCCCCCAAAAAAAGTGGCAATAAAAAAGTGAAGTTGGGCTTGAAAGATAGCTCAGCACGTAAAGAGTTTGCTGTGCAACTGTGAAGACCAGAGTTCAGATCCCCAGAATCCATGTAAAAATCCAGGTGAGCTGGTGTCCATGTATAAATGTCAGTATGTGAGAGGCAGAGATGGGAAATGGGACACCAGGTTCACTGAGAGACCCTGCCTCAATATATAAGACAGGAAGAGAGTGAGAAGGAAAATTGATGTTAACGTCAAACTTATACATGTGCACACACACACGTCTATACATACATATACTACACATACACACAAGAAAAAAAGTGAAATACAGTATATTAACTTGTAATCTCTATTTTAGACCCTAAATATATCTATATGTTAGAGGACTGAGGGGAAGCATCACTAATATAAAATGAAATGTACCTGTACTTACAGCGTGAGCTTGTTGTTTAAACAACTGATTCTGATTCTCTCCATCTTCTGTTGCATCCCCAAGCACCTGGGAAGGGCGTAACCTACAACTTCCAATAGCAGCGTTCAAATTGCTGGGGAAAACACTTGTCCTTTTAGGAGTTAAATGTGTCGGATCTGAACATTGCATGGCTATATAGCCTTCCTTTTCTGCCTACGCAAAGGAAACAGGAGGGATAATGAGACTCTATTCCCTTCTAACACAAATAATCCCTTCCAGCAGCCGTAAGATTTTCAACCAAAACAACAGAGTAGGGGGCAGGAAGCCTTAGCTGACAGAGTAGCCAACATTTACCAGGCACCTCTCACGTGCTAATAATTTAACCAGACTATCCCACTAGCTCTTCTACCATTCTGTAGGATTCAGTATCACATCATACTGTGATGGCTAACTGTGGCTCTCAACTGGACTATGTCTGCAATCAAGGAAAACCCAAGCACCTGGGAGGGACTTCCTTGATAGGATGATTGAGGTGGGAAGACCCACCCTAATTCATTCTAGGAATTCAAACTTAAATCTATACCCAAAATCCTGACATTCTTTTTCAAGTATTTAATGAAATGGGGGGGGGGGAGGCAAGTCAGAACAACACAGGAATAAAAACAGTTTCTCTACATGAAAACTGACTGGGCTGGTAGATAACTGGATTTTAACAACACAGAATCAAAGGAGAAGCGATCCTGATGGGGCCTCACAGCTTATCTCATAGCACACAAGCTTCCCACCCAAGCTAGCTCACTTAGGGACTCACTGCTTTGTAGGACTTCTGAAGGAGTTGCTTTTTCCTCAGCTTAACTTGCTGATTTACCCGGTGTTGGACTTGTCTCTGAAAATGTTTCAGAGATTCTTGTTTTCTTCGTTGCTGCTCCTTTATTTCCTCTTCAATCATGTATGCTGAAGCCTTTGAAGAGAAAAGATAGAAAATGAACTTAAATGTCATCAGTTTTGCCCATGAGGAATGTATTTCTGTATTCATGAATACAGAAAAGGTAGTCTATAATTGTGAAGACCGAGTCTCCAGAGGAGCAAGGAAATCAGAGTTAAGCCCACTGTCTAAGTGTAGCTAGCAAGTCCCAGGAGCTTAGAGCAAGTCAAGAGCTTTAAAAAATGGAATGTGTGAATATCATATCAAATCCTAATGTTTTATTCAATCAACTAAAATCAAAGATGTCTTCATTAATTCTTAATGAACTTGACCCTGTGTCATGGCTTCTAGTATAATACCATATTGCTCACTATTCACCAGACATGTTTCCAATGTATAGTGCCTTCATACTTAGAATTAGCCATCCCCTTTTTGGGTGGAAGGGAGTATGTCACTATTATAGCCCCAGCTAGTCTGCAGCCCACTACACAGTTAAAGCTGACCTCAACCTCCTTCCCTGTCTCCCAAGTGCCTTGCCCTCCATTTCTAATGTGGCTCTCCTTCCATCCATCTAGTAAAGGCCTTCCTATACGTCAAGATTATCCAGCAATTTCCTCTGAGCTCTTGTGCTATAGCACATTTCATTTTAATATGAATAAAATGTAGCACTAATTCTCCTACTAGATTATGAATTCTGAGGGCAGGAAATGTTTAACACTCCTTTCTTTGGGTAATTTATATATGATGAAAATAATGCTTAAATTATATAAAATTGGTCTTCAAAAATGATATATCTTAATCTAAATAATCAATTCTCTTGGTATTGACACTACTGTGTAGTCTTTTAACCCACACTGAATTTTATCTATCTATGTATAAACAACAGAATGAGGCAGAAATGTTGGGTCTATGACTTCCCCAACAAGGTCATTAAGTAACTTCTACTGAAGCTCTGGAAAGCTCACCATGGGGGAAAGCCAGTGCCACAAAAGAATTCTTACTGCTCTGAGACTCCCATGGTCAACGGAAACACAGCTAGTCAAACTAGCCAAATGACATGAAAGATATCCAGCCACCCCCAGATATTCTAGTCATCCTAGCCCAAATTACACACATGAAAAAGTCTTACTGAACATGATAGCCTGCAAAGACCCAAGAACTTTAAAGGCCAGAACCCACCAAGCTGTCCCAAATACATCCAGTTATTTAAGCCACTCAGCTGAGGCCCAGGACACCAAAGTAGATAAAGACACACAGTATTTCCTGCTTTATGTCACTATGTTTGCATGTGGCTTGTTATACAATAAGACAATGGGGGTATGATATGCAAGAGAGATCTTATATAAGACCACAGTGATTTTTTTTTTCATAATAATTTAATTACCAAAGAGAAATGAAGTTCCAAGCTACGAGGTTTTTATGCACTCTCAAGATCCCTTGGAATGTAGAATAGGTTATGCCCTTAGAGCAGCCAAGCAACTATTTACCCCATCTTTGAAATGACTGTGCTTGTTTATAAGGATGGCTTCCCAGATTAAATATGCAGAAGTAATAAAGAACTCTACCAAATGCTTAATCAAACTCCCTTTGACTGGAACTGATAACAGGATTATTTAAAAATAGGAAAGGAGACAGTTTGTGCGTGTTTCAAGACTTTAAATATTCTGAATGTGTGAAAACTAAAACTAAACTATTTTAAACAACAAAAAAGGTGTTATGGTAACAAATTTTGAACAATATGATACTGAGATTATAAAGGTATCTTGGTAATTAAGAAGTACTGGGCCAGTGAGGTAGCTCAGCAGGGAAAGGTTCTGATGAGCGGAGCTCCATCGCCAAGGCCCACATGGCGGGAGGAGAGAACCAATTTCCACATGCACAAATAAATAGATGGAATTAAAGTGTATTGACTTCAATAATAACTTTGTATCAATTTTTAATTATTGATTTCTATTTCACTAACCTTTTTCAGGGCTTTCTCTCCTTCACTCCCTATTACTAAAGAAATTCTGATGATATGCTTCATGTCTAAAGTGTTTTAATTTATTCTAATTTGTTCCCCTAAATCTAATCTCTCCCTAACCCTTATAACTTTGAGGCAATTAATTTAATTCAAACAGTTTGATCATGGAACATATTTATAAATATTAAATAGTGAACAAAATCAATATTCCCCAAGACTTCCTATAGTTTGCCACTGCCCTGATTTTCAAATCCTGTCAAGTATTAAGTCTTCCACTCCAATCAATGCAACCCATGCTTATAATCCTGAACACTTCCTGCTTACTTTCTACTACCCTCAGTTCCCCTGATAGGAGAATCATCTCATCTCTGCATATCCAGATTGTTTTAAATTTTCATACCAACCAAGTCGCTTTGATTAAGCAAGACAGTCTTAGCATTTAATCGCATGCAATCCAACTCTTGAATTCCTTTCTGAAAGGTGACAAGCTAGGCATAAATCAATGAATATGTAATGATATACATGACGAACATAAATAAAATCAACTTACTATATTAACTTACTGTATTGTTATTAATATTTGTAACTGGGGGGAGTTGATGACTTGGGTTTTGACTTGGCTCTTATTATATCTGACCTGGACCTCCCAAGCTGGCCTCAGATTCAGAGACCACCTGCTGCTGCTCCCGAGTGCCGGGATAAAAGGCGTGTGCCACCATATCTAGCCATTTATAATTTTTATTATCTTTATCTTTTTGTGTATGGGTGTTTTGCCGCATGTATGTCTGTGCACCACATATCTGCAGTGTCCTCAAGGACCAGAAGGTTTAGATTCTCTGGAATTGGAGTTAAAGACAGCTGCCTAATGGGTGCTGGGAATTCTGCAAGAGCAGCCATTACAGCAGTCTTATCTGCTGAGCCATCTCTCTAGTCCCACATTTATAATTTTCAAAATTTATTTTGTATGTTTGTGTGTGTGTGTGTGTAGACATGTGCATGCCATAGTCTGATCTCATGTGTGGAGATCAGAGGATTTTCAGAAGTTGGCTCTCTCTCTCTCCCTCCACCTGGTTTTGAGGCAGGGTCTCTCTTTGCTTCAGGCTAGCTGGCCCACAAGCTTCTGCAAGATTCTCCGGTCTCTGGCTCCCATGTCAATACAGAAGTGTGGGGATTACAGATGTACCCACCCCATCTAGCTTGTACCTGGATTCCAGGACCAGAACCTCAGGTCATCAGGCTTGCACAAGTACCTGCTAAGCCATCTCCCGAACCCTTATATAATATCTAAATGTGTCTTGTATCTCCTGTAAAATTAAGAGCACTAAGAATATATTTTTCACCCATGTTTAGTTCCTTGTTTACACTAAGAACACTGCAGATTTCCTGCATTCCATAAATACTTTCTGGGTATCTACATAAATTAGGCAATATTTATTTAATATAAAAACGAGTTGTGGAACATTTGTTCGCTATGCACAATAAAAGTTGAACCAAGAGCCAAGGGAGAGCCCGTTGAAACACTAAACAAAAACCTTGCAAAACCGCTCTCATGTGTTAGCATGATACTCATTCAAACATTTACATGTGGTAAACTTTCGGAAGGGTGTCCCTTCATCTGAAATGCTTCCTCCTGTTTGCAGCAACTGCATTTCTGTTCTTTCAGGACCAACAAAGACCATATCTTCTCATTCAGTCAACAGATACGTCCTAAAAGGCCTACTTTACACCAGAAGAGGAAGGAACGAAAAGTCTCCCTGTCTTCGTGGAATTTACAACTTTCTCTGTGTTTCTGTCAGGATTAAACTCTTTCTCTTCTATTTTCTTACTTCATTTTGCCTTGATCTTCATTTAAAAGCGTATAAACTTTGAGCAGCTAATTAACATTTAAAGTGTGACCAACGGTCATTCATATCATGTTACAGAGTGTCTGCAAGATGTACACAGCAAACAATCAAGTTTGTGAAATAAACTATTTACTGGTCCACGAATTATGTTCTGTATGGTGAGTAATAAGTACTGAAATAGTACTTGATTATGCCAACAAAAGATGGAAAATACATCATTATTGTATAATCCATACACAAGAATATAATCTATAACAGAAAAGAAACAGCATTCTTCTGCTGTTCATCTCCAAGCACCAACAATTAGAGAAGCCTACTAAAAAAAAAAAAAAGGTGGCAGGAATCTCTGTACCTGGGTCAATTGACACTCACATGTGCGGGGATTTCCGAGCAATTTGGTGAGGCAGGTTCCACCCATGCCCCAACTGGTATTATGGCCTGGTTCCTCTCAGCCAGCACTGCCAAAACGTCCTTACTCTTCGTGGGGTTTAAAGCCAGGGGTAATCTTGTGGGATTCCGAGGCTTCTTGAGGGGCGCCATACCTCCTGGCATCTGACTTCTGCTTAGGAGAAAAGAGAGGGTCAAGAAATAAAGATTGGGGGGGGGGGGGGTTGAAAATTACTTTCCGGGAGGAATGGAAATGAAGGGAAGGAGAAACGAGGATTGATTTGGGAGACGGAAAACTGCTCAGAGTTGAGCACAAGCGGGCGGTGGGGACAGGACTTGGGTCTGAGAGGATGCCCCACGGCAGCGAGAAGCGCGGCCCCACCGGAGCCGGTGCAGGAGGGCGGGGAACCTGTGAAGCTCGAGCAGAAGCGCGGGCAGTGACAGGGGAACCTGGGAAGCCTGGAGCCCGCCACGACCCGGACCTCCTCACACTCAAACTCCGCGGGCTGTTACGGAGAGCCAGGACAACAAACCGCCACTCCGCGTCGGACGCCTGCCCTGCCCCTTCCGGCTTCGCGTCATCCCTCCGGGCAGGGAAAGTGCGAGGGGCGGGGATCCGGGCACTTGGGGGGGGGGGGGGGTCCGTCACTTCCGCTTCCTGCCCTTTGGATGGGAGGTCCAGAGCAGGTCGGGGAAATCTCCGAGTTTAGGTTCCGCCTCTGCGTGCTCGCTAGCGCTGTAGTCATCTCGATTTTATTTTCATTTTTATTTTTTTGGTTCTTTTGAGACAGGGTTTTTTTCTGTGTAGCCCTGGCTGTTCTGGAAATCTCTTTGTTGACCGGGCTGGCCTCGAGCTCAGAGGTCTGCAGGTCTCTGCCTACCAAGTGCTGGGACTAAAGGCGTGTGCCATCAAGGCCTGGCTTGTCATCTCCTAATCTGTAAGAGGGATGTCTGGCATGATGTGCGGGTGGGCAAGAGTACGCAGTGAAAGAAAGCACCCAAAAGGTGATTCTCAACCTGTTGGTCACGACCCCATTTGGTCGCATATCAGATAGCCTTTATATCCGATATTTTGCAGCAATGGCAAAATTGCATTTCTGAAGTAGCAATGAAATAAATTTTATGGTTAAGGTCACCACAACATGAGAAACTGTATTGAAGGGTTGCAGCATTAGGAAGGTTGAAAACCACTGGTGTAGAACATCCTGCCAGGGCATCCTCAAAATACAGATTAAACCAATAAATAGTAAAGCACACTACCCCTTTATGTCATTCTTAAGGTTTACAACGCAGTTTCACGATTATCCTCAACATGTTCTTGTGTGCAACCTAGTGAGTGGTCTCCAAACACTGCTTGCGACATTTCATTAAACCTGAGAGATATAAGCTCATTGTTTTGATGTGAGTGTGTGCGTGTGTGTGTGTGTGTGTGTGAGCTGGAGTTGAACCTAAGGCTTCTGGCATGCTAGACAAGCACTGCAGCAAAATCCCCCAACCCCCTTAAGACTTGCTTTTGCTTTAGGGTCCACTAAAGTGACCATGGTGAACTGGAACTCTCTGTACGCCAGGCCTCGAACTTGCAATCCTCCTGCCTTAGCCTTTCCAGTGGCTGATGTTACAGGCATGTGCCACCAAGCTTCACTTCAACATATATTCTTGTTTGGGAGATTTACTGTACAGTGAAGGGACATAGACAGGACATAAGACACTTGAGGTTATTCTTTGTGTTCTGTTTTTATTTTGCTTTACACAGTACTGGAGTAAGCCCAGGGCTCCATTCAAGCTAGTCAAAAACTACATCCTCTGCCAATTTATTTTTAAAAACTAAAGCACTTTCAAACAAAGACTATATGAGATCATGGAACAAGCCATAATAAGCTTCAAGGGAGAGTTTTAGGTATTTAATTGATTGTCTGATAGGTTTTAATGGGATCTCTAATGTAGTTCAGGCTCCTCCTGCCTCAGCATCCCAAGGGATGAAATAATAGGCATACAACATAATTGAACCAAGGTATAAGAATATTCCAGGTAGGCGCTGAAGAGATGGATGGCTCAGTGGTTAAGACTGCTTCCTGCTCTTCCAGAGAACCAAAGTTCAGATCCTGGCACCCATGCGCTGACAACCTCCTATAACTCCAGCTCCAGGAATCCAGTGTTCTCTTCTGGCTTCAGTAGGTGCCTACACACACAACACGAATGTTCCAGGTAGAGAGTGAGCATCGGTGTGGGAGCACTGACTGAGTATGCCTAGAAGAGGGTGAAAGGAGAAGAACTGAGACAAGATGACAAATCACATAGAACATGTTGAGCAGTATGCTGTGCTGAGATGGGGCACCATTACAGGATTGTGAGCTACTGAGGGCCAATTTGTCTTGAATTTAAAAAAAAAAAAAACACATCATTCTGTATGTGGTGTTGAGAATTAAACAGGAGTGGCAAAAAGGGAGGAAAGGCTAGTTAAGAGGCCATTGCAATAGCTCCATTAGGAATTTATGATGTCTTTGCCCCCGGTGCAGGGGTGGAAATGGTGAGAAAAGTTGTGAAATTCCGAGTGTATTTGGGAAGCAAGATTTTGAGGACCTGTTGAACGTTTAGCTAGAAATCTGGTGTTGAGGAAAACTGGGATTTCCTCTTGAGTCTACAGGATGGGATTGCATTTTCCTGAGATGGTGAAAATGGTCAAGGAGTGGAGTTGGGGTGGAAGAAGATCAGGAGCTGAGAATAAAATTTCACTTACATACTCAACATCCAAGAACATAGTGGGATAAAAGTACCTGGAGGAGAGTTCTGAACTGAAAGGGTTGATCTGAGAGTTATTAGCCTATAGATTCAAATTCATGACTCACTAGTCAATGAGTATAGACAGACTGTAATTGCCATGCCTGGAAAGGATGAGGATGCTCTAAAGAGACATTTGTGTCCCTAACTATGGCTGTCTGGACTGTTGGAACAAAGCTGCCCCTAAGGAATTGTACTTTGCCACAAGAATCTCATGATTGGAGAAGGAAAAGGCTGACATCTGGCGCCAGCCATCAGGGAACCTGGTTCCCCAAAATCAGAGAGATTTCACAGAGTGCTAATAACTTGTCAGACCACCCTGCAAGAGACAGGACCTGAGTGAATAACCATACCTTGATCGGGGTTGCTTAATGATGCCTTCCGTTTGGACCACTGGAAGATGGACCCCTTTCTTCCTCTTCCCAATGTGATCACATTGAATAAATCACTTTCTGCTTTTCTTTTTGTTTGTTTGTTGTTTGGTTTTTAGTTTTTTGAGGCAGGGTTTCTCTGTGTAGTCCTAGCTGTCCTGGAACTAGCTCTGTAGACCAGGCTGGTCTATGCCTCTTGGACGCTAGGATTAAAGGCATATACCCCCACTGCCTAGCCATTTTCTGCTTATCACTTTTAATATGGCTCTTTTAATAGCCTAATCAAGGACATGTGGCCAAGACCAGCTTGTTAGGGCAGCCAAGGTATGGTCTCTGATCCCTAACTCTGGAAATAAGAAAATAAGTCTTAGCCGGGTGGTGGTGGTGCACGCCTTTAATCCCCAGCACTTGGGAGGCAAAGGCAAGTGGATCTCTGTGACTTTGAGGCCAGCCTGGTGTACAATAACTAGTTCCAGGACAGGCTACAAAGCTACAGAGAAACCTTGTCTCAAAAGAAGAGAGAGAGAGAGAGAGAGAGAGAGAGAGAGAGAGAGAGAGAGAGAGAGAGAGAGAGAAGAAAATAAGTCTTCCTGAATATCTGACACCCTCTGCTCACCTCTGTGAGTTCCAGGCACACACATAGTGAACAAATGTGCATGCAGGCAAAACAACTATATTCATTAAGTGAAATTAAACAAAGAATGAGAACATTGGGCAAATTATCCAGGAGAAAACTGAAACCACGAAAAAAATATTACAAAAAAACAGATTGGCCATTGCCAGGAATAACAATCTTTGAGGCATTTCAGAAAAATATCTGCAAAGTGGTAGATGGATATAAGTTGGAAAACAGTAAATGCTATAGTCAGATGATACAAGATTTAAAATTAGAGATGATATTAAGAAAAAAAGGGTTGGTTAGAAATAGCACTGAATAGCAAGACAGAATTCATCCTGCCTCCACCCATCTGAATAGTAGAACACAATCACTACTTGGGGATGAAGAGATTAAGTTTCACTTGTGTGCGTGTGTGCACATACACTATAAAAAGGTATTGTTAGATTGCTCCTTGTCCTCTCCAAACCTTTACTTCAAATTCTTTATTTTTCACTAAAAGCTAGGTCAAATCTTTTCTAAGAGCCCATACGCATAAATCCAGATAATTCACACCAGAGATTCATCTCCTTTTCTGACCTTTTCTGCAAAGCTTATATTCGCCTGGCTGAGATTGGTTGCTCAGCAAAGGAACTGTTGACTTTGAAAAAAGTCCATCCTCAAAAGTTTAAAATACCAAGTGTTGCTGGAAACAGAGTGTGGAGTCCCAGCTCTGGAGCAGCCCTCAGCAGAGTTGGGCAATCCTTTTTCTGTGGCTGGGAATCCCTGCACAAAGCCCCAAGTCTCTGCATTCTTGGCAGCCATCCACCCAACACAGAACCAATTGTTTTGTTGAAGACCAGGGAGTGGTTTGTTATTTGCTCACTACTCTCCTGATAGTGACTAGCTGAACCATACTTGTAACAATATAGAAAACTTTGTTACATGTTAAGTCCTCAGAGCCTATGCCAAGGAGAAGCTCTGTAACAGTAACAAACCTTCTAGCCCAAATCCTCGAGGAACAGAGTGTTAGGACCCCAACCCTGGGCAGCTGAGTCATACCCACTTTGATCTCCTCTCCAAGTTGGAGCAGGATTTCCCACAGCTAGCCAGTGCTCTGGCGAATGTCCTAAAAGCAGACCATAGTGCTGTCTATCTCTGTTCTTCTTCCTCCCTCACCATCTCAAAGGTAACTTTTCTAACTAGAAGATATAGAAGGGTCTTTCTGCTTGCTGGGCAGATTGGGTTTTTGCACTAGCATTTCAGTGTAAATGGCACCACAAATGGCACCTGATTTTTCTCAACAGCATCTGCTACAGTGCTTTTTGCAAAAGACTCTCTGATTTTACCATGGATACAGAGTCTTTTTATCCTTATTCTTGGTGTGTGGTTAAAAAGAAGAAGATGAGGAGGAGAAAGAGGATGAGGAGGAGGAGAGGAGGAGGAGAAGGGAGGGAGGAGGAGGAGGAGAGGAGGAAGAGGAGGAAGAGGAAGAGAAGAAGAAAAAGAAGAAGAAGAAGAAGAAGAAGAAGAAGAAGAAGAAGAAGAAGAAGAAGAAGAAGAAGAACAACAACAACAACAACAACAGCAACAGCAACAACAACAACAACAACATAGGGGTCTCAGTGTCTTTCAACATTTCCAAATATATATCTAGGACAGACAAGAAATAAAAAGCCCACATCCTTGTCCAGGAAAGATTTATCACATTTTGAGAGTATTGTAATTCCTTTAACTGTTTTCTTCTCAACCTCTCTCTCTGATGATGTGAGGTGTGGAGTTGCTAATAAGATTAGCTCTCAAGGCTATCCCAATGCTAAACTTTCTAAGTAGAAGGACAACAAGAGCAATTTATTAATACTACAAATAGTATTCATTTTTATTATTTGTAACATAGGAAAACTCTTACTTGCATGACTGATACATAGAGAACAATTAAGGAGACAAACAGAATAAGAACTGCCTACAAAAACATATTTCAAGAATTACTGCAGCCAGTGTAATGGTGCAGGCCTTTAATCCCAGCACTCAGAAAGCTGACCTCTGTGAGTTTGAGGCCAGATTAGTCTACATAGTGAGTTACAGGATAGCCAGTACCACATAGTGAGGTATGGGTGGTGTGGGAAGTCCTTCTGTCTATGTTCTGCTTTTATTGGCTAGTGAATAAATTTGTTTCAGCCAGTGACTTAGCAGAATAGAGCTAGGTGGGGAAACTAAACTGAATGCTGGGAGAAAGAAAGCAGGGTCAGGGAGTAGCCACTGCCAGGGACAGAAGCCTCTGCTGGAGCCCACTGGAACCTTGCCAGTAGGCCATGAGCTTTGTGATAAAATATAAAATAATAAAAATGGGTTAATTTAAGATATAAGAGTAAGCCAGAAATATGCTTAAGCTATTGGTCAAAAAGTGTTGCAAATAATGTGGTTTCTGTGTGATTATTTTGTGGTCTGGGAAGCCAGGAATGAACAAGTGTCTTCCACCTATAGGAGGGGGAAGCACAAGAATTACTGCAGTATTTGGGTTCTCTAATGCCAGATCCTGGTCTACATTCATGCAGCATTCCTGTCCTCAGATGAAAACTCCAACTGGGGTTTCTGAAATTATTTTTTTTTGAGGCATAGCTCTATGTGGTGCGGAGGCTGCTTGTTTGTTTCCCAGCTGCCAGACTCCCAAAATAATCACACAGAAACCATATCTGCAATACTGTTTGGCCAATAGCTTAAGCGTATTTCTGGCTAACTCATATCTTAAATTAACCCATTTCCATTAATCTGTGTATTGCCACAAGACTGTTGCTTACCAGGTAAAGTTCCAGTGTCTGTCTCCAGTGGGGCTACATGGCTTCTCTTAGACCCCACCTTCTTTCTCCCAGTATTCAGTTTAGTTTTCCCTGCCTAGCTCTGTTCTACCATATCACAGGCCCAAAACATCTTCTTATTAACCAATGGTATTCACAGCACACAGAGGAAAATCCCACACCACCTCCCCTTTTCTGTCTAAATGAAAAGCAAGGTTTTAATTTTAACATAGTAAAATTACATATACAAAACAGATACCAAACAAGAATTGCAGTTACAATATTTATATCTACTTTATCTTTTATTATAAGTAAGAAAAACTATAACTATAAATTCTTCAACTCCATCAAACACTCCAGAAGGACATAATATTACTTAAGTTAACAGAAAGTACATTGTAAGCAACATCCAAAACTCTAGAATTGACAGAGACATCTCACTGCCTGGACAGTCACCCAAAGTTTTTCTGTAACATTGGGACACCCATCTTCAGCCTACAGGTCCATAATATCTGGCAAACTTTTCCATGAAGCAGGAAATTTCAAAGACAGTTCTGCCTATATTGGCAGTTTGTCAATCACTTTTTTCTGTGTCCTGCAGAATGTCTGGCAGACTCTTTTATAGAACAGGAACCCCAAAGGAACATGTCACCTTCTTTAGACAAGTTCAGCAGTCGTTTTTCTGTGGGTCCTGCATGTCCAGTTCATCAAGCAGCCTAGGTAAGATTAGTTTCTTGCCCAAATGGTCAGCAAGCTCCATAAGGAGTCTCTTTAATGTCCATCTTCCTCTTGAAGTAGCTTGGTGCTGCCAGGAGCTAATGTGTCTCGTTGACATGAAAAGTCCTGAGTTCTTAAACATTTTAAATGCCATATTCTGTAATATTTGAAAGGTTTGAAGATTATCTAACTGAAATATATCTATATATATCTAGAAAACCTAACTAACATGACTACTAGCTTGACTATTATAGATGATCATCTATTAACCTATATTTCTTAATTATACATTACAGTTTTAAATGAGCTGCACAAACACAATACCTTAATCAAGTGCAGAAATAAACATATAACAGAATTGACCTTAATTTGTATCAATAAACCAAGATCCATACCAATGCAAAGTATTCATCTCTCTATAGCATATCCCCTTTTAAATGTAAACAAACATTTATAAACAATCATTTAGGGAATTTGGGCCAAAATCAAGAAGACCAGAGTTCAAATTTGTAGACCTCACATAAATGCCTGGTGAACTTAGTGTCTCACCTGCAATTCCAGCTTTGGATGACAGAGAGGGAATCCCCCAGAGAAAGCTGCCTAGCAAGACTAGCCACATTGGTGAGCTCTGGGTTCAAATGAGCAACCCTGTCTCAAAGGAATAATACAGAAAAGGAACTGAGGAGGATTCCCAATAAGAACCTAGGGCTCACATATGCACATATGACATACATGTGAAAAAGAAGGGAAAAACACAGAATAAGCAGCAAGGCACTACAGATAACTGTTTGAAGAAAGCCAGTCTGTTTATTTGTGTTTGGGCATGATTATCCATGTCTCATATTGACATTCTATATTCAAAATCTCTACAGGTAGGGCATTATAATGGAGAAAACAAAGACTCTGAAGAAACTTTCAATTTGTATTCCTAGTTTTATTGCCACTAGTAATTAAATCCTGTAACCTGAAGCTTTATTTCCAGATCTCTAGATGTCAAAGTCTAACAATTAACTTTTCATGGCTGGTTTGGTTGTTGTAAGAATTATGGAACATTTGCAAAATAAAGAATACATAATAGATTTTCTTTTTAAAATCTTTTCATTTTATTTTCAACCTATTTTTTTTATCTTTCCCCCAACTTCTCTTATATCCTCCCTGCCTCTCTACCCACCAGACTTTTTGTGCTTTTCCTCCCCCCTCACACTCTTTCAAAAAAAACCCACAAAAACCAAAAATAAAAGCAAACAAACAGCAACAAAAAAAAAACAAATGAAAAGACAAAAAAAGTAACAAAACCCCCACAAACACCTCACTGGAGTTCATTTTTTGTTGGCCAACTACTCTAGACAATTGAGCCTGCACTGGTGTGTGGTTGATAAACTCAGTGACAACTTCATTGTAGAAAACTGTGTTTCCTTTTGTCAGAGGGTACCAATTGCAAATAGCTTATTGATTAGAGGTGGGAACCCCATTTCCACATCCCCTCTCACTTCTGGGACCCCCATCTTGCTTGAACTTGTGCAGGTCCTGTGTGCGCTGCCTGAGTCCTTTGGAGTTGATTTGTACGTCACTCCTGTTTTGTCTCAAAGACACGGTTTCCTTGCAGTCATCCCCATGGCAGTCTCTTCTAATCTTCACACATCCTCTTTCACCTAGACTCCTGAGCTTTGAAGGGAGGGTTCTGATAAAGACATTTTGTTTAGGACTGAGTGCTTCAGTCTCTCCCTCTCTGCACATTGTCCAGTTGTGGATCTCTGTGTTAACTCCCATCTACTACACAAAGAAGCTTCTCTGAGGAGGCCCTGCTCCACGGGCATGGCACTATGTCATTAGGAATCATGTTATTGCCATGTTCTTTAGCAGAATAACAGTATTAAGTTTTCCCCTAGACCCATACCTAACTTTCAGGTTCTTGGCCAGTTTAACATTGGGTTCCATCTCATGCAGTGGGCCTTAAATCTAAGTTTTTTTTTAAAAAGTGGTTGAAGCTAGGTGTGAGTACACTCACTTTTAATCCCAGCACTTGGGAGGCAGAAATAAAGGAATCTATGTGAGTTGAAGGCCACCCCAGTACAGCCAACACTATGTAGTGAGACCTTGTCTCAAGCAAAGAAAGAAACAAACAAAAAATTGGTTGGTTACTCCATAACATTTGTGCCACTATTGCACCAGTGGAGCTTGCAAGCAGGATGCTGTTGTAGGTCTCAGGTTTCTAGTTGTGTGATATAGATATTTACCTTTCTCCTCTGGTAGTGTGCAGAGTGCCTTCTAACACCATGAACATTCAATAAGAGTGAAGCTTCTAGTAGGCACCAGCTCAACTTCTCCATGTTCAATGACATAAGTATTTGTTGTCTTCAGCAATAAGGCCTAAGCCATCAGGTTGTAGAGAGCAACCAGTAGCCTTGGCAATAGCCTGTGATATTTTGGGGTTCTGTAGGACCCCTGTAGCCAATGACTCAACAAGATGTAGCTCATTCCTGGTACTGGAGGTTTAACTTGTTGACACAAGATGTCTAGTTGAAGCATTGTCTCCCTTATTATATGGTGACTCCATTTCGATTATTTTCATATGTGTATGTATTTTAGAAAGCTTCTGCAAAAATAAGTTTCCATATGGTTTTTCCAAAGGTGTTTGTGTAAGTTTTCCCTCCTCATATCCCCTTCTTTTCTCTTCCATCCCTTTCCCCATTTACTCCTCTTATTCCAGTTTACCCTTTATCTCTCCATATAATAGCTTTTTAAATAATTATTTAATAATGTTAATTTTATCAAGATTTTCACTTTCTTGTCAAGCTTCCCTTCCCCCATTCCTTCTTATGTACCCACCTATCACTGAATTAGGCACATGGCTCAACTTGGGATAGTTTTCCATTCTCCTAGCTGCAGAGTTTGATCTACAGCAATGCCTCTGACCAAAACTAGGCTAACCACAGTGTTTGGACAGGGTTTGGTTTGGTTTGATTTGGGTGGCAGGTTATAGTGGTTTGGTTTTTTGTTTTGTTTCGTTTTGTTTTTGTCTTTTGTTTTTTGCTTTGTTTTGTTTTTTTGAGACAGGGTTTTTCTGTGAGCCTTGGCTGTCCTGGAACTCACTTTATAGACCAGGCTGTCTTCACACTCAAGGATCTGCCTGCCTCTCCCTCCCTAGTGCTGGGATTAAAGGCTTGTACTACCATTGCGTGATTGTTTGTTTTTCAGCTCTACAAAGAGACTTTTCTCTGGAGAAGTGCTGTATTGTCCCATGTGCTAATCACCAGCAACATATGGCTACCTAAATGTAAGTTTGTTTTTATTTACGTATCTGTGTGTCTATCTATGTGTATGTATGCCACAAGTGTGTGGATGGCTGTGGAAGCCAGAGGAAGGCTTCAGATCCCCCAGAGCTGGAGTTACCAGAAGTTATAAGACACCCTATACGGGTGCTGGAAACTAAATTCAGGTTCTCTGGAAGAGCAGTATGGTCTCTTACCCACTGAGCCATCTCTTCAGTCCCATTTATCTAAATTTAAATTAATTAAAATTAAAGTCCATTGAGATGGTGCATACCTGTAATCCCAGCACTCAGAAAGCTGAAGCAGGAAAAACAACTTAAGTTTGAAACCAGCCTAAGTTATACAGCGAGTTCAAGGCCAGCCTGAGCTATATAACAAGACTCTGACTCAAAACATAAATTAACGAATTAAATTTATCATTTGTTTTCTCAGCCCTATAAACGACATAACGCTAACCTCCACCACACTTGACACTGTCAGTACAGAGCCTTCCCACTATTTCAGAAGGTTATAGTGAATTGTGTTGGCATTGTAGAGTATCTAGCAACTATGGTCCCATCAAAAATTGTAAGAAAGTTTCATAAATGAAGCTGACACCAATATCAGATGATTGCCGTGATAGCACTTGAACACTCTATTTCCTGCCTCCACCCTAACTTTTTTAAATAGCACCAGAAATCACCCCACACACTTTTTTCCTGCTAGTAGTTCAATGTGAACTTCTATCATTGATGACCAAAAAGGACCTCATGTTGTTGTTGTTTTTGATTTTGAGACAGGTCTAATTATGTAGCTCTAGGTGTCCTTGAACTCACTACATAGACCAAGCTGGTCTTGAACTCAAAACTCTTCCTGCCTCTGCCTCCCAGTGCTGGGATTAAAGGTGTGCACCATTGCACCCAGGCAAGCAAAGGTTCTTGACAAGTCACACTCCTTAGTTTCCAGATAGTCTAGTCGGCTGTGGCAAGGATCTGTAAGGGAAGCAAAACCAAACCCTTTAAGGGTAGCCACAAGGGGTGAAAATTTGGGACTGTTTTTGAAGCCACCCCTCCTACTAGTTTAATGTGGATCTTCCTTATTTTTTTCTCTACTTTGACCACATATAACAAATACCTTCGTGTCCCAAACCCCTAGGGGCAGTTTGTTGTTTGTGTGGAAGTTAAATTTTATTTGTTAGGGTCCTATTACCCATCTTTTCTTTCTTCTCCCACTGTCTCAGAGTTCTCCTTCTTTTCATCTTTTTGTTTTGCGAATTTAAAAAAATTGTGTGTGTGTGTGCGTGTGTAAATCAGAAGAAGTGTTGAATCACCTGGAACTGAAATTACAGGAAGTTGTGAGCAGCCCAATGTGGGTGCTGTGAACCAAATTCAGTTCTTCTGTAATAATGGGAAGTGTTCTTAACTGCTGAGCCATCCCGGCACTCGCTAGAAGTCCTCTTTTTACCCACGGTTTACTTCTAGACATGTTGAAGGCAGTCACTAGATGCTTGCCTAGCATGCATGAAGTCCTGGGTTTGATCCCCAGCATCCACATTATGGGAAACAGCCATAATCCCAGCTTTCAGAAGGTAGAGGCAGGGGATCAAGATGTTGCAGTTTTTTTTCAGCTACATACATAGTAAGTTTGAGACCAAACTTACTAAAGGAGATCCTACTTAAAAAAAAATAACTTCAAAATAATTTGAAAAGGGCAATTCAAATGTACTCCCAATAATCTAATACCCACTGGAGGTTTAAATGCAACTTCCCCAACTAAATTTAAACTTCTAAATAGTGATTGTGCTATGACTTATTTTGTTCTTTGGTGCTGGGACTGATCCCAGGGCCTTGTGCATGCTAAGCACATGCTCTACCTCTGAGCTCCAGCCCCAGGCCAGCTATTGCTTTTGAATGTGCCCCCCCCACCCATGGTCCACCATTCTTAATGTTTAGGACATAGAGTTCTCTTCACACAGTAGGCAATTATTGGATGCTGGCCAGCTGATTCTCATTCCTGTGCCTCCCTCATTGGGAGGCGGGTGAGAAGGGGGGTGAGAACAAATCCTTGCCTGGGATGTTGTTGGTGGGTTGACACCATCTGAGGACCTCGGAGAAGGGAAACAATGGTGCTTTTGAGGAGAGGGGCATCATCTGTGGCTTCCCTGTGATTTCCCAGCCTGTTTAGAACCAACACCAATGCCTTGCAAGAGCGGAGCTCCGAAGATGCTCCCTGGAATGACCTCTCATCTTAAGTAGGTCAGCAAAAGCTGACTGGCTCTCTCCAGCTCTTTAAGGCCAATTAATTTCTTCCCTTTGTCCCTCTGGAGAGCTGCTGAATAGGGCACGTTTAGCAACCATAACCGCAAGCCTGAGTTCCTCTGGGTTTCTGAGGGGGTGAGAATTCTATTCAGAAATCAAATATTTACTCTCAGCACAAAAGGCTTTGATGTATTTTTCAGCTTCCAGGAGGGAAATGACAGTACCCCCTCTCAGCCTCTCAAAATTTACCCAGGACCCCTGGGTACCCCAGGATCATATATTTCTCCTAACACACTCTGCAACTTTGGAGATACATTATCTCCACAGAAGCCCTTTTCTCTGGGAGTCTCATCATATAGAGAGAAATATCCAAACAGCAAAACCACTGTGCAGGGTGAGGTGAGGGCTGCCTTTTGACTCCGTCTCCACTTTCTATTTGATGTTTCTCAGAAGCCACTCAGAGAAAGGCCACCTAAGGAAACTTTAGAAAGAAAAGGAAGAGAAAAATATGTCCTTGGAGAGAGCCATTCCTCACTGTCCAAGCTTCAGAAAAGCTTGTTGTGCAGCGAGGGAGCTAGTTAATCTGCCTCTTGTTCTGAAGTTGCCGGCCAGGTCCAGCCCTGCCTCCTCACAACAAAGCTGCACACAAATTCCTTGTTTCCCAGGCAACGCTTCACAGCTCTGCAAGTCTCCTGGCGGCTCTTGGCCCTGTAGCCTCTCTCCATCACATCCAATTTAGCTGGGGAAAGTGGCAGTTACAGCATTGTTTGTGCACAGGCTTACAAATCAAACCCCAAAAGACCTTTGGCAGTAGTGGGGAGGGGCACAAGGAATGGGCAGAAAGGGCCACCTCACATCCTGAGCTCAGTCAAAGACGCTGGTGGTCAAAGGTAGGACCAAAGCTGAAACTCAAGGACACTGGAGGAGGACTTGTTGAAACGGCTGGGGCATTGGATAAAGAAAGGCCTAACTTTTCCTGGTCATCTATAGGAAGTCCTTGGCTCAATCTATAGTAGCTACATGATTTTAGCAAGTTGCTAACCTTTTAGAAGTTTAGGTCTTGTTTGTAAAATGGTTATTATAATCTCTATCTAAAGAGGGTGCTGGGAGAATTGGATTAGTAACTGCAAGTAAAGTGTCTGACAGAATCAGGTGAATAGAAGCTGCCTCCCGCACACGCGCATACGCGCACGCACGAGTTAGAGGAAAGAATGTTTGGGTGGGATGCTTCCATAGGAGGGCCAGGTTAGAAGTCTGGGAGACTGTCCTTCTCTGGCCATCAGCTGCAGCCCTCAGCTCTAGTTGTCCACGATGGAAATTTGCTTGAGAAGCCGTCCACTTTTGTTTACTTCCTTTGCCTCTGTGTCTCCTTCTCCAATGTGTGACAACCTGTCCTTTGCTCTGTGCTCCTAGCTGGAGTTCAGATTCCTCTTCCAAGTCCATAGGTTCCTGTAGTGTAGAACTGGGTCCCCGCTCCTTTGCTGGCTATTGATGGTTCTCAGCTCCTAGAGATGACATAGAGCCTAGCCATGTGACCCTCACAACCAACCATTGCGGCTTCAGAGTCAGCAAGACATTCTCTCTCTCTCTCTCTCTCTCTCTCTCTCTCTCTCTCTCTCTCTCTCTCTCTGTCTCTCTCTCTCTCTCTGTCTCTCTCTCTCTCTCTCTCTCTCTCTCTCTCTCTCTCTCTCTCTCTCTCTCTCTGTCCCTCTCTCTCAGATGCATCAGTGTGACTTAGGCAAGTGACTGGCTGACTTGTTACTGTGGTGGGCCTCTTCTGTTGTTGAGAGCGAAAGGAAGGGGGCTGGGAATCAAACCCAAGTCCTTCCACACACCTAGAATGGGAATGTAAATGCAGTGGGGATGGATCTGGGAGGAGTTAAGGGGAGAGCTGGGGTGCATATCATCAAGATACAGTGAGTGACATTCTTAAAGAATTGGAAAAATATATTTTTAAAAAGAATGTGGGTGGGATAAAATTTAAGAATGTGGGAGGGATCAGTTTTCCTGAAGGTTTCAAAGAAGGCAGTGGGGGATGGGAGAGGCAGTAACCAATAACCCAAGCTGTTCTCACAGCGGTTGCTCTTCTTATCTCTGCTCCCTGGCTTCATTTCTTTTCTTTCTACTCTTTTCCATCCTCAACTTCATGTGTATTTATTTATTTTTAACATTCTTAACTACTTATTTGCTCCCATTTTATGTGCAATGGTGTTTTGCCTGCATGCATGTCTATGAGAAGGTGTCAGATCTCCTGGAACTGGAGTTACAGACAGGTATAAGCTGCCAGATAGGTGCTGGGTCCTCTAGAAGAGCAGTCAGCGCTCTTAACCACTGAGCCATCTCTTTGCCCCTCATGTTTATTTCTAGTGCAAAGAAGTTTGTCTTTTTATTCCTTGACTGTACTCAAGGCCTTCCTTAACCCCTCAATGTAGAATCTAGACATATCTCTTGCCAAAGAAATTCCCTTCCACAAAGCAATTTTGGTAGCCTTTGTGGAAGACTTGGTTTTTGTGGGGTTTTTTTTTTTTTCACTCTTCTGCCAAAGAGTATTTACAGTTTGGTGACGGAGAGTGATATGATTCAAAAAAATGGCAGGAAGTGAATAAAGAGGAGGAAGGGGAGAGGGCTAAATATAAAACCCCAGTGATGCAATGCTGCCACTAAGGGCGACTGGAAACCTCTGCTTGTGTTCTCACCCTTCCCATAGCAGTGCCCGAAGACCAGGAAGAGGCCAGTAGGCGAGGACTCTGGGAAACCTAAGCCTAGGATTGTTTAAAAAAGAATGGTACACTTCTGTAGACATGTATCCCTTATTTTTTCTTGACTCTAATTTTATTTTACATTACTTATATATAGTGGGTTTGTGACGTTTTATAATGAATATACATAACCTATTTCCTCATATTCATTCTCATAAACTCTTTTGTTCCGTTCCCACAATCCCCTCCATCTTCCCAACCAGCCCCTCAGATTTGTGTCCCTCTGTGGGCCTGACGGGGCTAGAACTCACTATATAGCCCAAGCTGGCTTTGAACTCATGGAAATCTTCCTGCTTCTGCCTCCTGGGTGCTGGGATTACAGGTACACACCTACCAAACTCTACCCTTTATGGTATATTTACTGTTGTTGTTTGGCAATACCAGGAACTGAAGTCAGGGCCTAACACACATATTAGGGTGAGCTCTGTAGCACTGAGCTACCTTTTCCTTTTATGGTTTTTGTTTGTTTGTGGTACCTCAAGAGTCTTGGTCCACGAGCCAATAACACTCTAACTCTGGCCAAATTAATAAGTCTCTCTGCCCTTGGTGTCCTTCGCTGGGAAATGAAGAAACGGAACAAAGACATATCTCGCTGCAGGGGGAGTCCACTGCTCTGGGTGGGCCCTTCAGCACTAGGAAGGCAGAGCACACACCACTCCCATTCCCCATCCTGCTTTCCAGTGTTGTTTCTCCAGTTCATGAAGACGCTTACTTAGGATGGTGACTCAGTTAAAACCACTAGTTTCCCTCTTCACTTGTTCCAGAACACACTCTAGAGTTTCAGCTGGTGGGTAAGTACATGGTGGACGGGTGGGGCGGGGCTCTGTGCTGAGCTGCAGGGCCTCTGTTGGAGTCAACTGTGAGGGCAGCAGCTCTGGGCTGCTCAGGGTGCAGAAATCTCTCCCTTCCCAAAAGCAATTAGATGAGTACACCCGGAGGGAGAACCCGAAGAACATATGGAAGCATGACAGGGTGAGCAAGGACAGATGACATAAACAGGATCCTTTGATAAGTATTTTTGAAGTCCCCTGTTTTGGGTTTCTCCGCTGATGCCATAAGCCAAATCCAGCCAAATTAGTAGAACCAGGTTTAATAAACAGAGCAAAAGCAACTTCCGGTGACTCTGCGGGGTGTGGGGGGTGGGGGGGTGGGGAGATGGCGGGGAGGGGAGGGGACAGAAGAGAAATCATGTGACAGGTTAGTGGCCCTGTTTAAAATACTCTGTAGGCGTGGTTCTGAGCATCTCAGGGGGAGGAGCCACCTCTTGGCAGGCTTTCTGAAGGCGGGGTCTGGAGAGAGTGGAGCATCCACCTCAACATCCTTTCATTGAAAAGCCTTTATTTATTAGAAAAGGAACGCATATAAGCAGGTGATTATAAGCTTCTACAAGTCTGCTCTTCTCAAAACCACCCAAAACAGGATTGCAAAATTATGCTTTGTTCACTAAGATGGATGAAGGCAAGGCAGAACCCATATGTGTTTGTAGTTGCTGTGATCTTCCTCTGAGCCTCTGCCTTTCACGGTAGCAGGAGAGCCACTGTCCTCCTGAGCTCTGTTTGTTAGTTCCTCAAGTAGTTCAGTCACTGGGACACTCGGACTGGCTTTCTCTTTCCTTCCATCCACCCCAGATCCTCTCTCAGAAGCATTAGAATGAGTGTAGGCGGTCTGTCTGAAGTGACATAGCAAGAGGCACACAGTACGGTGTCTCTATATGCTGTTCTGAGATCCCCTCGCTGGTCTAGAGAGCTACTTTCCAGCCCTAACCACAGCGTGTAGGTCTGCCTCATCTCAGGCAGCAGAGTTCCTACACACGGGGCACCATGCACACCTCTGAATCTTCCACTGGCTTAGGGCATTCTGGAGCATTTACAAACTCTGTACAGGTGTCAGGACCCTAAACCCCACCACCAGAGCAGGGGACAAACCGGGTGTTGAGTATTTAAATCCTTTTTAGCTCTTCCTCTGTCACAGTTTGTTTTCCACAGCACTTCAGACTAAAAAGACCAGACATCAGGCTTTCTGTTTCCTGAGCATCATATTTCCTTTTTCCCCACTCAGGAAATCTCAAACTATCACAAACAAGAGTGGCTCCTCTAAAACATTAAAAAATAACCGTGATCTGGTCTACAGGCTGCTCCATGATATCAGAGGGGCAGATGAAAGAGATTATAATCCTCTATTGTCCTTCACGAAGACTGGCTATTAAATCTTTCATCTTCTTACTCACTTTAAAATACAAGTTTAAATGCCAAAATCTACAGCTGCCTTTCCCTTCTGCGTTGCACGTCTGCTGGAGCAATAGCTTTCCAGACAGGTGCCTTGAGTTGTCTACGAAAAAGTCACAGATTCAGAGGTAAAAAAAGACAAAAACTTACAGACTTCAGAACATTTTCTGGAGTTCCACCAGGATGCTCTCCCAGGCTCAGATGGGCATGGTGGTACTTCAGTCTTAGAAAACTGGCCTGGCTGAGCTTGGTCTGGTTTGTAAAAAACATAGGTAGAGACAGTTGCTAGTTTGCAAGACTAAGACCAGGGATAAAAGTAACTGACGGGGACTCATGAAGCTAGGTGGGCAGTACATGCCTGAAATCCTAGCATTTGGGTAATGGAGGGAGAAGAATCAGGAGTTCAGGGCCACAGTGAGACCTTATCTGGAAAAAATAAAAATAGAAGGAAGTTGAGAACTTTGGTGTTACTGAAATAAAATGATCCTTGCAGGAATGAAAGAGAAAGGAATAAAAGGAACCTTTAAAAAGGAGGGAGACTATGGGTACTGTTGAGACAGCTCCATGAGCAAAGGTGCCTGTGGCCAACCCTGATGACCTGAATTCAGTACCTGGGACCCACATGGTGGAAGGAGAGCATCAGCCCCCAAGCTGTCTTGCGCGCGCACACACACACGCATGCACACACACACTCTCACACACACACACTAAACAAATCATAATTTTTGTTTTATTTCCTTTTTTGAAACAGGGTTTCTCTGTGTAGCCCTGCCTGTCCCAGAAGTCACTCTGTAGACCAAGCTGACCTCGAACCCAGAGATCTGTTTGCCTCTGCCTCCCAAGTGCTGGAACTAAGGGTGTAGGCCACCGTTGCCCGGCAACAAATTATAATTAAAAAGAAATGTAAAAGGTTATGGGAGAAGGACTCATGGAGCACCACTTCTTCCTAAAGAGTCAGATAGTTAATGGTTGCTAAGAGGAGAAAGAGTCATTTTCTTTAGTGGTGTAAAAATTGGGAGGTTACCAATGCTCCAATAAGAATCTCTCTGCCCATATCCATGCACGCACCCCCAATCAAACTTAGTGGAGCACAAAAAACAAGAACAAAACAGAGCAAAAAATAAATTAAAAAAAGAGTAACTTATCCAACTTATTTTCCAGTCCCCTCCCAGCTTCAGAGAGCTGTTTCTTTTGTCTTCAATAAACTTTGCTTCCTTGCTTGGCCATTCTCTGACCCCGGCTGAAAAAGATATGAAATTAACAAGAGGCCTTATTGGGAAGGTGCTCCCAGCAGAACTGGGAGGGGATAAGAGAAGGTAATGGGAGGGGGCGAATGGCAAATAAACAAAATATATACATGTATGACATAGTCAAGGGATTTTTAAATTTTTAATTTGCTTTCTTTAAAAGGGAGAGTTCTGATGAACAGGGCATAGTGGTGCACGCCTGGAATTCCAGTACTTGGTAGCAGGAAGATCAGGAGTCCGAGGTCATCCTCAACTACATAAAAGTAGGATACAGAAGACCCTGCCTCAAAAACAAAGACAAACAGAAATATGGGGTAGGGCCTTGCAGTGCCAACTGTGAATTGCTAGTGAGCATATAAATGATTTGGGCTCTTTGGAACACAGTTTCGGAGTTCCATAAAATCTTAGACATAGGTGTGGTGGGTATGGTGTCATGTGTACAGCATATCCGTAACGGGCAAATCCACAGAGAGAGCAGATCGGTAGTTAGCGGGGCTGGAGGAAAGGACTGTAGTGACTGACAACTAAGATATGGGTCTTATCTGGGGAGAACCAACTGGCACTGGACATTTGTGACAGCCTCAGAGCCTGTTGCAAATACTAAAGCCACCGAGCTGTACATACTAAAGGTGAGTTTCCTGATATATGAATGATTTCTTAATTTAAACGGTTTAAACATTAAATGAAAGAAAAAACACAGGATTGTGTGGGGTGGCCCTCAAAGTTGGAGTCTATCAACACAGACAAGTTTTGACTTTAAGGTGAAATACATTCACCTATAACAAAAAATAAATAAATAAAAATGAAATGTCCTTTTTGGTATTTTGTTTTGTTGATTGATCTGGGTTTCTATTTCATTCTGTTTTGTTTTTTTGTTTTGAGATAGGGTCTCACATTATAGCCCAGTTCAGCCTGGAACTCATGATGTAGTCCAAACTTGCCTCAGAAGCACAGCAATCTTCCAAGTACCCAATCCTCCAAGTGCTGGGATCACAGGCGTGCATCACTATGCCTGTTTTGGATTTTGGAAACAGGGTATCACAATGAACCTTAGGCTGTTCTTGAACTCACAGTCTTCTGCCTCTGCCTCCTTAGTGCTGAGATTGCAGGCATACTCCACACCCAGTCCTAAATGATTTCTCCCCAACAAAGCATTTGCTGAGCCTTCTATACCACAATCTTCACCAATCTCCCCGACAATTTCTCCAAGGAGTCTATCACTTTAGCGGTTTTACAGAGGTAAAATCAAGGACTCACAGATACTGACTGAGTCTGTCCCATTATCACAGAGTAAGCAAGCATTTTATGACACAGCACGGGCCATGAGAGGAGTGAGTGCACAGACTTGAAAGGCAGGAGGACAGGCCAGGCTGTTAGCACTGATAGCAGAACCCCAGGGAGCTGGATTGTGGAACATTACCCCCATCTTTGCTCTGACAGGTTCTAGAACACTGGCTGAATGTAGGGGAATGACAGAGTGACTTTGGGAAGACACTTCCAACATCTCTCTGAACCTGTGAAGGGAGAGAACCCCAACTAGAACACACGTGAAAGAAACAGAATTCAAGGGGCTGGAGAGATGGCTCAGAGGCTAAGAGCATTGGCTGCACTTCCAAAGGTCCTGAGTTCAATTCCCAGCAACCACATGGCGGCTCACAACCATCTGTAATGCGATATGGTGCCCTTTTCTGGCCTGCAGTGACATATGCAGGCAGACCACTTTATACTTAATAAATAAATAAATCTTAAAAAAAAGAAAGAAACAGAATTCAAGCCCATCCCCCAATCTTCTCCCCTTGGGGTAAAACAGGGCTTTCCACGTCTTCAGCAATTCTTTCAGGCCTCTCATTTCCAAGGATATCCAAAAGCTCCCCCACCCACCCCCACCTTTTCTCCCTTATTAGAAGTCTGTTCTTAAGCTGAAGGAGGAGTGTGAGGTGGAGCCATGTAGGTTGGGACACGGAGGCCGGATCGGCATCTGCCTTGGGAGTGAGGCTTACTCCGGACAAGTCAAGAACTGCTGGACCACCAGAGCCCAGTACAATGGAACATGCCGTGGAGACTATCATGCCATGGAGATACCCCTGTCCAAACTAGGAGGGGGGCGAAGGGCTTGGAAACTAGAAAATGCTAGATCTGAGCAAAGCGAGAGGAGAGAACAAGGCCAGCAACACACAGAGCTCTGTGTATTCAGAGGGAAGTTGGCAGGGTTGTGCCCGGGCAGAGAAACTCCGAGTGGTACAAAGGGACGTGCCCAGAGTGGAGAAATCATGCTAATTGTCTGCACCAGAGCTGGAGAACGCCACCCAAAATGAAGAGAGAAAGGGGAGCCCTGTCCAGAGCCTCCAGGGCCCTGCACCTCGCTCCTTTTGTCTACCTGCTTCTCATCCAGCCAGGTAGGAGACCAGAAAGGTCTGGAGAAAAGAAGTTGGGGCTTTTGACGGAGAGGGAGAGGGAGAACAGAGCATGAATACCTTCAGGGCTGGAGGAGGGGAGAGAGCGCTATGACCGTGGGAAGATCTCAGTGAGTTAAGGAATCAGTGTTGAATATATCTCTTCATTCCCTGTGCTTCCTGCCTGGGCCCTGGCCCCCTCCCCCAAGGCTGCATGACTTTGGAGCTCCCACGGCATTCAGTACATTAGGTGGAAGGCATTGTGCCACTTCTTATGGGATGACTTGTTGGCGTGGGCCTGTCCAAGCATTCTTTTCAGGGGATTATGTGAGCTCTTGGTGGGAGGAGGAGGGGAAATCTTGGTGGTGAGCCTCCCAAACCTTCACCCTGGCTTCTCTGGGTGTCAAACTGCTTGAAAGAGAAAAGACGTTTGTAGGTAATGAGCCTCCTGGTTTAGGATAATAATCCATCCTATTCATAATTCGCTCGAAGCCATAGACACCTACCTTTTGTAATGCCCCCTATCAATTCTATGGAGAACTGACCTTATTTTAAATACTGTCGATGTGTTTTTGTGTTCATACACACAATGACAGGGAGCCCAGAAATGCACATTTTCGTGTGGCAGAGACGTAGATTGTTTTAACAAAAAGCAAGGAATCAGAAAAAAAAAAGTCACCTGCCTCCCTCCAGGAAGCTGTTGCTGGTGGGGCAGGATACGGCTGGGCGAGAACCAGGGAATGTTTCCTCGTAGGAAGAATGTTTGCACTGAATCTCAGAGGATGGGAGAAATAGGTAGGAGCATGAGTGAGAGGATTGTTGGGAAATGGACAAAGGTCAAGAGCTTGAAATAGTCTCGTGTGTTTAGGCGGAGCCCAGAAGTTCAGCATTGCTGAGAGGAAAGCAGGAATTGAGGTCAGCAAAACCCTTGTAAAACTGTCTCCGAAGATGAGAGGTAGTCTATAAGCAGTGGGCAGGGAAATTGAGTGATCTTTAGTTTGAGAACTGGCAGGATCAATAGACGTTTGGATCCCTCGGTGTGCAATGAAGCATTGCTGGGACAATGAGGCAACAGAGAATAGAATGGAAGCCCGTTTAATTCTTCTGAGCTGATGAAACAAGCAGCACAAAGTAGGTGATTTAGGTAGCAGGACATCGTTGTCTTGCAGTTCTGAAAGGCAGACGCTAGAGATCAAGGTATTGATGGTGCCACGGTCCCTCTGCAAGCCTTAAGGACAGATCTGTCTCCGGTCTCTTTGGCTTGAGGCAGCAAAATTCCAGCCTTCAGGTGGCGTTTTCCTGTTTGCGTGTCTGTGTTCAAATGTCCCCATTTTACAAGGACTTGTGCGGAAGTGGATCCACCCTGCTCCAGAATGACCTCATTTTAACTCCTTGGCTCTGCCAAGACTCCATCGCCAAAAGAAGTGCGGCCGTGAGATGTGGGGCTTGGGGGTGAGGATTATGTGGACTTCAGCATGTGAGTTTGAGGATAGGTACTTCAGCCCACAGCAAAGCTATTTTTCTAATTATAAATCATGTTAATAAGATAGCAGTTATGAGCCAGGCATGGCGGTGCGTGCCTGTAATCTCAGCACCTTAGAGGTAGAAGAAGGAGGATCAGGAGTTGAGGGTTATCTTTGGCTACATAGTGAGTTTGAGTCCAACCTGGGCTCCATGAGATCCTGTCACAAACAAACAATATTAGGTATAACTTATGAAAGCTAATTGTTGGACCCTTGACTACTGTCCTGCTATTGTAACAAGCAATGAAAGTGCAGATTCTGTAATAAATCTCTGCCATCTTTACTGTATTATTTAGGAAAATGTCAGTTTCTGTAGTAGATAAATTTCAAAATTGAATTCCTTGGCATATATTATGTGCCAGTGTAATAAAGTGGTAGAGTAGGCCTGGGAAAGGAAGGACAATATTGTGTAGCGTTCTCAAGGAACACGCTAAGCTGATGGGACTCTGTCTGTTTCAGTGTGTAGAGCTCTCAAGGAACACGCTAAGTTGATGGAAGTCTGTCTGTTTCAGTGTGTAGAGTTCTCAAGGAACACGCTAAGCTGATGGGACTCCATCTGCTTCAATGTGTGGAGTTCTCAAGGAACATGCTAAGCTGATGGAAGTCTGTCTGTTTCAGTGTGTAGAGTTCTCAAGGAACACGCTAAGCTGGTGGAACTCTGTCTGCTTCAGTGTGTGGATCACTGAAGGGTTTGTCTCTACTTAGTCCAGGTAGAGAATTTGAGGCAGGGTTTTCTTACTTTTTAGCCCTGACTGGCCTGGTACTTGCTATGTAAACCAGACTGGCTTCAGACTCACGGAGGTCTATGTGTCAGTCCCTCTGTCCTGAGAGCTAGAACTAAAGGTGTTGGTCATCATGCCTGGCCAAAGAGAAAATTAAAAACCAAACAAACAAACAAATAAACAAAAAACCTTAACAGATACAAGGAAGAGGGTTTCCAAAATAAGTCTCTGAGTGCTACATATCCCTTTCACTGGTTCTATTGGCTAGAACTAGCTACATGGCCGTGCTAACTGTAATGGAAGATGGGAATTATTATGGAAGTATTAAGATTGGCAAGGAGAGGGCTGGAGAGAAGGTTCCATGAAGAGGGCCCACTGCTCTTGTAGAGAACGTAGGTCTGATTCCCAGCACCCACATGGTAGCTCACAACCATCCACAATTCCAGTTTCAGGGGCTACAATGGCTTCTTCCGACCCCCGCAGACACTGCACACGTGTTATACATATATGTACATGCAGGCAAAACACTCATACACATAAAAGAAAATTCAGGCACTGATGTTGACAAATTGGGCTTTCTTTGACGCAGCCTTCCCCTTCTTTGTCTTCACATTTATTTGCTTATTTTGTGGGAGTCCCAGCACATAACTGCAGAGGTCAGGAGACAAGGCAGTTCTCTCTGTCCATTTTGTGGGTCCTATGTATCAGCTTTGGTGACAAGTACCCTTACCCATTAAAACATCTGGCTGGCCCCAAATCAGACCAAATTCAGCCTTCTTAAACTCACCATAGCACAATTCACAAGATATTCAAATAAGACTTACGCAGAGGCTAAGGTGTATATAATGATATAAATCCAAACTTTGGAGGTTTTTATTCTCTGGACTTTTCTACTCCTCTGCCTGGTTTCTGTGCTGAATTTGAAGAAGTGGGTGGGTATTAGAACTGTTTGACATTGTAATCCATGGCAACCTTGAATTTAAGGCAATCGTCATGCCTCAGCCTCCTGGATTCTGGTATTAGAGATACGAGCCATCACACCCACTGTCTTTTTTAGCCTACCATGTTGCAATGGAGATCCTTTTTAGTTTAAAAAATAGTGTAATTAAAAAACTCATAGAAGAAGATGCAGTTAACATAAGGATATAGTCCTATAGACCCTTAGCAAGTGAACAAGCCCATGTAATCATCCCTTAGACAAAGAAACACTTATGGCTGGGTTGATGGCATAACCTTTAATCTCAGCACTTGGGAGACAGAGGCAGGAGGATTTTTGTGAGTTCAAAGCCAGGCTAGTTTACATAGAAAATTCCAGGCCAGCCAGGACCACATAGTGAGACCTTGTCTCAAGAAAAGAAAGAAATCTTGCTATTTCCTCTGAATCACCTGGTATTTCAGTTGCTATGTTAGCCACTGAGGCAGATACCTTCAGAGCAGATTCCTGTGTCAATGTCCCTTCAAAGAACCTTCATTTTCAACATAAAGTTTATGACACAAGCTGAGCATGCCCAGAGGTATCCTGTCACTTTAATCTTCTAACCATACACTCCATATCGTATTGAGCATGTCCAGGGGTATACTCCCAAAGTGATAAAACTGGGCGTTGGACCAACCTCTGAATGAGTATGTATAGACTCCCCAGATAAAATCTCTTCTCTGTCTGTGTTAAGGAGGGCAGTGCTTTGGAAATAAATCCTATGTTTTTCTTCCCTGCTTCAGATAATAAATCGTTCTCCACTTTTATGTCTTGGCTATGTTTATTTTGGCTTTGCACTCACCAAGATATGAACCCAGGTAGTTTGTGTTGCTTGTTAACCACCAGAGGCCAATGAACAGAAGCAGGAAGTGAATTTTTAAACACTTTATTCAGAAAGCCAGCAATCTAGGAAGACAGAGTATTATCATTCCCAAATCTGCTTTACGCAGACCATTGCCAACCGGTCCATTTTATAGGGAACAAGAACAAAGACAATTAATCATTCCAAACTTTAGTCTGGTCCCTCCGGTCAGGTGACCAAGCCTTATTTTTATAATTCATGGTGTTGGTACTTTTTTTCTTATTTCTTCCTGTACTTTCCCCTCCCTTCCCCCCAGCCCCATAGCGGGAGATTCACATAGGCCTAAGTGTGTCCTTGTAATGTGGAATATAAAGCACCCTTACCTGTCTCTTATCACGCGGTCAGTTGGTTCCACTGCTGTTGGGTCTGTGCTTGATGAGAGACCATCACATCCCTAGGGAACATGCGTGCGAGAGAGCAGATCAACTCGTGGCAGACAGAAGGTAAAGACAGACAGGAAGGGGTCTGGCAAGACATGCGCCCATGGACTTACTCCTCCAAGCAGGCCCTACCTTTCAATAGCCCTCTTAGAACAAACCATTGACGAATTAATCCATTGAAGTTAATGCCTTCATGAACCAATCATCCCAATCTTCTTAATTACTAGAAAATGGAATCAAGTTATAGTTTAAATTTATATTTACATGATAATCAAGTTGAGCTTTTCACATATTTTTATCAGTTAATTGAATTGCTTTTCCTGAAGTACCAAATCTTTTTAAATGTAAATATATATATATATATTAATTATTTCAAGTGTGTGTGTGTGTGTGTGTGTGCTTTGAGTATGTACATGATGGAGTTACAGGTGGCTGTGTGTCACCCAATGCAGGTGCCAGGAATCAAACTCTGGCCCTCTGGAAGAACAGTCTGTTCTCTAAACTGCTGAGCCATCTCTCCAGCCCTTGTACCAAATCATTTGAACAGTTTTCCATTGAGTTGCCTGGATGTTTTCTCCTGTTGCTTTCTTTTTTTCCTTCTGTCTTTGTTTTTGTTTTTGAAGCAGACTCTCAATTTGCAGCCCACGCTAGCCTGGAAATCACTATGGTAGCCCAGGCTGGCCACAACACCCAGCTGGTTACCAGGTTTTTTGTTGTTGTTGCTGCTGGTGCTGCTGCTATTTTGTTCTTTAGGAATTCTGTATCTATTCTCAAGTCACTAAGACACTGTCCTTTTCTGTTTAAAATGGTATTTCCCCTTTCGTACTTAGATCTGCAGTCTACCTAAACTGATATTTGTCCAACATGTTCTATAGGGGAAAATTTATTTTTACTTCTACATATCCAAGGACTATTTATTATAACTATTGTTACTAGAAGAGGTTCAAGAAACCTGGCACTCTGTGGTCAGTACTTGGGAACCCAGAGTTGGTGGGAAGGACCCTGTTTACTCAAGAATTGGCTCTAAGGGACTTATCATCCTTAAAGCTCCACGTTGGAGCCTGAGGAGATGGCTCAGTAGATAAGAATACTTGTTGTGTAAGCATGAAGACTGAGTTCAAGTGCTCAGGGCCCATATAAAAAGACTGGTGTGGTCAACTTCATGCCTGTTAAACCCAGTACAGGGAGTCATGGAGGAAACAGGAAGGTTGTTGAAGCCTGCCAGCCTAGCTCCAAGTTCAGTGAGTGTCTCTGTGTGAGGGAATAGGGCAGAGAGTGGAAGAGCAGGACACCCAGGGTTCCCTTCTGGTCTCTGCATAAGTGGACACACTAGCAAGTACATGCTCACACACAGCCTAGTGGGGAGTGCATGCTCACACACAGCCTAGTGGGGAAGAACATGCTCACACACAGCCTAGTGGGGAAGAGCATGCTCACACACAGCCTAGTGGGGAAGAACATGCTCACACACAGCCTATTGGGGAAGTACATACTCTCACACACAGCGTAATGGGGAAGAGCATGCTTATACCCAGCTTACTGGGAAAGTGCATGCTCACACACAGCCTAGTGGGGAAGTACATGCTCACACACAGCTTACTGGGGGAGTGCATGCTCACACACATCTTAGTGGGGAAGTGCATGCTCACACACACAGTTTACAGGAGAGTGCATGCTCACACACAGCTTACTGGGGAAGAGTATAAACATTTTGTGGGAGTAGAGTATAAGCCAGGAAGGCCAAATGTTGAGTAAGGGGTCTTTCTCATCTGAGCCATCTCCTTCTTTCTTCTCTGGAACATTGCCATGAACCTCCCCCTTCCGGGATTGACTAGCTCCTGCAGTTCTTTTTAAACATGTTACTTTTCTTCGAGTTACCCTTCACATCAATGGATGTGTTTTATGTTGGACAAGCTACGTAACCGTTTGAGTCAGAGCCTTGGCCCTGACAACCCTAACACACTAGGCTCAGATACTGATCCTCAACGGCTAATTAAAAAGACAAATAAGGAAGAGGCTGGTGCGATGACTCAGTGGGTAAAGATAATTGTTGCCAAGCTTCACAATCTGCAGGAACACACAGTTGACAGGGGAACTGAAGTGCCCCGTGCCATCGCACATACCATGCCACCACCAAACAAACAACAAATAAATGTTTTTAAAACCACAAAGCCAGGTGGTGGTGGTGCACGCCTTTAATCCCAGCACTCAGGAGGCAGAGACAGGCAGATCTCTGTGAGTTCAAGGCCAGTCTGGTCTGCAGAGTGAGTTCCAAAACAGAGTTGTTACACATAGAAACCCTGCCTAGAAAAAACAAAAACAAACCAAAAAAAGGACAAATAATAAAACAGAGGAAGGATATTTAGTGTAGTCACATTGGGAAGAAGAATCAAAAAGGTCCAGTGACCCAACTCCTACAAGTCCACCTTTGGGGTACAGACCTGAAGTTTAGGTTTATATGAAGAGCTAGAATTATATGTAACTAAACAGTCCTGGTCAGGATGTGATCCTGCCTATTATTGACCCATCATTGTTTAAGCAAGGTGGTCTGACAAGTCAGACTACACACATTATTATTATTGCTATTATTGTTATTTGCTAGAAGATGAGTTCTTTCTTTGGTTGACATCAGGCTTTTTTCTTCTCCTTTCATAAGATTCTGGGGAATTCCAGTTCCTGGAGACCATTGTTTCAGCAGTATTGACAGCCAAAGAGAGAGTACACATGTCTCCTTAGAATATCTTCATTCCTAGCAGGACAGTTGCACCAGGGCTTCTCTTTCAGAACTTGAAGTGCCAGACAAAAAAGAACATAATAGTTGAAAAAGTAATGGAAAAAGAAACCTTGGGTAGGACAAAGGGGAGGGTGTAATAAAGCAGTTTTGCCAAGGGCAACTCCAAAGCACTGGCCCTGTCATAGAAGGACAAAACACCCTGTCCTTGCTCTGTGATGGTCAGTTTGGTCATAAACTGACACATCATATCAAGTCTGCTCTAGTGCAGTAAGTAAGGAAGCCTCCTGAGATCTAAATAGTAGAGTATTAAATTATAGGTCAACTTGTAGGTATTTTTTTTTATTTGCCAGAATGGACAGATTAACAATATTGACAGTTTCAATTCACAAACATGATAATTCTTATGTTGTCTTAATAGAGGCTTAAATTATTCCTGAACATCTATGTTTCTTAAGGAGTAGATTAAAATCCCCTGACTCCCCTTTGCCTGAATCTCAAGGGACTTCTTCACAGTTCCTAATATGTCCCTGAATGATTTTGAAACATTTCCAATGATTTCACAGTCACAGTCCAGGCCTCAACAGGAGAACAGCATACAATGCAGTAATCCCAACCATTACACAACAAATGATGCTCTTGTATAGTAAAAATGACGAGGAGGGGTCGTTTTCTCAGACTGCTGCCAGGGATGAGTTCGACAGAGGTCTCAGGGATAATGATAACGGATTGTAGAGACTGCCAATCCTGTGTTTACAGATTTTGCTAGCCATCAAAGAAAGAATTCAGAGATGAGACAAAGAAAAGAACTGGGAGGAAGTTAATTTCAGAGTGAAGGTGCCCTTAGTGGGAACAGGCCTCTCCAATGCCACTCAGGAGCAAACCTTAGGTAACAGGCATGGTAGGGAACTTCAGGAATGGAGAGGGTTTCTAGAGCGGGGTTTGCTTCATGCTTTCGATCTTATATGTGGTCTTTGGATGTGTCAGGGCATCAGATACGTGATGGGAGCAGGGAATTCTGTAAGGCCAATGATCCAGACATATTGTGCTGAATTTTAGGACGGACGGTAGTTATTTCCATTGGTCTTGTTGCCCCAGACAATTTTAGATGGTCCTGGGTGAAGCTGACTTTTGCTAGCTGAGCAGTCTTGTGATGTTTTCTGTGATGTGGCTCTATGATGACGTCACCAACCCACCATGCAGTTTGCCTCTTTCCTCCCTTCTATGCTGCCTTCCTCAGGATCATCACTAAGTCGGAAGGATATTAAAAACCCAAAACAGAAAACAAAATGTTCCTTCTCTCAGAGAACAAAGTTCTTGCTGCCCTTGGATTATTGCATCTGGGTCTCGCTACCAGGCTTCAGAAAGGAAATCACACAGTTGGGGAAAGCCCAGGGCAGGGAACCTAGGATGCTCAAAGACCCTAGCAAACAAAGCCTGTTTCAGACAGAAAGGATTGCAAGTGTGGTTCCTGGTGCTAGAGAACGGGTAAGGTGCAGAGAGCCCTATAACATGCGTTCAGCATCACCCCTCTGATGGTTCTGAAAGATAAATTTAAGGCGTGGAGATTCCTTTAAGGGACGAAGAAAAGGATCACGGGACGAAGAAAAGGATCACGGCTCTGTGTAGATACATTCTTGAGGTTTGCCTTTCCTTGGTGTCACAGGGTGTCAAATCGTCCTTGAGTAGACACTTCTGACCTTTATAAACACTAGGGCATGGTTTAGTTAGGTAGATCTTGAGATTGTACCTTCTGTAGTGGAACAGAGACTTTCTACACAAAGAGGCCTGAGAGACAATGATTAAGCTAATTGCTCCTCTAGGTAAAATAATCCTCCTCCCTTTTATTGCCACCCTAGACCTGAGGTGTTAGCTGTTTCCTCATTTCTGCGTCCTGCTTTGGCTCCTGTCCCAGTTCTCTGTGTTGCCTGAAAGTTATGAAACCCAAACTTAGATTCTTTCCAGTTTCTAGGCAACTGTTCATGCTCAGCAAAAATGTTCTTGTCATCAGCATCCAAGAAAGATGGCGCCATCCTCTTACAATGAGGGTGCGTGTGTCCCTTCTCCTTGTGGGCATACCCATGGTCACAGGCATAAGGAAGGCCGGCACTTGGGCTAGTGTAAATTAGGAGGCAGTCAAAAGTTGTATTGTCTCCAGTGTTTTTATCCACAATATAATATAAATTGATTTTTTAAAAAAAGCAGAATTACAGGGGGAAACAAAATTTTTAAAAAGGCTACTGAAGGGCTGGAGAGATGACTCAGAGGTTAAGAGCACTAGCTAGTCTTCCAGGAGTCATGAGTTCAATTTCCAGCAACCACATGGTGCCCTCCCAGGTACCTATAATGAGATCTGGTGCCCTCTTCTGGCATACAGGCATGCAGAACGCTGTATACATAAGAAATAAATAAATCTTTAAAAAAAAGTGGGGGGACTAGTGAAACCTTGAAATGGGATGGAATATAATCCGCGGAGAGAGATAGAGAGAGCAGAGATTACATAAGAGAGAAGGATAATTGATAAATATAATGTCTTTCTTTCTGGGGTTATCGCTGGTAGAGGAAAATGAGAAGCATCGTTTGATGCTCAAGATCTGTGTTTGTCAGTTTTCCATTTCTATAATGAAATATCTGTGGCTGAACAGTTTATAAAGAAAGGAAGTTTACTTAGCTCGTAATTTTGGAGGAAGAAAGTCTAGCCATGTAACATCAGCTCTGGAGCAGACCTCACACATCCTATCATAGGACAGTAGATGGCATCACAGAACGTGGAGGAGAAGAGAGATCACACAGTAAAACAGGAAGCCGTGTGCGAGTGGTGCTTAGGATCATTCTTTTGTAACAATTTAATTTCTGAAAAGTTGGCACAATAACTATCTCAGTTCTTTCCAAGGACAGTATTCACAGTGAGCTAACCCACTGGGCTCGCTTTTTCTTTCTTTCTTTCCTTTCTTTCTTTCTTTCTTTCTTTCTTTCTTTCTTTCTTTCTTTCTTTCTTTCTTTCTTTCTTTGGTTTTGGTTTTGGTTTTTGAGACATGGTTTCTCTCTGTAGCTTTGTAACCTGTCCTGGAACTTGCTCTGAAGACCAGGCTCTGCCTACTTTTGGATTAAATGTGTAAGCCACCACTGCCCCACCCCACTGTACTCTTAAAGGTTTCAGTTTCTCCTAATACCATCACCTTGAGGGGAAGGCTGACAACACACAAACGGTAGAGGGACAAATCACAGCAGGGATGGTACCCGAAAGTTTAATTTTTTCTTTTTTAAATGATTTATTTATTTTATGTACATTGATTGATGTTTTGCCTGCATGTATATTTGTGTTAGAATGACAGATCTCCAGGAACTGGAGTTACAGAGAGTTGTAAGATGCCATGTGGGAATTGAACCCAGAGCCTCTGGAAGAGCATCCAATGCTCTTAACTGCTAATCCATCTCTCTAGTCCTTCAATTTTTTTAAAAAAAATATTTATTATTTATTTATTTATTTATTTATTTGTGTGTGTGTGTGTGTGTGTGTGTGTGTGTGCACATGTGTGTGTTAAGTGCCCACAGAGGCCAGAAGATTCCCTGGAATTGGAGTCCAGGTGGTTGGGAGCCACTTGGTATGGGTGCTGGGACCTAAACTTGGGTCTTCTGCAAGAGTAGTATGCGATTTTAACCAGTGCTCCCTCTCTCTGGTCCTTCCTTACTCAGCTTTGTGAACCTCCTGGGTGACCCCACACATGTCATTGGTATGTGCTAATCCTACAGTTTTAGACCAGGTCCTGAGACGTGACCTTGCTATTTGAGCATGGAGGTCTTTAAGTATACTCTGTGATTTTTCCCAGAACCACCTCAAGTCATACATACCAAAGCCCCTTTGTTCACTCAGAGAAATTTGAAAGCTTGCTTTTCTAAATCTAGCCAAGAACGGGACCTAGTAGTTGTTAGACAGGAAAACCTGTTTAAGCCATCACATAAACTGAAAGTTGAAAGAAACTTTGCAGGTTACGTGAACAGCTGGACTTCAGTCTGATACACAGGGCCATGGGAATGCCTAATAGCTCTTTGTGTTATTGGGGAGGACAACTCAGGCCCCATCATCTCGTCTGCCAAAACAAGTAATGTAGATGGGACCATATTTCATTTATTTCCATTTTCATGTAAAATTTTTAGGAAAATGAAAACCTTTTTTTTGTTTTAAAAAATGTTTGAGATTTGGTCAGGAATGATGACAAATGCATTAAGTCACTGTATTTGGGAGGCAGAAACAGGTGGGTCTCTGGGAATTCAAGGTCAGCCTGGTCTATGTAGCAAGTTTTAGGCCAGCCAGACTACACAGTGGGACCCTGTCTCAAAAAAAATGATGTAGAGGGGGAGAGCACTACAAAGATAGTTCAGAAGCTAAGAGCAGTTCTTGGTCTCCCCAAAGACCTGAGGTCAGATTCCAGGACTCAAGCCAAGAGGTTCGCAACAGCCTATAACTTCAACTTCAAGGAATCCATTGTCTTCTCGACGTGCACCCAGAGCTGTATAATATACACTCTCATGGACACATACATATATACAGATAAATAATCTTTAAGGCTGGAGAGATGGCTCAGTAGTTAAGAGCAGTTGTTCTTGCAGAGGACCCAGATTCGATCCCCAGCACATACATGGTAGGTCACGCTATCTGTAACTCTAGTTTCAAAGGACCTGGCACCTTCTTCTGGTCTCCCTAGGTACTAGACAGGCATGTGGTGCACATACATATATTCAGGCAAAACACTTATACATATAAAATACAAATAAATCTTTAAAAATCGCGTTTGAGGGGCCGCAGTGTAGCTCAACTGATGAAGTTCTTGTGTACTGTACACGAAGCCCTAGGATCATTATGAACATGGCATACAACTGGGGGTGGCAACACATGTCAGCAATCTCAGGACTCAGGAGGTGGAGGCAGGAAGAAGATCTGTTCAAGGTCATTCTTGCCTATAGATCAAGTCTGAGACCAGCCTTGGATACATGAGATGCCATCTCAAAAATTAATGTAAAAATACTTAGTTATGAGAGGGTGTTTTGGCATGCTTCTGTCACCTCAACACTCTGGAGGTCGAGGCAAGACAATTGTGAGGTAGAGGTAGCCCTGGACAACACAGGTAGACTCTCTCTCAAGACAAGATGAGAGAAAAGGTTCACAAATAGAGATCATTGTCTGTCCTAACTTCCTCAGCACACGGCTTCCCTCCAATTAGCGAATGATATTCAGACATTCATACCTACAGTGGCTTTTTCTGCAGGGTCATCTCCTGGGGTTTGAGTGACACCGGCTGATGAGGCATAGGAAGTGAGAGTTGGAAACTGCTTAGCGATCATGCTGGTCGCACTAACTACTTCACTGCACAAACGAAGAAGCTGAGGCCCAGAGAGGTGGCAAAGTGGTGAGCGGGCTTTGCCTTGACTTTTTACAGAAAGGAGGAGCCCATACTTAACATAGCACCTGCTCTTAAAACGAATGGAACCTGTTCAGCAAATAAAATTTGCTTTAATTACCATAACCAAGCTTTTTAGTTCACCTATCTCTTGATTTGGTCCAGACATCCCGTACATCCCCAACTCTCTCTCTCTCTCTCTCTCTCTCTCTCTCTCTCTCTCTCTCTCTCTCTCTTCCTCTCTCATATATGTTGAGATAGGATATCCTAGGCTGCCTCATACTTCAACTCACTGTGTAGTCAAGAATGATAACAATGATCTTGAACTTCTGATCCCCTGTCTCTACCTCCAAAGAGCTGGAATTACAGGCTACTGCCTGGTTTATAGTCACTATATTTTTCTTTTGTAAATGAGAAGAATGGGGCTTAGAAAGATTGTTTATCCAAACGCACACAGGCAGCAAGTGGTAGAGCCCCATCTTGCAAGGCCTTACGGTTCCAAACTCTCCATTCTACCCATTCAAGCTCTTCCTCTGTAGAAAATACAAACAGGGCTGGTGTATAGGTGAATTCCCTGAACTTCCTCCCCAGTTGCCAAACTGTTTTATAAACTGAACCATCCTGGTAAGATACAGTTATACTTGAGGTAAGGACTTGGGATTCTTTGTGTGACTGGGAAGTACCTGTTTTTAGGTCCTAAGCGTCTTCTTCCTGAGCATTGGCTCAGCATACGTGCCTCCTTCTCGGGGAATCTAAGTTCTGGTGCTTTCTCTATTTCCTGCCATCTTGATTCATTATTAGATTTGCCACATTAGATGTCAGTCAATATTTCTGTGAGAAGAACACATAGAATGTAAAATAGGTGTAATCTTCTGCAAGAGGTAGACAATGGGGAAAATGCCAGAGAGACTAAGCCATAGAAGACCTGGGATGGCTTTGAGGAAAGAAAGACACAGGAGAGATAGCAAAGGTCTGTTGGAAAGGCAATGGCGCTGGTGGAAGCCAGAACTGGTGGGAAGCTAAGGGTTTAAAGGTGTGAGGAAGGTCAGAGGGCTTGAAGGTGGATCGGGCTATGAAGCTAAGGGCCTGACACTGCCCTCTTCCCCAATGGGTCTCTGTTTGCAGTCCCCCTGGAGGGGGTGAACATCACCAGCCCAGTACGTCTGATCCACGGCACGGTGGGGAAGTCTGCCCTGCTTTCTGTGCAGTACAGCAGCACCAGCAGCGACAAGCCTGTGGTGAAGTGGCAGCTGAAGCGTGACAAGCCGGTGACTGTGGTGCAGTCTATAGGCACAGAGGTCATCGGCACTCTGCGGCCTGACTATCGAGACCGTATCCGGCTCTTTGAAAATGGCTCCTTGCTTCTCAGCGACCTGCAGCTGGCGGATGAGGGAACCTATGAAGTGGAGATCTCCATCACTGATGATACCTTCACAGGAGAGAAGACCATCAATCTCACAGTAGATGGTAAAGCACTCTGCACGGAAGGAGGCAGGATAAGATCGGGACTGAGGCTAGACCCCCCAAAACCACAAAAGGTTAAGGGGGCATTAGAAGGTGGTGCCTAGGCACAGCTAGCATAGAGTATTTGCACAGACCAGCCTGCTTAACATTTACAATAATCAAGGGCTAGATAACATTGCTCTCTCCATTTTGAAGACAAGGAAAATGAGTTAATAGAGTAACTTGCCCAAGCTCATATGACTGACAGAGCCTAGCGTTAAACTTAGAGAGCTAGAGCTAGATCTCCCCCAACTAAAGTGTCTTCTAGGCTCGATCCATTTAAGTAAAGCTCAGTGTTTTAGAATGGTGTTTAGGAAGAAGGGAAAGAGCACACTCATCATGGCTGTGTTGTTCAGTCTAGAAGCTACTTGATGAAGAATGAGTGGATGAAGAAGGGATAGATGGATGGATGGATGGATGGATGGGTAGGTGGATGGTTGGACAGATAAATTATGGGAAAGAACCTAAGCTAAGGATCTCAGCCCACAGTCTGAACTGTTGTATTTTGAAAGATGGGAAAATAAAGAAGGGGGGAATAGTGTTGTAGACCATGATTCACAGGCATTTCCATCCCCCATTTCTGGGGCTCAGTGCCCATTTCAAGACCACAGGTGTTAGTGGCTTCAACCACTGTGCTGGAGCTCAGCGAGGCCTTCACCCTCAACTGCTCCCATGAGAATGGCACCAAACCCAGCTACACCTGGCTAAAGGATGGCAAACCCCTCCTCAATGACTCCCGAATGCTCCTGTCCCCTGACCAAAAGGTGCTCACTATCACCCGAGTCCTCATGGAGGATGATGACCTATACAGCTGTGTGGTGGAGAACCCTATCAGCCAGGTCCGAAGCTTGCCTGTCAAGATCACCGTGTATAGTAAGTCTCCCTGCCTGCCCAAGATACGAGGGTTCGCCAGGACTAAAGGCATTCCAGAGAGTAACTATATAGAATAGTGGTTCTCAACCTTCTAATAATGCAACCTTTAATACTGTTCCTCATGTTGTAGTGACCCCAGCCATAAAATTATTTTTGTTGCTACTTCATAACAGTAATTTTGCTACCATTATGAATTGTCATATAGATTATCCATGCTTTCCGATGCTCTTAGGTGACCCCTGTGAAAGGGCCCTTTGCCCCCTAATAGATTGTGGCCCACAGGTTGAGAACCACTGGCTTAGAGGGCATAAGACCAATTAGAGATGGGCTGATTGTCTGTGGAAGACAGGCACAAACAAAAGGGTGGCTCCAGGGAAGCTCTGCCATTGCCTACCCACGCTACTGGGGCCCTTGTCTTTCCTTTCAGTTGCTAGTGTTCTACTCACCGCACCTGCTCCCCTTCTCAAATTGTCCCTTCCTCCCCGCCTCTCTTTGCTTAGGACGAAGCTCCCTCTATATCATCTTGTCTACAGGAGGCATCTTTCTCCTTGTGACCCTGGTGACAGTCTGTGCCTGCTGGAAACCCTCCAAAAAGTCTAGGTGACGTCAACTTTCACATCTTAGTTCTTCCTTCAGCCTATTTCAATCCCAGCTTTAATATTGAGGGATTGCAATATATTGAATCCGGGGCCATGTACATACTAGGCACACTCTACTACGGAGCTGCATCCCTATTTCCCAAACTCTATTCTGAGTTTTTGTGTGTGTGTTTGTGCTTATGCGCATGCTTGTACAGGTGTGAGTATGGGTACGTGTTGTTGGTGCTTGTGTGTGTAAATGCCCATGTATGTGGATGCTAGAGATAGACCTCCAGCGTATTCTTCACAAACCATCCATTTTGGGATTCTTGTTGTTGTCATTGTGAGGCAGGGTCTTCCCTCAGCCTGGATCATATGAATTAGATTAAGCTGGCTGGACACTGAGCCTCAGGGATCTGGGCTCTCTCCGCTTTACCCAGTGCTCTGGGACTACAATTGTGGGCTACAATCTTTTACAGCCATCTTTTTTATGTGGATTCTTGGAATTGAACTCAGGACCTCACACTTACGAGGCAATCACTGCCAACTGAGCTATCCCTCCACCCCAGCTCCCGAGTTCTAGTCTCATCTCTTTGATTTTTTTCTCCTCCTCTTTCCAGGTGTATTTTTCCTTTGTATATGGTACTGCATCTGTGTTCAGCTACCGCTGATCACCCTGGCACTGCTGATGGTGGCTTTTTCTTTGAGTTACACAGTCTAGCTGGGTTAATGTACCACCTTTTAAGTCATAGCACCCGCAGTTTACAGACAGAGATGTTGAAACCCACCCTGGATAAATGGCCTCCCCACAGTCACAATGCTAGCAACTATCTTAGCATGCAAACCCAGATGGGACTCTTTCCAAAGTTTCTGAACAACCACCATGCCCAGTCCATCTTCCCATCATAAGGCTTCTTCTGTGGTCATTAGAACCCTTCCTGGGTCTGTTCTTTAGCTTTTCTGTTCATGTCCAATAGCTCTGTTTTTGGTGGGGGTTGGTTGATTTGCAGGAAGAAGAGAAAGTTGGAAAAGCAAAACTCTTTGGAATACATGGATCAGAACGATGACCGCCTAAAATCAGAAGGTGAGCTCTCAGCCACCCACTGGCCCAGCCCATCAGCGCTCAGATCAGAGAGGCCTGCTGGGAAAAGGAAGAGTGGGTTATGAGGAAGTCTGAAGAGCAAAGCATACTGGAGCTGGGTGATATATAGGATTTGTCCCTGGACCAGACACTCTGTTCTTTTCTACGCAGCAGACACCCTGCCCCGAAGTGGAGAACAGGAGCGGAAGAACCCGATGGCACTCTATATCCTGAAAGACAAGGTAAGCTGCTCTGTCAAGGAATCTCCATGGACCGCTTGGGAGCCGGTGATGTGACCACCCCTTTGCAGTATTTGCAGAAGTCCTCTCCACTTTAGAGATTTTAAAAAAAAAGAGGCAAGGAGAGAGAAAACTTGTGAAGGGCTAAACAAGTAAATGAGTAGCAGACCCGGCTTTCGCGATATAGGCCATAGTCCGTATGCAAAGCTGACTGGATGCATTCCAAATATCATGATGTACCCCAGCTTCCCCTACATCCTGGCTACCGCCTGTCACAAGACCTGCTTGTGGGCTTCAGAGCCCTTCATCTGTTCTTTCTGCTCACATGCAATGCCCATTTTCCACTACCAGGTCTGAAAGAGGATAAAGAGACAAGGCTCTGATGCATGCCAACATTTACTGAGTACTTGACATGTGCCTGGGCCATACTAAATGTTGTGTATTCCTAGACTTGTGTCTGCCACCTAGTCGGACTTGGAGGTGTGGGTGAAAATTCTGAGGGAACCCCCTCCCGCCCCGCTTCTGTTGTCTCGGGACCGCTGACCCTTGTGGCGCTTGTGTTTGCAGGACTCTCCGGAGCAGGATGAGAACCCCGTTACAGAGCCTCGGAGCACCACAGAGCCTGGCCCGCCTGGCTACTCTGTGTCACCACCAGTGCCGGGCCGCAGTCCCGGGCTGCCCATCCGCTCAGCCCGTCGCTACCCGCGCTCCCCAGCGCGCTCCCCCGCCACCGGCCGGACGCACACGTCACCGCCACGGGCCCCAAGCTCGCCCAGCCGCTCGCGCAGTGCCTCGCATACACTCCGGACTGCGGGCGTGCACAGAATCCGCGAGCAGGACGAGTCTGGGCAGGTGGAGATCAGTGCCTGAGCTGCCTTGGGAGTCCATTCCGGTTGCCCACGGTCTGCTATCCGCAGCAGGGGGGGAGGCTGAGAAGTTCCGGGGCCGCTGGCCTGGTGCGATGGGAGAACGTGGCCAGATCCCCGTTTAGGGTGCACACGTGTGTGAGCTTGCACAAATGGGGTGGAGCGCTGATCTCGGTGTTAAACCCTGTTGCATGTGTGCTGGGTTTACTGGTTGTGTTCTCTGTGCTCTCAGTGGGTGTGAACTGTGCCCTTTTAGGACTACATAGATTATTAAATGTCCGGCCCAATCCCCGGAAGGGTTTTATGGTAACTAACATCTGTAATTTTACCCAGTGAGACATCCTACGCGCCTCCTAGGGAGCATTTATTTTTCCCACCCACCTCCCAACCCCCCACGCCTCCGATCCCTAACGTCTGTGGTACACCCCTCCCCCCACGCCGCCCCTCCAGTCCAAATTAGAGGTCACTTATCCACAAACGCAAACTGTCCTTAACTAAAGATGTCTGATGCTGGTTCCTGGGTGTACAGGGCCTGTTCTGACCACAAAGAAGTCATAATCTGAGAGGACCTTTCTGGTAACCTGGTTCCCCATCCCTCCCGATAGCAAGGGTGAACCCTATGGGCATTCTTCCTAGAACCCCAGGAACCTGGATTAGGCAGGGACAAAATATCAGGCTTTCAGTGCTTGGTGGCCTCCAATGGCTTCCTCAGAAGCATGCTATCCTGATTTTTCTTCCTATCTTTGCTCATGGGAATGTGGGTGGACTTGTACCTATAGAGCAGTAGTTCTCAACCTGAGGGTCACAACCCCGCCAGGGGTCACATATGAGATATTTATATTATGATTCCTAACAGTAGCAAATCACAGTTATGATGTAGCAATGAAATAATTGTTTAGTTGGGGGTCACCACAGCATGAGGAGCTGTATTATAGGGTCACAGCACTAGGAGAGTTGAGAACCATGGCTCTAGAGATTTGCATGGCCACACACCCCTGAGCCAGAAGCTGCATCTGGGAAGGACCTGATTTTGACCATTCACACTCTTCTTCCTTGCTTTCTTACAAAACAAGCATTTCAATCATCCGCAGAAAGGTTGAGGGGCTTCCTGGGGCTGTAAGGAAATAAGGTTCTGCTCGGCAGAGAAACCCAGAAAGAAGAAGCAGCTCCCCAGCCTGCCTATCAGGGCAGCCATAGCATACTCCCTAGCCTTCTGTTTTCCGCCTGCCTTACTCCTAGATACCCAGAACCCAGGACAGTGGACAGAGCCGGCTCCATAATCTGTACCATCAGAGAACTAAGGGGCTGGGCCACTCCCAGCCACCACCTCTTTGGGATTTTAGAAGAAAGGAAATAACCCACTGTGTGAAGACAGAAAGCACACAAATGGCTGAAAGACAAGAGGGTCCTGAATGTTCTGCCCTCTCTTAACTAATGCCCTCAGGGGCCTTGTGTCTCCTGTCCCTCCTCAACGTCTAAACTTCAGTTCTGTCTCTGCATCATCCCACAAGCAACTCCCAAGGCCCCATATCCATCACCTCCACACCAGAACACCAGCCCTGCAGGCACCAAGATTTCTAGCTTGCCTACATCCCCTCACCTCACCAGTGCGTCCCTCAGCTTTCCAGTCCGATGGCTTTCTCCCTGATCACGTGACTTGTCTGCAACTCTCCTTGCTTAGCCAGAAGCCACAATCCACTAACCTTCCCAGCTGCCCCATCTTCCATAAAATAGGTGATAGCACAGGCAGGTTAGGAGATGTAAGACTTGGAGAAGGATGACCTTGGTCGGCCTCGAGATACAGGGGTGAGGGATAGGGTGAGATGGGAGCATGCCACACCCTGGTGCTGTATTCCGGCAGGGCTGACTTCCCAGACTCAAGCCAAATTTGCCTTAAATCGGGGGTAAGTAAGGAAGTTATTTTTTGTTTGTTTGTTTTCATTTTTGTTTTGCTCTGTTTTGATCTTCCTCTTTGTATTACTAGCATCTGGCAGAGTGTGTACCACACCCTGGATGCTCAATAAACTTTTGATGAAATGAAAACGTTATCTCCACATATGCAAACTGAACAAATGAGGAACCTAAACGTACAAGCTATCTCCTTTTCTCTTACCTTCTTCCACTTTCTTTCCAAATTCCAAATCATCCATTCCAGAGCCATCACTCCATTCATTCATTCATTCATTCATTCATTCATTCATTTATTCATTCATACACTCAAGTATTCTCTTGGTTACTAAATAAATGGTCATCTCCCAGACACATGATAAAGGTATAATTATGCCATGACTTCTATCCACTAAAAAATCTCACAGAGGAAGACAGTAAGTGAACAGATTATTCTAATACAGTGTAAAAGAGAAATAACAGAGATAGATACAATATAAGGAACTCAGGGAACATACATCAGAGGTTACAAGAGACAGGAGGACACATTCCAAGTAGAAGGAGAAGCATGTACAAAAGTCTTAGAGGGCAAAACACATAAGGAATTCACAATACTGAGCCATTGAAGTGGATGTCATTATTTTAGGAGATTTTATGGAGGAGAAAGTAAGAAAAGCTCAAGATAGGCCTCTGGGGCCTGAGAGATTGTATTTTGTGAAGTCAGGTTGAAAGGATCTCACAGAGAAGGCATATCAAAAAAGATAGAATGAAATATAAGCAAAGAGGCCATCACGCCGTCAAAGAAGAGGCTCTCAAGAATGATGGAACGGATATGCTGGTGCATGCCTAGAGCCCCACTGCGTGGAGAGCTGAAACAGGAGGTCAAGTCCAGCTGAGGCACATAGCGATATCCTGTCTCAGAGAAACCAAGAGGTGGGAGGCGGGGTGATAGAACAGCCAGGACTTCAGAGGGTTTCGGGTATGAAAAGGAATTCAAAATAAAGATTGGGGTTGACATGTAGCTCTGTGATAGGGTGCTTGCCTAGCATGTATGAGTCCCTAGGTCTGATCCCCAGGAAAGAAGAAGAAAAGAAAGAATCACAAAAGAAAAAACACACATTAAATTCGGCAGCAAGGGGACGACTGGTCAGCTTGGCACAGGGAGCGTCAGTCATGAGCAGGAGGTAAAGCAGGACGGCTATAGGTGAGTCATGATTGACATCATCCAGACTGGAGGCTTGAGTCTGGTATTTGGAAGGTCTTCCTGTTTCAGAAGAGCTTGCTCCTGCCTGCACACACTATATTTAGTCTCTATCACCAGGAGAAATTTCCAGGGAATCAGAAACAAAATAAAAGTTTAAAATATGACTAGTCCAGGGTGCTTTAGTACTAATAAAATATGAAAAGGAAATGCCATGCATATTTAGCATTAGAAATGTGTTGAAAAACTATGCTTGGACCATTGGTGAGGTAAGAAGAGTTAAACTTGAGACTCCTAGAATAAGTTGATGTCCTAAAGAAGGGCTCCCTGATGATAGCGCACAAGAGCCTGGCAGATGAAATGGCTAATCTTCTGAGGAGAAAAGCACTTTCAATTTTCTGGTATTAAAACCAATCAAGATGAATGAATAGGCGTCTTGATACATGCCTGTAACCTCAACATCTGGGATGTTGATGAAGATGGGTTACGAGTTTCAGATCAGTCTGAGCTACACAGTGAAGCGCTATCCCAGGCAGCAAGAAGAATTAACAAAAAGGGGGGGGGGGAGGGGGAAAAAAGGATCGATAAGTAGATATACAAGGACACAAATCACCATGAATGAGAGTCGGCCGGGCCGTGGTGGTGAACACGCCTTTAATCCCAGCACTCAGGAGGCAGAGGCAGGTGGATCTCTGTGAGTTTGAGGCCAGCCTGGTCTAAGTTCCAGGACAGCCTAATCCTCTCCAGTCTTAGATGTTTTCTAAAACTAATAAATACACAAAAGTATTAACAAACAAGAAACAGAAAAAGACGGTCTAATGTGCATAATTGGTAGTAAAAATAGAGTCCACCAAAGACAAAGTGAACCCTTAAAGGCAGAGAGACACGGACCTCCTACTGTTAGACGACAGTAATGGTAAGAACCATTAGGAAGCTGAGCAGGTCCTCTCAAGAGAGCAACAAAGATTACTCCCAACTAAGAACATTTTGCCTGGTAAAACAGACTTTCTTTTTTCTCTTTTTTGTTTCTTAAGACAGGGTTTCTCTGTGTAGTTTTGGCTGTCCTGAAATTCATTCTATAGACTAGGCTAGCCTTAAACTCACAGAGATCGGCCTGCCTCTGTCTCCTTAGTGTTGGAGTGCTGGGATTAAAGTCATGTGCCACCCTGAAGACTTTCATACTGAGAATGAAATAAAGATATCAAATGAAACAAGACCTGGGGTTTCCCACGAACAGTAAAGGAACATCTCACAGAAATACATAACAGAAACACAGAAAAATTATTCCAAAAGGAAGGTCTGAGAAACAAGGACAAGCAAATAAATGAGTAAGTAGACTCGAATAATGTCTTATAAAATGATAGTGGTTAGTCTGCAGGCCTCAAAACCTCAGAAGAAAAATTAGAGGGCTTAGGTTGGGAGGATTTATCAGAGTCAAACTATTTCAACGTACTTGAATACTTTAGGAATTCTTTGGCTAAAATAGTAACTTCACGTTTTAGTAAGCATTAAGGGAGAAGGTATGAATAACTACTAAAAGATCAGAAATGCAAGCTCAAACCTGGCTACATAAGAAATTACAGCTTGAACTGCATGAGAAACTATATCAAATTATACTTTTACCATGTGTGTATACATACACACACAGAGTATATCTACTAGTATTACACAATCCATGTGATGAAACTTTCATTATATATTTTATATGTTATATATATTTAATTCACCGATAAGGAAGGAAACATATTAAGGCTACAAATACAAATTCAAAGCGTTCTTAAACTTCCAAGAAAAGAGAAAAAGAGGGTAAATAAAATGTGAGCTTATATGATAGAAAGCAAAAAGTTAAATGATAGGGAGGGAAAAAGCTAAATGACCAAAATTGTCCAGTTAAAATACAGAGATAGGTATTTTAACTGGCATATGACTTGTTCAAATCTTTAAAAAATATATAATCTTTAAAAATCACAAGATCTTTAAGAATCTTACCATATGCCACTTAATTGAGAAAACAATGGTTTGGAAGAGTTGGCAGTAAAGTTACAGGAAAAGGCCAACCAAGCAAATGTGAAAAGGAACTAGGTAGATGTTTACAAACAAATGAACCATAGGCTGGGCATGGTGGCACACACCTGCAATCCTAGCTGCTGTTATGTTGGGCAGGAGGGTCAAAAGGTCAAGGTCTATCTGGGCTACATTGTGAATTCAAAGCCAGTCTGGACAACTAGGCAAGATATTGTCTCAAAATAAACTCAAAAGGGTGAGGAGAAGGACTAGGGTAACTCAGTGGTCGAGTACCTGTCTAGCAACACAGGCCCCATGTTCACCTCCCTAGAACTGCAAATAATACTATAAAGCAAAGAGGAAGTCTAGAGAGATGTGCAACTCAGTGCATAGCCTCACGTCTCGCTTGTCTGAGACAGCAGTAGCTACTCCTGTCATTATTAGCATGCATTTTTTTTTACTGATCTGTTTTTCAGTGCTAAAACAAAGCATCTGAAGCAGGTAACCCTCAAAAAGAAAAGAGGTAGATTTGACTCACAATTCTAGAGGCCCAACACTGATGACAATTACAAAAGCGTTTGTGGGAGCGAGAGATTGTCACTAAACAGGAAGCCACAGAGTAATTTGGGGTCAGGCTCAGGCTCTTGTGTTCATTTGCTCTTAGAAGAACCAGGAGATCAATAGTCCCATGCAAAGGCATCTTCTTGCATGAATACCACCAGCCTTGTGAGCAGATTAATGGAGGCAAATCATCTCAGCACATTGCAAAACAAATACTTGTAAAATTTGGTGTTTATTTTTAAGTTTTTAGTGAAGTAGAAAAGAGAACAATTAGAGGAAACTTTTAAAGCCTGATAAATAACATGTACAAAAAACAACAGTTCACATCAAAACATTAACAGTCATACATCAGAAATTATCCCTTTAAAAATAAAGATGTAAATACAGATGCTTGCAGCCACGCCCGTATGCAATATTGATGAAGCAAGAAAAAAAAAAACAATAAAGGTTAAAAGTAAAAACTAAATTGTCACTTTAAATTAGACAATTTCCCTTTGTAGCAAACATAGCCATCCACTGGCAACTAAGTGACTTAAAACAATCACAATTTTATTTGCTTGGCTCCTCATCTTAACAATTAGGGTTGGACTCAAAAGAAGCAGTTCATTTGCTCGAGCTTCCTGAGGTCATTTATACGAGTGTGTCATCTAGCAGCTTGAATCGGAGCTGGATGACTGAACCGTGTCACATGTCTAGTGGCAGATGCACAAGTAGGTTTAGGACTCCCTATCTATAGTAGTTGATCTTTGTTCTCTGTGGCTAAATCAAGCCACCAGTCCCAAAGTCATGGGTTGAGACACAGTTGCAAAATTTGCTTGTTTTCTTAAAGCTTGGTCCTGAGAGCTAGTCAGCTTTATTTCTGCTGTATTCTGTTGGTTAAAGCAAATCACAAAGCCATCCCATTGTCATGTGGTTTCTTTTCTTTAAAACATAAAATAAAATATTCCAGGCGGTGGTGGTGCATGCCTTTTATCCCAGCACTCAGGAGGCAGAAGCAGGTGGATCTCTGAGTTCAAGGCCAGCGTGCTCTACAGAGTGAGTTCCAAGACACGTTTTGCTTTGTGAAGAAGTCAGAGGACAATTTTGGGGAGTCAGTTTTCTCCTCCCGCCATGGGTCCAGGAGAACAAACCCACATAGTCAGGCTTGTGGAACAGCGTTTTTACCTGGCTCCACTTTGTGGGTTCCAGTTTCCTTCTTGATGAGAGGAGGCAAACTTGGCAAAGGAGTAAGTGTAAGATGTAGCGGGAATTACTACAGCTACTTTTGAAAATAATCGGCAGTGTGCTGTGGGATAACGCTTTTATATCCTGTAAAGATTTGTCACTCTTATTGGTTTAATAAAATGCTGATTGGCCAGAAGCCAGTCAGGAAGTATAGCCTGGGCGACCAGACTAGGAGAATTCTGGGATGAGGAAAGCCTCAGTCTGCAGTTGCCACCAGACGCAGAAGAAGCAAGATGAAAAGGCTGCCCTGAGAAAAAGTACCAAGCTTCGTAGCTAAATATAGATAAGAATTATGGGTTAATTTAAGTTGTAAGAGCTAGTTAATAATAAGCGTGAGCTGATAGGCCAAACAGTTTATAATTAATATAAGCCTCTGTGTGTTTCTTTGGGACTGAACAGCTGCAGGACTGGGCAAGACAGAAACTTCCTTCTATAGCAGTACAAAGTCTAACACATTAACTAAAACACAACTAATGTGTAAGATTTACAGGGAGCAAATTATAAAACCTGAAATGAACCTATTCATAAATAAGAAGACTATGTGTGTTGTGTATCAGAATACCTAAGACTAAGTAATTTCTAAAGCTGGCAGACTTACAAGCTGGTGTTGGCACACACCTTTAATCCCAAAACTCAAGAGGCAGAGGCAGAGGCAGGTGGATCTCTGTGAGTTTAAAGCCAGCCTGCTCTACAAGAGCTAGCTAGTTCCAGGACAGGCTCTAAAGCTACAGAGAAACCCTGTCTCAAAAACAAAACAAAACAACAACAACAATGTTGTGTGGAGTGGAGGGCCGCTTCCCGCCACTTGGCTAGCTTTACCCGAAATAATTACACGGAAATTGTATTCTTTTAAACACTGCCTGGCCCATTAGTTATAACCTCTTATTGGCTAGCTCTTACATATTGATCTAACCCATTTCTAATATTCTGTGTAGCACCACGAGCTGGCTTACCAGGAAAGATCTTAACCTGCGTCTGTCTGGAGTGGGAGAATCATGGCGACTGCCTGACTCGGCTTCTTTCTCCCAGCATTCTGTTCTGTTTGCTCCGCCTACCTAATTTTCTGTCCTATCAGGCCAAGCAGTTTTCTTTATTAGTTAACCAATGAAAGCAACAGATAAGATACAAGACCCACCTCCATCACAACAACAACAACAACAACAGCAAAAAGAATGTAGACTTATTTCTTACAGTTTTGGAGACTGGAAAAGTCAATATTAAAGTCCCTATAATGGTTACAGTACTTCTTGCTGAATGATTCCAGGCTTTGGGGAGGATTCATTCAAATAAAACTTGAAGGTAGTTGTACTGGCTAGTTTTTACATAAATTTGACACATCATCTGGAAGAGGGCATCTTAATCAAGAGGCTATCTCCTTAAAATCTGCTGTAGGTGCTGGGCGGTAGTGGCATATGTCTTTAATCCCAGCACTTGAGAGGCAGAGGCAGGCGGATCTCTGTGAATTCAAGGCCAACCTGGTCCACAATACAAAATTCAGGACAGCTAAGACTGTTACAAAAAGAAACCCTGTCTTGAAAAAAATCAGAGAGAGGGAGAGAGAGAGAGAGAGAGAGAGAGAGAGAGAGAGAGAGAGAGAGAAAGGAAAGATCCCTTGTAGGCAAGTCTTTGGGCATTTTCTTAATTTTTAATTAATTAGGGAGGGCCCGGTCCTTTATAGGTGCCACAACCCCTGGGCTGCCCCTAGGCTGGGTTCTATAAGAAAGCAGAATGACCAAGCCAAAGGGGCCAAGCCTCCATGACCTCTACATCAGCTCCTGCCTCCAGGTCCCTGCCCTGGTTGAGTTCCTGTCCTGACTTTAGATGGTGAACTGTGCTGTGGAAGTGTACGCCAAGTGAACTCTTTCCTCCCTAGTTGCTGTTGGTCATGGTGTTTCATCGCAGCAATAGAAACGCTGACTCAGACAGTAGTGCTGTTCATAACAGAAGACGAAAGGGAACCGTTTGACCAGGCACTACACTGTGAAGAAATAACCAGGAACTCTTCTGGAAAGAAAGCATCATGGAATGTCATATTGCCTAATGGCATCCAATTCACTATCCTTGTTTCCTTGGACCCTCTTTAGAAAAGTCCTTCTTATGACCCAAGCCCTCTTATTGAGATACCACATAACAGAACGAATATAAAGTTTATATCTATAGAAGACACCAGCCTTTGAAATCTCCAGTCAGGCAATGTATAGTGTATGTGTGACCCATAATTACTTGGAAAAAAATGGAGGTGATGTGGAGTTGAAAGAAGAGTGGGGTTGCAGCCTGTAAGATGACTTAAAGAGTAGGGAAAGGCCCTTGCTCTAGCCTGACAGCCTGGGACCTTCAGGGTAGAAAAAGAGAATCAACTCCTACAAGGTGTTCTTTCATCATCAGCTGCTTCCACTTTGGGGCTCACATGCACGTGTGTACACACACATACACACACAAAATACATTCCAGTAACGAAATTTTAATAGAGTGTTTCTATGTATATACAGATGTGATTTCATGCCGCACACCGCGGCCCCTGTCTCCTCTCTATGCGCTAGAACACAGTTTGCGAGCTTCCGACAAGGGGCTGGAGGTTGAGGAAACACACGCAGAGACAGACCGACACACAGACCTTCAATCACTGGTACCAAAATCCCATCTTTAATAGCACCATGGAGGCTTAATTACCGTGCAGTCAATGGCCAACAGGTGAAAACCCCATCCTCTGATCCTCTAGGCTAGGCACAGCTTCTAGGGACTTCAATTAGAAGGCTCTAGACAGGAAAGAGCAGCTGGAAGCCAGGAACTCAATTGGTCCCAACAATTTTGGCCTCGGGGAAAGGACAAGGCACTAAGAGATAAGTTAAACCAGGAAAATAACATCAGGACACTATTCCTAGCCAGCAAAGAAGAAGTCATTATTATTCCCTGGGTTGACTCAGTTTCCCTCTAGTCATTGGTGGCTTGGGACAAAAATAAAAACTTACAGAGATTGACAGCAACCTGACTTGTGCAAAAGGGAAGAAAAGAGGGACTGGAGGGATGGTTTAGTAGTTAAAAATACTGGCTGCTCTTGCAGAGGACTAGGGTTCAATTCCCAGCACCTATATGTTGGCTCACAATTGTAACTCCAGTTCCAGGGACACAATACCTTCCGAGGGCACTGCAGGTATGCGAAGTCCAGAAATAAGGCAGTTAATACCTCTGCACATAAAATGTAAACAAATATTTTTAAGAAAAGGAAAGAAGACACAACAGATAAGATACCCCAGTATAATAGATACTGATAATAGATAATAGATACCCCAGTGTACCTAGGGTTGGCTGTGCTGACCAGAAAGAGAGCTGTGCTGTACCTGTACCCAGGACATCTAAATGTCAATCAATACATATCTGGTTTTTAAAAACATACTTAAATATCCTGGGTACAGCATTGCCCTTAGAATGTTTTATAAGTAAAGAAATGGCCTCAGAGAGGTAGCACAATTTATTTAAGTCACTTGTTGAGTAGAATAGACACTTATCTGTCTCTGGCTTCAAATGCCACCTGAGTTTGCACTTTGACTCTGACAACTTGGGCAAGAGTCCCAGCTGTACATGTATAAAACACTACAAAGAAGCAGGAACCAGAATTAAAGAGAAATTTGCTCTGAAGGGCCACTCGGAAGAGGACATGGTCCTTTTCCTCTTGTCTCTCTCTTTCAAACAGCCAAGAACAAGTCGCTCACAAATCACTAGCAGGAGAGGTGAAGGAAGGTCCAGTCAAACTGGTCCCTGGGCTTGCATGTCAATAGACCAAGCAGTAAACTTCCCTAAAATAGAAACACGAGCTGGCTCCCATGCATCCACCTCAACCCGTGACTCATGTGGTCAGCTCTTCCTTAGCTCATGGAAATGAGACAATCTGAGAGTTAAAGTGCCAGGTTGCTGGAAATGAACGTGCATCCCCGAATTCCCCCGGATGCCTTCGGAATATTAATGTCCTGCAGGAAGGACTCACAGTCAGTATTCCCTCTGACCTCTTCAATTTTCAATAGGTGGCCCTTTAGAATATTGAAGAGATAATAAACTGTTTCAAAAGCAGCTGTAATTATGGTACAGGACATGCCTCTAGGTAGCGGCCACTCCTCAGCTGCCACAGACTCTGGCTCCGTTCCCCATGCTCCTTGTCTCCCTTGACCATTCTACTCAACAGAGCACAGGCCAGGGAATAATTCTGAGCTCCTTTGAGACGGACATTTTTCTTTTTTGGGGGTGGGTATGTACCATCTTTCCGAATTATAGAAACTGAATCGAATCAAGTTGATATTGGAGCAGTAGCAGAGCACTTGTCTGGGAAAGGGCTGCTGCTGACAGCATTCCGGTGGAACTCAGCCGCCCTTGGGGAATCCCAGGTTAGCCGCGAGTTCATTGAATCCGCCTGTCACACCCTTTCCTATCCAATCTTTGGCTGACTTCATCCATATAAGTGTACTTTTCATCAGTCTGACCTCACACATACCTTGCCCCATAAACCCTCCACAGAGAAGTCACAGACTTGGCGAATGCCCTTAGTGTTTCCATTTTTTCTTTATTTTGTGGTTTTTTTGTTGTTGTTTTGCAGACAGGGTCCAGCCTGGACTGGACTCAAATTCATGATCCCCTGTTTGGTGGGATTACAGCCATGTGCCTGCCATCCACACCTGCTATGCTTGCATTTCTGAAATCGCGTGTCCTATTCCGACCCCAATCGCTGTCCTTCCAGCCCAGTCACTCTATTGCCTCTACTTCATCTACTCTGTAGCCCATGGAATCACTCAGTTTGTTGAGAAGGCAGCATTTTCTTTCACAGATTCTATCTTAATCAGTCTTGGTCTGTCTCAGGAGAGAGAAAGGAAGCAGCGAAGGCGGCCTTCTGCTTGGTCAGTTGTTAGGGTTGGAGCTGACCCTGAAGCTCAGTAGGGAGGGGGGAGGAAGGGAGAAGGGTTAGCTGGGTTAGGGGCCTCCAGAGAAGCTGGCCAGAACAATTGAGAACAAAGGCTGGACACTCTTCCGCTGAGGCCCAGAGCCTGGCCTTGGCCTTCCGTGAACAGCTCTAGGAAATGGCTGAGATTCCAGATTTGAAAGGAAGAGACTGGTAAACAGGAGCCGGGCTGAGAAGAGAGCAGCCTCTCTGGGTTTTAGGGAGGGGCCAACCTAGTCATCTGGGTGCCACAAAGCTTGTTTGCTTATGTAGATGCAGAGGAGAGGTGTCGGGTCAGGCAAGACGCTGAGAAGGCTTCCTTCCAACCATCTTTGTGAGGCCTGAAACTCAGCCCCGCTGATGATGCTTCAGACAGCTTCATTGATAGGATGTGCATAAAAATCAGCCAAACGGATTGTCACTCATGTGTCAACACTGTCTGGGTTAAGTAGTTTTATGTCTAATCTCATTCCATTTTTACTCTAGATCTCAAGGTGGGATATATTACTAATATTCCCAATATACAGAGAAGGGAACTGACTTTGAGGATGAAGGAATCTGCCCAAGACCCCACAGAAGTAATTTTCAAATCTTTTGGGGGAAAAAAAACCGTAGACACGGTCCATGGTGTTTTCACACCTTGTTTTCAAGGCTCTGGGTCATTCCTGTGTTCTAGTCTCCTGAGGCTCAGTCTATCTGTTCCTAGCAAATGGACCAAGAATACATACTGCTCCCCTTCCTCATTGATTTCTTGGCTTGCAACCCCTTTGGACTCTGTCTTCAGCTCCTCACTCCTCTATGTGAGACTCCACCTCTGATCCTCATCTCCCTATTAGGTGGTTGTCCAATGGAAAAGGATAGAGACCAAGACTTAAGCATAAACTTCAAATAGAGCTGTGGGGTTGGAGGAGTAAGAGTGTGGATACTATTACGGTCAGTGTGAGGATTTCATTTAAGAAACCCTAAATCAGACGTGAGGTAACCCTTAGTGCTGAAGTTGGTGTCCAGGGTTACAGCTGAAGTGTAGAGGTCGGAGAGTTTCTCACCTCTGGTCCCCTCCCAGTTCTAAGGCACGGAGGGCCAGGCAGGAAGCATCCGTTTCCTCAAAGCCGCTTCCCTACTGGGACAGAGTCTCAGTCACAAACAACTACCGCCACCCACCCCTCCCCTCCTTCCCTTACTGCTGTGAGCTCGGAGCAGTGGGACAAAGTGCGTGGGACAAGGAAAGCAGCTGAGGGAAGCCATGGGCTCTGGAGGAGTGGGGCTCCTGGGGACTGGGTGGCCTCTGCCTCTACTGCTTCTTCTCATCGTAGGTGAGTGGGGCCCTCCCTCTTCTAGTCCACGCTCCTGGACTCCTGGCTGGATTCACGGCCTGGATCCCAGGCCAGCAGAACAACAGAGGATCTCTTGTCATTAGCACTGGGAATAACAACGACGGTGGTGGTGGTGGGGTGTGGGCATGGGCATGGCTGTGTTCACAGAGACAGCTGTGTAGACCCTGGCCTGAAGATGCTGACCCTCTCCCCTCCCGCTAGCTATTTGGAAATAGATGTCCGGTAATATAAGCCAATCGGGCAGACTCCTACACAAGACGCAGAAGGGTGCAGTTCAGGGAGTCTCTCCCTTCTAGGAGGCAAGGCTCTGGATTCTTCACCTCAGATCCTAGTTCACCCCCAAGACCAGCTACTTCAGGGCTCTGGCCCAGCCACGATGAGTTGCAGAGCCTCGGGCCAACCGCCTCCCACTATCCGCTGGCTGCTGAATGGACAGCCCCTCAGCATGGCGACCCCAGACCTACACTACCTTCTGCCTGATGGGACTCTCCTGCTACATTGGCCTGCTGTCCAGGGACGCCCCCAACATGACCAGAACAGCCTCTCAGCACTCCTGGGTGTCTACACTTGTGAGGCCAGCAACCCACTGGGCACAGCCGTGAGCCGGGGTGCTAGGCTGTCTGTGACTGGTGAGGCTTGGGAGGGTAGGCCCAGGGTGAAGCAAAGCTAGGTTGAGCTGCTCGTGTCCAGGGAAATACGAGGGGTTATCTGTAAAGGGAGGCCTGGCCTGGCGGAGGTGGAGGGGGGGATCCTTGGGAGGGAGAACTTGGTTAAGTTGGACATAGAAGGCCAAGGAAATGGGTATAGCTGGGTATAGCAGAATGGGGTAGGCAAGCTAGGAGATGCCAAAGAGGGACTCGGGGGAGGGAAGACATGATTCCTATTGACCCGATGTTCTCCTAACAGTCCTCCAGGAGGACTTCCAGATCCAGCCTCGGGACACAGTGGTCGTGGTGGGTGAGCGGTTGGTTCTTGAGTGTCGGCCACCCTGGGGCTACCCAAATCCTTCAGTCTCGTGGTGGAAAGATGGGAGACCCCTGTCCCTACAGCCAGGAAGGCACGCAGTAAGTGAAGCCCCCGTTCCCGGGAACTGCTTTTCCCATACTTCATCATGTCCTGGGCACACCAAGCAACTGACATGCTCTCCGGGGACATGTTCCCTGGCAGGTCTGAGACCTCAGGTTGCTCTCCAGCCTCTGAGCTTTCCCTCACATTGAAGCCTTCACGGAGTATCTGTACCGACAGGTGGCTGGGGGTTTCCTGACGGTGGCAAGAGCAGAGAAGAATGACACGGGGACCTATGTGTGTATGGCCACCAACAGTGCAGGACAACGGGAGAGCCGAGCAGCCAGGGTGTCTGTCTGGGGTAAGAACAGGAGTCAGCTGAGAGCCGACAGAAGGGCTCAGGAGATAATTCAGTGGGTCAAGAGCTTGCTTCACGTATGTGAAGGCTTGAGTTCAGATCCCTGCACCCACATAAAAGCTGAGCCTGGCAGGGTGTGTCTATAATCCAGGTACTGGGGTGGAGTGGAAACAGGTGGGTTCTAGAAGCCAGCCAGCCAGTCTTTTGTGGTGAAATCCAGGCTCAATAAGAGATCCTGTCTCAAAGGGGGAAAAAAAACCAATAAGGAGAGCAATAATAAAGACTCTACTGTCAACTTTTGGTTTCTATATGCATATTCACCCAAGTGCAAACGTATGAGCATATACTTAAACCCACACAAAACATCTAAGGTAAGGTAGGGGACTCCAGTTTGTGAGGTGGTCAGTGATGGGGTTTGGGTATATGGGGCTCAACCTAGGATTGGGATCCAAGTGGTGAGGCCTCCTTGTGTGAGGCTAGAATGGATACAGGAGTATTCTAGACCTGATCTGGGAGACAAATTTGTCCATGCTGAAGGTATGTTCCTCTCCTCCATCCCACCCTCGTGTTCCTCTACAGAGTCACAGAACCACAAGGAATATTTGGAACTTCTGGCTGTTCGCATCCAATTGGAAAACGTGACCCTGCTGAACCCGGAACCTGTGAAAGGCCCCAAGCCTGGACCAACTGTGTGGCTCAGCTGGAAGGTGAGGCAGAGGACCCAGGAAGTGAGAACCTATCCAGATGAGGGCTCTCACGAACTTTCCAAGCACTTATCCCTACTCCAACCTCTTCCCAGGTGAGCGGCCCTGCTGCGCCTGCTGAGTCCTACACAGCCTTGTTCAGGGCCCAGAGGACCCCCAGGGACCAGGGATCTCCATGGACAGAGGTGCTTCTGGGTGGCTTGCAGAGTGCAGAGCTTGGGGGCCTCCGCTGGGGCCAAGACTACGAGTTCAAAGTAAGACCTTCCACTGGCCGGGCTCGAGGCCCCGATAGCAACGTGCTGCTCCTGAGGGTGCCGGAACAAGGTCAGGGAAGGAGCCTAATTGACGCTGGGGGGTGGGATGGGTTCTTATCTATCCCAGTCCCATCTGGACATGCTGGGGGTGGGTGTCGAGGTGACTCCTCTTCTGCGTGGTGAAGCAAACAGCTGTAAGAAGTGTCATTCCTTGTAGAACTCTGATCCTCCATCCCCCAGTGCCACTCCAGACCCTCACATGGTGTCCTCTCCTTTAGCAGTTCTGTCTCTTCCTTTTCTGCAGTGCCCAGTGCCCCGCCTCAAGAAGTGACCCTAAAGCCTGGCAATAGTAGCGTCCTTGTGAGCTGGGCTCCACCACCTCCCGAAAACCACAATGGTGTCATCCGTGGATACCAGGTAGTCTACAAAATGATGCTGACCTGCATACTCCGCTCCCCTCGAGTCCCACATACCTTTGCTTTGGCCGCTACAAAACAGCATCTGAGCCCCCCAAAAAGGAAGAAATTTTGTTTTTGTGGAGCATATGTAAAAGGGCCTACTTAGTCCTCCAGATCTTGTCAAGTGTTTTATAAGCTGCTGTCTCATTTCTTCTCACCAACAGCCTAGGTTTTTACCTCCAATTTATACATGGAAAGGCAGGTTATGATCATAGATGGAAGAAACAGAACAGAAATCAAACGTTGGGCTGATTTGATCAAATCAAAACTTAAACTGGGTCAGACCTAAGTCTTTAAGCAGGCATGTGTGTACTGGACTGGCAAGAAAAGAATCACCTGGGAACTTGTTAGGAAGGCAGACTCTCCAGTTCTTTCCCAGGTTCCCTGAATCAGAAAGTGAAAACTGAGCTTGGTACCTCTTTTTCAGCAAGCCTCGAGGTCACTCGAAAGCACCATGAACCACTGGTCTTGGGTACATTTTGGCAGATTATCTTTGCCATTCTGTCGTCTAGAAAGAAGTCTCTCACTTGGTAGAGGAGGAGGCATAGGGACTGTGGTGTTGTTTTGTTGGTCAGCCCCCAGGAAGTGTCAGGCTTAGGAGGGCCGCACGGCCATCTGCAGATGAAGGGCTTGCTGCTGGGATGGTCCTAGGGCCAGTGGCTCACCTTCGTTTGTGCCCCAGGTGTGGAACCTGGGCAATACCTCACTGCCCGCTACCAACTGGACTGTCATGGGTGAACAGACCCAGCTGGAGATCTCCACACGAGTGCCAGGCTCCTACTGTGTACAAGTGGCTGCAATCACTGGTGCCGGGGCCGGAGAGCCCAGTAACCCTGTCTGCCTCTTTTTAGGTGAGAGAAAGGTCTTATCCATATCTTCAGCCCCCATGTCATCCTCCTGTCTCTGTTCCTGTTACACCTCCAGCTCCTCTCTCTTGTCTCTGGGTCCCCCATTGCCCCACTGGCCCTCTCTCTGAGCTCCACTTCCCATACAGAGCAGGCCATGGAGCAGTCAGCTCGAGACCCCAGTAAACATGCTGTCTGGACCCTGGATCAGCTGAGAGCCATCTTGAGAAGACCAGAAGTCATTGCCAGTGGTGCTGTCCTGCTCTGGCTGCTGCTATTAGGCCTTGCTGTGTGTATCTACAGACGCCGCAAAGCTCGGCTGCACCTGGGCCCAGGTGAGAGGGGAGAACCCGTGTGTATAGATCTCGCTGGGTCCAGACAGAATAGCACAGGGGCTTCGATCTCTAGAAAGACTCTGGGATCTTCCTTTATCTGTCCCTCCCATTTTTTTCCAGGTCTGTACAGATACACCAGTGAGGATGCCATTTTAAAACACAGGTGAGAGGCCACGAAGGAGTCCCGAGGAAGGGCAGAGAGGTCAGGGTGAGTGGAGTCTCAGCAGAGAACTGGATGGCGTTTCAGTCTACCCTCCTACCAGGCAGCTTAGGATCCTCGTACCTGAAGCCCTCCTGGACTCTGTGTGACAATGACTCTCTTTCACTGTAGCTCCTTGGCAACCAAGCAACCTGAATCATAAAACCTAAATGTTTTTGCCAAAGGCTTCACAGTTGACCTCCTGGCCACCAAGCTGTTGTTCTTGTCGCCTACTCTCGCTACTCCTGCTGTTAAGTGACTAGTAACTGGCAGGAGATGGCCAGCTCTAGTGCCTTGATTCCCTTGTGTTCCCAGTGTCTACCTGACAGGGTTTTTGCATTCTGTATATTGTCTGTCTCTTGAGACATCCACTTGTCTTGCACAAGCTGTACACTTCCAGCAGGGGGCGATCAGCACCTAGGTCATAGATCCTTACTCATTGTTCCAAACCAGGGCCAAACAATAGGTACCTCGGCTCCAACTGCTTGATTACCAGAGCTAGTCTGTACTCATGAGACAAGATCCTAATAAAACAAAAAGCCATTCTCCCTACAGCCCCCCTCTCCCCCCCACAACATTGACTGCGTTTCACAGTAGAAAACGTTTCTTCTCCTTGTCAACTTCATTAGTCTTTGTGCTTTGGGTCTGAATTATTTAAGAAGCATTTATTGAGTACCTACTGTGTACTGGATACATCCCCCATCCCCACCCTCCCCCCCCCCCCGGCCTGGCAGGTTCCTTTCAACAAGGTTCCAAGCTGCCTGGCATCATGGCTTGAGTTTTTCCTTTCTCTGACTTCTTCTCTCTTCCAGTTATCTCCTGCCTCCTGAACTTTGTCAGCTCTGCTTCCCGGGACAGCTTCCTTTGTTCTCAAGAACAATTTCTATTCAGATCAGTTCATCCATTCCTTTAGAATAGTCTCCACCCACTAGAAACTGGCAGACAGGCAGAGACAGGCAGGAGAATGACCTGGAGTTGGATGTATTGTATGACCCAGACACAGGGAGGGGGCTAGAGAATCCAAAGAAAGAGGAGCCTACACACACCCTATGGAGAAGAGTGTGGAGTGGGAGGAATCAGTTGCTCTATTCCCAGGGAAACATAAACTGTGGTTCTGACTGGGATATATGGAATCAGAACAGAGGACAAGGTTGGAAAGCCACCGTGGCATAGGAGATACCGAGGCAGGCGTCTGAACTCTATCTTGGTAAAGAGGGAGTGACTGAAGGCTCTAGGCAGAAAAGTCGTTTTATCAAAGTCGCTGCTCTTGAAGGATTATTCAGGTTTCTGGAAACCAAGAATCACCACAGCAAACTTCTATTCTGCCAGCAGAGGGACTTAGAATTTCCTTGGCTCAGCTCACAGCACCAGTCTTATATGTGGGCTCTCTTTGTTGCTACTTAACAGTTGAGGAAACAGCGTGGCTCAGAGAGACTATTAGATTTATTCCTTTGGGTTGTACAGCTAAACTATGGCAGGCAGGGATTTCCAGTCCATGTTTGCCTGGCTCTATTTTGTTCTTTTTCATCTCTGTATCCATAACCGGTCTCTCTCCTAAGATCCCCCCTCCCCAGCTCTGGACAACTCAGATAGAAAGATGAGGGGCACCAGATCAGAGGACCAAACACTCATTTCTTCCCCGACTGCTGTCCTCAAAGTGGAAGTCTTAACTAATTTGATTCCTATTCTTCTCTGCCTTGCCCCTGCCACCGCTACCACTACCCCAGGATGGACCACAGTGACTCCCCGTGGCTGGCAGACACCTGGCGTTCCACCTCTGGCTCCCGAGACCTCAGCAGCAGCAGCAGCCTCAGCAGTCGGCTGGGAGTGGACCCTCGGGACCCACTGGACGGCAGGCGCTCCTGTGACTATACCTCCTGAAAAGGGACCTCGGGGATGGAGAGGGAGGACAGAGTGCAATGTCCTCACCATAACTCCTTTTGTGTCCTTTATGGCAGTGATCTCCTGGGACCCCCGGAGCCCTGGTGTGCCCCTGCTTCCCGACACCAGCACTTTTTACGGCTCCCTCATCGCAGAGCAACCCTCCAGTCCTCCAGTGCGGCCAAGCCCCCAGACACCAGCTGCTAGGCGCCTTCCATCCAAGTTGGCCGGAAACTCCAGCCCTTGGGCCAGCTCAGATAGTCTCTGCAGCCGCAGGGGACTCTATTCCCCGCGCATGTCTCTGGCCCCTGCAGAGGTTTGGAAAGCCAAAAAGAAGCAAGGTAAGAGTGGTGAGAAAAGCCATGTTCTGGGACAGATGGGGGTGGGATTAAGGAGAGGTCCGCTGACCTTAAGCTGGGTGAGGGCTGAGCACCATCCCCAATCTTCCATTATCTCCCAGTGGACGCAAACCTCTAACTCCACCCACGGAGCACTCAGCTGGGTGTACCCTCACCACGGGGTTTCTCTAGAGCAGTGGGCCTTGGCTCTGCAGTCAAGTTGACTTAGAGAACATTTAACAAGCGCCATTGCATGCCAGGTGTGGAGGATACAAGACACATTAGGCACGCAGGTTTCTTTTTTACGAACTCCATCGTGCTGACCAACAAACTGGAGCCTGGCCTAAGGTCACCAGAGCTGGGAAGAGCCTCAGGTTTTCCAGAACGTGTACCCCACACGTTATACACTATCTGCTTGGGCCCTGACTCTCATTTATCTTCTTAGAGGGCAGTGTGTGTATGCACAGATTCTGGACTCGCAGACCGTCCAAGGATGAAAACATCCTTCGAGGGACGCTGGGCCCAGTCCACTGTAATAAGAAGAGATACCTATAATACTTTTGGAATGGATTTAACTCATTACTCCCAGCTGCCTGTATTGACGTCCCAGAAGGGGACAATGACAATCTCCACTTCTCAAACAACGACCAGTGGCTAGCTGCTTTTCTTATTTGTTGTCATGTTTGCTCCCCGAGGTGGACGTGGCTTCTCTAAATTTACACAGAGGAAAAGATTGACAGAATATTGGGTAACTTGTCCAAAATTACAAAATAAGCTGTAGAGCTCAACTTTGAAGCCGGGGGGATCTGTCTCTCAAGGCTACCGACTTCCCTGGGAATCACTTAGGAAGGTCCCTGCTTTGGAGACATGGCACAGCACTCTGCCTGCCGTCGTACGGACTTTCTGAACTGCTCGGAGAGACTTGGCAGATGTTGTTTTCAAGCAGAACAAACCCAACTTCAGTAAAAAAGACACAGGTGGATTAAGAGTAATTAATACGGGCCCTTTTCTGTGGCTGTAAATATTAATAAGCTGCCCCTCTTTCCCATTTTGCTCGGGGCTATTGCAGTATCAATCTTGAGTGGTAATGAAATGCTAACTAGAAAGAGATGGGGTCATAAACTCAGCAGTGAAGCCGTCAGTTGGCATGCATTGGGTCCTGGATTTAATCCTCAAAACCAAGCAAACAAACAAACAAAAATTCTTGCACAGAGAGCCACAAGGGTTTCAGCGAAATGTGTACTCTCTCTTGGAACGTTAACAGTTCTAGAAAAAGATGGACTATTTTCTACAGCCACTTATTTCTCTCCTCCCTTCCTCCCTCCTTCCTTCCTTTTCCTCTTTGATGGTAAAGTTTGAACCCAGGGCTTCATACATGCTAAGCATGTGCTCTACTTTGAGCTATACCCTCATTTTTACGGCCATTTCATGGGACGCATCCAGTTCTGCCAAGGGGCTTCCTAGTCTGAGGATGAGGTTTTCACTTGGCTCTGTCTCACCTTGTTCCCATCTCCCCATCTCCCCAGTCAAGAAACAGTCAAGTATCTCAGGACAAGGCAATGTGAGAAGTGAAAACTGTCAAAAGATTCTCTCTAAGAAGAGGGGTATTTGTGTTCATGGGGCAGAAATTGAGGAGCAGTGTGAGGGAACAGAGATCAGGAAAACTGGAATGCACACAGTCCAAGAAAAGAGAGCTGGTTTTGAAAGCATCTTTCTGGAGCCAGGAGCTTTACAGTCTGTTGTTATTGAATCCTCAACACCATCCTTCGAAGTGGTTGCTTACAAATGAACTTGACATTCAGAAAGCTTGATGCATTTCACTGAGGTCACACAGCTAAACACTCAGAGCTCTTTCTAGCTTAGTAGGCTGGAGAAAGATGGGGGCAGAGAGAAGCAGTTTTCTCTCTCTTTTAGGTCGAAGATTTAAGGTCCCAAGGACTGGATGAATACTCGGGCTACAGACAGGGCCTGAGATTGGGGTCTGAAAAGCCCACTCTCACTGTCCATAACAGCCATCTTTCCCTTGTAGAACTGCACCAAGCCAACAGCTCCCCACTGCTCCGGGGTGGCCACCCCATGGAAATCTGGGCCTGGGAGTTGGGAAGCAAAGTCTCCAAGAACCTTTCGCAGAGCCCAGGTGAGTGGGGATCCCTAAGGGAGAAGTGAGGGTTAAGGCAGATTTTCAGGCCCACCAGTCCAGCCCCTTTGGGTTCTGCTGTGGCGTGTGTGTGTGTGTGCGGTATGCATGTGTGCTGTGTGCGTGCATATGTGTATGTGTGTAGCTAAGTGGGCTGGGCAGCACATTTGTGTGAGGGGTGAGGCAGGTTTTCAGGCCCACCAGTCCAGTTCCTTTGGGTTCTTCTGTGGCGTGTGTGTGAGTGTGTGTAGTGTGCATGTGTGATGTGTGTGTGCACATGTGTGGTGTGTGGTGGGTGTGGTGTGGGTGTGTAGTGTATGTATAGTGTGTGTACATGTGGTGTATGTGGTGTGTATATGTGTGGTATGTGTGTGGTGTGTGTAAGTGTGGTATGTGTGTGTGTGTATATGCTGGTGTGTAACTAAGTGGTTTGGGCAGTAATCCAGCTCTGAGCAGGTTGGCATCTGGACTTCATGAGATTTTAGAGATTCTTTTGTTCTCAGGCCCAAAGTCTTGTTCCCCAGAAGCCGTCCCCCGAACTGTGGTAGCCTGGCGTGCCCCAGGACCACAACTTCAACGCAACTCGAATGAGCTAGCAACTCGTCCACTCCCTCCGACACCCCTTTCTCCTTGTGGAACCCCCAGTCCCGATCCACAGACCCAGTAAGAGGCATGGGTCAGGAAATAGAGTTGGGATGTTGAGGGTGTGGGGTGTGTGCCTGGGAAGAGATGTGGATCGGAAGAATGACAAAACGATGACACTAGCTAATCTGCCAATCTCTCTCGTCCCTTAACCAGGTGTGTGGAGAAGCCCCAAGCTCCCTCCTCTGATCCACGGCCAGCAGCCCCTCTCTCCATCCTTAACTCTTCCAGGCCTGCCAGCCCCCAGGTCTCTTTTCTCTCTTGTCCCAGCCCAGCTTCTAGCAACCTGTCCAGCTCCTCACTGTCATCCTTGGAGGAGGATCAGGACAGTGTACTCACCCCCGAGGAGGTGGCCCTGTGCCTGGAGCTCAGTGACGGGGAAGAGACACCCAGGTGAGGATCCCGGGTGAATGGAAACTAAGCGTTTGGGGAGCACACAAACCTGCCTCAGCTGCCCTGTCCCTGCTGCTGTGCCTTAACCAGTGTGCTGTCTCCACTTCTGCCTTTTAGGAACAGTGTATCTCCTATGCCAAGAGCTCCTTCGCCCCCAACAACCTATGGCTATATCAGTATCCCAACATCCTCAGGACTGGCAGACATGGGCAGAGCTGGTGTGGGGGTGGGGTCTGAGGTTGGGAACTTACTGTGCCCACCTCGGCCCTGCCCCACCCCTACCCCCAGCGAGGGCTCCCTGGCCAATGGTTGGGGCTCAGCTTCTGAGGACAATGCTCCCAGCGCCAGGGCCAGCTTGGTCAGCTCTTCTGATGGCTCCTTCCTTGCAGACGCTCACTTTGCCCGTGCCCTGGCAGTGGCTGTGGATAGCTTTGGTTTTGGTCTGGAGCCCAGGGAAGCTGACTGTGTCTTCACTGGTATGTGGGGCCACCTGCCTCCTTTAGAGTGGACATAGCTCCCTTTCTCTCTAAGTCAAGGCTTCCTGTCCTTCATTGCCCTCACAGTCACTTGAACAGTTCGTATTGTCAGGCAGTGGTGGCACTAGTTCCAACCTTGTGGGGCAGAGCCAGGCAGATCTCTGTGAGTTTGAGGCCAGTCTGGACTACAGAGTGAGTGCCAGGACAGGCTCCAAAGATACACAGAGAAATCCTGTATCAAAAAACCTATCAGTGTTACTGATGTGGGTAGCATATGCCTGAAATCTCAGCATTTGGGAAGATGACACAGAAAAATTATGAATTCCATGCCAGTCTGAGCTACATAGTTAAGATTTTATCTCAAAAAGGAGGAAAGGTAGTTTTTCCTGAATGATTGATATTCCTAGGTACTGGAGAAAATGCTTCCTGTGCATTAGTAAGAACTCCAGGAGAAATATTGTCTACCTTTCTCTTCCAAACCAGGAAACATTAGGTCAGACAGATATTTAAACTTGCTCAAGATACCCCACAGATCAAGAACAAATGGTCAAATTCAGCAGGGTGGCCCAACCCCTCCACCTCCAGGGCCATTCTATTCCCCAGTCTCTCTCCATGTCAGCAGGAGGTGATTTCACACACACACACACACACACACACACACACACACACACACACACACACACACGAGATCCTGCATGCCTATCTTACCCTTACTCCACCTTTTGGCCTCAAGAAAAACAACGAGGCTCACAGGAAATGACAGGGCAAAAATTATCCAGGTCAGAAGTGGCCATCACACAGGGAAGAGGCCACCCAAGACTAGTAAAGGAAGTGTCCAGAAATGGTCTGGAAGGAAATATGTCAAGCTGCTCTGTAAAGAAACACCTGTGTCAGGCCCGGGGGCTGCAGCTGCTGGGGCGGATGGACTGAAAGGCCAGGTTACATTTAGGAGGAGTGGCTTAGGTGTACCCTAAACCAGTCCTAAGCTTTCTGCTGTAAATGGGGTCCTTAGGAGCCAAAGGTGGAACCTTCTGCTGACCATCTTCCTCCCTTATCAGATGTTTCCTCACCGCCCTCCCCTCGGGATGACCTCTGCCTGACCCGAAGTTTCTCTCTGCCTCTGTGGGAGTGGAGGCCAGACTGGCTGGAGGATGCTGAGATCAGCCACACCCAGAGGCTGGGGAGGGGGCTGCCTCCCTGGCCTCCTGACTTTAGGGTCCCTTCCCAGCGAAGTCAGCTCAGTGGTGCTGTACCCAAGACTGGTGGTAAGCATCTGGCTGGCTGGCTGGCTGGCTGACATGTGACCCTGGTTGAGAAACTCTGCAGAAGAGTCAAAAGGGAGCCTAGGATCTAGGACTAATTCTATTCTCCTTCAACTTCCAGATTCCTCCTGAATTGTTCCTGAGATAGCCAGAAGAACATCCAGACCATTCCCCTGTCTGTCCCCAGGCCTTCCCACGGGTGTAGGTCTTGACCTATGCTTCTCTGTAGTAGAGGTTCATTACCACTGGGCTTCTGGAGAGTTCTGTCACTGGGATTGTTAAAACAAAAAGAAATCAAAACAAACTACGATCTTGGGAAACTTGGATTCCCACTGAGAACAAGACAACATCATCATGACATCAGATTCTCTCCTCACAACCAGGGCATTTGCCCTAAGTGAGCCTGACTCTTGATCTCCCGTCCATGTGGATCATAGGGAGAAGAGAAGCCACCAGTGTCTTCATGAAGGACAGAAATGCTGTTGGAGAGGGCTATGGTGGAGAACACTAAGGAGCCTTCTCATCTATACCTGGACTACGCACTTAGAGGCCAACTTGGTCCTTTTCCCAGCCACACCAGGCAAAGAAGGTAAAGGAGGAAGGTCATGGACACAGTGGGCCCTATCTAGTATCGCAGCCAACACTTCAAAGTTGCATTGGTGGAGCAGACTGAAGGAAAAGAATCAGGAGAACTTGGAACCAAAGCACTAACCTCATGCCATTGTCACTGTGAGCTTCAGAAACTTGATTCTATAAAACTATAGACTTGAGTTCTATGATCTCACTCCTTGGGTTCTGTTTTGGGAAGGGTACCTGCAGAGATGTAAGAGTTACCTGACTACAGAGAGAATCAAGTATTCATTGTCACTCAGGGAATGTCCTCGTTTCTGATCTTCAATTGAAGGGAAATGAGGTATATCCAGCAAGTTAGGCAGAATGCAGTTGAGAAGAATGGGGGTGTCTAAGGGTCTGTGTGTCTTGGGGAGCCAACTCCTGTTTCCCGCAGTCCAGTCCTGCTCCCTAAAGTCCGGTTCCAGATGGCATCTTAAAAACAGTCAAACAGCTGAATTCCACAAAAGGTATAATCACCTGGGATGCTTGGCTGTTTAGACAAAACAACGAATCATTGAAAGCCACTAGAGGGCAGGCTACCCGCATGTGTCTGTCTGTCTGTCTGTCTGTCTGTCTGTCTCTCTCTCTCTCTCTCTCTCACACACACACACACACACACACACACACACGGTGGGAAAAGTCATGGAGAGAACTCAGGAGTTAGGCCTGTGCTGTAGAGCACCATCATGGCCAGAGAATATACCGCTAGTGTGTGTGAAGGGTGTGTGACTCAGTAGCAGGCTCAGTGTTGCTAGTTCCCTAACCCCAGCACCTCTTTCCGGAGACCACTCAGGAAGTCAAGTGAATGTGACCAGGGAGACCGATTTCTGAGCTATGCTCACAGGTGTGACCAGGGAGACTGATTTCTGAGCTATGCTCACAGGTGTGACCAGGGAGACTGATTTCTGAGCTATGCTCACAGGCGTGACCAGGGAGACCGATTTCTGAGCTATGCTCACAGGCGTGACCAGGGAGACTGATTTCTGAGCCATGCTGTGAGTGAGCTGTGCTCGGTGAACCATCCTGACTGGATTGCACGGTCCTGAAAGAGCAACGAGTATTCCCGATATAAGTCTGATTTTTGCTGTTTTAGATTTTGAAAATTCCTCTTGAAACTCCCCCCAACAATGTTTGCCAAACTGACAGGAAAATGGGATTTGCCCACACAAACGTTTAGGTAAAAGAGGAGGGCCAGGTCGTGACCCTGGTGGTCCAAGCTATTTAGAGAACTAAGGATGAAGCAAGCAGGAAGCAAGGAAGACTTCAAGCAGCCAGCACATGGGTGAGCTGTGGGGCGAGAGTGATGGTGGCTGCGGCATAAGTCTATGACAGACAAACTCTAGATCCGGTGTCATCAAGAGGTACCGTTTGCAGGTTCTGTGAAGGAGCCTGGGGCCACGCAGAAAGCGCCTTTCTTTCTGACTGGGATTTCACTCATACACTCCCATTTTTGTTGTTGTTGTTGTTGGAGACAAGGTTTCATGCAGTCCAGGCTGACCTCAGACTTGCTATATAGCTGAGACTAGCCTTGAACTCCTAATCTTCCTGCTTTTGCCTCTCCAGTAAGGGATTACAGGCAAATACAACCAACTGGCTCTCTTTGGAACAAAACAAAAAACCAAAAACTTGTATTTATTGTGAGGCAAGTGTTCTCTTATAGAAGAGCAGACAGGCCCTGGAGGAGGGCACCGAAGAACTTTGCCTAGTTCTCTGAAGGTGTGACAATGATCTAAGTGTTGGTTATTTGAATATTCCTATAGTTGTAACAGGGTATTGTGGTTTAGAAAAACTGTCCCTCCAATAGACCTATATTGTGAAGGACTGTACCTTAGCTGGTGTCACTACTGAGAGACGACTCGATCGCAAAGGCACTGACTTCTATGGCAGGGGTTCTCAACCTGTGGGCTGAGATCTCTTTGGGGGAGGGGTCAAACAACTCTAGATCATCCTGCATATCAGAGATTTACATTATGATTAATAACAGTAGCAAAATTACAGTTAAGAAAAAGCAATGAAAATAATTTTATGGTTGGGGGTCACCACAACATAAGGAACTGCATTAAAGGGTTGCAGCGTTAGGCAGGTTGAGGACCACTAATCTGGGGGCAGCTAAGAGGTATGGTATGACTGGAGGAAGTCACCGTGATCATGTCTTTGAAAAAGACATGTCTTGACTGCTTCTTGTGTGCTTCTTTCTGCTTCCTGGTTGTCAGGAGGTGAGCAGCTCGGCTTCACCATGATGCTCTGCCTTACCACAGCCACGAAACCAAAATTCAGCCAACCAGGGGCTCAGCCCTAAAAAGCTGAGCCCAGAGAAACTTCTCCTCCCTTAAGCTGTTTGTATGTCAGTGAATGGTGGGCTAACACACTGGTGGATGGTGGCTTTGGTTCCTCTGGGAAGCAGGCAGGGCTGGTGTCATTTATCATCTCTCCTCATCTTGTGATTTTGACAGAAGCTCAAGAGGATGCAGAAGCAACCACTGTGATTTGATCTACAGACCTCCCAGCCCGCTCTGCTCACAATACTGACAAAACAGACAAGGAGGGCCCAGGGCTCAGGGCTCAGATTAGACACCTTTTTTCTTTTTTTTTTTTTGGTTTTATGCAAACATATCTCAGTCAGAAAAAAGATGGAAAGGAAGGAGCTAATTCTCCGGCTCCCGAGACAACTAAAGCTGTTGAGGACAGTGGGCTCCAGTGAGTCTCAAGCATCATTGCTGGGAGGAAAGGCAGCCAGCCCCATCCTTGCTCCTCTTGGCTCACGTCTGTTGACCAGGGAAGGTGTGCTCACCTCTCCCTGTGGAACTTTCAATAAGTTCATGCTTCATGAAGGGTCATCTTGGTTCCTATGGAGGGGGAGCAGTGCTATTTTGTGGCAGGCCACACGTAAGAAGGGATCAGTCTTTCCACTAATCCACTTCTATGGCATATCCAGGCTTCACTCTTGCGCGTCATTCTGCCCTTACCCATTTCTTCTCAGGGATCCCTCTCTTACAACCGCCTCTGGGCCCTCTCTCTTCCATCTCCTCGGCAAGTCCTTCACCACTTGCCTGTTTCCCTTTGGCCTATTCTCCCAGCCCTCTACTCCGGTTTCTTTAGGATCCCTGGTTCCCACCTCTCGACGTTTCTGTCCTGGCCTCTGGCTCTGGCTCCGGCTCCGGCTGCGTCCAGGGCCCCGAGAGCCCCGAGACCCTCGAGAGCTGTTGGAACCCCTGGAAGAATTACTGCCAGCAGTAGAACAGGTGCTGGTACCCTGGCCATGGTTCAGGAAGCTCGGTCTGCCGTATGGGAGCCAGGTCTCTTCTGCGGTACAACCCAGAAGTGCAGCTGGGCCCGTGGAGGGAAGCAGACTGTCAACTTCTGTCCACCGGCCACCCTGTGCATTCTCCCAACTCTGGGTAATGACTGAGGGGCAGGCGCTAGGCTCTGACAGGTCAAGAGCTAAGGAGAAGCAGAACCTAACACATGACCTTGACATGACAGGGGGTTCGGAAACATGTGAGGAACTAGAGCACGGAGAACTTAGGGAAGTGGGGATACCACCCAGACCCCACTCTTTCCTCATCCTTGGTTTCAGTCCTGGAGAGAGTCTCTTGGGGACTCTGAGGACTTTGCTTAGAGCATGTGAGATACAAGAGCCAATGTCAATGTTGACCAGCTGCATTAACCCAGCTGAAGGTAGCGGGTGAGCTGGGGACCCTCGGGACTGTGTGAGCTTCCAGTCCTCCCACTGCCTCCCCCCCCCCCCCCCCCGCGCTTGCCTTACCATCTGGGTGGGGCCCGACGTGGTAAGGCACAGCCTGTACCACTCTCCTCTTGTGGCTGCGCTCTCGCTCTAGGGAAGACGTGCTGCCTGCTGCTCTCGGCCCCAAGGGCCAGCTGGTTTCTTCCTCTGGTGGTGGCAAGGGTGGTGGGGGCAAGTCTGGGGAGAAACCTGTTTTCAGCAGAATCTCCCGCTTCTACTAACACCGGCACACCTCCTACCCCATCCCCGACACTGGGAGACAAGTAAACGACCCAAGGTCTGGTGCCACCTACTCCACTCCTTCTGCTTTCCTGCCCATTCCTTCTACTGGCTGTCACCATCTCCCACATCCAGGGCTCCCTCACCCCCAGGACTGTGCTCCCTTCTGTAAGGAAGAGCCTTGGCTTTCTTCCGGATTCGGGCACGGTGTCCATGGAGTGGGGGTGTCATCTCTCCAGTCACCTGGCGGGTTCTCCCTGTCATGTTAGGAGACAAAAGAGGAGCCAGCATGGGAAGACATTGAGAAAGGGGGTTGCAGGGAAAGGGAAAACAAGCTTTGGTGTGTGGAGGGGGCACAGTGATCTGGGAGCAAACTGAGTGTCAACAGACTCACCTGGGGCACTGCTGGGTGGAGTAGGCACAGGGCTGCAGCTGAGGTGATAGGAGACTGTGGGGCCAGCAGCCAGGCCAGCAGGCCTCCCTTCGAGGCTACTCAGAGTGGGCTGCGATACACTGAGAGGAGAACTCGGCCCAGGGGGCGCCCTCCTGCAACAACATAAGGTCTCAGCATTTGTTCACCCCATAAAACCCCAGGGCTTGCTGCGTGCCAGGCACTGCGCTGTGTGCTCAGCCTGATACGCAATAGTAGTCAAGGCGTGACCTGTCCGCCACAAGGCCCCATACTAGGGAAGCCCTAAGGACATCCATATGTGCATGCAATGCCTTGGATGTTTGCAGACCCACTCCCAGGAGAGACAGCCTGAAAGATGAGGGAGAGTTCTGTCAGACTTTGCCTTTCTCTCCACATCAGGCTCTCAAGCCGGGCGGTGGTGGCACACGCCTTTAATCCCAGCACTTGGGAGGCAGAGGCAGGCGGATCTCTGTGAGTTTGAGGCCAGCCTGGTCTACAAGAGCTAGTTCCAGGACAGGCTCCAAAACCACAGAGAAACCCTGTCTCGAAAAAAAAAAAAACCAAAAAAACACATCAGGCTCTCACTTGAACACAGCTATGAGGCCTCTGTACCCTCTTCATCTAGCCACCCACTCACCCACCCTCTCATCCATCCACTGAATATGAATATATATATATATAGAGAGAGAGAGAGGGGGGGGGATCTATAATATACAGGGAATTCTACACCGCTTACCTGGGCATCTGGTGGAGATGGGGAATATCAGTAGGGGGCTGGGGAGGATCAGGAGGTGAAGGGGTAAGAGTGGCTGTGGACTGCTGCCCATAAGAAGAGGTAGGGGAGGGAGTTTCCCCTTGGGATGGCGCCACCAGGCATGCGCCACCGGAGTTGGACTCAATCAGGTGGTTTTTCTCAGGCACTGGTGGGCACCACTCTTCCGGATCTGAACTGGGGTAGAAAAGACAGATGGAAAGGGAAGGGCTGAGTAGCTTCACACTCCCCCTCCCTGGCCGACCCCCAGTATCTTTGCCCACTGCCTGCTCTAGGACGTTCCAGGTTGGGCTTAGCTACAGGCGAGGGACATCTGCTGTTGGCAGTATCATTACCTGCCCTTCAGCTCCTCCTCAGGGCCATCTGGACAGCTAAGTTCACAGGAAGGGGGAGGTGGTGGCAAGGCTTCTGGCCAGCTCAAAGAGGGCATCTGTACAGGTTTGCCCGGAAGCTTCACCTTGCCTCCCCTGGCTCCTGAGGAGAGGAGATAAGGGCACACCAGGAGCATGCAGGAAAGAGCCAGAGATGAGGCAATATGTCAGAGGAAGGGACAGGTCAGATGCCACAGGATGGAGGATATTGTGGAGAGGACTAAAATGGGGAGGTTGAGAATTGAGGTCATACCACTGTCCCCCTCGCTCCACTCGGGAGGAGCATACTGGCTCCAGGTGCTTGGGTCCCCAGAAGAATGTTGAGGGAACCCTCCATGGAAGGTCTGTAGCTCTTCCCCTACAGGGTCAATGGTGCTGTAGACAGGACCCTCGCCAGGGGCACTGGCACCCCGGGCGGTCTGAGCCAAATATAGTGATATTCCTGCTTCTGAGGAGAAGAAAGAGGAAGGCCCAGGGAAGGAAGCAGACACACAAACGTAGGGACAAAGGATAATGGAAGGCAGGAGATTCCATGGGATCAGCTTCCTTCCCCCAACCCAAATCTGACACGTCCAATCAAGGCAAAGATGAACGTTCGATAGCTATTCTATGACTCTGTGTCCTGTGGGCCCAAGATCCATTCCCCAGTCCTCCAAGGACTAAACAACCTCAGGAAGACCAGGGTTCCTCAGATCCCTACAGTTTGCCCTAGGAGGCTGACAGAGCAAGAAGTGGGGGAGGGCTGGGTCTTGGGGGGGGATGGGGTAAGTGTGCCCTTAAGGGATTAGAGCTTCTCACCATTGTAGTATCTATCATCTGGGTCAGGATTGCTGGGGCAGCAGCCTCCCCGGGGTTCCTGAGTTGAGGGGCTTCGCGATGGATGGGGCCAGGAGTCTGCCAGCCATGGGTAGGCAGCAGGGCCAAGGCCCATGGGAGGCCTGAGGGGAGCAGGTGAATATTGGGAATGGGGAGCCAAAAGAGACCAGCAGAGGGAAGAAGGTGACAGGCTCAAGAGTCACGGGACAGAAATGATGGTTGGGGATAGGAACTAGGAGAGGCCTGGAGTGGAAGGGGCACTCTCTCTGGAGAAACAGTTATCATTAGAAGGGTCACAAGAGCCAGGCGGTGGTGGCACACGCCTTTAATCCCAGCACTCGGGAGGCAGAGGCAGGCGGATCTCTGTGAGTTCGAGACCAGCCTGGTCTAGAAGAGCTAGGTCCAGGACAGGCTCCAAAACCACAGAAAAACCCTGTCTCGAAAAAACCAAAAAAAAAAAAGGGTCACAAGAATTACCTGGAACTGGCTCCAGAAAGACCCTCTGAGTGTGGAAAGGACACTGGGGAAGATGAAGGGGGAAACTGGTAAGAGAAAAGCTGGTACTGGGGTTCCGAACCCTAGAGAGTAGAACTGCTTACCTGCAGGCGTGTAGGCAAAGGAGGCTTCCGAAAAGGAACCCGCAGGAAAAAAAAAAAGAAGGAAATAAGGTGAGTGGTTAGGAGCCCCAGATGTTTGTCCTCTCCTTGGTCCTGGTCCCAAATCTATTCATGTCGCACATTGAAGCAATTTAATACTATTTTCTTGGAATGGAACTCAGTTATCTCTCTCTATTTCCTTTTGAGACAGATCTTATGTAGCCCAGACTGTCCTGGAACACTACTTGAACTCCTGATCCTCCTGCCTCTGCCAATCCCGCTTCCCGGGTGCCACATCCGACTTCATGCTCACATGTTTTCCCTAAAGTTTTCACAAGTGATTCCTATATGTAGCCAAAACTGAAAATCTCTGACCTTGGAGATAGTTGTCATCTCTCCAGAGATTGCTTTTATTAAGGAGTAGATCTTGGAGCTGGCCAGTCTAGCCATTAAGGGGTCTCTGATCAGGCCCCGCCCACCTCCGACTCAAACTTTCTCGTTTACTGATGTTGAGCAGCAAAGCCTGCGCCCCAGTGTTAAATCTAACAAACTGGAGTCCTTTCCCCTCTGGCCCCTCCCTTTCAAACCTGCTCTCCGCTCCTTTTTGCGCCCCCTACCCCAGGGCGTTGTGCTTCCCTGTGGCCCCTCCTCTTGAGGCCCCGCCCTCCCGCGAGTCCCCTCCCACTCAGGCTCGGGGTGCCCGGAGGCGTGGCTCTCACCGGTGTAGTGACTGAGCTCTTTGCGTTGCTTCTGGCGCCGGTAGAGGGCCGTGCAGAACCCGAGCAGCAGCGCCCCACAGGCCGCGCTGCTGCCAGCCAGGAAGGCGGGCTCCCGCAGCACCCTAGCCAGCCGTTCTGCCAACCCCTCGCTGATCTCGGGGCCGGGTTCTGCTTCCGGAGGAGATGCTGTGGGGGTCAGAAAGATGAAAGGAGACGAGCCCGAAACCCAGAGGGGAAGGCGTCATTCCGGACCTGTAAGCCCATCTACCCCAGTATTCCCCCCCCCAAATTATTTTTATCACTTTTAATTTTTTTATTGTTTAATTTTACTTATTTGTTTGGATACAGGATCTCACTATGTATCCTTGACTGGCCTGGAGCTCGCTATGAAGACCAGGCTGGCCTCGAATTCACAGAGATCCACCTGTCTCTGCCTTTCGACTGTTGAATTTAAAGGAACGCTCTGCCACTCTAGCCCCACCCCCACCCCACTCCGCAAGTTCTCTACCCCTGCTCTCCCGTGCCCACAACAGGACTCACGCAGCTGCACCAGCACTGGGGCACTGGCCACACCCACGCCAGCGCTGGTAGCTGCTGCCACCAGGGTTCGATAGAGCAGTCCCGGTAGCAGTCCCTGGAACATCATAGAGCGTGCCCAGCCTGCTGCAGATCGATTGAGGTGGAAGCGACTTTCGTTACCCAGGCACCAGATCTAGGGAGACCCAGATATGAGTGTTATCAGGAGTTGGATTTAAGTTCCATGGAGAAACTTGAGGTTCCAGTTAGAGGAAACTCAGCCCTGGCTGGAGACAATGCTGGGAACCCTTTTCCTTTTTCCCAAACCCAAAGTCAGCCCTAGGCTCCCTCCATCATAATTTTAGGCCCCAAGTCTCACATCCTGCACCCACATCCTCAGTTCCCGTCCCTCTCACTCAATCTCCAGTCAAACCTTGTACCTGGTATTCAATGATGACCCCGTTTTGCTGGGAGGGAAGTGGAGGCTCCCAGGATACAGTGATACTGCTGTTGCCATTACCCCCCAAGGCCACAGCCACTCCCCGAGGGGGGCCACTGGGGGCTAGCCCAGGGTGGAGCATGGTAAGAAGAAGGACACAGACAATCATTGCAAGCTGCACCAGCTTCACTCTCCCTGCTCTTCCATGAGGGAACAGAGAGGCACCCTCCCTTCCCACCCAGATACCTGATGTTCGAGTCTTTCCCCCCTCCCCCTCTTCTCCACATCATTATATACATCCTTCTATTCATCACTCTGAAGCCTTCCTTACCCTCCTCAGGAATGCTGCTGGTCACGACAGGGCTTTCAGCCCCCAGCCCCTCCTGGCCTCGAACTTGGACTTTGATCTGGATCTGCATCCCTGGGGGGAGTCCTCTTAGCACCGTGCTTTGCTTGTGTGGGGTCTGTAGGTCCAGCACTGTCCAGCTTCCCTGGTCAAGGCCTGCAATTCTCCAAGACACACGGAAACCTTGCACCAGCTGAACTGGGCCATCCACCTATAGGAGACAGGATGAAGTGTGTCCCAGGGTCAGGGAAGGCCCTACTCTACTCCTGCCTTCCCCAACCACTAAGCTCCTGCACTCCCTCACCCCTTCTCAGATGCCCTCATGTCCCCCATCAAACTCCCCGTCTTTAACCATATGGCTACGCCATACGCACAGTCCAGGACACCTGCAGCGTTCCTGGCCCAAGGACAATGGGCTCCTGCATTCGCACGGTCACTTCAGCTAGTCCTCGCTGGCCTCTCCATGGGTCCTCCACTGGCCTAGATAGACGGCTGTCTGCTGACCAAAGAGCCCAGTCAGCAGGGGACACCAGACCCAAGTACTATGGCTGTGTTTACAGTCTATCTCTGCCTGGCTCACAGATTGTATCCTTCATTTCAATGCAGCATAGCACAGCGAGGTCACGGGAATCTTACAGAGAATCTGTAATGGGAATGGCCTTTTCTGTGCATTCTGTTCTCAGCTTTCTTTCTTTCTTATTTTTTGAGCCAGGGTTTCTCTGTCGAATAGTCCTAGATGTCCTGGGACTCACTCTGTAGACCAGGCTGGCCTTGAATTCATAGAGATCCACCTGCCTCTGCCTCCCAAGTGCTGGAATGAAAAGCGTGCATGTGCCACCACCCCCAGCTCAACTCCCTGTCTCTAATATGCACCTGATTCTCCCAAGTCCTTTTTAGTCTTAACAATCTTTAGTGCCACATATGGCTAAGAGGCTCAACGGTGAGAGAGCTACTGAGATGAATGACTAGCACACTCCTTCATCTTTCCCTCTTGTCTTTCTTGGGCCCTCTATGATAGAGCAACATGACTTCCTGTTGTAGTCTGGGCCATCAGTATAGACCTGGTATACAAAAGGGAATCCTGTGAAAGGCCACCATTCTGTGGTTTGGCTGGGGGCGGGGGGAGTACTCTTTGATGTTACTCATGTCATGCCCACACCCATAAGGCCTTTGCCCTTACCCTGGGTTTGGACAGGCTCAGAGACAGGGCTGGGTTCACTGAGGCCCCAGGCTCCCACAGCTCGCACCAGGAACAGGTAGATAGTGTTGGGTTGCAGACCACTGACAGTATGTGTTTCCAGCTGCACCCCATCTGCCACTGTCCGCCATGTGTTGCCAGCTGCTTGGCTACAGCAGGAATGAAATGACAGCACTGTCTAAGCCAGGAACCCCCAACTTGTCCACTTGATCTCACTCATTCTCCATGGAACCCCACTACCTTGGGAGAGGGAACTAGAGAATCATGCTCCAGAGATAACAAAGACCCTAAGGACATAGGATCCCCTCTTTTTAAGTCTTGAGATTTGCATTCAAAATTGTCTCCATGGGCCTGAAGAGAAGGCTCAGTTGGTAAAGTGCCCACAGAGTAAGCATGAGGACCTGAGTTTGGATCCCATGCATGCACCTAATATCCAGGTGTGATAGCATGCAACTGTAATGTTAGCATTTGTTGGGGGAGGAGGACAGAGATAGGCAGATCTCCAGAGACGACTGATCAACCTGTCTAAGCAAGTAGTGGTCCCCAAGATCAGAGAAGGACTTTGTCGCACAGACTTTGGGGGAGGTCACTTGACACTATGCTGTAACCTCTATGTGCACGTATGTGCATGTACACTTGCAAACATACATACACAGACACATGAAATTGTCTTCATACCTGAAGGCCTCTATCACATAAGAGGTAGCTGCGGCCCCAGACTGTGGATTGGGCTTCCAGGTCAAAGTGATGCTGTTTTTGGTTACCTCTGTGACTACTGGCTGAGAGGGAGGCCCTGGAGGGTTACTGGGTTCTGTTGTAGGACGTGGTGATGCTCCCCAATCTTCTGTAGTGATAAATTATCATTAGCTAGACAGAGGGGGGAAGGGAGTGTAACCTGCCTCCTTCCTAGAGAAGCTGTGGCGCTCTGATGGTGGTAATGGTTATGAGCTATCATAGTGTATTGACCCAGACTCACATCCGTCCATCCTCGTCCTCACCAACGTGGTTATGACATTTGGAAGATATTGGCTTGGGAGACATTGACTATTTTTTTTTAAGCAAATTTGGAGAAAGCTGCGGGCAAGTCTGGAGACTGATGGATGAACTTACCTCGCTTCCTAAGCCAGCTATTCCATGTGGCCTCCCCTATGGAACTCTTGGCCACGCAGCTGTAGAAACCCATGTCCATCTCCTGTAGGAGAAGGTAGAGTGCTGGCCCACTGGGAGTGGAACAAGGTAAGATGAAGGGATGGAGAGGCAGGTTACAGAAGGAAGAGGGAGATTCTGGATACTTTAGGAAGTCTGAGAGAGCAGAGAGGTAGAAATGGATTAGGTGCCTAGTCGGTACTTAGTAGAGTTGGAATGTGGACCAGATAGCTGTTCTTGGTTACGAGGGCCCTAGGGGTGACACTCACCTGGACACTGGCGATGTATAGAGTGCCGTTGTCCATTAAGTTGAACTGGGAGTCTTCCCTCTGCAGCCACCTCTCATCTTTCTTCCATTGGACACTGGGCTGAGGGTTTCCGGTCACTCTGCATGGCAGCCACACAGAAGAGCCAAGTACCAGCGTCAGGTTGGCTGGCCCCTGGAGGATGATGGGAGGCAGCCCATCCATGGAAGCTGAGAGAGGAAGAACTTGGGTCATGAAACCAGCCCTTTGTCTTTCTGCCTTATCTGTTTCATCATCTCATCCTTCCCTCCTTGTTACCCAAGAGGACTTTAGTAATCATTTCTAGTCTCTGCTAGGACCCTTCCGCTGCTAGTCTCCAAACATCAAGGACATCCCTCAGGAACATGTCAGTTTCCTTTTAGACACATTGATCATCATCCAAGAGAAACAGATCTCTTTAAACAATGTCTTTACAGAGCGTCGGTCCATCCCTTTCTCCATGGATACATACCTCCTCTTATCTCTAACATGGCCTTGGCCAGGATGCTCCCAGCCACACTGACAGCCTGGCACACATAGTAGCCAGCATCCCCCATCTGTACTTCAGTGATGTTGAGCTGGCCTCTTGGAGAGACTGAGAGGCGTCCCATGGGCTGCAGTGATTGGCTAGGGAAAAGCAGAACCTGGGACAGAGCAAGGAAGTAAAATAAGGAAAGGGCTGCTGGGAGAGCCCTGCTTCTGCTGAGAAAAGCCCTAAGGTTTTAGTGTGCACTCTGCCTCTCGCCATTGGCCTGACCCTGGCCAATCTGGTTAGGCCAACTCACAAGAATGATGGACATTTATTAGAAGATCTTGGGGTCCATGTCCCAGCTCTGTGACTTATTGGTTAAGAAACTCTAAGGAACTAAGCCCTGAGATAAGGCAGGAGAATCACAAGTTAGAGACCAGCCTTAACTCTGAAAACAAACCACTTGGGGGCTGGCGAGATGACTCAGAGGGTAAGAACACTGGCTGCTCTTCTAGAGGACCGGGATTCAGTTTTCAGCACCTGCATGGTAGCTCACAACTGTCTGTAACTCTAGTTCTAGGGGATATGTTACATAGGGAACACGGTACCCTCACACAGACATACATGCAGGCAAAACACCAATCTACATAAAATACATCTTGAAAAATAAAATTTAAAAAATAAACCAACTAATCAACAACAACTAAAATAAAACTTCTGGTCCTTATGTCTTTATGGGACCCAGTTTCTCCAAATGTGACTCTCAAAGCTTAGGGTTCAAACTTAGTGGCTAAAATGAAGGAATCATATGCGAGTTTTATAAAACACTGTGATAAATGTTAAATATTTTCCGGCTTTACGTTTAGATGGACACATGGAAAGGACAAACAGACTAGGCAGAGGCTCTGACTAACCTCCTCCTGAAGAGTCCAAGAATAAGAATATAGAAATGTAGGTTCCAGAAATAAGAGTGTAGAAATAAAGAAATATAAAGTTGTAAGCCTAGGAGAATGAGAGCAGACTGTCAGCAGCTTTCTCGGCAGCTTAAGGATTAACTGTTAACAACCCATAGCTCTGTCTGCAAGGCTGAATCAGCCCTCTGCAAACTGAGAGTCTCTCTGCAAACCCAGAGTCAGCTTTTAGATACCCTCCCACCCTAGCCACTCACAGCCAGCAACTGGCAGTATCAAGCGAGTGTAGAGCTTTGATAAACACCCTCAGAAAGTGCCAGGGAGAAACAATGGGCTAAATACAAACACTAGTTTAACTGAAAAACCCTGTTAAGGAAAGTGGTAAAAAAAAAAAAAAAAGCAATTCATATCTGAGTTTTGTCTTGAGATTATAAAAATTCTTTAGTTCATGCCTAATGCTTGCTTCTTACTATAAAAAGGGGAGTTCGGAAACAGCCCATTGCCACAGCTACAGAAGTCCAATTTCTGGCTGTAGTCTCAAGCTAGCTGATAAGCTTTTTGTGCCCATGAAGATTTTTTTTTCTTTTTCCTGGAATAAAGTTGCTCCTGGTTTATGAGACTTTGGTGGTCTGTTCCCCATCTTTGCGCGGCCCGTGAACCCAATTAACACTCCCACTCCCTCCTCCTACCACCACCGTTCTCATCCCCATGAGGACCTAATTAAAATGCAGCCCTCACAAGAACTGGAGATGTTGAAAAGCGGTGGCCATTGATTTGGAACAAAAATTCTGTCGCTTTCCTTTAGTGTGGGGATAATCAGTTTCACTATTTGGACCCTGTGTCATATCATCTCTTCCCTTAGAGAAAATCACTTAGGCTGTAACTTCGGTAGTGTGATCTGGATTTGTTCACTAGGTAGACAGGAGATGGCTGTGAGCTCCCCCTGCTGGAAGGAGCTACAAGTAGAGCAATAGACAGAGCACTTAATCTACTCTAAACAGCTTTAATTCCTTCAATACTTGGTTTCCAGAGCAGTTTTCATGTCCAAAAGCCAAGGCCCAGAGGGTCTGGGGGAGGGGAAACCTGGCTGGATTTTTCCACTCAAGACAGCATTGATCAGCACATAAAGATTCGCTCAGAAATTGCCACTCAGGACAGCTCTGCATCCTCTGACATATCGTGTTGTCATTGGACTTCCCAAGAGTCCAAACGCTCTGGGCCTTTTTATCTCCATCGTTTTATCTCCTCCTCCAACTAACCTGCAAGAGTTTCTTCTGAAAGGGGAAGCTTAGGAGTTTACAGAAAGTCAAGGGATAAAAAGATCCAGAGAGAGAGAAAAAAAAAAATTGGTTAGAACTTTGGAGAGGGTTACCTACTTGGCTCCCTTCCTTCTGCCAGAAAATGGCAGGTGGGGGGTTTCCTTTGGTCTCACATCGGAAAGACACATTTTCTCCAGGGCCTACTATCTGGTCCTGGGGCTGAATCACAAACTGGGGTGGGACTGGGAAGGAGAGAAAGAAAAAGGAGCAGGGACTCAGTGGTACCAAGTCCAAAACTGGCTTGGTAGAGCAGGCGTTCATCGTCTCCCTCCCTCCAGAAGTCTCAAATGATTCTCCTGCCCTTTTTCTCCATTCTCCCCCAACACCCCCCATATTGCCCCTGCAAGCTGTCCCAGGAGGACCCCTCACCGTGAACACTGAGAGAGCCAGATGCCTCCACGCGGCCCACGCTGTTCTCTGCCACACAGGTGTAAGTCCCCTCGTCTTCGGCACTCACTCGGCCAATCCAAAGGCTGTGGTCACTCCGGATCTCATACCTGTTCCACTCCCCACCCCAAGCCGGGTTGGCCACAGCTACAAATCCCTTCTCTCTCCCTCAGGACAAACACCGGGGTCAAGGAAGGCAAGACAGGACTCAAGGGGTACACAAGATAATACCCACTATGTGGAATAAGTTCGGGCAGGGACCACTAGCTCTGGGAAATATGTTTCTCTGTGCCAGGGCCAGGTAGGATCTGGGGCTCCTTGGGTCCCCCCGCTGTCATAAGGAAGGGGCTTCTCACCTGCCAGTGGGCAGTTCACCATCATCCTTGCGCCAGCGGAGGCTGGGCTGGGGATCTCCCTGCACCTCACACAGGAAATTCACGGGGGCATCGACCAGGACGACCTGGTTTACTGGTTTACGCAAAAATGAGGGGCGCTCTACAGAGTGGGAGCCATTGAACTGTCAGGGGTTCTGCACAGCTACTTGTTTCCTGGGCTCCCCACTCCCCCTACGTCTGAAGTGCCCAGTGCCTACCCAGTACCACAAGTTCAGCTGCCCCACTTTCTCGCTCTCCAGCCATGTTGGAGGCCACACACATGTACATCCCAGCATCACTCTTGAACGTGTGTGACATCATCAGCTTGCCTCCACGTATCTGGAGAATACAAGGGTAGCGTCGGTCCTTTACAGCCATGAAAATGTGTGTGTGTGTGTGTGTCTACATGTGTGTATATGATTTATTTGATTCCCATAATAAGCCACTGAAGAAAACTAATGAGGCTAACTCATGTGTCAGATATGGATTCTCTGGGGCCTTGTGGCCTTCTCTCTCCTCTTGTTTTAGTGCGGTGGGGGAGGGTTGAGACAGGTTTTCTCTGTGTAGTCCTGGCTGTCTTGGAACTCCCTCCACAGACAAACTGGTCTCGAACTCAGAGGTCTGCCTGCCTCTGCCTCCCCAGAGCTGGGATTAGAGGCCTGTGCTACCTTGTCTAGTTCTCTCCACTTTTCTTACCTTAGTTCCACCCTGTCTTCCATTGGACAATACCAAGACATTCTTCCCAGGCCTCAAGACCCTTAAACTCAAGACTTCCTCCTTTAAGACATGTCCCAGACTCATGCATAGGCATGTGTACACACACACACACACACACACACACACACACACACACACACACTTACCGTGATCCTTCCTTCCTCTTCCTTAAGTTTCGCATTGCCCTTCTTCCAAGTCACCAAAGGCTCTGGGTGGCCCTTAGGGGGCACACATTCCATTACTGCGGGCTCCCCCACTGCCACCACCACGTTCCCAGGCGATTGCCGGAAATCATCACGGAGGACTGCAGAAAGAGAAGGAGCCATACAGAGAAAGGTCAGAAGAATAAACAGGGTGGTGTGATGTAACAGGAAGGACTGTCTCGGAGCAGAATGGGACACAGTCGACTTGGGAGTTCTGAAATGCCAAGTCAATCCCACTTCCTCCTCCATTGTCAGAGTTTGGCCTTAGAATCCAAAGGTCTCTGTTTTTAGAAGATGTTGAGTGGGCTGAAGAACCCTCGAGGCCGACTCTTTGTAGGCCTTCCGACTTGCCCCAGACTCTAGAAGCATTAGCTGACCGGACTCTCTCACCAGCTACTTCCAACGAGGCATTTCTGCTAGCGGCTGCTCCCAGGTAGTTGCGAGCCACACAGGTGTAGACACCCTCGTCAGGCCGAGAGCGGCGCCCGTGCACGATGCGGGGAAAGAAGAGGGCGCCGCTGGGCAACAGCAGGCGGTGAGCGCGAGGATCCTCCCGGGCCGTGGCCACGCGCGCCCCGTTCTTGTACCACTCGATGTTGGGTCGAGGCCGGCCTTCAGCGCGACAGGGCAGCGTGGCCGGCTCGCCCCTGGAAACCAGCAGATCTGGCGGCTGCTCCACGATGCGTGGCATGGCATCCTCCGGCCCAACTCTTGACCCTGGAGAAGGAGGTGGCTCAAGTGCCCAGGTAAGGCAACTGGGGGGGGGGGGGGAAGACAGGGGCTCTGGAGGGTAATAGAACCCTCTGGCTCGCTCATCTCCCACGCTCCTCTGCTAGAGTGCCATCCGCATCTGCTTCCCTGCCCCCCTCCCCCCTCGCCACCTCACATCCCGCGTCCCTGAGTCTTAGCCTGGGACTGAAATGCCCTCAGATAGGCAGATCTAAACAGGAACAGCAAGGCTTTCTGGGTCTCCTTTAGAAGCGGGCCTCCTTTCCTGACAAGTCTAAGTGGGATGACCGAGCCATGGCTTGGTGAGGAGCCTGTGCAGTTTGGTTTTCATTCACATTTATGATTCACATGTAAGCCCCGTTCAGCGAGCACGTTGTACCATAGCAGACACTGCTTTAACCTCCAGGCGATCCCCGGCCCCATAGGTGAAATGGATAAGGCGGATTGTCCTGGCTCCTTCATCCAAGGAAAGGTTTATTAAGGGCTGGAGGTAAGACTACAAAGGGTTCTTAATTTGAATGCCATGAGGCCCTAAATCATCTCGTTTTTATTTACGGGGATACTGTGACGTCGCAGAAATTTAACGTGGTGGAAGTGAAAATACGAGTGGGGCGGCTTTTCCTGAAAGGCACAGTTTAAAAAACAGGAAAGAAATGCCCGTCCCTCCTCGCTCTCTTGGATCAGTTTATCTGTCCATACTATTCCTGCCTCCCTCTTGACCGACAGACCTCCGTTCCTAACCTAGTTCATCTTCTACCTCAGTTTAGAATCTAGGTGTCATCTCCACCCCAATGTCCCCACTCCCATGCCCCCATTTGTGTCCCCATCCTCACTAAACTCTCAGTCCGACTTTTGGAAATGATTTTTAACCCGGTTCTGCCAGTAGGGGGCGCTGCAGTCTTGCACAAACTGCTGTCCTTAAATAACCAAAGACTGCTGGGCGCGTCTGTTCTGCGCCTCTCTCGCGCCCCCACCCCGCCTACCCTGTTCCAGGATCCTTAGGGACCTCTTGGTTCCTAGCCCAGTGGGGGATTAGCTTTCGTTTCCTGCCCTTCCTTTTAAGAGTTCTGGCGTAGAGCAAGCTGGGCCATGGCGGTTGCAGGCTCTGTACCAATAGAGCTGATTTGACTGCTTGGGGTAAAATCAGTTTCTCTCCTACATATGGAAGAGAATAATATTCTCAGTCCTCTGCCTTCCAGACGGAATCTCTGCTGCTCACGCGTCTCTCTTCTCCGTCCCATCCCAGTCCTGATTTGGAAACACTCCATTTGGTCTAGAGCCCAGGTTTTGACTTTGCAATCCTGTGAGCTGAAATCTCAGATTCTGACGCTTTCAGAGGTAAAAATTTGGACAAATTACTTAACTTCCGCCCAGTGGTGTCCCGTGCTTGGGGTGTGGAGGCATTTGGATCAGGAGTTCAGAGGCTGACTAGGTTACATGGCTAGTCAGGGGCTCAAAAAATAAAAACACCTAAGCATCTCTGAATTTCACTTCTTTCTTCTCTTCTCTTCTCTTCTCTTCTCTTCTCTTCTCTTCTCTTCTCTCTCTCTCTCTCTTTCTCTTTCCTCCTTCCTTCCTTTCTTTTTTTAAAATGGTTTTTCGAGACAGGGTTTCTCAGTAGCTATGAAGCTAATCCTGGAATTTTCTCTGTAAACCAGGCTGGCCTCAGACTTACAGAGATCCACCTGCCTCTGTTTCCCGAGTGCTGAGATTAAAGGCGTGCACCACCACCGCCTGACGAATTTCACCTCTTTACCTGTAATGTGGGAGTCTGAAACCCACGAAGGATGCAAAGCACACCAGTAAGTATGATACGTTTACTGTACATCAATAAGTATGACCAGATTACCATTTTTGAATACCAGCTCCTCCCTATCACTTTAAAATGGCTCCTACAGTCTCTACCTGAATGCGACCCTAGGCTGTAGCATTTACCCCGCCTCGCCCCAGCTTCACACATCTCTCATGTACGTGTAGGTCCGCTGCTGCCAAAAGTTTGCTTTTGTGATCACCGAGATATTCTTCACTCTCCATGACTGTGTTTTTCTAGTGGCTATCAACAACATCTTACCTGCATTTCTCACTGGCTTTTCAAGCTTGAGTGAGATGCTGATGCAGAGCTCTGAGTGGAACTTGACTCTGGGACGGCAGTAAAAATAACTCTGCATGACTGCTTGGGACTCAAAGGTGACGAGACTGGGGAATCCCAGCCTAATCCCTACCCTCTTCAAATTCCTTCCCTACATACCACACCCTTCTGGTCCATCCTGCTCCCCTAATTCCTGCAGACGCAGCTGCGGACTCCCTTTCTCTGGAATTTCTTCCTTGTCATTCCTGGTCTCCAGAGATGCCTCGACAGTCGCGTAATGAATAGCTAATGACCATGCAAATAGGACTCTGGGGCTCCTCCCCCGCACCTGAGTACGGTGGGGGGGAGGGAGAAAGAGGGAGAGAGAGAGGGAGAGAGAGAGGGAGAGAGAGAGAGAGAGAGAGAGAGAGAGAGAGAGAGAGAGAGAGAGAGAGAGAGAGAGAGAGAGAGAGAGAGAGAGAGAGAGAGAGAGAGAGAGAGAGAGAGAGAGAGAGAGAGAGAGACTGGACTCCTTAACTTTGGCAGAGGCTTCCCAGAGGGAGAGTTCCTGGTGTGGCCAGCAGGGGGCGCAATCAGGCCTATATCCTGGCTGCCTGCGGCGCTCAGGGAGGAAGCTCTGTCTCAAGTTATTTATTAATCACCGTAATTAGCAGTAACGACCTCGCCGCCGCTCTGCCAGGATGGGTCAGCTGTGAGTCTCATAGGGGATGCAAACTTAGCTCTAAGTTTCCTTGAAAAGATCGCATACTCCGTCCTCTCGGCAGCAAAAACCTACAAAATTAGAGCTTTCTCACCCTGGGTGAGTTTTTTTGAAAACTTCAGGTCCTTGAAGTGACATCTGCTACTTGGGTGGATCGTCTAGTGGCCGGTTCAGCTCTGACCCACTAGCGACTGTGTCCCTGTTTCTGCCTTATTTCTTAGTTTGGAATTTGCCCATCACCAACCGCGGTTCTCTCACCTGGGGTGGGTGTGGTGGGTAGGAGAGATGGGCGGAAAGCCCTCCACCACAGGCAGATACCCCCACTCAGATGCACCTTCGGGACACTTCCCAGGAGACCCTGATAGGTGCCCCCGGGGTCCTGGACTTAAGGGAAGGAACGCTTCAGTCTTCCCCTCTACGCAGCCCTCTCTCCCCAATCCCCAAATCCCAGGTCCCCACCGGGCAGTCTCACCATTGAGAGAGGGCTCTCCAGGCGGCAGCAGGCTAGGGTTGAGCGCTGCCAGCGAGGAGTTGAAGCCGAAGAGCAGCTCGCTGGAGTTGGAGATGTCTGACGCCAGCGAGTCGGCGAACAAGTTCATCTGCAGAAGTGTTTTTAAGCAGGTAGCGCAGCATGACGCGGCCCGCGTGGGTCCCCAGCGGGGGGCTCGGAGCCCAGCCCCTGGGTCTGGGACCCACGGGCCGGGAGCCGTAAGCCCCTCCACAGCCTCTGCGCGCTGTGGCAGCCACGGTGCCGCTGTCCTGCAAGCGTGCCTGGGTACCGGCCGTGCCTCCGCGCGCGCTGTCCTTCTTCGCTGGTTCTTCTCTCCACCCCCCAGTGTCCGAGTCCCCTGGGAGCTGGGCGGGCGGAAAGCAGGTGCCACTCGGATCACGCCGTAATTAAGGGCTTAATCCGCCTCCCTCTACACCCCCACTTCCACCGGAATGGCCACTAGCAGGGCAGCGCGCGAGCTGGAGTCCCCGCCCCACTCCCCTTGCATCAAATGTTGCTCTGAATCTGGCGGGAGACTTTTCCTTCTTCAAGTACCTAAGACGAGGACTGAGGCTCTGTCAGACTCTGGTCTTCCCTCTAAATTTATAACAGGAATTGTCTCCTTTCTTAGATGTCAGAGACACTGAGGCATTGGAAGAGCAGACGCTGTTGAGTTCTCCGTCCCAGCTTCCAGTCCCCTACAAACCCCGGGGCCTGACGTGAGCGCAGGACGCTGGGATACTTGGGAGTGGGAGGAAGAGAATTCCACCGCTGGACCACCTCTGGCCTCGGCGCGCGGCGCCCTTCCCCCTAATTCTCTGGTTTGCTGCCAGGTGCCCAGGGAATACCGTAACTCGACTAGACTTGGACGCCCCAGTCAAGAATTCCTGCGGGGTGCTCAGAACTCTGTAAAATCGGGGGAGACTCCGAAAACCAGACAGCTCGCACTTACTAGCATGGTGCATCGCTCTGTTCTTACATGTTTTAGGAAGTTGTTTTAAAAATTTGAAGAGACCAAAGGTGGAACCAAGAATTCAAGGGCAAAAGAAGCAAAGTGTAATAAACAGGGTGGATGTAAAATAGATCGGAATTGCTGGGACCAGACAACAACTGGTCATCCTCTTGGTGGGTGGCGCGCGGGGGGGGGGCAACAAAAAATTCAAAGCTCTGGTTCTGTCTTTTCTAGGGTTCTTTGAACCTTGGAGATGTCCCAGCCAACCATCCTTGCTCTCGACCGTTCGTGCCCACACTTTGCCTAAACTGGAAATAATGTTGGCTGTGGAGAAAGAAATCCTAGGTTTTCCATCTTGGGGTACGGTTCTGCGATGAGTTTTGGATTGCTCTCAAGTTGTGTGACAACATTGGGGGCTCCTGCAGCGCGCGAGAGAGCAGAGGAGTGTGGGCTACTCAAAGGTCCCAGGGTCAAAGGTGAAGCTGTGGCCGATTTCAAACCGGAAGCAGGCCAAAGAGCAGAGAAGCGTAGTTCCACTGGCAAGTTTGTCCCAAGACTCCTACAGTCCCCTCTACCCCCAATGGAGCCCAGACTCTGGCGTGTGAGCGCCTCTGAGTCCTCATCTCTGCCCAGATGAACAAATTAAGTAGTGGGGGTCGATGGCGCCCCGAGTCCTGGGTGCTGATTTGTCAGTGTGTCATCTGGGGGTGCTGAACTGGGTCTCTGGCGCATCTACCAAAGATAAATCTGTGCAGATCTCGAGGTTGGGGTAGGTTGGCGTACGAAAGAGCTAGGCATTCCGCAGGAGAGATAAGGGGTGCACGGGAAGTGTGCTGGAGTCCTATATTTGCCAATTACAAGACATTGCCATTCTAGACCCGTTCCCTCTTGGTTAAGGATGAATCAGTCTTCTTAATCTGGTCTGATCCTCAGGTTCTGGATCCTAGGGACCTTTGACTTGGCCTCCTGCTGGCGGGTCACTAAGGTTCCATCACACCAGAAGACTAAGCAGGACAGAAATTTAACTTCGCAGCACATGACCTTGCTTTGGAACTGGGAAGGCTTCAAAACCCTTCACCATGCAGATTCTGTCCCATCCTAATCCCCTGATTTGCTCCTGGCCGGCCTCTGGGCAAACACACCTCCCAGCGGCGTCTAGGGGCTTGTCACCCTGTTAGCGGATTTGTTTCCGGAGACCGCACAGTTAATTGGTCCTTTATGTGAGGATCAGGGTGTATTTGCTCTGGGTTCCCTAAGCGGAGGCGGCAGCGCAGCCCGTGGGCACCGCTGCTCCCTAATCCCTGTCATCTGGGTCTGGAGGCTGAACAAACGGAGGAAAGCCATCGTCTCATCTTTTTAGGACATTTGGCCCCTATCTCTGGTCCATCTTGTGTGAATCTCTCTCTCTCTCTCTCTCTCTCTCTCTCTCTCTCTCTCTCTCTCTCTCTCTCTCTCTCTCTCTCTCCCCTCCCCCCCCCCCCGTTTTTTTTAAACTAACTTCTAAAAACTTCTCTGTTTTCTTGCTTGTCTTTGTCCACGCCTACCTTCTCCATACTTGTTGGAATCTCTAGAATATTATTACTTCTCAGGAAGCCAGCCTAGATCTAAAGACAAAAGAGGGTTAGAGGACTCAAGGAAGATAGGCAGAAGACTAAGTTACTCCATCTATATCGCAAGTTTCTTCCATCTGCTTCCTTTACTTCGCCATCCACCAGGGTCCCCGGAGATTCCCTCCTGGCAGAGATGGAACCCTGAGCCAGAAGAGATGGCCCAATGGAGGCCAAGTGTCCATCAATTCTGCAAACCTCCTCCATTCTCCCTCACTCGACACTGATTACAGACAGGGCAGCCAGAAAACCAACCCTTCGCGTTTCCTTCGCCTCCAGCTGCTCTGTGGGCTGCTCCCAGAGGCAGCTGTGCAAAGGGTGTGACTTCTGTTTGCCTCCTTGCAGCAGCAGGCAACCAAAATGATCACAACCCCAGCTTTTGTCTCTTGCTTAGCTGAAGTAGGCAGCAATATTCCTACCTCCATTTCCTAACCAAAGGTGTCCTGCTAGCACCAAAAGCACTATCCTTGGAGGGCCCGCTTGTGCCTTTGCTTCATAAGCTTCCACCTTGGTCTGAAGGAAAAGCCAGAGCTGAATTTCAAGCAAACCCTTTCTCTTTTGTTTTTTGTTTTCTGGACCTGCATCATAAGCACGGGTGACCTTGAACTCCAACCTCTCTTCCCCAGTGCTGGGACTGCAGGCACATCCCACATCCTGCCGAGGGCCTCTCCTTTGTGTTACCTCAAGAACTTCTTTTGGCGGCAGCAGCAGGCAGAATTGAACTTTAGAAAGCTTAAGGGGGAAAGGAGCTGTGAAGGGAAACTGGCAGAGAAGAGGGCAAGTGACAAGCAGCAAGGAGGGTGGGAGGGGTCGCTGTGTAGAGCCCTGGGAGAGGTCTGGCCTCAAAAGGAAGGAAGAGAGTGTGTGTCACAGGTAGAGCTACAGAAGAAAGCATGGCTGAAAGGTTAATGAGGTAGATCTGAAAGACTAGTATTTCTTCCTCAGGGTCTCATTTTGGAGACCGGGCTAAGGAAGTGATTGTGTCATACAGGAATTCTACATCTACGTAAGAGTGGTCTTTGGGGAATCAAGTATACACGAGAGAGAGAGAGAGAGAGAGAGAGAGAGAGAGAGAGAGAGAGAGAGAGAGAGAGAGAGAGAGAGTTGGACAAGAGAATAATACCCCAGGCTAACTTTTCTTGGCCTGGTGCCAGCACAAAGGCCAGAGAATGTGGCCGGGAATTTTCAGTGGCCAAGCTGGGGGCCATATGGGAAGGCTTCTTGGTGGTCCAAAGCCCATATGCCAGCTGGTAGTGGATGAAGCTGCTGGCATGTGATTGCCCAAGAGGGCAGTCTGAGGACAACCCTCCCAATCTCACACTGATTATTGCCTCTCTTTGGTACAGACACACACACACACACACACACACACACACACACACACACACACACAGAGCCTTGTCTGTTTATATCCCCCCAGAGCCTGCAGCCTCCCATCACTCTCCCTTCCTGGATCTCCTCCCAGGACATAGATACCCATTAAACATATGTGTGGGTGTATTTGTTTGTGGGGGGAAGGGACACAGGAACCTAACATCTTCTCCACCCCCACTAGGCTATGCCAAGAACAGCCCAGCAGGATTGCTAACTTCAGAATGATGAGTCCAGGGCACGGGCACAGTGACCCAGCCAGCAGGGGTCAGTGAGCGCACGGGAGGGGGCAATCAGAGAGCAAAGAGAAGCACTCAGCTGGCAGGCAAGACAGCAGGAGCTGCCCTTGGCAGGAGCCAGAGTTTGTTAGCTGAGACCCTGTAGCTGCTGAGACAATAAGCCAGCATCCCCCTGCCCAAGAGTATCCCTTTCTCTACAGGGTTCCAATGGAGGGCTCTGCAGGGACACACTTTGTCATACATACCCTGCCAAGCCGAGAAATCTGGAAGCACCTGGGGAGAAGCCGCGCATCCCGGTGCAGCCGTAACACAGACTGGGTAGAGTGGAACTGTTTTCTCCACATTGTTAGTTCTTCTTTCAGAGTTAAGAAAAAAATCTAAGCACATATATCATTATCCTTTGGGAATCTGAATACCACCGTATTATACAGTCTAGGGCACAGACGCACCGTGCACTTACAATCAGTCTCCAGCTTAGGCATATTTAGTTTATTTTTGGACTTTTGTTTTGCAGACAGTGCTGCAAATAAACTTTGTACACACACACACACACACACACACATATGTCTTTGCATATATGCAAAGACAGGATGAATTTTTATTATTCTGCAATTTTGTTTGTTTTGGATTGTTGTTGCTTGGAGGAGGGCGTGTTTGCCTATTGTTTGTTTTGTTCAAGGCAGGGTCTCACTATGTAGCCCTGCTTGGCCAGAAACTCTTTTGTAGAGCTGGCCTTGATTGAACTCACACAGAACTTTCTGCTTCTGCCTCCCAAGTGCCAGGACTAAAAGTGTGTGCTACTACGTGCATTTGGTTTGTGTTTGTGATCCAGGCTCTTACAACGTAGGCCAGGCTAGACTGAAATCTTCTTGCTCGTTCTCCAGGTGCTGGGAATACAGAAGCAGCACCAGGCCCAGTTGTATGTTTTGTGACAGATCTTGCTGTGTAGCTCCAGGTGATTTTAAATTCCTGTTCCTTTTGCTGGAATTGGAAGAATAGACCACCTTACTCTGCTAAGATAAATTCTTTTTTATTTTAATTTCTCTTACTAGGTTCCTTTGACACATGCAGCTCAGGCTGGCCTTAGACTTGGCTGAATAACCAAGGATGGCCTTGAACTCCTGATTTTTTTCTCCATTTTATAATTATCATTTTAATGTGTATGGGTGTTTTGACATGTGCATGCAGTGCCAAAAGAGAGGGCATCAGATACCCTAGGACTGGAGTTACAGATGGTTGTGAGCTGTCATGTGGGTGCTAGGACTTGAACCCTGATCTTCTGAAAAAAAACACCTGGTGCTCTTAATTACTGAGCCATCTCTCTAGCCCTGCCTCTTCATCTTCCTTTTGCTTCCCAACCATATTGACTAGTTACATTTAAACAAAAAGTTAATTGTTCACTTTATTTTTATTTATGCATCTGTGTGCATCTATGTATATACATTTGTATGTGTATAGATGGAGTTACAGGTGGTTGTGGGTCTGGGAAACCAAACTCCAGTCCTCTGCAAGAGCTACAAAGCTCTTAATGACTGAACCATCTCTCTAGTTTCTGTTTTAAAGATTTATTTATTTAATGTCTATGAGTGCTTTATCTGCATGCACAGTTTTATGTCAGAAGAGGGCATCCTTGGATGTCAGTGTGATGATTTCTCAGAAAACTAGGAAACTACCTTCCTCAAGACCCAGTAATAATACCACTTTTGGGTATATACTCAAAGGATGGTCAATCGTGCCACAAGGACATGTGCTCAATTATGTTCACAGCAGCATTGTTTGTCACAGCCAGAACCTGGAAACAACCTAAATGCCCCTCAACCAAAGAATGGATTAAAAAAAAGTGATACATTTACACAATGGAGTACTATACAGCGGAAAAAATAATGACATCTTGACATTTGCCGGCAAATGGATGGATCTAGAAAACATCATATTTAATGAGATCAACCATACCCAGAAAGACAAATATCATATGTAATCACTCATAAATGGCTTTTAGACATAAAGCAAAAAAAAAAAGCCTAAAATTCACAATCTCAGAGAACTTAGACAACAAAGAGGACCCTAAGAGAGATATACATGGATCTACATGGGAAATAGAAAAAGACAAGCTCTCCTGAGTAAATTGGGAGCATGGGAATTATGGGAGAGGGTAAAAGGGGAGGGGAGAGGAAGGGAAGGGAGTGGAGAAAAGTACATTTAAAAATCATTTCTTAAAAATATTTTTTATTCCCATCGTAGAGAGTGGGAGGAGCCATGCCACCATATGTTTGTGGGGGTCTACCTGTGGGAGCTGGTTGTCTCCTAACATCATGTATGTCCCAGGGGTTCAAACTCAGGTTGTCAGGCTTGGTGACAATCGCCTTTACTCATAGAGCCATCTCGCTGTCTCCTCTGCTGCACTTCTAAGAGTTTAACCTTAGAGGGCTGTGAAAGGGTTTATCTAGTAAAGTGCTTACCACCAAGTCAGATGATCTGAGTTCAAACCACAGAACCCACATGGTAGAACAAGGGAACCAACTCCTTCAAGTTACCCTCTGACCTCTGGATGCATGCTGTCGTGTGTGCATGTACACACATGCACCCACACACAAATGAATAATAAACGTCAGCTTACTTATTTATTTATTATTTTATTTATTTGTTTTGGTTTTTGTTTGAGACAGGGCTTCTCTGTGTAACAGCCCTAGCTGTCCTGGAACTCTCTTTGTAGATCAGACTGGACTCAAACTCACAGAGATCCACCTTCCTCTGCTTCCCGAGTGCTGGACTCAAAGGTGTGCACCACTATGCTGGGCCCTTATTTATTTTATGTGTGTGAGTGTTTTGTCTGCATGTATGTCTGATGTCTGTGCAGCATATGTGTGTCTATTGCTCTTGGAGTTTCAGAAGAAGGGCAGGATGTCAGATTCCTTGGAACTGGAGTAACTGACAGCTGTGGACTGGCATGTAGGTTCTGGGAATAGAACCTGGGTCCTCCAGAAAAGCAGTCAGTGTCTAAAGCAGTGAGCTGACTCTCCTGTCCAACTGCACAATTTTTTAAAGATAAAAAACATCATTAGGCCAGTTGCGGTGAGCAAATGCTTATGACCCCAGCACTTGGGAAGTGGAGACAAGATCAGGAGTTCAAGGCTACCCAGCTGAGTCTTCAGGCCAGTGTGAGCTATATGAGAACCTGTTTTGAATAAAGTTACTCGACCTAAGTTAACTGCCTAATGTCTCACAACAATATACTTTCTTTCTTTCTCTTATAATAACTTGTGCTGTATAAGTTGGCCTTGAATTTAAGTTCCTCCTGCTTCAGACTCTTGAGTGCTGAAGCTGTATAGGTATATACCTACCTGGTAAGCTTCCTTCCTTCCTTCCTTCCTTCCTTCCTTCCTTCCTTCCTTCCTTCCTTCCTTCTTTTCTTTTTTTTTTTGAGATTAAGAACATAATCATGTCATCTTCCTCTCCTTTTTCTCCCTCCAAACCCTCTCATATACTCTTCCTTGTTCTCTTTCAAATTTGTGGTCTTTTCTTTTATTAATTGCTATTGCATACATATGTGTGTGTATATACAGAAATACAGCTTGCTTGGTCTGTATAACATTACTTGCATACACGTGTTTTCAGGGATAACTATTTGGTACCGAATAACCAATTGATGTGTTATTTCCTTGGGAAGACCGTCTTTACCACTCTTAGCATTCCTTAGTTGCTTGTAGTTCTTTGTGTACGGTTGAAAACCCCACGCGTTTTCTTGTGTCCATATTAGCATGTGTACTCTTGTTGTCCTTGTTCAGCTCATGTTTAGGCAGTTGTGCTGGTGAGACTTTATGGGTGTAGTTCTACATATTCTTCAGCGACACAGTCTCACAGCAAACTATGTTCCTCTGGCTCTTAAAGTCTTTCTGTCCCTTCTCCTGCAATGAACCCTGAGCCTTGGGTATAGAAGCTGTATTGTAGATTGTCTGCTGGGACGGGGCTCACCACTCTCTATTTTGATGGTGGTTTTCTGTAATCATCTCTGTCTGTCGCAGATAGAAGCTTCATCGAGGAGGTGTGAGGACTACACTTATCTGTGGGTATATGGACAAACGTTTACAGTGTAGTTAGGGGTTATATTAGCCGAGCAGAGCAGCAGTTGTAGATGTACAGCCTCACCAGCCCTGTATAGTCAGCTATGTTTCCAGTACCAGATCTGATTCCCTTCTTGTTGAGTGGGCATTAAATCTAATTTGACTTGAGAGCTGTTAGTTACCACTAACTCAGACATGTCACTACTGCACACTTGGAGTTATCCTGCCATGCCAGCCATTGTTGTATGTAGTTCATGGGTGTCGTAGCTTGGTAAGACTGTTTGATGCTTCTTTCCTTTGGGATCTGGTTCTCAGGAAGAAGGCTTTCAGGTGAGTTCCAGTGAGATTACTATATGATGGAGGTGATAGAATAAACAAGATAAATTGGTCAAATAAGCAAATAAATAAGTTAAATAGTAAGTTGAAATTATGAAAAAATAGAATAGTTATTTTTAGAAAATAAGTCATTAATTTTTTTAATATGCATACAAAATAATTTACTTCTTCATAACATTTTGATGCATATATATCATCAGATCATGAGGATGGGGACCTCAAGGGTGAGATTAGTGTCCTTACAAAATAATCCCCCTAGAGCTGTCTGAGAGCTCTTCCATCATGTGATTCTGTCTATAAACCAGAAAGGAAGCCGACACACACTGGCTGTGCCAGCACCTTTGCTTGGACTTCCCAGCCTCAAGATCCATGAGAACACTTCAGATGGACTAAGACAACTGAGGCCAACCTGGTCTACAAAAGGAGATTCAAGACCGTCAGAGCTGTTACACAGAGAAACCCTGTCTCGGGGGGGGGGAGGGGAGAGAGAGAGAGAGAGAGAGAGAGAGAGAGAGAGAGAGAGAGAGAGAGAGAAGCTATGATAGACTGAAGGAAGCCAAATATGACTAGAGTGGATACAAGAATAATCAGAAAAAAATCTGGGGTCTTGCTAAAATTCGGGGGTATAGATAGGAGTGGTGGTTGTAAGATAATTTAAAAATAAATGGGATAAGAAAGTTTTTGTATTAAGTTGACTTATACAACACTCGTATTGATGTAGTGACTAAGATCGTCATCAAAAGGGGAAATTATGACACAGAGAAAGAAGGGTTTCAGGAGCAGTGTGCCCAAGCAGGAAAGGTGAGGTCTAACAGACAAGTCAGTGAATCCACTTAGCTAGGACCAGATAGATGGATTACCCACAGAAACCTGGTGAAGTATAGCAACAGGGACAGAGATAGAGGGAGGTGCCTCCAAGGTGCCAAGGTGTAGCATTGGCAGCCCACAGGAGTGCCTTCTCTCCTGATTGCTTTCCTAGTCTCCAAGAGATAGGAAGCAAGATTATCAAGTGAGAATGAACATAGCAGAAGCCCACTGTGGTTAACGTCATGAATTAGAAGTCTTTTGCACGGCCTTGTCATTTCCCTCGGCTGTCTGAGCGCAGGTACCGGAGATGTGATAAGCTGACTGTGATCACGGCTGTGGGTGAACCAAACAAGCTCAGTCAGCGAGAGTCAGGAGAGGGAGGATGGCCTGATGAGAGGCCATGCCAATTTAGGGTGAGTAAGGAGGAAAGTGGGGTTATGAATTAATTGATAAAGTGAAGAAGCAATGTGAGAAGAAATTCAAGTCCATGAAAAGAAACTGAGATCAATAGGTTGCCGAGTTCTGATCTAAGATTTGTCGGAATCAAAGTAACAGCAGTGCTCGCTGGTAAGATAACCCAAAGGGTACAAGTTTCTAAGCGGTGATGTCACCATCTCACACATCCCCGTTGCCATGGGTCAGTTTAGATTACAGCCATCTTTGACCCAGACTACTGTGTAGCCTCCTCGCTTTCTAACTTCCCTCTTCTACTGATAACCCTTCCTCCACTTCAGTACTACAGAGAATTGCTCTGCATTTGTCCAACTACCACTTAGAAGGCACCTACTAAGTGCCAGTCACTGAGGTACATGTCTATCTCCGTCCAATTTGGCCATGTCGCATCACAATGGCTCCCTCCTTTCTGTAGGCTAGACCTCCGTGTGTTGGAGGAGCCTGTTTGTTCATTAGACACGAAATAATAACTCAGAAACTATATTATTTGCAATACTGTTTGGCCAATAGCTTAAGTGTATTTCTGGCTAAGTCATATCTTAAACTAAGCCGTTTCTATTCATCTGTGTATTGCTACATGGTGGTGGCATTCTGGCAAGATTTCGGTGTGTCTGTCTCCTGCAGGCAGCTACATGGCTTCACCCTGACTCCGCCTACTCTCTCTCTATATCTTTTCCAGCCTGGATACATTCTGTTAAGCCACTGGCTGAAAGCAACTTCTTTATTCATCAACCAATAAAAGTAACACATATATAGGAAGACTTTCCACACCATCTGTGCAGGCAACAGACAACTTTCACCACAGTTTCAATGCTGCTGTCCAGCTTCCCAAACCATTGCCATTGCTCTTTACCCTCATCCCAGCCCCTCTATCCACCTATATCCCAACACTAGCCTGCCTTTTATCCGGGTCTATGTGATAGTCTTTGTTCTTCGGTGCCTTGGTGCTTGCTGTTTCTTCCTAGAGTACTATCTTCCTCCCACTCACCAGCTTCTAAATTCCTTCCACTCTATTGATCCAGCCTTAGTCCTCTGATTAGTGAAGCCTCCTGGATCTCCAAAAACAGTTTTCCAAGGTAGTTTTTCATCCCCCTCCTATATGCCTTCATAGATGGTATTCTTTCTGATATTGCCTCAAACTCTCTATGCAAATAACATGACCCTGAACTTCTGGTCATCCTGACTCTGCCTCACAAGTGTTGGGATTATGAGCATGTAACATTACACCCAGTTTATACAATGCTGAGGGTCAAACCCAGGACCTGGTGCATATGGTGCATACTAGGCAAGCCCTCTACCAACTGAGCTGCACGTCTGTCTTTCAGCAATGGCGTTTTATTGTCTTATATCTTCCCCCATGACTCCAAGTTCCCTTAAAGAGCAAGGGAGTTTCTTTATCATTGTATTTCCAGTGCCTAACATGCATATGGCATATTATTAAAAGGCCACATTTAGCGCCGAAGATATTTATTATAAATATACTATTAATAAGGCTGCTTTGAGTACGTTTTATGAATTTATTTAATTCAAATCACTAAAATTAGGTACAATTATTATTCGTATGTTGTAGATGGGGAGACTGGTTAAGGAAGTTGCCCAGAATGGTTTGATTAGGAAATGGAGGATCTATTACTCCACGCAGACAGGCTTAATCAGAAAGGCATACAGTATCCCCATGAAGACCTTGCATCTGAGTTAGCAGAGAAAAGCTCCCTGGCCCCACCTCCCACAAGTACATATTCCACTCTCATGTATAATTCAAGGGGCAGAATGACATCTACAGTCCCTTTTCTGAAAGAAATTCACCCAGACCTATGACTCCCTTTCTGCTATTCTGTTTTTGAGCCTGAAATCCTCTACCCTCTTGTACCTATCCAGATTAATCCTGCTGCCATCTGTATCTGCACACATCTGTTATTCCTGGCATTTCTCCCTTCTCAGGAAAGACCCAAACGGGCTCTCCTACATTTCTTATTTTTTTTTCCTTCTCTCTTTCTCTTTCCCTCCCGTGGTCCTTCTCCTTTGGTGAGAATGAAATTAACAAAGGAAGAAACCAATTAGGATCTTCAAATCCCCTAAGTCCTACACAGGATGTCCCATGTTTCAATTAAAAAGGAATATCCCCTTGTCTCTAATGAGTTCCACTCAGAGGGAAATGCCTTTGTGTTAAATATATATGTGAGTTTTCCAGGTCACACAACCGAGAGTTATTTATGCTTTGTTGTCACTTGTGTGTTCATAGAATTTTGTTTCCATTCCCCTTGAATCCCAGACTTAGCTCCAGAATCAACAGGGACTCTTTGCTCCACACTGACCTTTGGTTTCTCACACCATGAGGTTTTCCTTTCCCCTGGTTCTCCAGGAGCTCAACCGCTTAGAGTAAAGGTGACTGCAAGGCCTCTCAGGGCTCCCCACAGAGGAGCACAGTCTGGTAACCCCAGTCATTTCTCATCTGCATAGAGACCAAAGGAATAGAAGAAGAAGTTACTATGCAGAAAATGTCTTTCTCCTTTTCCTTTTGTGGGCTCCTTCCCCTTTCCTCTTTCTCCATGCATATTCCCTACCCCCATCCTGCAGCCCCATCTATTCTTTAAGCCTTACCTTCTCAGCCTGATTACATAGCTCATAAATATTCAGCATTTCCTAGGAGCAACCTCCGAATGCTATTTCGCCACTCCACGTTATTCACCCATCTCATCATAAATAGGGCCAGACTGTCCTCGGTCCTTTGCCTCTGTCCTTTCTGCCTTGCACTTATCAGCATGAGGTTTAATCATAAGGGATTTCTTACTGCGACTGGAGCCACTGACGGAGTCGAACATTGATAGTCTCGGGCCCATATTTCTAAATACTCCATGATGAGAAGATTTACCCATTCCATGACAATAACCCTGCCATTGGAAGAGGAGGAGGAGGCAGGGATGAAACTGGAATTACAATACAGGCATAAAATTATAAGAGCTGTGCTTGGAATATAGACATTCAATAAGCCTGTGTTTCAGTTATGGTAAATGATTTATGCATATAAAATTAGAAAAGAAAACTAAACATAAGCAACTGTTGAATCAGATGAGCAAGAACGAATACTTGTTTTTTCTTCTTTCCCACACTTTTTTTTCCTCATTTAAAACAGGGTCTCAACACATGGCTCAGGCTGACCTTGAACTCAGAAACCTCTCCCCTCTGCCTACCTAATCCTGGGATTATAAGCATATGCTGCCATGCTTACACTCTGACCCAATTTGCAACTTTAATAAGAAAAGAATATTAAAAGATCACTTATAAAACGTTAGGCGGCAGAAGGACAGACAGCTTGTGGACCTAGGACCATCTTAGGATACAGAACTCTTCCCTTCTTTGGTCTGGTATGATGATCCACCTTTGCGTTAGGTAAAGGAGGGAGCAGAGAGGTGAGATTAAGGCATAAATGTGGGGAATCGCACGGTGACGGGTCCTTTCCAAAATCCTCTAAAACATCCTCCTGTGAAATTCTAAACAGATGCTGTCCACACTTGGCTTGACTCCTTCCAGAGTCAGGGAACTCCAGCCTGATGTGCTGCGCAGAGCAGACCTTGTTTGTAGAGTCAGGCTCAGCTGCTGGGCTTTGATGCAGGTCCTGTCTCAAAACGGATGGCGGCAGAGTTATGGTCAAGAGACGTAGATGGGAGGCCAAACTGTGAAGAAAAGAAAAGCTGTTTGGTTAAGAAAGACGGTGGATCCCCGCAGTTCATCTCTACCCAAAACTCACACGGGGACTCAAGTGGGCAAAGACTGTGGTTGGGGTGTGTAGCAATGAGTTGGGCCACTGTCCAAGGAAGCAGCTCCGTCACCACTGTTTAAACTGTATTTCCGCACAGCTCATGTTGGACATGGGTGTGGGGCCTATTCCATGGGGCTACTTTTAAAAGACTGGGGGGTGGGATGCTACCAGCTGAAGCTGAAAAAGTGTCAGGGAGGGAGCAATGTGTGTGGAGACAGGGCCCATGTGTTTGGGGCTCGATTAACTAACTCCCTCCCATCCATCACATCCTTCCCCGGGCTGCTACAGTCCTGGCAGCTGGGTCACCCCGGGGAGGCTGGGTTGGGGGTCCCTAAAGGGAGCCAAGCTTCAGGCAGAGCAGCGGAGACACATGTGTGCCTGACTGGGTTGGGGCCGGCACCTCATTGAGAAGGGGGCCCTCCAAGCTGGGCTTCATTAGGGCAGTGGCACTAATAAGGAGGGGGTTCAGGGGGCTGGGCTGACAGCCAATTACTTGCTCGTCTGCATTATGGATTAACCCATCTGGGCCTGGGAGATTGGCTCTGAAAGGGGCACAAAAGGGGGGGCGTGACCACAATCACACACCGAATTATCCCGTCTGAACACTTTTGTCCACCAACAAACGGGGCCTCGGGATGGGTGACCCCCTTGGGTGATCTCCATCCCCACTGCTTGCCTCATAGGAAGAAGCAGAGGTAAACTGCTGCCTGGTTATAAAGCAAGGTCTGCTCTGGATGAGGAGAACAAGGACAGCAGCCCAGCGAGGCAGGGATTGTAGGGAGAGTAGCCAGACTGAGGTATCATCCTCTCCCTCTCCCTTTCCTTCCCTCCTCCCACCCAATTTTGGTTTTGATTTCAGCTCTTTATGAGAAAAAAAGCCTTACGTAGCTCAGGCTGGCCTCAAACTCATTATGCAGCCAAGGATGACCTTGAACTTTTGATCTCCCTTTCTCCACCTTCCAAGTGCACCATTGTGTGGGGTCCCAAGGTTCTCTTAGCATACTTTTACTTCTGCCCTTTGATTTTGCAAGGAATAACATAAGGAACTTACTATTCTGAATCCAGGGAAGAATCCCACTAGAAAGGGCTCCTTTGGGGAGGTGGGGTACAAGCAGAGGAGGTGGATAGGAAGAACCAGAGTCAGGGGCCTCCCATCTCGCCCATCACCTCTTCTGGGCTAATTGATTCCAGGCATGAATAAGGGGCTCTCACATGGGTCTTGAAGGGCCCTGGCCCTGCTCTGGCATCTTGGATGCTCTCCCGGTGGGAATAGTCAAACCCCTCCCCCACACCCCTCTTCCAGGAGTAAGCCCACCCTGTCTGGGAGGGAGAGATGTTAGGAATAGTGGGAGGCTGTAGCAGGTGGGGGGGCTCTCTCCTCTAGCTAATCCCCTCATTACCATCTCATAATCAGAAGCACGCTTTCAATGTAAATGGGGATGTTAAATATTGGTTTCTTTAGACTCAAGCTCCTTTAGAGACAATCATTGATGCTTTCCCTTTTGTGGGTGCTGCTGGGCCTCACTGTGAGGGGGGCGGTGAATAGCATCAGCAAGGATGGGGGTTTTTCAAGGTTGGTTTAGTGGGAAAGGTGGAAGTGCCTGACAAGAGAGGACAGACACACAGGTCTGTTTTCAGTAAGCCTGAATAACCTCAGTGTCTTTGATCCAGCAGAAGATACCTGTCCAGAAGAAATCAGCTAATTCCTAACTCATTCAGTCTTTGTTGGAGCCTGACTGACTTCTGGCCTTAAGTCTTATTTATTCTCTCTCTCTCTCTCTCTCTCTCTCTCTCTCTCTCTCTCTCTCTCTCTCTGTGTGTGTGTGTGTGTGTGTGTGTGTGTGTGTGTGTGCATGTATGTACCTGTGGAAGAGGGGTCCACAGAAGCCAGAAGAGTCATTGGATCCCTTGGAACTCAAGTCAGATAAGGTTGTGAACTGCCCAATGTGGATACTAGAAGCCAAGTTCCAGTCTTCTGCAAGAGCAAAAAATGTTCTTAATGACTGAGCCATCCTAGGCAGATTCACATGGGAATATATAAATATATTGAGACAAGGTCTTCTGTAGCCCAGGCTGACCTTGCACCCACTGTGTAGCTGAGTCTGACCTCAGGCTCTTGATCTTCTGCCTCTACCTCCCAAGTACTGAGATTGCAGGCTTCCACCACCGACTGAGAAACTGCTCTTCTAAATATTGTTTGCTCTTTGTAAATATTGTAAATAAAGCAGTGACCCCAAACTCACCCTCGTGTCCCTGCCTATGCTCTCTTCTTTAAAAACCTGGTCAACTGCAGTCACTTATGGGAGGCAGAGACAATCTGATATGTCTATGGTTTGTCTAGAGGTAGTATCAAGAGGTGACGGCAGTTAGTCAAGCCTGCTCAGTCCTACCTCAGAGGTTAAGGGCCAAGGACACAGAGGCTTGGAAAAGACCATCACTCTATTCTCTTTATGCTTGAGGGCTCCATCTCTGTCAATCACCTTGAGAACACCATCATAGCTTGATACTCAGAATGCAGAATCTAATGTCCATAGCTTGTGTGCACTCATTTCTCAGCTTCTCTGCTTACGTGCTAGGACATTGGATCAAAGTAGACTGGTGGCTCACTTGAGTGACCACAGGCTACTTATGTCGTGGTTCCCTCTTTCAATGCCGGACTGATTAGGGCCTAATCTGTGAAATCAAGAGCCTGCTCCCTAGAGCAGTTAGGAAGAATAAGCGAGGATTACACACTAAGTGCTTTTTGTCCATTCTGAGTGACACTGAGCCATGTTTAGCAGGCTAGAGTACGAGGGTCGTTACGGTGCAGAAGCCTCTCACAGGACTAAGCCTGCCTAAAGTCGCTGGACTGATGACAGCAGAGCCGCATCTCAGTACTGTGTCTGGGAGTGAAATCTGCAGGTGGTCTGAGACCCAGGTTCAAAGCTTCCCCCACAGAGAAGAAGAAAGTGGGGTCTCCTGACGTCCTTTGCTGTTTTAGGTACAGGGTCAGAGTCTGTTCAGCATCCGCTGAGGAAGGACAAAACGACTTCTACATTGTGGCTGGCTGTGGTAAGGCCACCCCCTCCCCTGAGTTCAAAACTGAGAGTAGAGCCAGGGGCACCATGTGGCTGGCGCTACTGCCGCCTGCCCACCACTAAGAAGAGGGCGGGAGATGCCTTCGGAGGGCCCCCTCCAGGGCCGCAGAGAGGCCGTCGCTGCTCAGCTCCACCGTTTAGCTTTCTCCTCATTAACTCTCCGGCCTCATTAATCAGCCCCGATGAAATGCGCCCCCCGGGAACACTGCCCGCCCGCTCAGCCGTTTGGCGCTTTAATTATCCTCCCAGCGGGAGGAAGGAGGGGTTGGCGGGCACGGAGTTGCACCCGCACGGAGACCCACTGATCCACACACTGGTGGGAAGATAGCTGAGCCCAGGTAGGGCCAGGAGTGACTCAGCGGAGAGGCAAACTCTGGGCTGGTTCCCGGATGCAGTATCAACCACAAGCAATCTTAGTGTCTCCTGGGCTTATGATCCATGAGCTACTGTGGAGTCTTGTCTCCTCTGTGAGGGAAGGACCATGTCTCCACAAACTCCAACAACCCATTTCTCTCATTTGACTTCATTTACTCGCTAAATCTTCACGGACCCTCCTACTGTGCGCTCCTGTCTGTATGTCCAGACATAGCTCTGGTTAGGTGTTGCTCAAATACACTTAAAAACACAAACTAAACAAAAAAAATCCATCAGTAGCAAGGTGCTATTCTTAATGAAAACACAGCAACCCGAGGAAGACAGCAAAGCAGGATGTTGATACAACCGAGACATGTCAAAAATAGAGTTTCTCAAGTTCAAGCCTTGGTTCTTAGCCTCTAAGTAGGAGATAGCTGGCAGAGTGGATGTGGAAGAAGCTCAGGGAAAAACCACACAGAGATCAGTGTGTACAGAGTCTGAAAATAGACCAATCTAGCTGGGAGATAGAGCATGTCAAGGGGACAGCATAAAGTAGAAGGCAGCTAGGCCTTGAGGACAGTGCTGGTTAACCTAGGGGTACTATAAAGGCAATGATGAGTTAACGGTGGATTTTAAAACCGTTATACTTATGTTTTGGAAAACCACAGTGCAAAGGAGGAGGATGAATGGCAGGGAGGCTGGAATGAAGGCAGGGAGGCTAATTAGCAAGCAAGGTGACTGACTGGGTGTGGGAGGTAAAGGAGAGGCACTTGGAATACTCCCAAGTTTCTTCTGCAACCTTGCTCTGAAATCAGAAAGGAGATAGCTTGAGGTGCTCCTGGGCCTCTGGCTCAGCTCACACAGAAGATAAGGCACAAATCCCTTGATTTCCCCCACTCGGCTTTCTCTTCTTGGGGTTCACTTCCTGTTCAGTCCAGGGTAGGTAAATTATTGTCATCAGTTTCTCATTTATAAGATGAAAACGTTGAAATGTATCCAGCTTACAAACACACCCCTGCAACAACACAGGAAGAGGTAGAAAAGACCAAGGCAAGACCAAGTGCCTACTGGAGGGACCATGTCCCTCAGGCAAAGCCTGCCCTAAAACTTCTGGAAAAGGGGTCAGGACACCGGAGCTGTGTTTTCAATATGACATCTCCTTATTTTAAAGTGTCAGTCAATACATGCGGAGTTTAAAGCATATCAATTGTATTTAAGTTTGAATTATAATGATGGTTTTATTTGAATTTGTTTTTGCGGTATTGAGGACAAAACTCAGAGCCTACCAAATACCAGGCAAATGATCTACCACTGAGCTAGACACCATGCCCATTAGTGTGGGTGTGGATTTAAACCATCAGTTACCTTTAGAGGATGCCAACAAAACAACTTGATTACTTGAAAACTAATAAGTAAGCAGCGTATGGTGGTGCATATCTTTAATCCCAGTACTTCGGAGACAGAGGCAGGTGGATCTCTGAATTCCAGATCTGCCTGATCTAAGGAGCGAGTTCCAGGACAGCCAGGGTGACACAGAGAAACGCTGTCTTTAAAAAAAACAAAACAACAACAAAAAGAAAAGGAAAAAAAAAGAGGAAAAAATCCCAAACATTTATCTTGCCTTTCTTCTTTAAAATTAACCTTAGGATAAACAAATAGCTGAAGGCAGGTTCACCTTAGAGAAGTATCTTATCTCATAATGAAGACATCATAGGAAAAGGATGGCATGAATTAGCTGTCTCCAATGAACAATGAACCTGGGCAATCATTGTCACTGGGTGCTCATAAACTACAAAACAGGCCAGCGGACATGACTCCTGATGGACTAAGAAACATTGCCTATGAGGTATTCTGGGGGAAAAAAATCAAGCGTTAATTGATCACGCCTCTGTATCTAACAGTCAATTTACAGGAAATAATAGAGGCAGAAAAATGTGTTAAATGACACCACAGGGATACATTCGACAAAATCCAGCCTGGAAACTTCACAGGAAAAAATGGCCCAGTTTCCTCAGCAAATGAATTGAAGGGAGAAAAACATAATTAAGAGGTGGGAACGACAGCAGATTAAAAAGGACAACACACCACACCCGGTACAGATAGATTCACTTGAGGCCGGATCTGAACAATGAAAGAAATACTGCAGTTGGCAACAGTGCTGGAGGAGAGGTGCTGTCTTACTGGAGGCTGATCAGTTTCTTTCTGTCTCAATGGTTTCCTCTTCATTTATGACCGGGAGTCTTTTCTAAAGATAATCTGTCATCAGTTGTAGATTTCATGATAAAATATTGTTATTTTCGATGTGCTAACTCTACTGTTCTTTTATTTAAAGGGTTTTATTGCAATCTATATATTTGGCGTATGTGTGGGGTTGGGCACGCGTCGTGATTCCTAAGTAGAGGTTAGAGGACAGTTTGTGAGGGAATTGGTTCTGGGGATCTGGCGGGTCAAATTCAAACCATTTGTCAGGTTTGCTGGCAAACACCTTTACCCACAGAGTCACCTCATTGGCCCATTAATACTATTTAAAAGACTTCTTATCTTCTTTTAGGAGGACTACATTGAAATATTTACAAAGGAAACTGTAAGATTTCTGATATTTGCTCCAAAACCATGAGCAGACGCTGGGAAAAAATAGATAGATATTGGATGCAAAAGACATTTATAGGCCAAAACATGTGTGTGTGCTGTGGATTTGGCCTATGGGCTATGATAGATTGTGACTTCAGGATCTGCTCAACGTTCATTTTCATACAGTCCACCAGTGAACTTAAGCCCTAGGCTACCAGATTACCATCTCCTGAACCCTTTTCTGCTCCGTTTGTGGGGCTCCTTTACCAGAGAGGAGACTTAGAAAGCCATGGGAGTTCCTGACCTGGGGATACCACAGGATAAGGTCTTTGGGATCTTGATTAGACCACCTAGAACCTGTCCCTAAGTTTTATCCATTTCCCTCCAAGCAATCCTCTTACCCTGGCGCTAAAGGGGCACATAGTCAGCCTTCAGTCTTTCAGAGTCCAAAGGCATCTACTGCCCAGGAGACTAAACAAATGAAGGAATGGCTAGACCCTCCTCCCTGCCACCCTCCCCCCGCCCCAGCAGAAGAAGGGGTGTTAAACTGGGGGTGAGGGGACGAGCAGCTGGGGCGGAAAAGGGAAGACCGGGAATGTCCTCTCATCCAAAAGCGCGTGAGAGAGAGACCGACTTGGACCCGGCACCGTGCCATTGATTTCCATACAGTCTCTTTCCTCTTTGCATCCTTCCTTCATCCAAGGAGAACCCCTTCGCCAGGCACGCGTCTGCGGCGCTGGTTGCTCACTTAGTGGCGGTAGGACCACTGGAAGAATAAATCGCACCCACGCGGCGCGAGGAGTGGCGGGGTGCAGGCTGACGCCGCGTGGCTGCACACGATAGGCCATCGCGGATGCAGGGCACCTCGAGGGGCGCGCGTTGGTCCCTCTCCAGCCTCGCTGTTCTGCGCGGTGCCCAGGACCGGTTCCCCGATGCATAGGACCTCTCCCTCCACCCCGCGCGCTTGGACCTCGGTGTCTCTCCAGCGATGCGGTGGCGGCGCTCCAGGCTCCCACCTTCTCCATCAGCTGCTCCCCGGCGGGTCGGGGTAATGAGCCGCCCCGCGACTGGCCCCACGCCATTGTGTGCGCGCCAGGGCGAGGCCCGGTCTCCGCGGTGCGGTGGAGGGTGACCGCGCGCGCCGCTGCGACCCTCGCTTCACACCTGCTCCCCGCCCCCGGCCGGCGGGCGCGGGCGTGGCCTCCCCTCCCCGCGGGAGGAGCCTCAGCTGGGGCAGCACTTGGTAAAGAGGCCGTGGAGAGGACGCCCGCGGCCGAAGGAGGCGCCGTAAATTTGAAGCAGATGCGGCCTGACAGTCAGTCACCCAGCTCTGGGCTGCGGGGGAGGGCTCTGCTCCGCGCCCACGCCCCTCTGCCAGTCAGCAGCTGAGTCCCGCGGACTCCACACCTAGGTGACCCGGGACATAGGACATATGGAGCCTGTCTCCCACTCCCTTGCATCTATCTTGAGCTTTTTGTGTCCTCACCGCTGGGAGAAGAAAAGGAGGGAGGGGAGATGCCTATATTCACCCATTTCTTTCTAAAAAGAGTGAGCGGTTTCTTCAGATGACAGTGTGATAAAGTCTGCCACCCTGGTCCTGGGCTGTCACTTTGTGACAGCAGCCGGAGAGAGCTAGGGAAGATAGAAGAAGTACGTTTCGATGTGTAATGCCCATTTTAACCTAGAAACACAAGTGGGGAGGCACAGAACAAACTGGATGGGGGTGAACGTGCGCAAAGAGGACTGAGGAAAAATACTAAGAACTAGTACTTGCTGTAGTATATTAGCGTACCGTGATACTGTGCATTTAAATAGCAAAGCAGCATCTAACAGAGCAAGGGGTGGGGGGTTGCCTCTGCGACTGGGCACACTTTCCACTCTTCCACACTACTAGGGGAGTGAGTCTTCCATGGGTCTTGAAGGGATGGGGGTGGTGGAGCTAAGGACACTGGGGTGGACACAGTCCCAGTTACTTGCTCTGGACACCGTAGGAGTCCCTCTCCAAAACAATGTGAAATGAAGCCTGGGTCTATGGCTTCTGCATAAAGATCTTGGTACCATAACTGTCTCACCAAGGCTGATTTAGAGGTTATGTTCACAGCAATGGTGGTGTTGGCAAAAACCCTCTGTGGTGACCCCATGTTTTCCTGTTTGGGGCTGTTTTGTTTTCTCTACCACTCTAGGTTGGCTGGTGGGCACCTTGGCTCTCCCCTTCCCTCCCACTCCCAGCAGTCTCCAGGTCTGAGACTTTCTGCCAACGGGGGTCAAAATTTAGTTTGCATCAAAATCGCCTGGAGGTCTGCACACCCACAGTTTCCGATTCTTTCATCTGGTGCAGGGCCAGGAGATTTGCACTTCTGAATGCCGCCTAGTGGCCGCCAGGGTAAATGCTGTTGTAATACCGTCCTCACTGTAGGAGTTTAGCTAGCAAGGAAGAACCTGCTGCTGAAATAGGTGGGATCTGAAGTACTTGCTTATCCAGTCCGGGAGAAGCTGCAGCAGTTTCTCCCTCAGGAAGGATCCACAGGCTAAGACCTGGAAGATCTGGTGTGTGTGTGTGTGTGTGTGTGTGTGAGAGAGAGAGAGAGAGAGAGAGAGAGAGAGAGAGAGAGACTGCATGTATGTCTATGTGTCTCTCTGTGTGTCTATGTGTGTGTGTGTGTGTCTGTGCGTGTGTCTATGTCTGTGTGTTTAGAGATTCAGCACTCCTTCTAATAGACTCATGATTCTCTGTTGTCCATAGCCTTTCAAAGCGGGCCATGGTGGTGCATGCCTTTAATCCTTGCACTCAGGAGGCAGAGACAGGAAGATCCCTGCAAATTTGAGGTTAGTCAGGGCTAGGACAGCAGGACTACATAGAGATACCCTTTCTCAAGACACAAACAAATAAAAATATAACCCCAAACAACAACAACAAACCCCACAGCCTTTCAAAGGGACAAGGGAAAGCATGATTTATTTTTTTAATTTGGTCATCTAACCATTTTGTCAACGAAACAGGAGGGGCGTGGTCCTCACATTTTTGCTTGTAAATTGACTAACAAAGGTTATAGGACGTAAGGACAACTCGGTGTATGAATGAACTTCAGACAACCCTGACACTTACACGTCCCCTGTCTGCTGCTTCTGGCAGATCTGAAACACTTTGAAGGTGACTTAAGAGATTGAGTTTCAGCTTTCTGCTGAAAAATTTTCCCTAAGGTATCAGCATTATTATAGTCAGTAAGGAGCCTTTGGCTTGTGGTATTTGTCTAAAATAAGCATTGGCTGAGAAAGCGAGAGGCTTTTCATTTCTTGCCACCAGGTGGCAGACCTTGCCTCATTAATGAGTTTCATCCCCAGAGCTAAACCCTAGCCTAAACTCAGCTCAGCACCAGGGCAGAAAGGGCTGTTTCTGTACTTAGTCGGGAACTGAGGCACGGAGTTGAAAATGCTGCAGTATCTGTTGCCAAGATACCCAAGGCATCCTGTGATGTCTCATCTGTGAGAGTGGGGTGACACATGCTTGCTAGATTTTCCTTGTAAATGCCTAAGAAAATGAACTTAACTAAGAACAACGAAAGACTCTAGTTTCAAACTACCAGATCCTGGAGCCACAAAAAAATGTGACTCCCTTACGAGTTAGTGAGCACACACACAGCTTCCCTGACTTCCCTAAACTTGCTTCCAACCCATGTCTGTCAGTCACTCTCTTATTTCTTACATGTTCTGTTGCCTGGCTTCAAATTTCCTCAAACTGGCAAGCAGAGCCTTTGTCTAGGGTTCCCTGGGAGAGGCTGCTGGGTTGGGGTGGGGGAGCTTCTTCCCATTGATGGCCACTCTACAGGTGTGCAGCTGGAGGGGCTCCCTTCAAAGACCTCTGCTCAGGTGAGGCTGGGACTCTTGTCCTCCAGGAAAAAAAAAACAAAACAAAGCAAAACACAGGACAAATACCGGCATGAGGCATAATTAATTGGAGTTTGCTAAGAAAAAGATTTAGTATGGATTTAGGCACAGGAGGAGGGGGCAGGAAGTATGGGTGGGATGGGTTTAAGACAAGGATAGTTGTACACACTCAAGGCAAAGGTGGGTATAGACTTCTCAAGGTTAATAGCTATATTTAGGTTTTTTGTTTGTTTGTTTGTTTGTTTGTTTTTTGAGACAGGGTTTCTCTGTAGCTTTGGAGCCTGTCTTGGAACTCACTCTGTAGATCCAGCTGCCTCTGTCTTCTGAGTACTGGGATTAAAGGCCTGTGCCACCAGTGCCTGACTTTGAGACAGGCTGTCCTGAAACTTGCTCTGTAGACCAGGTTGGTCTTGAACACAGAGAACTGCCTGCCTCTACCTCCTGAGTGCTGGGATTAAAGGTATTTGCCACTATTTCATGGCTTAAATTTCTTAATAATAGGCAGGTATATTAGCTCCAATATCAGCTAGAGGAAGGCAGAGGTGGAGAGATCAAGAGGTCAATGGAGCACACAGAGACTCTTTACTTTTCAATCATAAGGGTATAGGGCCCCCTTCCATCCCTAAGTTCCCTTTCTTTTTTTTTTTCTTTTTCTTTTTTTGTTTTTTGTCAAGACAGGGTTTCTCTGTATAGCCCTAGCTATCCTTGGATTTACAGAGATTTGCCTGCCTCTGCCTCTCGAGTGCTGGGATTAAAGGTGTGTGCTACCACCACCTCGTTTCCAGACCTTTTTTGCTATTGTTGTCACATTTTGTTTTGAGGCAGAATCTCAGGGTCACAAAGTTGCCCATGCTGCAACTCCCTCTGTCTCTGTCTCTGTCTCTGTCTCTGTCTCTGTCTCTGTCTCTCTCAGCACATGGCTCTCTGCCAACAATGGTCTCCAGTCCAAAGTGTTTCTTTGCTCCGGGTAGCCCATACTCACTGTGACATCTCCCTGTGAATCTTATGGTTAAAGACATTGCTACCAGGGCCCAGAGGAAAGACCATAAGAAGACTAAAACTGCGCACATTTGAATTTTTTCTATTCGAGCTGCTGAAAGAGTCTGTCTAAATATATTTATGGAATGCCTGCAGGCGACATAGCTTAGCACTTCACCCTTCATTGAAAACCCATTAAAACAATTACCAGGTCATGCTTAGAAACTTTTTTTTAACAAAGGAATTTTCTTAATTGCTGGGTTGGTAGGAACTAATTTGAAATGCAAAAACTAACAATCTCCTTTGAACTAAGCAGGTCCTATGTAAACCATGGCACACTACGGATAATATATGTGAATTTGTTCCTATGTCTAGACGCATAGACTTAAAGGCTGAAGCCCTAATGGTTCTACCATGTACATATAAGGAAAGAAGGGTTGAAGGCTGGTGAATCATCGTATGCTAATGCCCCAGAGTTAAATGTTTACCTAGAAGGTTAGAGGCTATTAATGACCCCAGTAAATAAACTATTCACATCTATAACAGTCATGGAATGTCATACCCTCATGCCTTCACGCCAGGAAACTAGGCTTGGGAAACAGCCTGCTTTTCTTGACCAAGGTAAAAACAGATTCTCAGAAGCCAACAGATGGCCTTTGAATTGGATTTATAAATGTAAGGCAATGTTATAAGCATTTTTTTCCATTATAAATTTCAACTGTTATTAGCATATGCATATATTCAGTTGGTTGTATCTTCTTTTGATTATTTATTTTATGTTTGATTATTAGTCTCACAAGCTTGTCTGTGTGCCATACACATGCCCGTTGCTGGAGGAGGTCAAAAGAGGGCATAGATCCCCTGCAACTGGAGTTATGGACAGTTGTGAGCCACCACAAGACTGCTGGGAATTTAAACTCGGATTCTCTGCAAGAGCAAGTGCTTATAATTGCTGAGCCATCTCTCCAGACCTGTCCTTTCCCAATGAGCTAACAAGACATTTACATTGACCACTTCAGGTCCAAGGATAGAAATTTCCCCCATAAGAGTTTTCAGGCCACCCACCTTTACATGGGTGCCATTGCAATGAGCAAGTATGTGGTGGAGAGATGGGAGAGAAAGGGAAGCCAAACCTTCATGCATTATGAAGAGAGGTGGAACTGGAAAGGCCACTGTGGTGAGGGACAGCCTGATGTGAGTAGCTTGCACTGCCACCTGAGTCCGTGGTGATGTCCTATAGCTGCTGAGGATCATGTCTGGGTCTGTGGCCCTGCCAAGTGGTCTTTGTCGATATCCATGGCCCATATTACCACCAAAAGCCTGTGGACATTTATGGTCTGGGCTGTCACCGGTGACCATGTTGATGTCTGAGGACTGCACTGAGCTGGTCCTGCCCATCACTGGCCACTGCATGGGGGCAACATTGGTGAGGTGGATGCAGAAGACCTGGTCCTGCCCCTCCACAGGCCAGCATTGGAGAACTGGCCCCATGGTGTGAGCGTCATGAGTTCTGGAGAGCTGGCCCCACCTCTTGCCTGGGCAGAGCTGGAGGCCTGGCCCTAGTGGCTTGGGCTGGGAAGAACTGGAGGGCTGACCAACACAGCTAACGTAGTCCCAGGCCTAGATTCAGGGCTTTGAGTTGTTCCACCCCAACATCCACTCCATCTGTGAGCTGCCATGAAGGGACAAGTCCTGCATGATCTCAAAGCTGCATGATCTCCATGACTCAGGGCAAGAGCAGGATGTCAGAGAGGAGTCCCAGTGAGGATCCAGTGTGGATGCTGAAACAGAAGCCAGAGGCCTCAAATCAGACCAATGGCTCATCGCAATGAACATTTTCAAGAAAGCTGTCTGGACAAAAGGATCTACTGTGTAACTCACTGTGACATGCCAAAGCTTCTATGATGAGATTTTTTTTTAAATTTTTTATATTTTCTTATTTTTTACTTTCCTTTAGGGGGACTGTTTACCAGGGTGAAGGGTGGTTATAGAAGAACTGGGAAATGAGTAGAATTGTGGTACATGTTGTAAAACTCACAAAAGAAATAAAAATAAATTTAAAAATGTTTTCAGTATTTGAGCCAGGTAGTGGCGTATGCCTTTAATCCCAGCATTTGGGAGGCAGAGGCAAGAGGACCTCTGGGAATTCCAAGACAATCAGGGTTACACCAAGAAACCCTGTCTAGACAAACAAACAGAAAACAAACAAAATAACAACAACAAAAGAGGGACAGCAGGGAGCTGGGGAGAAGACTCGTCTGTTAAGAGAACATGTTGCTCTCCCAAAGTATGCAAGTTCAAATCCGAGCACCCAGGTCAGGAGTTCATAAATGCCTGCAACTTCAGCTTCAGGGGATCCAATGCCCTTTGCTGACCTTTGTTGACACCAGTAGACAACACACACAAACACACATACACACGTGCACACATGAATAAAATAAATGTTTTTTTTTTTAAAGAAGGATAGTATACTAGTTGAACACAGTGGTGTGCACTTGAAGTCCTGGTCATTAGGAGGCTGAGGCCCTGAGTGCTGTAAGAAAACAGGCTGACTGCAGGCATACACACAGATGGAATATTGTATACATAATAAATAAATATTTAAAGAAAAAAAGAAAAGAAAACGGGCTGAGCAAACTCGTAAGTAGCTCTCTTCCATAGCATCTGCTTCAGTTATTGCCTCGAGTTCCTGCCCTGACTCCTCTGGATGATGGACTATAAGCGATAAAATGAAATAAACCTTTCATCTCCAAGTTGCTTTTGGTCATGGCATTTTGTCACAGCAATAGAAACCTTAAGACAACCACAATTCAAACAAACAAGCAAGCAAGGTGCATTTTTCTCCTGTCATCAATAGGGAACTGTGGTGAGTAACTTCAGTAAAACTGCATAAATTTAGGGGCTGGAGAGATGGCTCAGTGGTTTAGAGCACTGCCTGCTCTTCCAAAGGTCCTGAGTTCAATTCCCGGCAACCATATGGTGGCTCACAACCATCTGTAATGAGGTCTGGTGTCCTCTTCTGGCCTGCAGACATACACACAGACAGAACATTGTATACATAATAAATAAATAATAATAATAAACTGCATAAATTTAGAGCAGATACTGAAATCAGGTCATTCCAAGCTCAGAGCTCAACTCTTGCATTTCCAGTAATATGGTATCATGATTATTTTAAGTCAGAAACACAGACAAGTATGTTTGTGTCTTTCCTGTAATTTGCCAAGTAGTCCCAGTTTTCAGGATAGCCAGCCAACCAAGGTGCATAGGTTCGTTTATTGATGAGAGACATGTCTTGGTACTGCAACCAGCATGAGAGACACAAGACTAGGCAGCCAGCTGTGTTTGCCATTTCTTAGTTTAGGAAATTGTTTGTTCTGCAGTTCCTGTTTACTGGGGCAATATTATATCCTTCACAGGTCTCTGACGGAGTTGAAGACTAGATAGTTATAGTTTTCCTTGTTACCAAATTCAGAAAAGAAACTCACAAAAGAGAAGTAAAGTGTAAAAGGTTCAAAGACACAAAAAGATAGTTTTGGGTTGGTAATACAAGTTAGAATAGAAAATAAATTAGGAGGGCTGGAGAGATGGCTCAGCGGTTAAGAACACGACTGCTCTTCCAGAGGACCTGGGTTCAATTCCCAGCACCCACATGAAAGCTCACAACTGTCTGAAGATCCAGTTCCAGGGGATCTGACACCTTCACACCAATGCACATAAAATAAAGTTAAATTTAAAAAAAAGATAGTAAATTAGGTACAAAACTTTGGACTCACAGGGATAAGATAGATAGTGGAGTATTTTCTCTAAATTTGCTAAATACAAATGGACTGGATATTGTAACTGTAATTCTTACTTGAAAACTGTTTGTTATATATAGTTTTACTATGTTTGTAATTCTTACTTGATAGCTGTTTTTTAAAAAAGGTTTATTTAACTTTTTAAAATTTTATGTGCATTGGTGTGAAGGTGTCAGATCCCCTGGAACTGGATCTTCAGATAGTTGTGAGCTGCCATGTGGGTGCTGGGACTTGAACCCGGGTCCTCTGGAAGAGCAGTCAGTGCTCTTAACCGCTGAGCCATCTCTCCAGCCCCCGCTGTTTTTTATTATATAGTTTTACTGTTAAAGTTAAAACCTTCTTTTTAATTAGACAAAAGGGGGAAATGTTATGGTATAATCATTTTGTACACTGTGAAGATGGGTCTTTGCCAAGGCACCTTCTGATTTGTTTAATAAAAGAGCTGACTGGTAGCTAAGCAGGAGGTATAGGCAGGGCAGTCAGACAGAAGACACTGGGAGGAAAAGGGACAGAGTCTCCAGAGTTGTAAGAGACACAGAGAAAAGCAAGATGAGCATGCTGTGTTGAAAGAAGGTACAGCCACATGGCAGAGGGTAGATAAGAAAAATGGATTAATTTAATGTGTAAGAGTTAACTAGTAACCAGCCTGACCTATCGACTGAACATTTATAATTAATAATAAGTCTCTGGGGACTGGAGAGATGGCTCAGAGGTTAAGAGCACTGGCTGCTCTTCCAGAGGTCCTGGGTTCAATTCCCAGCAACCACATGGTGGCTCACAACCATCTATGATGAAATCTGGTGCCCTCTTCTGGTGTGCAGGCAGAATGCTGTATACATAATAAATAAATCTTTAATTAAAAAAAGAAAAATAATAAGTCTCTGAAGAGTTATTTGAGAGTGGCTGCCAAGACACAGAGAAACTCAGCCTACAATTTACTCTAATCATAATTACTAACACTCCCAAGTCATACATTCTCTCTCTCTTCTCTCTCTCTGCATCATAGCAACTGCAAAGGGTTAAAGAGACCCTAGCAGAGCTCAAAGGGTTTCAAGTAGAGACTTAAAGAGCCACTGCAGGTATAAGATAATAATTTGGCTATGGGTGTGTTGTGAGATATTTTGATCACACTTTGACACTCCCAAGACTACCAATAAAGTTTATATTGAATCAGAAGTTGGAGCTAGCTACCAGCTGACCAAAAATTAGCCATAGAGATTTTGGAGGACCCAGGACATATAGAGAGACACAGGAAGTAGTAGAAAGGGGCTTAGAAAGAGGCTTGGTCTTTTGGGTTTAGGAAAGAGAGAGGAGGTCATTGGTTGATTCTTTGCTGTTTCTCTGATCAATGAGGTTTTTACCCTGATATCTGACTCCCAAGTTTTCATTGATGAAAGAATAATTAGATAAATGCTTCAGATATGTGTCTCCCCCACCCAACCTGCAGAGAAGCTGTTACTGCTACTGAGTCAGGCCACAGGCTGAGAGTTAAGCGGCAGAAGTTAAAAAGGTTGCACAGACGAAGGACAGGCTTGGGTCCAGAAGAACAAAACGACAGATAGGGGGATGGCAGATCCAGAGGAATAAACAGACAGACAGGCAGGCAGACAGACAGACAGCAATTCCAGTAGGACAAATCAACAGCAGGAAACAACCTGAGCTGAAGCCCCGGGGACACTCCAGTGTTCTCTGCCTGTCGGTTCCTTGATCACATACTATGTGATCACATGACAGGTTGACATCATAGGGCTTCCTTTTTTGGAGCCCAGGAGACAAGCTGCTCCCATTTCTCAGCCTGGTGTGTCTGGGAAGTTCTCAGGCCTGGCTTTCCTTATAAATGAATATCTCCATGTGTCCCTTTAGTCCCAATTTACTTTGAAAAAAATGTATGAAGTGGCACGTTTTTTGCTTTTAAGAATAAGTTTTTTATCACTCTGTGCCTGTGGGTGGTGCTGGACAGCTGGTGTTGTTTACTGGTCTGCCAAGGTGCGGAGTCATCTTGTCTCTGTGTTTGCACTCAGAATGGAGTAAAAAACCTGTTTGTAAATTGGTATCTCTCAGGGCAAGGCACAGCCTGGAAAAACATCATCGTGTATAATACAGAGTAACACAGGGCAGAGCACAGCCTGACCCCAACATATGATGGTGCCGTTTCTTATACAGGAAGTAAAATAACACTTGTATAATGCTTGCTGTAATACAAAGCTTAGTAAATGGATGTTTTTAGGACCCACCAAACCCAAACTTCTGTGTGAACAGAAGCTGGCTGACCTCTGTGGCTTCCAACTGCTTTGTCTCTGTTATTGTGAAAAATTATTGTTATCATCATCATCATCACCATCATCATCATCATCATCATTATTGTTTTGTTTTCTCTTTCTTGATAGAAAGATCCTAAATCCCTTAGAATCTCGGGGGTGATAAACATCCTTAGTGTGCTATTGAGATGGGGGGGGGCATCATCCTGAGGCCACTTATAGAAAAGACTGAGATATGTTTGAAAGTTAGGAGTTTCAGCCCTTGAGCCTCTGGAGGATGATAGGTGCTGGTGTTTGATCTGATTACTAATGACCAATGATGTCATCAATCACACCTACTTAGTGAAGCTTCTAGAGCTCATGGAGCTTTAGACTAGCTGGACAGGTGGAGGTTTCCAGAGACAGGTGTCTGAAAACCCACAGAGACTAAAGGAGATATCACACCACTTCACACACGCTTGCCCCATGCATGTCTTCCATCTGGCTGTCCATCTGAATCCTGCATAGTAGCCTTTATAATAAATCCATAGAAGCCAGTAAAATGCTTCCCTGAGTACTGTGAGCCATTCTTGAGAGCTAAACCCAAGGAAGACGGTTGTGAAAATTCCCAGTGAGAGCAGGTCATTCAGGGATTAACAGGTAACAGATTATGTGTAGATGGTGTCTGTTGTCAGGCTAAGCCGCCTGTGGATGAGGCAGCCTAAGGTTAGACACACCTCCTCGAGGTCCCTTCCAAGAAAACAAACCAAATGGAGACTGGAAGAATAATTCAGGGAACTTTTTCTTTTTCAAGACAGGATTTCTCTGTGTAACCTTGACTGTCCTGGAACTCACTCTGTAGCCCAGGCTGACCTCAAATTCTGATATCTGCCTGCCTTTGTTTTCCAAGCACTGGGATGAAAGGCATATGCTACCATTGCCAGTTTTGTTTATCAAGACAGGTTTTTTCTGGGTAGTCCTGGCTGTCCTGGAACTTGCTCTAAAGACCAGGCTGGTTTCAAACTCAGAGATCTGCCTGCCTCTGCCTCCAGAGTGCTGGGATTAAAGACAGGTGCCACCACTGCCCCCACCACCACCAGGCTTGTGTTTGAATTCTTGGTGCCCTATTAGTACCCTATTTGTGGGAGTTCTAGAAGATATAGCCTTGAGGGAGGAGATAATTTGCAGTATTTAAGACTCAGTTTACCTTTTAGCTTTGTTAACTTTGGGCCACGAAGCCACAGCTAATTGTATTTACTGTCGTCGATTTACCCTTTAGTTTGTGACTAGTTTAGGACCCCGTGTTGCTCATGTTTAACCAGGAAGTGGCAAACATTTTGAAGATCACTTGCTGAAGATGCTAATATCTGAGTGTTTTAAGGCGCTGCTTTGAGAATTTGCTTCCTTTCCCAGTTCCCTAAATCTCTGCTTATTGTCTTTGTTACTTTTCTTGCTGCTGAGACAGAATGCTCTGAGGAAAGTAACTTCAGGAAGCCTATTTTGGCTCACAGTGTGAGGGCATGTTCCTCCTGGGGTGGTGGCAGAGCCCAGATGAACACCAATTCTCGGCTGACTTGCTTCCTCTGATTCGCTCCAGTCCTGCAGCCTGTGGAATGGTGCTGCCCATATTCAAGGTAGGTTTCTCACCTCAATTAACGTGATCTACACGATACCTCACAGACCCGCTCAGACGCTAACCTAGTAACCTCCACAGGCACACCATAGGCTTGTCTCCTAGGCGACTCTTGAGCCTGTAACACTGACAGTCACTATCTACCATTATCCATAGTCTCAAATGACTCTAGCTTGTGTCAAGTCAACAAAAACAAATCAGCCTACATGCTGGGTAATGGTGTTGCACATAGGTGTCTGACTCCAAGGCCAACCTGGTCTACAGAGTGCGTTCCAGGTCAGCAAGGGCTACACAGAGAAACCTTGCCTCAAAAACAAAACACAACACAAGAAATCAGTCTGCACGAACAGTGTTTGTCTGAACTGCTAAGACATCTCTCCAGACACCCATTATTTTTTCTCCTATTAGTACGGGCAAGTATAATAAAAGTCTTACTGAATCCTCAGTAAACCAGGATATTGCTTCAACCCTTTGAGAAAAGGGAAAAGGGTTCTTTTCTCAAAAAGCATTCTTGGAGAAAGCTCTGTTTGGAGAAGGTCTCAAAGATGAACAAGATATTTTCCCTTGTAATTTCTGGTAGAGTGGTGTGGACCTTTCAGAGGTAACACTGAAACAAAGTTCTAAGGACATGAAGTTTATAGGAGAATCGAGATGCCAATACGGCAACAGATGTGTGACAGAAAGGAAGGAAGCCAAGAGAGGCGAGGAGCTGGAACTTAATCTTTTGGGAGATGGTGTAAAGCTCATCTCAGACTTAGTCTCCCGGAGGAGCAAAGCCGGAATATTTGTCTGCACACCCTCCATCTGCTGCCTCTCCATTTCTCTTCACTGAGAGCGAGGTGTGCAATGGCCTTACAGAACCCTAGATGCTACAACTGCTGTCTCTTTTTAAATGCGTAGGAGCGATTTGCCTGCGTGTAAGCGCGTCATATGCATGCATCGCTTTGGAGGAAGACAGAGGGTAGTGGATTCCCTGGAAGTAGAGCTTATATGATTTTGAGCCTCCGTGTGGGTGCTGGGACCTGGACTCAGGTCCTCTTTGAGTGCAGCAAGCACTGTTAACCATGGAACCGTCTCTTTAGCTCCTTATTATACTTTCTTAATGGAGTTTGCAAGAGACACGTGTGGCATGCACATCTACGACAAATACCTAGAGTAACATGGAGTTACTGCCGTGTGGTGGTCCAAGCAGCAAGGCCCCTTCCACTGTACCCAAGGACTGCTGCAGAGCCTGTTCTTGCTCTGAGCCCCCACCTCATATATGAATGGGAGGTGTTTTGTTAGTTGGTTTTGGTTTTTTGTTCACTTATTTATTTTTGGTTCTGTCTGTTGCTTTGCTTGTTTGTTTTATTTTCTGTGCTACAGAGGCAACCCATGGCTCTGAGAAAAATTCAGCCACTAAGAAAAGAAATGAGACAGTTTTATTTCCAAACCAGAAAACCTCTGGACTTTAAAAAGACAGTCCTCCACATTTTGCCTGTAAAAGGAACCATTTCTTCTTTTGCTCATCTCTCCTTTCCTACGTGTGATTGAACATAGTTAGGGGACACCAGATGGAACAGTCACATCCCACCCTGCCGTCTCCTTACGCAGAGATTTGAAACGGGGTCAATGAGATTGCTCTGCAGTTAGGTTGTCCTCTCACATGAACATGCGTGCTATGGTAAGCACATACCTACACACACACACACACACACACACATACACACACACACAAACACTCACACACGCATGCACACATCCCACATCCACACACCACACATACAATAATAAAAAAAATCCAAAAATTATTTGAAACATGATTAGATATCTTTTCTCTCAGTTTGCCAGAGGCCAGTCACGTGAGGACTGTGTAACACGAGTGGCCCTTCCTCCACGTTCAGCGCTATTCTCCCTCTCTTTTCCCCAGCACCAGCAGCTGTTGCTCCACCCCCCCCCCCCAAGCCTTCCCTCGCAGCCTCCTTGGTGGTTTTCCAGTTCTAAGCACCAGCTGTTCAAACGGCAGAATTCCAGCATCACGACAATGAAGACACAGCCTGTAGAGGTTAGGGTCCAGCACAACATGGCTTCTGCCACATCTTACAGACACAACCAAATCACAGCGCTCTCTCAAGTCCAGCATGGAAGGAAAGTGATTCAAATCCTAACAGAAGAGTTACTAAGTAGTGGAACGGTGTGTGCCAACTTGCAGCAAATGGCTCCTTGCCAACACGTGGACAGAGTTGTGGTAAGTTCCTGAAGGTCAACTTCCTGAGTCCATTGCACTAGCAGTTTCCTGAGACATTGATTTTGAATTGCGCCTTCGATGTGTGAGGCTACCAGAGCAGGTTTCCCTATGCCTCACAGTGTGGTATGATATCCAAAAATTCCCTTTGCCAATTTGATAGTTAAAAGTGGCATCTCCCTGTACTTCTAGCTCATACTGCTCACAGTATGAGAGGGATTGGATATATCTTACTTAACTGTATTTTCTTCTTTTTGAAATTGGTATTCATCAATTTTGCTGTCCCCTTGGTTTATGTGCTTGTCATCTTATGGTATACTGAGGAATTTACGCATGCTAGTGTAGATGTGCTTGGTACCCATTCTGGGACAGTTTGTAGTCTGTGAACTAGACATTTCCTTAGATACCCAACTTTGATCCTAATGAAGTCTATAAACTATCTCCTCCCCTGGGGTGGTCTGATGGTAAGAGACATCATGATACCTCTTAAATAAATACAGTGCACCAGTTTCACACATTATAAGCAGGTTCGCTCACTTTTATTAAAGCTGACCATACATTAGGGGGTCCTCATGATTACAGGAAAGTTCAAAAATCTGGAACAAGTCAGTAATGAAATGATACAACTAAGATCCCATCAGTGGATTACGTATAGGAGCCCCATGTGCTCCAGCACTTGGAATGCTGAAGTAGGATGGTGAATTAAGGTTAGTTTGCAGGATTGTGAGTTCAAGGCTAGCCTGGGTTACATAGCCAAACCTTGTCTCAAGAAACCACACCAAGGGACCAACCAAGAGACACCTACAACAGAGGCCCCAAGTTTTATGTTCTGAGAACTGTTCCCACCTAGGATGTACGGTGAGGGTCACAAGAAGCCTACCTACCCTAGTCCTAGTGTCTGGACCTCAGGTTGAAGGTTCATTAGGAAAACAGGTTTGACTTAAGTATCACCCTCCTGGGTGAACTCAGTTTCCAGTCATATTCCTTCTATTGTCAGACTGATTTCATTCCTCCTACTTCCAGAGAATTCCAGAAGTTCAGAGAGAAGCTCTGAGGAGTGTAAAAACAATTCTCCACAGCACACATGCAGACATGTTGTGCTTTTGGGGGTCTTTTTAATTTTTTATCTTTTTTTCATTGTGTTTTTTTTTTTCAATATTGAAACAGGGTTTTACTCTTTAGCCTAGGTTTTACTCTTTGGCCTTGAACTTACTGTGAAGCCCACGTTGGCCTCAAACTCATGGAAATCCTCCTGCCTCAGTCTCACAAATGTTGAGATTACTGGTGTTATTGCATAAATTTCCATCCTAATTTAAAAATAATCTTATTACACAGGAGTGGAACAAATAGAAACAATGGTTGTACTTCACAGTTTGTGTGGCCAAAGTCCTGTGCTTCTGATGTATTTTAATTAACTTCTCAGCATGTATCTGAAGCTACTTGTGGCATGTGCTTCCCAGTTTCTTTTCATTCTCAATTTATAAATCAAAACAGCAACTAAACAACTGAACTGTTATTTTTTATTGGTCTGCATGTGTGAGAGAGTATGTGGCTGTGTATGGAGGTCAGAGGCCAAGTTTGGGGGTTGGTTCTTAGCTTCTACTGTGGATTCTAGGGATGAAACTCAGATTTCCAGGCATGCAATGCAGGACTTTTATCTGATAAACCATCTCACCAGCCTCACTTTTTTGGTTTTTTTTTTGAAAGGGTCTCACTATATAGCCTGGCTGGCCTAGAACTGACTATGTAGACTATGCTAGCCTCAAACTCACTTTGGCTTCTATGCTTCTGCCTCCGCTTGCTTCTGTCATATGCCACCACACCTAGCTCACCACCACCACCACCACACCTTTTTTAAAAAAAATTGAGACAGGGTCTCTTTATTATGTAGCTCTGGCTGTCCTGGAATGCTCTCTATAGACAGGCTGACCTCAAACGCACAGAGATCCACCTTCCTCTGTCTCCTAAGTGCTGGAATAAAGACTGCCCCACCACACCCAGCTCAATCAACCCTTTCTACAAAGGAGTTTACTTATTATTATATACATGGGTGAGTGTGAAAGCATGTGCCATGGCATACATGTTGAGGTGAGAGGGTAACTTTCAGGAGCTGGCTTTCTTCTTCCACTGTGGATTCTGGGGGCCAGACTCAGGTCATCTGGCTGGTGTGTAAAATGGCTCTACTCTGAGACCTCTTGATGGTCCCCCTTTCACTCTAATGTGGTGTCACAGTGATGTGGGAGGGACAGGGTGAGACTTCCATGTCTTTCCTCTCTAGCTTCCTTTGTTTAGGTTCTTTTCTTCCTTCCTTCCTTCCTTCCTTCCTTCCTTCCTTCCTTCCTTCCTCTTTCTTTTTTCTCTAGTTTTTTAAATTAAGATTTTTTAATACAACCTTTTTCTTATTTTACATAGCTATCCCTGTTCCCACTCCTTCCCCTCCTCCTACCTCCCCCACCTTTCCCCACCCTCTCCCTTTCTCTTTCTTTCTTTCTTTCTTTCTTTCTTTCTTTCTTTCTTTCTTTTTTTTCTCCCTTTCTTGTTTGCTTGCTTGCTTTTTCAATACAGCATTTCACTCTGTGCTGTGACAAAGATTTTCCTGAGGAGACTCAATAATCACATCTACTTGCCCTAGATAGGAATTCTACCACAGAACAAAGTACAATTTGGTGAACCAATGAATTTTATTGGGATTACCGTTAATCCTAAAGTTGGGAGGAGAAAGATACTGACCCAAATCATCATAGCCAAATTAATTAAAGCAAGCAATTAACTAAAGCAAGCTTTTTCATTTGTGTACAAGGGCTGCCTCCCCGTACATTGGGTTACGAGAGGTCAGCACTGGTTGTAAGAATGACAAGGCTTTTATAGCTCAGGGTAGGGGACTTCCAAAGGGGGATTCAGTGGGCAAAATGGGTGGGATTACAGGGGCAGAACATGAGCAGAACAATTAGCCCTAAGGACCTCCTGAAACAAAGACGTGGTTGAGGGGTAGGCGTGACAACAGGTAGTCAGAACAAGGGTTATAATAACCTTTTGAATCAAAGGTAGTGTTGCAAGATGTTTATAAACAGCTTTTTGAGAGAAATATATGATTACCATTCCTGGAACAGGCAGTACAGAGCCATCTGTAGTTACACACATAGCATAGCCCAGTCCCTGAAAAACAGAGGTTTAATCATAAACAATAACTAACCTAGCTTGTCTTTAACATAAGATGGCTTTGAAGCCTAAGATGGGGGCAGGCTGGTTCTTCATCACTTTCAGGAACATTGGGTGAGGGATTGCTTACAGGAGCAGAAAGGACTCAAAGTCAGCTGCATCTCCAAAGCCCACCTCAGCACTGGTGACAGCTCACACAGCTGGGAACCTGGAGCACACTACACAGATTGCAGACTGTTAGCTGCTTGAAGAGTGGCCTTTCGCATCCCCACTTCTTCCAGACAGTTTGTCTAGTTTCTGCTTCTTCCAGGCAGCTGGTCTGATGTCTGAGTCTTTGCAGTTTTTATTATTGACTCTGTCAAGAAGGGCCCTGGTGAATCTGGTCAGCTGCAGGAATTTCCTGAATGTTACTTAGAGTTTTTTACCTTCCTGCTTTAGGAGCTTCCCTGCAGAATGGAATGTTTCAATCTTAGATTAAGCTGTAAAGAACACTAGGAAGATCTGGCTATCCTGGAACTAAATATGTAGACCTTGCTGGCCTGGAACTCACAGAGATCTGCCTGTGTCTGCCTCTGCCTCCCAAATGCCGGGATCAAAGGGGTGCTGTGGGGAACCTCAACATTGGCTCAGGACAGCCCAAGACCAAGTTCTTAACACAAAGGAGATTTATTTTACCCATAAGGACAGAAGGCAGGGATAAAAAATAAACAGGAGATAGAGGAAGAGGAAGAAGGAGAAGGGAACAAGGAAAAAGGGACAAAGGCATTTGTCCTGGGGGACAAAGGACTGCCTCTGGATAGAGAGGAGACAGGCCTGGTACATAGGAAAATCGTGGTTTTTATAAATCCTGTGTTAGGATGAGGTGTTTAATTTTAACTGGGCATGTTAATTATGTGAGCCAAAGGGAGCTTTTGGTTGCTAGACTTCAATACTTTGATAGCTGGACTTGGGAGTCAGCCTCAAAAGAAGGGATTGGACAAATAAGGGAATGGCCCTTGGTGGCTAGCCTCGGGAATGAAATCTAACAGTTTTTAACAAGGCAGAGGGAATCAGGGAGAAGGGTAAAGTATGAAGATCTACACGCTCTAGTGGGCTAGTGTCCCTTGAAGTGTACCACCACACCAGCTAGAGACGATTTTTAAAATTGCCTTCCTGTATTTTATTTACAGGCTGCTCAGAGTCCCCCGTTCATGCTTTAAGTTGTTAACCCTTAGTATATAGAGGCCATTCAAAATTTACCGGACTACCTTTCTAATATGGCTCTTACATAGCTGAATGCTCACACACACACACACACACACACACACACACACACACACACACACACAGAAATAAAAGAACGAAACAAAAGCCAGACTAAAGTCTCAGTTAGGGTTTCTATTGCTGTAAAAAGACACCATGACCATGACAACTCATATAAAGGAAAGCATTTAGTTGAGGTGGGGCGACTTACAGTTCAGAGGTTCACTCCATGATCACTACGTCAGGGAGCATGACAACATGCAGGCAGACGTGGTGCTGGCTACGTCTCGACCAGAAGGCAACAGGAAGTGGACTGTGACACTGAGTGGAGCTTGAGCTCAAGAGACCTCAAAGTCTGCCTTCACAGTGACAGTTCTTCCAGCAAGGCGCATCTACTTCAACATGGCCACACCTCCTAGTAGTGGTACTCCCTTTGGAGGCCATTTTCTTTCAAACCACTGCAAAACCAGAAAATAAATAAACAACAAAAAAAAATACAGTAAACTCTTTTTTAACGTTTTTTTTTGATTATTTGGGATTTTCACATCATGCACTCCAATCCCATCCATCTCTCAGTCCCTCTGTATCTACCCTTCACCTTGTAGTGTCCCCTATCCCATGGAAAGTTTAAAAATAAAGAATTAAAATGCATATAAGAATATTTTTAAAAAACATACAAAAAGCAAGCCCCCCCAAAAGACCCATTTCACTTCTTCGTCTTTCCCACCTCTCTGTCCTCTCTCCATTCATCTTAGCGGCATTGGGAGCTGCTGTGAACTATGCAGTAGACCCTTTGGTCCAAACAGCATTGCTTGCAAATGTTCATTGTGTAATGTGTTGTTGGTCAGCTTCAAGGTCTCTGGCTTCTGGAACACCATCAACACTGGGCAACCAATGAAACTTCTCTCGGATATCCTGCTGCTGCCCCTGAGTCATGGAGAGCCTATGGCTACGATTCCTATGGACCAGTTCCTTCACAAAATCTAGCAGTCATAGATGGGGTAGATATTGGGGAGTGCCAACTCACAGCCAGGGAGGTGTGCCTGGGTGGTATCTGGGTTGGTCAGTCCCAGCTGCTGGGACCTCCTCCCTCAGGTGAGGAGCACAGCCAGCTCTCCCACACCCATGGTGGTGGGTGGGGCCAGCTTTCCCAAGTGGAGGGTGGGTGGGAGGGCAGTTCTCCTATGAGAGGTGGGACCAGCTCACCCACACCAGGGTCTTCAATCCCAGGGCTGATGTGGGTCAAAGTCAGCTTCCTGGTGAAGGCAGAGGAGGCTCTCTCCAGGCCAGTGAGGAATGGGCCCAGGACAGCCATCATACTCCATCCAACACGTAGTTCAACACATGGTTCACACAAGGCTCTGTGGTAACATGGGCAACACAGACCTCAGCTGCAGCAGGACCTTGGACCCAGACATGACCGACAACAGTAACCTGGGGCCTGATGTCATCATGGTCCCTGGGGGGCAGTGCAGGCCTCTCAGATCTGTATGGGCTCAGCACCAGCCCCAGCAGCAGTGAGGTCCCCAAACTCCAACATGGCCTCAGTTGATGGCCCAGAGCCGGGCATCTTTGTAGTCCTTGGTGGCAACACAGGCCATGGACATCAACACAGATCCTGGTTGCTGTAGGACCACGGACCCAGACATGGTCCCCAGTAGCAACCCTGCCCAGATGTCACCATGGCTGTGGTGTAGCCCATGGCCACAGGGGATGGCACAGATCGGGCATCTGCACGGCCTTTGGTGGTAACAGGAGCCACTGAGTTCAATGCAGACCGTGACTGCGGCCGGGCCATGGGCCCCAATATAGCCCTTGACAGCCGTCCAGGTCTAGACATCACAGAATGATAAACAGGCCATTCCTCACCATCTTCAAATCTTCAGATCTACGTCTCTCCATAAGACATGAACCATTCTGCCTCTCGCTCTCCCATACCCCACCCTATATTTGCTCACCATCATGGCATCCCATTGCTCAGTACGCCGCTGGCCCTGGTTTCTCTCTCACCGAGGACAAGTGGCTCCACGTGGGTGCGTGCATTTCTTTCACCCGACTGGCCCTAGTGACGCCAGCTACAGTAAACACTTAGTGCTAGAAACTGATTATAATACAGATTTTATCTATTTATTTTGTTTTTTTGAGAATTTCTCTGTGTGGCTGTCTTTCCTGGAACTTGCTCTGTAGACTAGGCTGGCCTAACATTTATAGACATCCACCTGCCTCTGCCTCCCAAGTGCTAGAATTAATGGCAAGTGGAAGACCTGAAGTGCTCAAAGAGGCCCGAGCAGGGCAAGCAGGACTCTGACAGGCCTTGCCCTTTTCCCATTCCCTTCTCCTTTGTAAACCATTAGATTACATTCTTAAAGCTACACCAACATCTAGTCCCTTAGATAGGCCATTTCCTCTTCCTGAGGCTGACTACCAAGGTTCAGTTATCAAAGTATTGAAGTCCAGCAATCAAAAATCCCACATAGCTCAGCTAATCAACACACCCAATTAAAATTAAACACCTCCTCCTAACATGGGGTTTTCCCTTTCCCTTTTATAAACTGCTATTTGCCTGTGGTCTATGTCTGTCTCCTCTCTATCCAGAGGTAGTCTTTTATTCCTCTGGACCGAATATCCCTTCTCCCTCTCCTTAGTTCCCTTTCTCTTCTCCGCCTTCCTCTATCTCCTGTCTTTGCCTCTTATTCACTGCCCTTTGTCCCTCTGGGGCTAATAAATCTTTTTTGTGCCGAGAACTTGGTCTTGGTGTGTGTCCTGTGCCAGATTCTGGTCCTTCCAACCACCACCTAGCAGATTTATTTTTTTAAAGAAATTTTTTAGCCAGGCATGGTGGTGTTTGCCTTTAATCACAGAACTCTTGAGTCAGAGACCAGAGGATCTCTATATGTTTGAATCCACGCCCTTCTAATTAGGGGCTGGAGCAATGGCTAAGAGTGTGGTCCAGCTATCAAAGTATTAAAGTCCCACCATCAAAAGCCCCCTGTGGCTCAACTAATTAACATGCCCAATCAAAATATACCACTGCATCCTAGCCTATTCTTCCAGAGGACCCAGGTTTAAACCTTAGCACCCAATCAGGCAGCTCATTACTGTCTATATCGAGCTCCAGGGGGCCCTTGGGACATACATGGTGGAAAGAGAGGACAAATTGCCCCTGACCTCTGCATGGGCACTGTAGTGCATGCTTCCCCCTGTCCAATAAATAAAAAAAATAAAAAAATAGATATTTTTCCTGCAAGTTGATCGAAAGTCTAACGAAGTATTATGTAAGAATAATGGCTCAAAAATTTGATTTTTACAAGTACTATTGTGGTGGTTTGAAAGAAAATGGTCCCCAAAGAGAGTGGCACTATTAGGGGGTGTGGCTTTGTTGGAGTGGGTGTGGCTTTTTGGAGGAAGTGTGTCACTGTGGAGGTGGGTTTCAAGGTCTCATATATGCTCCAGGCACACCCAGTGTCTCAGACCACTTCCCATTGCCTGCAAGATGTAGAACTGAGTTCCTTCTCCAGCACCATGTCTGCCTGCATGCTGCCTAGCTTCCCAACACGACGATAATGGGCTAAACCCCTGAACTGTAAGCCAGCCACCCTAACTAAATATTTTTCTTTATGAGAGTTACCATAGTCACAGTATCTCTTCACAGCAATAGAGATCCTAACTAAAGCCAGGTGATGGTGGCACACACCTTTAATCCACCATTCAGGAGGCAGAGACAAGTGGATCTCTGTGAGTTCGAGGCCAGCCTGGTCTACAGAGTGAGTTCCAGGGCAGACTCCAAAGCTACAGACAAACCTGTCTTAAACCCCCTCCCCAAATAACCTCAAACAACAAAAAAAGAAATCCTAACTAAGAGAACCGTGCTGCATTTTAATATTTATTTCTTATCCATCAGATTAATGTCATTTAAGTGGCACAAAGATAAAATTTTTCCTGAACAAATGTTTATCTTGTTAGCAATTGAACAAATGCAAATTAAATAATGAAATACTATTTTAAACCTTCAATTTGCAAATAATTTAAAATGATAGCAGAAGTATGACTTCTCTTTATATTCAGCAAAAAAGCGATTTCCATTCTAAAGCATTTCATAATACTGATTTGACAATACTGTTCAGAAATATAAAAGGAAATGAACTTCCTGGAGGTGGTGGCAAGAGATTGACAGCAGCTGGTGGGATAGGTATATTTCTCCACAATGCTAAAAAGAATGTAAACTGGAAGAAAAGTTCTATAGAAAAATTTTAACAGATATCAAAATCTTCAAAAACATAAGAGCCCAATATTCTTCTTAAAATGTGTACTAGAAAGAGAGGATCACCCTGGAATGATCACACAAGGTGTCTGATCCTACATGAACAAGGCTGTGTTCGATGTAATTATTGCCATATCTCATTCTGGAGAAGGCCAAACTATAAAGAAGCAAAGGCTGGTGGGGCGGTCAATGTGTTTATTGCCAAACTTGATGATCCCAGTCCCATCCCTGGGACATCTGTGGACAGCTTATGAAAGTCAGCCCTCTCTGTCTACTGTACAGATCCCTGAATTTGGACTCAAGTCATCAAGCTTGGGGGCAAATTCTTTTACCCACTGAGTCATCTTGCTGGCTGCAGAACTTCTGTAAAAATAGTAGTTCTATTGACATAGAATTAACAGACAAGGAGCTGAAGCTATTTAAAATGTGTGATCTGGCCGGGCGGTGGTGGCGCACGCCTTTAATCCCAGCACTTGGGAGGCAGAGGCAGGTGGATCTCTATGAGTTTGAGGCCAGTCTGGTCTACAAGAAATAGTTCTAGGACAGGCTCCAAAGCTATAGAGAAACCCTGTTTCAAAAAAACAAAAACAAACACAAAAAAATGTGTAATTTGATCATTTCCACTTTTCTTTAAATTTTGTCACTGTGTGTATATATGCATAAGTACAGGTGTGTTCACCCTATGTGCCTGCCCCACAAGTACAGGTGTGTTCATCCCACTGGCTTGTCTTATATGTGGGTTCTGAAGATATGAACTAAAGTCCTTATGCTTGCTGAGTGGATAGCAAGCACTTTTCCCACCTAACCATCAGCCCCCCCAAATAGTATCAATTCAACCTCAAATCAATGGGTTTACCTTCACCCTTCTTTTTTCGGTAGTACTGGGGATTGAACCTAGGGCCTTATACTTAAGAGACAAGTACCCATTCAACCAGAATTAGGTTGCTAACATATTGCATATATATGTAAAAACATGATCACAAACATCCCATCATACATACATATATGAAAACATGGTTAGGGGCTGGAGAGATGGCTCAGAGGTTAAGAGCATTGCCTGCTCTTCCAAAGGTCCTGAGTTCAATTCCCAGCAACCACATGGTGGCTCACAACCATCTGTAATGAGGTCTGGTGCCCTCTTCTGGCCTGCAGGCATACATACAACAGAATATTGTATACATAATAAACAAATATTTTTTTAAAAAATGGTCACAATCACTCTGTCATACATACATATGTGAAAACATGGTCACTATCACCCATCTTGCATACATATGTGAAAATATGATCACAATCACCCACAAATTTGCCTTGTCTCTCTTTGTAATTTCACTCACCTGATTTTGCACCCCCTTTTCACCATTCCCCAGAGCCACCCTTTGTGTCATCATAAATTAACTTTCCTTTTCTAGAATTTCAAATGAATGAAATCATAAAGTATGTACTCTCGTGGAGGGGACTACCCCCCTGCACAGTGGGGGCTCCCTCCCAGACCTCAGATTAGACACAAACCACACCCAAACACCTGTCTTCACAGAGAGAGACTTAATTTAAGCAGGGAAGAAAAGTTAAGGTGGCTGCTTTCTGACTCAGGCAGAAAAACAGCAGCAAACGACCTTACAGGTGTAATTTTAAGAGGAGAAGAAGGGGAGGTCTGTGTTAGAATGGACTAAGATGCAGTGGTATATTTTGATTGGGCGTGTTAATTAGTTGAACCAAAGGGGGCTTTTGACTGTGGGACTTTAATAGCTGGACCGTGGTACTCAGCCTCAGGAGGAGGAAGTGGTCAAATAGGAAATAGACCTCAGGGGCTGGCTTTATGAATGTAATCTAAAGGTTTATTAGCAAGGCAGAGGGAGTAGGGAGAAGGGGAATGCCGGCCAGAGCCTTGAGTGCTGTATTGGAGCTTGCCAGAGTCCTGCAGGGAGGGTCTTTCCTTATTTATATTTGACTTTAAAGTTGTATTTATTTGTTATCTGTCTGTCTATCTATCTATCTATCTATCTATCTATCTATCTATCTATCTATCGTCTTTTTTTTTTTTTTTGAGATAGGATTCCTTTGTGTAGGTTGACTGTCCTGGAACTTGCTCTGTAGATCAGGCTGATGTTGAACTCACAGAGATACTCTTGCCTTTGCCGCCAGAGTGCTGGGATTAAAGGCGTGTCCCACCACCACCCGACTTAAAATTCTATTCTTTGACAAATTCATACCTGTAAAAATACATTTTGATCACACCTCGATACCTTCTCGCATTCCCTGTCTCCTAAGAACTGCTCTCCTCCCACTACCCTGGTTTTTTGTTGTTGTTGTTGTTGTTGTTTTGATGCTTGCTGAATTTTGCCAGGGCCACCAAAAGGGCCCCATCCTGGCTCACCAGTGAGTGTAGCACTGAGGACAACTACTCCACCTACATTTCAGATTTTGTGTTGTTTTTTGCTGGTTGAAGTATGGTCTTGCCGATGAACTCTGACTGGCCTAGAACTCTCTATACACCAGTCTAGCTCATCCACCTGCCTCTGCCTCTAAAATGCTAAGTTTAAGGTCACATATGACCATGCCCAGACCTGTATTCTGGGTTTTTGAGTCTGGGTCCTGCCGTGTATGTAGCCCAGAGTTGCCTGACTCCATCTGTGGCCCACAGTGGCCACAAAGTTGTGATTCTTCTGCTCCAGTCTCCCAGATGCTGGGCATCAGAAGTACGTACCCACATGCGCATCATCTTACACTTAGAATTATTTGCAGTCGGTAGTCGTTATATGTGCCAGTATCTTTCTTTGCTTTGTCTTTTTGAGACAGGTTGTCATTGTACAGCCCAGGCTGTCCTTGAACTCCTGTTACTCCTCCTTCCACTCTAGTGTTGGGATTATACACATGCACACCCTGGTCACTCATTTTTTTTTCTATTGCTGGGTACAGTCCCTTGTATGGATCAAATGTTGCCAATGGACATTTGGGTTTTTTCAGTTTTTGATTACAAGTATTGAAAGGATCTGTATCAGCACAGGACACATACTAAGACCAAGTTCTCAGCACAAAGGAGATTTATTCACCCCAGAGGGACAAAGGGCAGGGAATAAGAGGCAAAGACAGGAAATAGAGGAAGAGGGAGAAGGGAAAAGGAAGTTAGGAGAAGGGGAAAGGTTATTTGCCCCAGAGTAACAAAGGACTACCTCTGGATAGAGAGGAGACAGACATGGTTCACAGGCAAACAGCAGTTTATAAAGGAAAAAAGAGAAACCCCATGTTAGGATGAGGTGTTTAATTTTAATTGGGTATGTTAATTAGGTGAGCCAATGGGGACTTTTGATTGCTGGACTTCAATACTTTGATAGTTGGTGGTCAGCCTCCAGAGGAGGGATTGGCCAAATAAGGGAATAGACCTTGGGGCTAGTTTCAGGAATATAATCTAACATTTTTTTTTCAAGGCAGGGGGAATCAGGGAGGAGAGCCATGTTTGCCATGCTCAGGCTGGCTAGAGTCCCTTCGACTATAACTGCAGCATATCATGTATGTCTTTAATGGACATATGTTTTCTGTTCTTTTGAGGAAATGCCTAGAAATCATATGGCTGGGGCATATGGTAGGTGTATGTTTAACTTTTTAACATTCTTGCAAACTGTTTTCAAAGTTGCAAAATCATTTAATGATCTCAACAGTGTGTGAGCACTCCACACTCTTATCAGCTAGTGTAATTAGTCCTTTTAGTATTAGATTTTCTGATCATGTGGTGGTGGTGCACACCTTTGATCCCAGCACTCAGGAGGCAGAGACAGACAGATCTCTATGAGTTTGAGGCTAACGTTGTCTACAGAGCGAGTTCCAGGACTGGCTATACACAGGAAAACCCTGTCTCAGAAAGAAAAAAAGAAAGAAAGAAAGAAAGAAAGAAAGGAAGGAAGGAAGGAAGGAAGGAAGGAAGAAAGGAAGAGAAAAATTGCTTTTCTGATATATGTTGACAAGATTTTATCTGGTTTTAATTTGTATATTCCTGGTGACCAATAACAATTACCATCATTTCATGAGCTTCTTTGACATCTGTATACCTTCTTTGGTAAAGATATACGTTAAATAGTAAAAATGGCAATCTTACCAAAAGCAATCTACAGATTCAATGTAATGCCCATCAAAATCCCAGCAAAAATTCTTCACGGACTTCGAAAGAATGGTACTCAATTTCATATGGAAAAGCATAAAACCCAAGATAGCCAAAACAATTCTGTAAAATAAAAGAATTTCTGGAGGCATCACAATCCCTGACTTCAAAATCTACAACAGAGCTACAGTACTAAAAATAGCCTGGTATTGGCATAAAAACAGACAGGAGGATCAATGGAACTGAATCAAAGACCCGGATATGAATCAACACACCTTCAAACACTTGATTTTTGACAAAGAAGCCAAAAATATAAAAAGGAAAAAAGAAAGCATATTTGACAAGTGGTGCTGGCACACCTGGATATCAACATGTAGAAGAACGAAAATAGATCCATATCTATCACCACGCACAAAACAAAAAAGTCCAAATATATCAAAGCCGTCAACATAAAGCCAGCCACACTGAACCTCATAGAAGACAAAGTGGGAAGTAAATTTGAATGCATTAGCACTAGAGACCACTTCCTAAATATAACCCCAGCAGCACAGAGACTGAGAGAAACAATTAATAAATGAGACCTTCTGAAACTGAAAAGCTTCTGTAAAGCAAAGGACACTGTCAACAAGACAAAACGACAGCCTACAGAATGGAAAAAGATCTTCACCAACCCCACATCAGACAGAGGTCTGATCTCCAAAATATACAAAAAACTCAAAAAATTGGTCATCAAAAGAACAAAGAGGGGCTGTAGAGATGGCTCAGAGGTTAAGAGCATTGCCTGCTCTTCCAAAGGTCCTGAGTTCAATTCCCAGCGACCACATGGTGGCTCACAACCATCTGTAATGGGGTCTGGTGCCCTCTTCTGGCCTGCAGGCATACACACAGACAGAATATTGTATACATAATAAATAAATAAATATAAAAACAGAACAAATAATCCAATAAAAAAATGGAGTACAGACCTAAACAGAGAACTCTCAACAGAGGAATCTAAAATGGCTGAAAGACACATAAGGAATGTTCAACATCCTTAGTCATCAGAGAACTGCAAATCAAAACAACTCTGAGATTCCATCTTATACCTGTAAGAATGGCCAAGATCAAAAACACGGATGACAACTTATGTTTTGAGGTTGTGGGGAAAAGGGAACACTTCTGCATTGCTGGTGGGAGTGCAAGCTGGTACAGCCCCTTTGGATGTCGGTATGGTGATTTCTCAGAAAACTAGGAAACACCCTTCCTCAAGATCCAGCCATACCACTTTTGGGTATATACAACTACTGCAAAGACCTCTTCAGAGAGTGGACTACTGGACACTGGATCAACTGCCTCATTGCCCAGGGCAAGGGAGGCTGGTCTTTCTACAAACCCCTAATCCACAGGATCTTCTGAAGCCTGGCAAGCCCTATGCTGGCAGGAGTAAGATAGATGTTACCTTGAAGCCCCTGCTCTCAAAGACCTTGGAGGACCCTGAAGTATATGTCTAAGAAGCCAATCAAATAAGTCTCTGTCATTTTTTAGCATTAATGTCATTTTAAGCATTAACTTGGGTAAAAATTTTATCCTTCTAGCCGGGTGGTAGTGGTGCATGCCTTTAATCCCAGTACTCGGGAAGCAGAGGCAGGTGGATCTCTGTGAGTTGGAAACCAGCCTGGTCTACAAGAGCTAGTTACAGGACAGGCTCCAAAGCTAGAGAGAAACACTGTCTCAAAAAAAAAACAAAACAAAACAGAATAAAACAAAACAAAAATTTATCCTTCTCAAGATCTCTGATAACAAATAAATTCACAAAACAGATTTCTTCTGAGTGTTAGGTGATGTCACAATGATAGGGAAGGAACAGGCGCTTTAAATGGGCACTTATGTAAAAACACATAATAGCTCAAGATGTGAGGATCTAAGACTGCTTCAGGGGATACACAGTGTTTTAACGTGTACAAATGCACGTTATTGGATTTCTCTCTCATTATGCTGCTGTTCATAGTCTTAACATCAATCAATAAAGTTCTAATAAGCTATTAGTCCAGCTTTGACAGAATGCTAAACACCATACTATACTACTATCATCATAGCCACAAGCTCAAGATTTTTATTTTTATTTTTAATGAGCTCTACATTTTTCTCTGCTCTCCTCCCTGCCTCTTCCCTTCCCTTCAACCCTCTCCCAAGGTCACCATGCTCCCAATTTACTCAGGAGATCTTGTCTTTTTCTTTTTTTTAAATTTATTTTATTAAGTATACAGTGGTCTGCCTGCATATGTCCCTGCAGACCAGAAGAGGACACCATATATCATTACAGATGGCTGTGAGCCACCATGTAGTTGCTGGGAATTGAACTCAGGACCCTTGGAAGTGTAGCCAGTGCTCTTAACCTCTGAGCCATCTCTCCAGCCCACATCTTGTCTTTTTCTACTTCCCATGTAGATTAGATTTATGCATGTCTCTCTTAGGGTCCTCATTATTGTCTAGATTGTCTGAGATTGTGATTTGTGGGCTGGTTTTCTTTGCTTTATGTTTAAAAAACACTTATGAGTGAGTCCATATGATATTTGTCTTTCTGGTTCTGGTTTACCTTACTAAATATGATGTTTTCTAGCTCCGTCCATTGTTTATAAGGTGGACTATGTTGACAGATTTTTGTGTGCTAAACCATCCCTGCATCTTTGGGATGAAGCCGACCTGATCATGGTGGATGATGGATCTTGGATTTTATTTGCCAGTATTTTATTTAGTATTTTTACATCAATATTTATGAGTGAGATCGGTCTGTAATTCTCTTTCTTAGTAAGGTTTTTCTGTTGTTTGGGTATCAGGGTAATTGTAGCTTCATAAAAAAAGTTTGGCAATGTTCCTTCTGTTCCTATTGTGTGAAATAATTTGCAGAGTATTGGTATTAGTTCTTCTTTGAAAGTCTTGTAGAATTCTGAGCTGAGACCATCTGCTCCTGGGCTGTCTTTGGTTGGGAGACTTTTGGTGACTGTTTCTAGTTCTTCAGCAGTTGTCAATCTGTTTAATTTGCTTATCTGGTCTTGCTTTAATTTTGGTAAGTGATATTTATCCAGAAAGTTGTCCATTTCCTTTAAGTTTTCCAATTTTGTGGAATATAGGTTTTCAAAATATGACCTCATGATTTTCTGTATTTCCTCTATGTCTGTAGTTATGTACCCCTTTTCATTTCTGATTTTGTTAATTTGGATATTTTTTTGCTGCCTTTTGGTTAGTTTGGATAAAGGTCTGTCTATTTTGTTGATTTTCTTGAAGAGCCAGCTCTTTGTCTCATTGATTCTTTGTATTATTTTTCTTGTTTCTATTTTGTTGATTTCAGCTCTCAATTTGATTATTTCCTGCCTTCTAGTTCTCTTAGGTGAGCTTGCTTCTTTTTGTTCTAAAGTTTTCAAATGTTCTGTTAATTCACTAGTGTGGGATTTTCCCAGCTTCTTTATGTAGGCATTTAGTGCTATGAACTTTATTTTGTCCCATAAATTTGGGTATGTTGTGTGGTCATTTTCATTGAATTTTAGGAAGTCTTTGATTCTACCTTTATTTTTTCCTTGACACATTGATTAATGTGAGCATTGCTTGATTTCCATGTGTTTGTGGGTTTTTTGGAGGTTGTATGGCTGTTGACTTCTAGTTTTAAACCATGGTGATCTGATAAGATACATTGGGTTATTCCAATTTTTTTGTATTTGTTGAGGTTTGTTTTGTTACTGAGTATATGGTCAATTTTTGAGAAGTTTCCATGAGGTGCTGAGAAGAAGGTATATTCTTTTCTGTTTGGATGGAACATTCTATAGATGTCTGTTAAGTCATTTGAGTCATAACATCTGTTCGTTCCCTGAATTCTCTGTTCATTTTCTGTCTGACTGACCAGACCAGTGGTGAGAGGGGAGTGTTGAAGTCTCCCACTATTATTCTATGGGGTTTAATGTATGAATTAAGCTTCAGATGTGTTTATTTTACATATGAGAGTGCTCTTGTATTAGGGGCATAGATGTTCAGTATTGAGATTTCCTCTTTAGGGAATTTTCCTGTGACTAATATGAAATGACCTTCTTTGTCTCTTTTGATTGATTTTAGTTTGAAGTCTATTTTGTTAGGTATTAGGATAGCTACACCAACTTGTTTCTTAGGTCCATTTGATTGGAATATTTTATCCCAACCCTTTACTCTGAGACTATGTCTTTCTTTGAGGTTGAGGTGTGTTTCTTGTATGCAGAAGGATGGATTCTGTTTTCTTATCCAATATGTTAGCCTGTGCCTTTTAATAGGTGAGTTGATGATATTAATAGGGATATTAATGACCAGTGATTGCTATCTCCTGTTAATTTAGTTTTCTTTGTTGGTGAGGTTAATTTGTGTGTTTTCCCCTTCTTTGGGATATGCTGCTATGAGACCATCAATTGTCTGTGTTTTTGTTGATGTAGTCAACTTCCTTGGGTTGGAGTTTTCCTTCTAGTATTTTGTGTAGGGCTGGGTTTGTGACCAGGTATTGGTTCAATCTTGTTTTGTCATGGAGTATCTTGTTTTATCCTTCTATGGTGATTGAAAGTTTTGCTGAGTATAGTAGTCTGGGCTGGCATCCAGGTCTCTTAATGTCTGCATAACACTTGACCATGACCTTCTGGCTTTCATTGTCTCCAGTGAAAAGTCAGGTGTAATTCTGATAGGTCCACCTTTATATGTTACTTGGCCTTTTTCCTTTGCAGCTCTTAATATTCTTTCTTTACTCTGTATTGTTGTGTGAGCACGGGGCCCTTTTTTTCCATCCTACCCAGTTAGCTTTCACCCGAAATAATCACACAGAAACTGTATTCATTTAAACACTGCCTGGTCCATTATTTTTAACCTCTTATTTGCTAACTCTAACATCTTGATCTATCCCATTTCTAATAATCTGTGTAGCACCACAAAGTTGTGGCTTACCAGGAAAGATTTTAACCAGTGTCAGTCTCGAGCGGGAGCTTCATGGCATCTGCCACATTGCCCATCTTCCCCACATTTAGTTCTATCTACTTCACCTACCTAAGGTTGGCCCTATCAAAAGGCCAAGGCAGTTTCTTTATTTAACCAATGAAAGCAACACAAATACAGAAAGACCTCCTACACCACTGTATGTTTAGTGTTTTGATTATTATGTGGTGAGGGAACTTTTTTTTGGATCCAGTCTATTAAAGTTTTCTTCTATGATTTTGTTAAATATATTTTGGTGATCCTAAGTCCAATCAAATTAACAACCAAGACTAACCATTGCACTTACACAAAATCGGCCTGACCACTTTGCCCTGGGGAAGGGTAGGGATTCCTAAGGACTTCTCTCTGAGAATTTATGGGCTGTTAGCAGTTGTTAGGGAAAAGTGAAAGACTCCGTGAAGATATTTAGGTACTTAATCTAAAGGAAAGAGGGAAAGAAGTCTTCCTCAGTGATCTAACCTCAGTAAAGTTTACATTCTCTTACATTAATCCCTCACTCATGTACACACACACACACCACATGAAAGCGAAGGAACTCTATCTTAGAAGAGGACCTGTGGGTGGGAGTGGGACCAGACAAGATAAAGCGGGTTTTGATCAGGGTGAACCTATGCATGTATTGAAAGACCCCCGGTGCAGGGAGACTCTCACTCAAGACTCGGGATAACACGACCCCTCTCCCCCAGGAACTCACGAAAGACTGTCCTTGCTGCAATCACACGAGGTTTATTCTCATTATACTGTACCATTCTGATTTCTCTGTATTTATTAACTGAATTCTTGCCCTCAGTGGCCCCAGGCTCTGGATCTGAAATGTAGGCAGTTTTTCCTTGGCCTCAGGTGTGTCTAGTAAATCTCTAACTTTCCTGTTCTTGGTGTAAGTAGAAGGGTACATTGGAATTCCTGGTTCTGAGGCATTGGGGATTTTTTTTCCAAAGAATTATTTGTTTAGAGAGGCTACCAATGTATTCTTTTTTACCCTTTACCAAAACCCACTCAAGATTTACTAAAGGTAAAGGCATTAATATTGAGAATCATTAGAAATGAAAGCAAAAAGATGCTGGAGAAGTGTGGTCTGCAATGCTGAAATGCTGGAACTTTGTCAAGTAGCAATGGTCACCATGTAGTCCATGCTACTCTACCTTTTCATCGGGCTCTTACATCCTTTTTACTCCCTCTTCCATGATGTTCTCTGGCTTCAGGAAGGGGAGATATAGATGACATAATCAGGAACAAGCATTTAATAGTCATTTTTTAAAAAAATTACTTATTATATTTGAGTACGTATATATATGTGCACCCTGGGCTTGTCTGGTGTGTGTGGAAGTGAGGTCAGAAGAAGAAATCTGATTCCTTGGAGTTGGAGTTATGGATGCTTGTGAGCCACTGTGTGGGTGCTAGGAAAGAACCTGGGTCCTCTGTGAAAGAAAACTGGAAAGGAAGGAGGGAGGAAGGAAGGAAAGAAAAGGAAAGGACATGGCTGCTCCAAGGTGTGATGAAGGAGAAAATTTATTATAGATTTGTGTGTGAGCATAGCCAGAGGGCACACAACTGGTAGAGTCCAGAGTGGTCATGACCCTGAGCCATGCGAGGGGAGGGGAAGGGGAAGAGAAAGGGAAGAGAAGAGAAAAGAACCAGGTGCTGCAGCCTGGATGGCAAAGGTATTAAAAAGAGGGTAACTAAAATAGCTGAATTAGAGGGAGGAACATCTAGGGGAAGGGTAACCCAGCCCCTGGGCTGGGGAGTTCAGGGTAGAGGGCGGGGTAAGGAGGAGTGAGGGAAGGTAGTGTGGGGGGGAGGGAAGTGGAGGTGGGTGTTACACCAACCTTACTCTGTAACAGGTAGGGACTAGGGGGCACTGGGAGAATCTCGCAGCCAGGTCTGCTTTGAAATGTTAAGTAGGCACCTCAGCCTTTTGTTCCAGTTTGAAATTTAACACTCTGAAAGATCGTCAAGTGCTCTTAACCTCTGCCGTGATTTATACTCAGTACTTCGCCTAATAAATCTCAGAAGTAGCCACAGCCTACTGCAAAAGATTGTTCCGAAACTGATGGTCGCACTAATCTATGGGCTTAAAGATAAGTATTTAGAAGGCGATTTGACATTATGGCCATTTAGTGGAACGAGAACAGCCCACGATCTTTCGATCCATGGGTTCTTGCCTAAGAATACAGCACTAGACTTGCATTTCCTCACACGAAGGCCTCAAGTCCACTCAGAAAGTGTTTGGTTACCTCCATAATGGCAATGCCACGATTGCACCAGTGAGCACCTCTTGCCTGGGGTGGGTCAGCCGTATACAGCCTATAGAGTTCAGACCTGAGTAAGACTGCTGATCTAAAAGTCTCCAGCAGCCTGTTTAGCAGTTTCTAGCACAATGAGAGCTGCCCATCAGAGAGGAAGCTTCTGGCTCAGTTCTTGATTTCTCCGCATTGTTTCTTGATTTCTCTAGTCGTCCTCAGCAGTAAGGTCTTGCCATCTAGTTCTGGTGGGCAACCAGCAGCAGTGGCAATAGTCTGAATTATTTTGGAGGCCTCTGGGACTTCCTGCCCAACAATGCATAGGGAGGTAGACCAACCTTAGTCCTGAGATTTCACTCATGGCTTTTGGGAAGGGCTTTGTCAACCCAGGTAGGTCTCAAACACACTGCATAACTAAAGCTGACCTTGAACTGAGCTCCTGAGCCTCTGCCTTCATCTCCTACATGCTGGGCTTACAGGCATTTTTCTACCACATCTCAATGTACACTACCACATTGTCTATGAGAGACCTGAGTGTCCTGTGGAGGTCCTAGAACAGTGGTTCTCAACTTCCCTATGCTGTGACCTTTTAGTACAGTTCCTCATGTTTTGGTGACCCATAATCATAAAATTATGTTGTTGCTACTTCATCACTGTAAGTGTGCTACTGTTATAAACTGTAATGTAAACATCCGATATGCAGGATATCTGATATGTGACCCCTGTAGGGGTCTTGACCTGCACTGAGAACTACTGTCTTAGAACCAATGCCCCAAGATATTCAGGGGTGATTGTTATGGGAAGAGCCCTGCTATATGATTGGGTATTGGATGAAAAACTTCTCTCCAACTGCTTCAGGCAAGTCTTTGCTATTTATTTTACATTTTTATTTACTTTTGTGCTCATGTGTGAACATGCCAGTGTCATGGTGTGCATTCAGATATCAGATGACAACCCGAGGGAGCTGGTTATCTCCTTTATCTGTGGGTCTGGGAGATCAAACTCAGGTGGTCTGACCAGGTAGCAAGTGCTATACCTGCTGAACTATTTTACCAGCCTGAGGATATCCAAGAAAAGGATGAAGAGATCAGGCAATAGTTAAGAGCATTTGCTGCTCTTGTAGAGGACCTGGAATCAGTTGCCAACGCTCACAAGGCAGCTTACAAACTCTATAATTCCAGTTTCAGGGGTTCAATGTCCTCTTCTGGTCGATTTGGGCACCAGATACATGCAGGGCACACATACAAACATGCAAGCACTCACACACATACATAAAATCAAAGCAAATTAATATTCAAAAGCCAGGAAAACACTTGACATACAATTGAGGAAGTGATTGAAAGAATAAAGGGATGGTGTAAATCAACAAAAGTGGGCAGATAGCATATATTGCTCCATACTCCTTCCCATTTCATACACAAGTAGATGTTTATCTACTTACAACTATCATTTGGACTCACAGTTTTACTTTTAGGATGTTCCTGCACATTTTAACCTTGATATAGTTTTTTTATTATATATACCTAAAGGTATGGAAAGGAAGCAGAATAATACAGAAATAGTAATTAGTAATTGCAGTTTGTGGGAGGTGAGTCCTCTCAATCAGCTTTATCTAGGAAAATTTTCTGAGTGAGTCAGAGTTGATATGAGAATCATCCATAATCAGGCAATAGGAGAAAGGAGAATTGTTGGTGGATCTACATTAAGAGATAATAGAGAAATAAAACAGGAATTTAAAAACTCTTTGGAATCTCTCATTTGTATAGAATGACTCTCCCTTTCATGTATGCTAAATAACTTTATATTTAAAAAAACTGGACCAGCTGGGCAAAGGTGGTGCACACCTCTAATCCCAGCACTCAGGGAGGCAGAGACAGGCAAATCTCTGTAAGTTGGAGGCCAGCCTGGTTTACAGAGTGAGTTCCAGGACAGTCAGAGACACACAGAGAAACCCTGTCTTGAAAAACCAAACCAAACCAACAAGAAACAAAACTGGGCCTAGTAGGGTGGTGGTGGCACATGCCTTTAATCTTAGCACTTGGGAGGCAGAAGCAGGTGGATCTATATGAGTTGGAGGCCAGCCTGATCTATAGAGTGAGTTCTAGGACAGCCAAGGCTACACAGAGGAAATCTTGTCTCAAAAAACCAAAGAGAAAAAAAGAAAGAAAAAAGAAAAAAAACCCCACAAAAAACTGGGTTCTCATATAATGTTTATTGTAAACTGTCCACTATTCTAGGATACTTCCTATATTAAACCATTTAATTCTTTCAATAATGCTGTGAGATTAGTCTCATTTCTTAGATGAAGAACTTGTTGCAGGTCATAGAAGTGGGATTTGAAGTCAGGTATCCAGACTTTAGGATCCATAGGCTTATCCAAGATGAAGGAGCCTTGATTTTAGATAAAAGGGAACCACTAATTCCCTAGAGGTAGAGCTAGGAAGACAAGGAGTTCAAGGTCATCCTTGCCTGTAATAGAACTTGTCCAAATAAATTTTGTAACTTCCTTAGGCTTCCTTATTCTGCAAACTTAACAAACTATGGTGGCAGTATTTGTGTCTCTGTGTGTATTTGAGATAAAGTCTGGTTAAGCAGATTTGACCTGGAACAGGCTGGCCTTGAACTCAGAGAACTCTGTCCGCCTCTGGAGTGCTGGGGTTAAAGTTGGCTCTGGTGGCATTTTACTATGATAGATGAAGGTGGTAATCTCTATTTATTACCTATTGCATAATCTTTTGACTTTCTAACAACTACCATAGCCATTCTGTTACTGTGGCTGATCTCAGCTTTTTCTTTTTCCTTTCAAAAACCTAACATAACTTTGTTAGTTAAAAACACATCACACATGCACACACAAACAAAAAAATAAACACACTGCATAGTTTATTCATAATATTATTTGTCAGCTGCCTCAGTTACAAGTCTGTGTAGTCGGAGACTGCTCGCTTGTTTCCCCGACTGCCCAGACCTGAATAATCACACAGAAACTATATTAATTATAACACTACTTGACCTATTAGCTCAGGCTTCTTCTTAACTAACTCTTAAATCTTAAATTAACTCATTTTTATTAATCTGTGTTATCATACTCACGAGGCTATGACTTACTGGTAAGGATCTGGCATCTGTCTCCTTCAGTAGCTACACGGTGTCTGACTCTGCCTACTCTCTTCTTCTCTCTCTCTCTCTCTCTCTCTCTCTCTCTCTCTCTTCTCTCTCTCTCTCTCTCTCTCTCTCTCTCTCTCTCTCTCTCTCTCTCTCTCTCTCTCATCCCTCCCTCCTCCCTCCCTCCCTCCCTCCCTTCCAGCCTTGCTTTACTTCCAGAGGATCTGATGTCTTTCTCTGCCCTCACCAGCACCAGGCCCCACAGGCAAACATACACATAACACAAAAACACATTTAAAATGAAGTTTAATGTGTGTGTGTGAATGTGTGGGAATACGTGTGGCATGTCACATGTGTGACGGTCACAGAACAACAAATGGGAGTTGGTTATCTCTTTCCACCAGGGAGGTCCCCAGCAGCAAACACCCTACCTTGCTGAGCCATCTCTCCAGTCACTACAGTGGTTTTACAGTTAAGGATCCAAGAAAAACATTTTTTTAGATAAACAAAAGTTAAGATTTCCAGTTTTAAGGAATATTGAAATTGGCCACTACGTAGGAAACTGAGTTCGAGGCCAGCCTGGTCTACAGAGCAAGCTCCAAGAAAGCCAGGGCTACACAGAGAAACACTGTGTAGAAACATAAAACAAAACAAAACCCCCAAAATATACAAAACAAACAAATAAAAGAGAATATAGATATACCTTACAGCTATGTGCTACTTCAGTGTTCTAGACTTTACAAAAATATTCAGGCATGACTGATGCATGCTAACATATCATCATGTCAGAACAGCTGTCATAACTGGTAGTGCTATTCATTTTCTTGTACTTGACCGTATGAAAAACTGGGAGATTTATACGACTTCCAAATCACAGAGGATTGAGATACTGGAGTAGCTATTCTGCTGGCTCTAGAGTTCTTTCATATATATATTACAAGAAGAAGAAAGATATCTAGTGACCCTGTCACTGGCTACAGATACTCACAGTAACACGAAAACAGGTTAGGCACTAGGCGAGGAATAGAGGGCTTGTGGGTGTGGCTCAGTGGAAGGGTGTTTGCCCAGCGGATCACATGAGTGTAATCAGTTACTATAGCGGATGAGTTTCCCGAAAAGCTAAAGCGTACACACTTTAGCACACATCTGCTCCTAAAAGCCTCGTCCAGAACTGTTACCCACAGCCTTCGCGCCTTGCCTGCCTTCCCCAACAGACACTCTGTAGGGTTCCCTACCCTCCACCCTGGACATCAGTCTCTGTACCTAAAGGCGGGCATAGGGGAGGAGACAGGAAAATACAGATAGCCAATTCGTCCTGAACTCGAGCCCCTCGCGGGCCTCACCCTTGTGGGGGCTGAGATTGGAGAGGAAGTGGGGAGGCTCCAATCAGTCCACACTCCGGCGCCCTCATGCCCCCACCCTTCTCTGCTCGGGGCTCCGGGGCGCCCGGTCCCCGCCCGACGCCTCCAGAGGGGAGCGGCCGGCGACAGCGCGCTCGCGGGGTAAAGCGGAGATCTGCGGGCCACTCGAGCCCCCCAGACACGCCCTCCGTGCCCTCAGCGGGCAGCGAGCCGCCCAGCCCCGAGCCAGGCCCCAGGGCAACCCCGGAGACCGAGGTGGCCGGATGCGCGGGCGCGTCACTTCCGGGCGGTGCAGCGGCGGCGGCTTGGAAGATGGCTGCGCCCTGTGGCTCGGAGCTGCCCGCCAACTCGCCGCTAAAAATTCCGAAGATGGAGGTGCTCTCCCCGGCTTCCCCTGGCGACCTGAGCGACGGGAACCCATCACTGTCCGACCCTTCCACGCCGCGGGGAGCCTCTCCTCTCGGGCAGGGCAGCGCGGCGGGCTCGGGGACTGCGGCGTCCGGGGGTCTCGGGCTGGGGGGCCGCAGCGCTGCCTCGTCCTCGGTTTCCTTCTCTCCCGGCGGCGGCGGCGGTGGTGGCGGGGCTGCGGCGGCCGCTGCCGCCGCCTGCCGGGGCATGTCGTGGACGCCGGCAGAGACTAACGCGCTCATCGCTGTGTGGGGCAACGAGCGGCTGGTGGAGGCGCGGTACCAGCAGCTGGAGGGAGCCGGCACGGTATTCGGCAGCAAGGCCCCCGGGCCGGCCATGTACGAGCGCGTGTCCCGGGCCCTGGCCGAGCTGGGCTACGACCGGACCCCGTCCCAGTGCCGGGAGCGCATCAAGGTAACCGGCCGCCCTGCCCGGGGCAGCGAACCAGAGGCAGAGAAGACGGGGAAGCGGGCCTGGGGGCGGGGGCCGGGCCTAGCATGGGGCTCCCCTCCCGGGCCCCGGGTGCCCCTTGCGTCTCCCCGCCTCTTTCTTCTCTCGCTGGGAAGGGGCGCTTCTTTCCAGACGGCCGCCAGCCCGTAGGTTTCCTGAGTTTGAAGTTGGGCGTGTCTGCCGCCGCCCCTCTTTCTTGCCAATTGAGGATGTTCCTGCGCTCTGAAGTTGCTAGTTTCTTATTGTGCGCGGGGCCGCACTGTCGCCGGTGCTGTCGCCCTTACTGCTTTGTTCCCAGGTAGAGGGGCTCTCAGGCTGAAGCTTTCCAGTTGGGATAGGATTGAGGAAGGGGCAGCAGGGGCCTGAATGAGCGCCCAGTATAAGATTTTTTTTTAGTAAGTGATGGAGTTTTAAGAAAGAGCCTTAGGAGGGCTGCCCTTTTGTGTCAGTCGCATTGCTTGTCACTTGAGGTGTTGAGGACTAGCAAGGTTTGAGATGCGTTTGGAGAGTTGGACAGGCTTAGCGAAAAGCAGGTCGTGTATTGTTATCGAGGAGGTAGAGGACACCTTGAATGTTAGCCTGGCTGAGGATTGCATTGGAATTTGGATTGGCGATCTCTTCAAAGTTAGTGTGGTTTGAGAGGATCCTACTTCTGAGGAAGCCCTTTCTTGACACCCAGTTTTTACTGCTTTCATTAAGGACCTGGATGCTGACAAGTAAAACAGTGTGCATCTGGCTGTCCTTGTGCGTCTGCATGTTTAAATGCGGAGACTTAATGTGGGCTACATTTTAACCATCAGCCCGCGTAGCGCTTTTTCTCATGATTTGTCTAGGTGTTCTTGTCAGTCTTTGCAGACAAGGAGTTGTGGTTTAGTTATGTTCTTTCCCTCTTTCTAGAGGCTACTAAAAGTTTCTCCCAGGTTTCTTTGAAAAGATTAGCAGTACTTAGTTATAGTACTCATTTCCGATAATGCAGGCACATTTTGTGGGGCATGAAAAACCGCCATGAACAGTCGTAACTGAGAATAATCACATTAGCAAACAGCCACAGAACTCAGTAAGAACGGCTCTGAGTAAGGGTAGTCGCGATGAAACGGGGACATTGTGCAGAGTTCATGAAGTCTTGACTCCTGTGGTGTTCGCTTCAAGACCTTGTTACTTAGAAAACTTGCTCTAGAATCAGCTGTTTCATTATCACCAGCCCTTCAAGGAACTTGGCACTCACTGGAAAGTTAATTTAGATTATTTAGTGGTGTAATTTGAGGATTCTTATTGAATGCTATTGTTAAACAAGAATGTAATTGAAATAATGTGTAATAGTGAAAAGCTATTATTCTTCGGATTTCATTCACGGCTTTCTATTTAGGGTCATTCTTGTTAAGTTTGGGGCAGATTCTTTGCGCTGCTGAGGATAGAATCTGTCCACAAACTTTTCTGGAGTTCAGAGAGTATCTTGGGCATTTGTAAACTATGCCTCTTTTCTTGATTTTTATTCATAGGACTTTCAAAGTGTACTATCAAAACCTTGCTGAATATAAATCTCTCCATAAAATTGTTTCTCAAACAACCAGGGAATATCTAGTTGGAATGCTTCATTGTCCAGTTATGAGAAGGCAATCTAAAGCAAAGGAGATTGAGCCTCTGAAGAATTTAGAGGATCAGTTTACCTGTTTTCAGACAGGTAAGACCAAGTTGACCTCAAACTTCTAGTGTTCTGAGATTCTGAGTGGTTCTCTGACACACTGCAGCAATTAACAGACAAGACGGGCTGATGAATGTTTTGTTTTGTAAAGTGCTTTACTCTGAATGATTTGGATCAAGCAGTTCAGACTCTCTTGTTAAGGAATGTGTTTCCTGGCAGAATAAAGATTAAGGACAAGTTCTGGTCTACCTTGTCCTCTGGTACACCGTCATACAGCAGGCACTGAATACTTCATTCACCAAATGAAGTCTAGAAAGAATTTTGGAAGGTTTTCTTGTTTTGTTTTTTGTTGCTGTGATAAAACACTGTCAAAACCAATGTGGGGAGGAAAGGGTTTTTTATTTGGCTTACAGGTTACAGTCCATTATTTAGGGAAGCAAGGTGTCTTGGTTAACTTTTTTTTAGTTGCTCTGAAGAGACACCATGATCAAAGCAATGTATTAAAGGCAACAGCTTTAGAGGGTAAGTTTAGGTGGGAAGCATGGCAGCAGATAAGCAGGCGTGGTGCTGGAACCGTAGTGAAGAACTCACCTCTGATCTTCAAACAGGAGGCAGAGAGAAAGAAACTGGGCCTGCTTGCGCTTTTGAAACTTAAAGCCCACCCCCAGTGATACACCTTATTTCTTCCCAAAACAGTTCCACCAACCAGGGACCAAACATATAAGTATATGAGCCTGTGTGGTCATTTTCCTTCAAACAAGCACACCAGGACAGAAGTTCAAGGAAGGAATCTGTAGGCAGGAACTGAGGAACTGCTTACTGGATTGCTTCCACTTGGTTTGCTCAGCTAGGCTTTTTTATTAGCGCAGGCACACCTTCCCAGGGATGGTACCTCCTCCTACATCAATTAGCAATTAAATGCTTTACAGCTGTGGCTACAACTAGTCTGATGGAGGCATTTCTTCAGCTGAGGTTCCTTCTTCTCAGGTGTGTCTAGGTTTGTGTCAGGTTGATAAAAGCTGTAACTGAATTATAAAAGTTTATAATGGTGTTATTGAATTTAAAAATAAAGACTTTGGAACCAAATTAAAAATATAGCATATTAAAGCCAAGCTTCGAAGGCTGAGGCGTTACAGCTGTGTGGTGGAGTGCTTGCTTATTTTCTACAAGGCCTTGGAGTCAATCCCCAGCACTGTGGACAAATACAAAAACAAAACTGTTAATAATTCCCAAGCTTTGTTTCTTTAGAAAACTGTGTAAATGTGATCTTAAGCATAGAAGCAAATGTAGTCCTGAAACCATACAATTATGTGACAGCTGTCCAGGGAATGGAGATTATACTTAGGAAAAATACAACCTTAAGTTCTTAGAGTCTTTGACCTAAAAATAAACCTTTTGGCTTTAAATTTTTAAAAATACCATCTTAGAACAAGTAATTCAGAAGCCTCTTGTGACTGTTTATTGATGAGAAATGCAAAAAGAAATGCGGGGGCTGGAGATAGACTCGGCTTAAGAGTGCTTGCAGCACCAGAGTTTGTTCCTCTATACTCATGACCACTTGTAGCTCCACCTCCAGGGGGGTCGAATGCCCTCTTCTGGCCTCTGTGGGCAACTGCACATACATGGAATGCTGGTGTACACACACGCACACACACACACACACACACACACACACAACTGCACATACATGGAATGCTGGTGTACACACACGCACACGCACACACACACACACACAACTGCACATACATGGAATGCTGGTGTACACACACGCACACGCACACACACACAACTGCACATACATGGAATGCTGGTGTACACACACACACACAACTGCACATACATGGAATGCTGGTGTACACACACACACACACACGCACACATTCATGCACATAAATAAATCTGAAAAAAAAACAAAAACAAAAGAAATCCAATTAGTCATACCATTGTTTTTAGCTGTAGAAAATAAATGAAGAGAACCAGAAAGTGTTTTTTTTGTTTATCTTTTGGGGGGGATGGGGTTGAGACAGGGTTTCTCTGTGTAGCCCTGACTGTCCTGGAACTTGCTCTATAGACCAGGCTAACTTTGAAGTCAGAGATCCACTTACCTCTGCCTCCAGAGTGCTGGGATTAAAGGCGAGCACCACCACCACCCAACTATTTATTTTATCTTAAGTGAGTGTTTTGTCTGCATATGTGTGTGTATACTACCATATGTGTGTGTGTCTGGTGGCTGCAGAGTTAGATTGAGGGCATTGGATACCTGGAACTAGAGTTATGGTTGATGGTGAACTACCAAGTGGGTGGGTGCTGGGAACCGAACCTTCATTCTCCGCAAGAGCAAGTGCACATTATCACTGAGCCATTTCTTCAGCCCCAAACCAGGGAGTTCTTGTATAGAGTAATGTAGCTTTTTAATTTTTTTTTTTATTTTTCGAGACAGGGTTTCTCCGTAGCTTTTGGTGCCTGTCCTGGAACTAGCTCTTGTAGACCAGGCTGGCCTCGAACTCACAGAGATCCGCCTGCCTCTGCCTCCCGAGTGCTGGGATTAAAGGCGTGCGCCACCACCGCCCAGCTGTAGCTTTTTTAAATGTAAGCTCAGGGCTAGAGTGTTAGAGCTTGTGCTTCATTTGTGGAATTGCCCTGGGTTCCATTCTCAACATTGCAGATTAAGCAAAACTCCTTAACAGAATGTAGACAATACTGTAGTTACTGCCCAATCTGTTGTGCCCCTGCAGTATTCTCAATAAACTATTCTTAGAAAAACAAGTCAACAAAAGCCTTAACAGACTTGCAGGGAGAAAGAATATCATGTGAGTCATTTATGTTTCTTTTGTAATATATTTGAAATTCTCGTAAGTTTTCCATTATGTAAAGTTAGAAAAGGGGGCGGAAAAGATGTCTCGGGTTGAGAAGAGTACTGCTCTTCTTCCACAGAATCTATGTTTGGTTCTCAGCACCCACATGCAGGCTCACAAACATCTCACTCCTGGGGCACTAGCCACACAGTGATGCACAGGCGTACATGCAGACAAAATACCCATATGGATTACAGGGGGGTGGGCTGTTTAGAGATAGGTATCAGTAGAATTCTTCATTTTTCCTTTCTTTCTTTCTTTCTTTCTTTCTTTCTTTCTTTCTTTCTTTCTTTCTTTCTTTCTTTCTTTCTTTCTTTCTTTTTTGAGACAGGGATTCATATAGCCAAGGCTGGCTTTGAACTTAATATGTAGATGAAGCTAGTTTTGAACTTCTGATCCTTTTGTTTCTGCCTTGTGAGTGTTGGGATTATAGGGCTATCCCACTGCCCATCTCTAGTAAATTCTTCTTGATTTTGAATAATAATCAAATTTTCATTTAGATAATTTCATTTAGATAAAATCTGTCTGTCTCTCTCTCTCTTTCTTCTGTTTTTCTAGAAAGGGTCTCACTATGTGGCCCTGGCTGTCCTGAAACTCACTCTGTAGAACTGGGTGGCCTCAAACTCACCGAGATCCGCCTGCCTCTGCCTCCCAGAGTGCTGGGATTAAAGGCGTGTGTCACCACTGCCCCTCCCCATTTAGATATTTGTTTGTCACATGGAGTACCTTCCTCAGAAGAAGTCTGGGAAAGCTGACTCCTCTCCTAGCCCAACTGCTTTCTTTAAGTATATTAGTTCTCTAGAGTATGTTTGTTAGTTATATGATGAAAGTGTTAAGATTATAAATATTAAAAACTTTTGGATTTTGTTACTGAAATTAAACTTTTTAACATTGTTCAAGTGACTATATTTCTAAGCCTACAATATTTTAATTGAAAGTCAAATATAAACATTGTTTAGAGTTGTAGAGTTTCATTTGACGTCTGCCATGATGTTAGTATTTGTTCTGGTTTCTTTTCTTTTTTTGGATAAAATAGGCATGTTTGAAGCTGCTTTGCTACACAGATTGTTTACTCTGAAATTTTCTTGCATTTTTGTTTGCCAGAAGAAAATGTGTTTGCTAACAGTTCCAGCCCAGTTTTGGAGTCAGATAAACAAATATAGAAGGCGGGTTTTTTATTTTTCTTTTGGTGTTGTTTTGTTTAATTGCATGGTTTTTCTTTTTCTGTAAACTTTTTCTTCGTATGTTCACTCACCAAATGGACCTTGAGTGTTTGTTATGCATGGGACTGTCTGCTAGTTGTTAGAGTACAAAAAGAACTGCTAAATACAGTTTCTGGATTGTCTGCTTGTAGTTAGAACACAAAACGCTGCTAAAGATAGTTTCTGTAATCTAAGTGCTTTTACTCCAGCTGAAGCTTGTGTACACACACCGAAGAGCTGAGAAGATGAAATACAAATGATGTTATACAGAGCGGTGCTTGATTAAGTGGCAGAGGACTAAAGCAAGTTGTAAGTGTGGCGACTTCCGAAGGGAAACCATCTTCTTCATGCATCCTCAGTAGTTGAAAGATCTGTCTTGACTTAGAATTCATGAAAGCATTCACTTCTGAGCCAGATGCCACATTCACACTCCAGTCAGTTAATCTGATGCACTGCAAACCTCGTCCTCAAGTCCCATATTTTTGGATGTTCGCCAAAAGTTTGCCACTCTGAATAGTTGTATATGTCTAGCTTTATGTGCTGTTGAAAGGCAAGGTGACTGTGACCTAACAAACTTGCCTTTGCTCTGTTTGTTCCATGCTGGTTAACCTTCAGGGTAGTCTTCTGTCTAGCAAACATAACAATTTTTTGGGGGGACACTGCTTAGATTTGTACATTGAAATAAATTTTGTAATTTAGTGCCCAAATCACAATACAGTGTATTTGGACTTTTATTTTAGCATATGCCTTTTCATTGTGAGAACCAATAGAGCTGATATAACTTGGAGCCAAAAGATGCAGCTCCTCTTGTACAGATTTTTGTTTTTTCGAGACAGGGTTTTTATGTATAGCTTTGGAGCCTGTCCTGGAACTTGCTCTGTACACCAGACTGACCTTGAATTGACAGAGATCCACCTGCCTCTGCCTCCCGAGTTCTGAGACTAAAGACCTGCGCTGCCACCACTGCCACCCACCGCTTGCACAAGCATTTAATGGACTAGCCATTCCTGAGGACTTTATTTTTGGCAAGTCTTTTCCTTCTCTTTGTATTAAAAGATCTCTAAGAAATGTTGTAACTTAAATGGATCCAGTTAGATCTATCTCCTTTCATTGGTTATATATACTGTTGTCCCCATCTTACTGTCACTTGAAAGCTTGTTTATCACTTTAAAGTTTACTTGTTTGGGGTTGGAAGTGTGACTCAGTGGTAGAACATTTATTTGCCAGCATTGTCAGGCCTTGGGTTCTATCCAAAGCACTGTATGAAATAGTAACAACCTCCAAAATCTGTTTTCTTTGAGCAAAGTATGGTGGCTTCTGCCTCTAATCCCAGTACTAGGGCGGTTGAGTAGAAGGTTAAGGTCACCCTGATATATAGAGAGGTCAAGGTCTTCCTGGGCTAAGTTACCAAAGCCCTGTCTGTCTCGTGAATCTTACACTAGGGCTTCCAGCTTTAAAGAGATATGACAAGCTCCTGCTAGAACTGTGAGGGAATGGGGTTCTTTCAGTTACATCCTAGATTTTTTTTTAAAAGCTTTTATCTAATGAAGAGTAGAGTTAAGTGTGAATCTGGGTCTGGGTCCCCAGTGCTCAGGAGGCAGAGGAAGGAGGATTACAAATTCAAGGCTGGCATGAGCTACATTCAAAGTGCCAAGCTAATCTGGAATACACAGAGAGACCCTGTGCTAGTTACTTTTTTCCATTGCTGTCACAAAATATCTGACAAAAGCAGCTTGTGGAAGGAAGGGTTTATTTTGGTTCACAGTTGAGATGTAGTCCATTATTGCAGGGAAGTTGTAGCAGCAGGAATTTAAGGCAGCTGTGAATGTATTGTGTTCACAGTAAGGAGGCAGAGAGATGAATTCTGCTGTCTAGCTGTTTTTTATTCAGCCTGAGACCCCATCACAGGGCATGATGCCACCAGCATTCAGTTAGTTTCCTTCCTCAGACCTTTCTGGAAACACCTTCATAGATATATCCACAGCTGTGTTTCTGCAAGTGAGTCCAAATTTAGTCTTATCCATCATAAAAAAAAAACAAGAAAAGTAAAAGGGAAACATTTAAAAAGATAGATAAATATAGATGTAACTGGGTATATAGCTATGGTAGAAACACTTGCCCTAGCATGGATAAGCCTTGCTTGGGTTCCTTCCCCAGGACAGCAAAGGGGGCATGGTGGAGCAGTGGAATCCCAGCACTTTGGGGAGTAGAGACAGGAAGACAGGACTTTAAGGTCATTCTATATGACTCTGTGACTATGGCTATATAGAGAGGCTCATCTGGATTTCATGAGATCCTGTCTGAAAACCCAGAAAAGAAAAATATAAACAAGCCATGTAGTATAAACGTTGCCATCCAGCAAAATTTTTCTGTGATGATGGGAATGTTTGTGTCTGTTAGTTCTGCTTGATTGTTATCTATTACATGTGACTACTGGCCCTTTGGAATGTGACTAGGGTGCCCAAGTAACTGGATTTTAAATTATATTTAGTTTCAATTAAGTTACTTAACCACTACTGCCCAAGCTCTCAAGCACTCTTTAAAAAGGTTCCCTTGGCCACATACTCAGACCTCTAGGGGAAGATCAGAATTCCTTTTACCTGTAATGCCATTCTGTTTCTCTGTAGGAGGAGCCTTGTAATGGTACAGTGCTGGAGGTGGAGATTGTAGTTAAGAACTACAGTATTACCCTAGTTGACTAGGACAGGTATTAAGTTCTTGGTTCTCTAGCACATGAAGTTCAGGGGGACTTTGTGTGATAATAGAAAGACTTTACACCTGCATTACCTGTTACAGCAGACATTTAATGTGGGTGCTGTTGAATAACTGAAATATTACCAGAGTGGCTACAGATGAGTTTTGAATTTAATTTCATTTAAATGTGAATAGCCACATGTCTCAGTGCTGTTATATTGGCCAGGGCAACTTTGGAATTATAGTGTGCAAGTTTTTCTGCTGTGTAGTCCCCAAAGACTTGAAGTTCATGTACCGTCTAAAACATTTTTGGGCAGATAGTAAAATTTAAATCAGGTACTGGAGAAATGGCTCAGCAATTAGGAACATTTGTTACTATTAAAAAGGACCTTGGTTTAGTTTCCAGCAACCACATAGTGGCTCACTCGTAGCTCCAATTCCAGGGGATCTGTTACCCTCCTGACCTCCATGGGCACTGGGTAAGAATGTGGTATGCATACATACATGTGGGTAGCAATTACACACATAAGCTAGATAAAATAAATCTAAAAAAACATTTTAAAATTTTATAGGAAATTACTGATACTTAAAATGCTTAATCTGGTTTGGGATAAGACAGAGATGCTGTAGAATTTATGAATAATGTGCTTTGAAGCTGAAGAATCCTTGTAATATTCTTGTTGGTAAGTGTTAGCAGATTTATGGAGTAGGAAATATTCTAGTTTACATTTGAAAGAGGCAGTGTCTTAAACCCATTGTTTTTTGTTTTTGTTTTTGTGTTTTTTGGTCATTTTAAATTCAGAAGCCAAACTTTATTCCTAAAAATAAACAGTGGGTTTCTACTAATCTTCAAGTTTTTTAGGTCCCTGATCAATCAGCAGAGGAAAGCCCTGGGTAGATTTTGGATATCTTTCTTGCCTGATCACGGTGGGACTCAATCTTTGAGATCTGGTGTGTCTTTAAGTAGTAAGATCTGAAATAAAGACCTTAACTTTTCATTATGTACAATAAGTGTTTGAGAAGTACAGTGGTTCCTTTACCTTAAGGAGTTACACACTGAAAAACCAGTTACTGGCTAGTGACATTTGTGTGCGGAGTTGGCATTGATATGAAGCTCATGGACATTATGGTTGTGACGCTTCAAGAGCACATGGCATCTAGGCTCTCAGGCTTCGCCTGAAGGTGTAGTGCTGCTAAGTTGGGCAGAGGTGGTAGAGTAGAGAAATGGCTGTGTGGTGTTCAGGAGCAACGTAACTTGGAGCCTTCTAAGTAGTGAAATTGTTCCAGTTTTGTTTTGTTTTGTTTTTTCAGGATAGGGTTTCTCTGTAGTCTTGGCTGTTTTGGAACTTGATTTATAAACCAGGCTGGCCTCGAACTCAGAGATGCATCTCCCTCTGCCGCCTCCTGAGTACCGGGATTAAAGGCATGTGCCAGCCCCCACCCCCGCTCTGTTTGAAAATTCTTTTTTTTTTTTTTCTTCAAGACAGGGTTTCTCTGTGGTTTTGGAGCCTGTCCTGGCACTAGCTCTTGTAGGCCAGGCTGGCCTAGAACTCACAGAGATCCACCTGCCCCTGCCTCCCGAGTGCTGGGATTAAAGGCGTGCGCCACCACCGCCCGGCTGTTTGAAAATTCTTAAGGATTATTTATTTATTTTTATGAAATATTTATTTATTATGTATACAATACTCTGTGTATATTCCTGCAGTCCAGAAGAGGGCACCAGACCTCATTACAGATGGTTGTGAGCCACCATGTGGTTACTGGGAATTGAACTCAGGACCTTTGGAATAGTAGGCAGTGCTCTTAAACGCTGAGCCATCACTCCAGCCCTTAAGGATTATTTAAAAAGCAGTACCTTCTAATTAAAGAACAATTAATTAAAGAACAATGCCGTGTAGTACACGGCCTGTGGTGAAGGTGTGATTTAGGATCTGTGAATGATTGCTTTATAGTGTCATGAAGAACCATCTGAAAGAGTAAACTGGTAAATTTCAGCGTGGCATGTGAGCAAATGCACCAATTCTAGGTAGTTTTTTAATGATTAGAACATTTTTTGTAGTATTGAACTATAGTTGTCTAAATATCTTTAATTGCATTCCTTAAAATTGATTTTAAGAAAAGCCAGAGTTGTACATCTTTGTTTGACTACAACCCACAAGAAGAATATATTTTACTCAGGGACTAGTACTCACATTAATATAATGTGTATATATAATAGAATAAGGTTCACAAAATATTAGTAATGATGACGATGATAGCTTATAGTGCTGCAATAAATGTAGCATGTACCACAATTGTTTTAAGTGCTTTACAACCATTAACTTGCTGACAGCATGAGTACTTTATTCCAGTAGGTCCTGTCCTACTTGAGCATAGGCAGACTAGCTTCAGAGTCTTCTTTAGTAACTATAGATATGGAAACACCTAACGGGCACCTGCCCCTGCTATGCCCTCTTTGTTGACCCCTGGCACTACATTGTTTTTCATTCTCTCCAGTCTTTCCAAGTGATGCTTCCCCTGGTAACCCTACCTGAGGGGCTGCTCGTCCATCCTATCCATAGCACAGTGTAGTGGTCTCCAAACATTTGCACCTAATATTGGTATGAGAAAAATGAGAGGAAGATATTGGTAGCTCAGAGTCACATTGTCCCCACATGATGTAAACTCTGGAGATAGCAGAATAAAAGAGCTAGAGAGAGGGGAAAGGGGAGACAGCTTAGATTTCATCAAAGGGATTCACAGAGCCCCTTTCTCCATGTTCCCTACCCCAAGCTTTACATTTGGGAGAGAAGCCTGCCTGACTTCCTGTCTATGGGAATGCTTCTCATGAACCAGCATGTTACATTAGCGATTCTGTGGGTGTGGTTCTTTGCTCTCTTGCGCATTGGTAGAACAGTGATCAGTGTCAGCCTTTGCCTCGAAGACTCTGCAGCAGTAGGGATCTATTCGCAGGGTCATGGAGTAGCCCAGAGATATTTGAGGCTCCCTCGATAATGTTTGCTATAAGGTGACACTGTAGAGACCAGGATACCTCCTGTTACTCTGTGTCCACAGGCTCAATCCACCTCTTCTCCCCAGACTGGCTTTCTTCATATGTCCTTTGCTTACACCCATCCTTTTGACTTGCGTCAGCCCCTGTTCAACCATCTTACTAGCTACCCTCTTGCAGCACCAGGATCCACCTCCCCGCCCCTCACCTATTCCTTGTTTTGTCTCTCAGGCAGGGAGGCAAGATTTTACTTTGTAGCTCAGACTGGCCTAGAACTCACGGTGTAACTCAGTTTATTATTGAACTCATGATCTTCCTGCCTCAGCTTCCTATAATGCAGGAACTATGGCCTGGTACCAGTGACATCTTACTAGAACGGCTGTTTCCAGTGTGCATTGTCTCTTTAGCATTTATGTGGGCTCTTGTCACAAGGCCCCAAAATTGACTTCTCAAGCCATCCTACAGTTTGATACAAGAGGACTGAGCTGAGCTATCATCAGCACTTGGGAGTAGAGTTGGGAAGATTACCCTGAGCTTTGTGACATGAGACCCTGCCTCAACACCTCTCTAGCCCCCACTTCCCTAAAAGAAGACCTGGAAGATACAGAGATGAGACCAACATTTTTCATCCCGCTCTTTTTAAAAATTTATTACATTTACTTAGTGTGTATGTGCTCTTGGGTGTTCACGTGCTGTGACACATCTTTTGGGAGTTGTTTCTCTTCTTATACCAATGTGGAACCCAGAGCTTGAACTCCAGTCACTCAGGCTTGGTAGCAAGCACCTTTACACCATGAGCCATTTGTCAGCCTTGTGCTCTTGCTAAAATTTATTGTTTTATATTTAAATTTGGTTATTTTATATGTTTGGGCATTTTACCTGCATATATGTCTGTGCATCACATGTATGCCTGGTGCTTACAGAGGCCAGATGAAAATGTGTTTCAGGGATCAAACTTTTACCTGCCTACTGATCCATCGCTTGCCCACACTGCTTTTCTAGAGTTGTTACAACATGACACGAAGGCCCAGATTCTCCAGTGGAATGCTTGGTTGAACGAAGGAAGGGTCAAGGGAAGCAGTAGTGAGAAGAAAGGAGACTGGAGACAAACTGGAGGTCAGCTGATGTCCCAGGGAAGTGGGGCTTTCTCCATCTAACAAAGCCTTTTAATCCACCTGCTGATTTTATAGCAGTCGCCGGCAGTGATGTGGACAGAGAGGGTCATAGTGGAGGCATGGAGTCCCTTCTGAACTCTCCTTGCAGTGAGTTAGGCAGACGGTGAGAGCAGTGGCAGTGAGGCTTGGAAGAAGAGAGCACATTCATTCCTGGCACAGCTTAACTTGTCCTAGAACTGCCTGTCTACTTCTGCCAGTTCTTCGCTGTGGTCACAGATGACCTTCATGAAACTTTATGGCTAAGTTTTAGGCTTCATTACTCACAACCCAGTGAGACAGAAATAGAATACCATGTTAGGGCAGCCCTGCCCTGTGCCTGGAAGATAACATTCTTTTAGCCTCCAGTCTGTCTGGTTTGGACAGATGTGGGCAGAAGGTAAATTGTCCCACCCTTTTTTATTTTTTAAAATATTGCCAGAGATTAAGATTTCAGTTTAAAAAATTTAAATTATTAGCTTGCGCTGGTGGCGCACACCTTTAATCCCAGCACTTGGGAGGCAGAGGCAGGCAGATCTCTGAGTTCGAGGCCATCCTGGTCTATAAGAGCTAGTTCCAGGACTGGCCCCAAAGCTACAGAGAAACCCTGTCGTGAATATTTTGAGACAAGATAGACCTGGCAGGCCTAGTACTCACTAGGTGAACTAGGTAGTCTCAACGTTGCAACAATCTTCCTGTCACCTCCTCTGGAATGCTCATAAGAGTATGCCACCAGATTGGGCCAGCTTTCATAAGTTAATTGTCATACAAGTATTGTTTTATTACTAGGCTAAGATACATTAGCACAGCAATTCTTAGCCTGTGGGTCTCGATCCCCTTGGGTCAAATGACCCTTTTAAAAAAGTCTCATATCAGATATCCTGCATATCAGGATATTTACATTATGACTCATAACACTAATAAAATTATATTTATGAAGTAACAATGAAAATAATTTTATGGTTGGGATCACAACATGATAAACTGTATGTATTAAAGGATCACAGTATTAGGAAGGTTGAGAATTACCGCACTAGCTGTATTTTACCATTGTGGGAAAAGCATACACCCGTTACCCCATCCCTGCTGCCATGGAAAGTCATGTTTAGAAAGTGAAATAAAATGGGAAAGAGCTAAGTTTCAAAAACAACTAACAAGTACTATTTAATGCTTTGGATATTTATTTATTTGTGATTTTTGAGGCAGGATTTCCCTATGTAGCTCTGACTGTCTTTGAACTCACTTCATAGACCAGGCTGGCCTCACACTCAGAGATTCACCTGGTTCTGCCTCCTGAGTGCTGGGATTGAAGACATGGCACCGCCAAGCCTGGCAGTGCCTTATATTTTAAACAATTTTTAGGGTTACAGGAATAAGGACATACTCCTTAGTTTTATCACTGTGGGGAGGGGACTTATGCATCATACTGTATTCTGAGTACTTTTGCCTTTGCAGAAATTTCCATATGTATTTAAAATGGATGTTTAATGAACCAGTGCCTTTTATGCATATGCCACAATTATCCAGTTTGTAATCTGTATTGGGCCTTTCCACTGTTCTGAATACTAGGTGAAAGATGTCTGCACTTGGAAAAAGACATGTGTTTAAATCTTTGTAATTATCACCTATTTGTAGTTTAGCATCCTTGAGAACCTGTGGAAATACTGTGTTTTTCTTGGCACTAACCAAGTGTTACCTTTTTACTTCAGCTGTGCTATTTAAGTCTTAGTGAAATAATAAATCTGTATCTTTTCTCAGGTGTTCTAGGAATAACAGTCATCATTTCAGTTTTCTGTGTGTGTTCTCAGCTCTGTTAAGAATAACATTTTGAGCTATCTGATATTGATTCAGTATAATTGATAGAGTAGACAGGAAGTTGTTTACTTCTGTGTTTTCTAGTTGCAATTCTTTAGTCTGTGAGACTCTTATTGTAATAGTTCAAACTTCTAAAATTTACAGTAAAGTACTTTTTATCTTAGATTACTTCATTTATTCAAATAAGCCAATTATGTGTGTAAGTGATGTTAATAAAACCAAAATAAAAGTTCATATCAACCAAAACTGCTTTTTATTATTTATTTAATTTATAAGTATTTTTCTCTCCATGGAAAGATTGGGTTGTAATTATAAAGAAGGCTAGGAAAGCAGCAGGTCAACCTTGTATGTGGTATCTGAACTGCATTACACACAATCTTAAAGAATTTGTATGTATTTTCCATCAAAGATTTATGGAGCCATTTTTATATGCCATGTATTGAACATACCACAAGTATATCAATGAAAAGGATCACTTTTTTTTTTTTTAAGAAAAAAAAATAAAGACAGTAGCTCTAGCTCTGGCTGTCTTCACTGTGTAACTGATGGCTGTGAACTTCTGGTTGCCTCACCTTTGTCTCTCAAATTCTGGGATTACAAGTCTGTTACCACACCTGGTTACAAAGCTGATTTTAAAAAAACACAGATCCTATATTCTAATAGAAAATGATGGCATTTATGTTCTTGCTGTGATGGGGATTGAGCCTAAAGCCTTGCATATGCTTGGCACTCTTTCATGATCCCACATACTCCAGTCTTAAGAAAATAGGCATATTTAAAATAGTTAATTCAAACCAAGTGGTTTACTCCTGTGATTCTAGCACCTGGTAGGAGGCAGAAGAGTTTGAGCCCAGCTTGGTTTGGTTACATATTGGAATCTTGTTTCAAAAATAAAAAAAAATAAATAAGAACAATTAGCACAGGACAGAAGCACTCCAGACATATTTCTGTTAATGTGTTATTGGCTTGGCCTCAGTATGAACACCATACTTTGCGCTTGTGCATAAGGAATGGGTCGCTTTTGTTTTGTTGAGAGGGTTTTCATGCTATTTGGTTTTTTTGTTTTTGTTTTTGGTTTTTTTTTTGTTTTTCGAGATAGGGTTTCTCTATGTATCAGCCCTGGCTGTCTTGGAACAAGTTCTGTAGACCAGGCTGGCCTCAAACTCACAGAGATCTGCCCTACCTCTGCCTCCCAAGTGCTGGGTGGGATTAAAGGCCTGCACTGCCGCTGCCACCACTACCACCACCACCACTGACTCGTTATTTAATTTTTTTTGCATTGTATGCATCCAGGTGATGCTGAGATTTGCATCACCGAGCAGCAGAGTGCTGTGTTACTGTTCTGTCAGTGTCTAGCTAGTTCAGAGCTCCTATAGCCTCTTGATGCAGGTGCTGTGTAGTGTCCAGTCTTGAGCCAAACCAGGTAATTTCCCTCTCTTCCTCAAACTAGGAGACAATAGTTGGCGTTGAGAGGTCAAGGCTGCGCCATATTAAAATGAAGTAAAACATTGTTTTCCCTTTATGTAAGCAATGTATCCATACTACTAAACTAAGAAAACATGGAAGAAGTTGTAATTTCTTGACTATAGCATAGCCACACATTTTTCAACAAAATTGGGAAACCTACTCTTAATTTTAGTATATTTTCATGTGTCTAAAACAAGAATTCCGGGTTGGAGAGATGGCTCAGTGGTTAAGAGCACGGGGGGGGGGGGGGGGTCTTCCAGAGGTTCAGGGTTCAATTCCCAGTGCCCATATGACAATTCACAGCTGTCTTCCAGTTACAGGGGATTAGACACCATCACAAAGACATACACGAGAGGCAAAACACCAGTGCACACAAAATGAAAATAAATCATTAAAAATTAAAAAAAAATCAAAAACTGCTGGGTGGTGGTGGCACACCTTTAATCCCAGCACTCAGGAGGCAGAAGCAGGTGGTTCTCTGTGAGTTCGAGGCCAGCCCGGTCTAAAAGAGCTAGTTCCAGGATAGACTCCAAAGCTACAGAGAGACCTTTTCAAGACAAGCTTTTTCTGTGTAGCTTTGGCTGTCCTGAAACTTACTCTGTAATCCCTCCCGAGTGCTGGGATTAAAGTGTGCATCTCCACCTCCTGGCTCATCCATGTCTCTCATTTCACTATTTGTGGTGGGTTTTCCTTTGTGCTTGCTTCTTGTGGCTTCATTCACTGGATAGGGAGTTATTAGAGTTCTTTTCCCTTTTTGGTCATATGTCAGTATGTTAATTATGTTTTAGTTATAGTCATGCTTAGCCTAAAAGTTGTTGAAATTGATTAGCTAACAAAGCTAAATGTTTCTAAATGATTCTATGTATTTACATAGCAGTGCCACAAACCCTCACTTAGTATGAAGTCCTTTTGTGTGTTGAACTTAATGTTAGCAAATGAAAACTGATTTTAAAAAGGTCTTTTCACTTCTAAAGTGGGTGAAAATCAAGTTAGCATTCCTGTAACATACTGGTGTGACTTGGTTGAAGCTCCTGATTTGTCCCCCTGCCCTGTCCCTCCTGCATGATTCTGGTTTTGTTTTTGGTTTTTCAACACAGTGTTTCTCTGTGGCTCTGGCTGTCCTGGAACTCACCCTGTGGCCCAGACTGGCCTCAGACTCACATAGATCGAGCTACTTCTGCCTCCCCAGCACTGGGATTAAAGGCCTCCACTGCCTGGCAGTAATAAGGTTCTTTTTGTGGAGATGAAGGGGTGTTGAAATAGTCTTTTTATGTAGTCCTGGTTGGCCTTGAACTTGGGATCATTCTCCAGATGCTGGGATCACTCCTGGCGTGTGGTTCATTTGAAGTGTCATTCACACTTTATTTATTTATTGATTGAATGATTGATTGATTTAGCTCCTTCCAGACAGGGTTTCTCTGTGTAATCCTGGCTGTCCTGGAACTCGCTCTGTAGACCAGGCTGGCCTCGAACTCGCTGAGATCCGCCTGTCTCTGCCTCCCGAGAGCTGGAATTAAAGGTGTGCGCCACCATCGCTTGGCCACACTTTATTCTTCCTGTGTGCCTTTAATTTCCTGCTTTGCTTTACTTGAGTTTACCTTTGTTCACAAGATCCTCCATATACACACACTGCTGCTGTATCATTTTGTAACAGTTATAGTAGCTAACATTTGTTGAATGAAAGCAATTAGCTACATTGCTTTAAGTGCTCTACTTCTCATTTAATGCTCACAACAACCTGTGATGAAGTTCTGTCTTCAACTCCGCTTTACAGATGGAGAAATTAAGGCACAGAGATTAATTCGGCTAATGTCACAAAGCTAGCAGGTGGTTACAATAGAATACGCATTCTCACTCCAGACCCTGTGTTTATAACAACTTGGTTTATTTCCTCCTACAAATCATCAGCCCACTTTCTTTAAATTTTGACAACTGCAATAATGTTTTTGGAGCATAAAGCATAAATGTAATACCCAAACCATATAGTAACATTCAGAAGGACACACTACTATGCTTACATATTTTTTTCTTTTCTCATTTGTTGTCCACCCCCTACCCCCGACAAAGGGAGGGTCTCATTATCCCAGGCTGGCCTCATACTCAGTACGTGGCTGAGAATGACGTTGAACTGCTGATTTTCCTGTCTCTAGTCCTAGGATCATAGGCATTTGCCCACCATGCCTCATTTGGAGAGATGGCTCGGCGGTTAAGAGCACTACCTGCTCTTTCAAAGGTCCTGAGTTCAATTCCCAGCAACCACATGGTGGCTCACAACCATCTGTAATGAGATCTGGTGCCCTCTTGAGAAAGAGACCTGGTCAGTCGTCCTCATCAACTTAAATCATGAAACCCAATATGGACAAGTTCAACAGAACCACCATATACAGGCGACCCATGCATGCTTCAGCATTGCCAGTGCATAAATTTCATTTCATTCAGGGATCAAACCCAGGACTACATGCATGCTAGGTAAGCATTCTACTAACTGAGCTATAACTTCAGCCTTCTTAGTATTATTATATTTTAATTTTTATTTTATGTTCATTTTTTTTTGTTTTGTTTTGTTTTGTTTTGTTTTGTTTTGTTTTTTTTTTTGTCATGGGCATTGGGTCCTCTGAACTGGAGTTACAGACAGTTGTGAGCTGCCATGTGGGTGCTGAGAATTGAACTGATCATCTGAAAGAGCAGTCAGTATTCTTAACCACTGAGCCATTTCTCCGAACCTATTTTGTGTTGGTGTGTGTATGTGTGTTTTTCCGAGATTAAACCCAGGTCCCTTTATATACTGGGCAAATACCTGTATTTCTCATTGAATTAATTTTTATCATTCAGATTTATGGAATCTTGCTGCCTCTGCTATATTAAATTATGATGCTCAATCTTCTATCTCACTTAAAATTAGGGATGGATTTCAAATAACTTGTATACTTGAGCAGGAAAATACAGTTATAATTATTCTCTACAGTCATTTGGATTTGAGCCCCTCAAAAATTCTTGTAAAATGAGAACTGGCACCACATCACTAGGGAATGTTTGAACTGAAGACTGCTTTTTGGAAATCTGTGTCATGGTTGGACATTAAAGCCATTAACTCTTAAAATGAAACCTATGAATATTTAATGTGATAACATACTGCTTGCTATATTGAGTATCTATCTACAGTGAAACGTGTCAACTATAGATATGTCCAAGACAGAATCCTTAATTCTTAAAAGGACATGTTTCATCCATCCCATAAGAAGTTGGAAGGTCAAATGAACTATTACACCTGAGTTTTCTTATTACCTATGCTTTTAAATTATCAACATAAAAATAGATTTTATTATATAAATATTTTGCCTGCACATAAATTTAAGTCCATCATATATATGTATGCAGTGCTAGAGGAGACCAGAAGAGGGCATTCGGATCCCCTGAACTGGAGTTACAGGCAGTTGTGAGCTGCTATGTGGGTGCTGGGAATTGAACCTGGATCCTCTGGAAGAGCAGACAGTGCTCTTAGCTGCTGAGCTGTCTTCCCAGTCTCCATAAACTTTTATTACTAGATCCATCCTTATTATCAGTGTCATTATAACTTTGAACTGTATAATACTCCTTACATGTGTCAAAACTCATGGTGAACAGTGAGTTAGTCAAGAAAAGAAACTTACTCAACAACAAACACAAATTCTGCTTTGGAAGAGTGTAGCACGAGTTCTAATTGGTCTTAGTAATAAAAACCCAGAGTCAGATGTTAAGGGGTGAAAGCTGAAAGATCAGAGAAGCAGAGCAGTCAGCCACTAGATCTCTTACCTCTGTGAAATCTCCAGACCAAAAAGAGGCCAAGCTCCTGTGTCCTTCCACTTTATATTCCTCTCTCCACCCAGGCATATCACTTTCTGTCTGTCTGTACAGACCTCCAGACCTTTACGGGTTAACTAGTGACTAGCTCCGCCCTCTAGCTTCAGGCAGGCTTTATTTGTTAGAGCACAAACAAAATATCACCACAGAAGAGATTAAAACATGAAAATAAAACTAAAGTCTTTATTGTAGAAGATTCCTTGTTACTCATTCACACCTTCAAGTCGATGGTGGCTCTTAAGCTGTCAACTCCTCTTAGAGGAGGTGCACTTGATGGGGCTGGAGAGATGGCTCAGTGGTTAAGAGCATTGCCTGCTCTTCCAAAGGTTCTGAGTTCAATTCCCAGCAACCACATGGTGGCTCACAACCATCTGTAATGGAGTCTGGTGCCCTCTTCTGGCCTGCAGGCATACACACAGACAGAATATTGTATATATTTTTTTTTTTAAAAAGGGAGGTGCGCTTGAACTATAGCATAAGAAATATCTACAAGGTACAATTTTTTTTACTATAAACACAGATAAGTGTGATACTTGCCAAAAAGTTATAGATTATGACCATTTCCTCATGTTTTCTTTTATTTGCTACATGAGTAAATTTATATGAGTAAATGGTTGGAGATAAGAATGGAGCTGAGATGAACTGTAATGAATACAAGTTGTGTTCCACACAATGGCATTTTTAAATCAACAGTGGAAGTGTACAGGAAGACAGTTCCATAAGTCCCATTATAGTGGAGCAAAAAATTTGTTGACATTTAGTCAAGAGATTGTAACTATCCTTATGTCCTATGACAAAACATTGCTCAGCATATTGTGATAACGATAGAACAAGCCTACTCTGTTGCTAAGCAACAGTATAGGGCAATGGAGCATGGTGGCTCACTTCTGTAATCTCAGCACTTGCAAGGCTCTCCTAGTTTGCTTTCTCTGTTGCTTTGATAAAATGGCCAAAAGCAATTTGAGAAGGAAAGGGTTTACTTCAATTTTACAGCTTATAATCTATCATAAAGAGAAGTCAGGGCCTGGACTCGTTTAGGAACCGAAGACAAGACCTGAGGCAGAGACCGTGGAGGAACACTGCTGACTGACTTGCTCCTCTGGCTTGGGCAGCTTGCTTAATTTCCCCACCCAGGACCTCCTGCCCAGGTGTTAGTTACACTGACCATAGTGGTCAAGAAAATACACCGTAGACATGCCCATGATAACTGATAGATTTTTTTCAATTTAGGTTCCCTCTTGCCAGATGATATTAACTTGTGTCAGGTTGACAAAGTAATAAGTAGGTGAGGCTGATGCAGAAAGATTTCGATGAGTGCCAGGATAGCCCGAGTTACAGGGTGAGACTAACAGGTACCAACTGTTAGTAAATTCGTGACAGTTTTAATGTTTTAGCTGAATACCACTTGGAGTCAGAGTCCCAAAGTGAAGGATGTATCGAGGAAACAGAAGCCTGGAAAAACATTCTGCCGTAGCAACTTTAGAGGAGTGCTTTTCCTGGAGTCCAGTCTGTGGATTTTTTATGTTTAACGTTAACAGCCCTGTTTAGTGGTCTAAGGGCTTCCCTAGCATGCCCGAGGGCCCGTTCCCAGTGTCGCCTGCCTAGCTGTCGCCAACCTTTTCCACAGTATCCACCAGTTTTGTTGCAGTGTTTTGAAATGAGGTCTTCGGTGGCCTAGGCCCTCATTGTATTTCCAGGATGAATTTTAAAATATTACTTATTGCCACTTCAGAAAAGGAATTGTTGCTTATCACAGAAAAAAAGTGCCTTGAAAAAAACAAAACAAAACAAAAACACAACAGTCTGGCTTGTTGGCGCACACCTTTAGTCCCAGCACTTGGGAAGCAGAGACAGACAGACCTCTGTGATTTTGAGGCCAGCCTGTTCTACAGAGTTAGTTCCAGGACAGGCTTCAAAGCTACACAGAGAAATCCTGTTTTGAAAAACAAAAACAAAACAAACAAAAGAAAGTAAAATGAGAACTTTATTCATTCTTTTTGATTATTGTGGTAGGGTCTGGCTGTATAGCCCAGGCTGGAGAGATGGCTCAGCGGTTAAGAGCATTGCCTGCCCTTCCAAAGGTCCTGAGTTCAATTCCCAGCAACCACATGGTGGCTCACAACCATCTGTAATGGGGTCTGGTGCCTTCTTCTGGCCTGCAGACATACATGCCAGATAGAATATTGTATACATAATAAATAAGTAAATATTTAAAAAAATAGAATAGGCCAGAATTTTCTATCCTCCTGCCTGTCTCTCTTTTTAAAAATTATTTTTATTTCATGTGTACTTGTATTTTGCCTGCATGTATGACTGTGAAAGTGTCAGTTCCCCTGAAACTGGAGACAGACAGTTATGAGCTGCCATGTGGGTGCTGGTTATTGAACCTGGGTCCTCTGGAAGAGCAGCCAGCTCTCTTAACCACTGAGCTATCTCCTCAGCCCCGTGCCTCTACTTCTCTAGTGCCGGGGTAACAAATGTGCACCACCACATCTAGGAAACTTTTTTTTTTTGCTTAAATAAGTCATTAAAATGAATTGAGAAACCAAGTAATATGTGATTTTTTTTTTCTGAATCAGATACTGTTCTCCTTTGTTTTTATTTACTTGCTTGTTTGTGAGTTTTACTGAAATTTTCTTTAGGAAAAAAAAATCAGAAAATCTGGGTGCTGTGTAGCATGCCTTTGGCTCCAGCTTATGAGAAGTGTAGGTGAGGAAATCTCCTGACTGTGGGTTCGGCATTGGCAGCACTCAGGTTCCATGTGTGGTGGTGCTATCACCTGCTAAGCCCTCCTGCTGGCCCTGGTCGTGCCAGTCTTTAGACTCCTCCGAAACCTGACTTCCTGAATTTACTATGTTCTTTATGGAAGAAAAGCCTGTGAGCTGTACCGCAAACTTAAAGCAGAGGTGTGTGAACTCCTCGCAGTTCGTGAGAAGTTGTGATGTGTGCCTTTTCCTCAGGAGGGGATCCATGGCTCCAATAGGCTAAGGATCTCTCCTGGCTAGGAAAAGGGAAAGCCAAAGGTTTAGAATTAGAAGGTTTTTACTTTTTTTACTTGCCAAAATTTGTTCTAACAATAGAACAGGGGTGGAGTGGAGGGGAGGGGAGGATGGTAACACAAATTTCCTATATTTTTTCTTAGCTCTTGTGGAAAGTCAGTTTGCCAGATACTAATGCATAAAATCAGGTATGATAAATACTAAGATTTTTGCCCAAATGGTTTTGTTTTATTTTTTTCTGCCCAAAATTTGCAATTGTATGTCAAAATATATAATTACAAATTTATGCTTTTGGTTTGTTTGTTTCTTATTTTACGTCAGATCTCTCTGTTTAGCTCTGGCTGTCTTGGAACTCTGTGTAGATGAGGCTGGCCTGGAACTCACAGATTCTCCTCCCACCCAGTGTTGGGATTGCAGGCATGCGCCGCCTACTGTTAGCATGTTATCAAGCACTCTACCTACTGAGTTACATCCCAGCCCCCATGTTAGTGTGTGCCTGTGTGTGTGTGTGTGTTGCTTAAGATTGAACCCAGGGCCTTATACGTGCTGGGCAAGTACTCCACTGAGCTGTGTCCTTAGACCTTTTGAGTTTTTATTAAACTTGGTGTTTTGTTGCCTTAGTTAAGAGCCTCTGGTTGACTGTAAATAGGAGTTCAAAGGGAAAAGTTCTATTTTACAGAGACTGCTCATTTCTCTTAGAGGTATTTGTTTGGGGTTGTTTCCCAGAGACAAGGTCTCGCTGTATACCAGGCTGGCCTTGAACTTGTAGCAGTCTTTCTGCCTTGCATGCTGGTATTATAGATTATAGATGTGAACTGCCATGCCCAGTTCGAAGTGTTATTTTGACGCTTTTATAAGAAAAACCTCCAGTTTTTGGAGATTCCATTCCTGTGTAATACCCCTTCTCTTGTGGGGTATATGACTTTTGAAGACTAGTTTTAATTGTTTGAGTGAGAGGAATTTTGGTTTTGTCATTGTTTAGTTGGCCACTGAGTATGTTTAGTATGGCCAGTTTGACAACTGCATATGAAAAGCGGTGTACTGTTTGTTTCTCTTATAACATTGTTTCCTGCTAATACAACTAAGCTATCCTCCCTGCGGGTCCACTTTATTCTTTATCTGACAGTGTAGACCAGTGAAGCCAGTGTTTTCTAAAAGCATGGTTATACAGCTATTGTGACTGATCTCTGCGCCTCCTCACTGTATGCTCTGACCAGTTGCTCTCAGCTCTTTTAGATCAGTGGCTTTTGTCATGGTGACTATTTTGTTAATATGAAGTGGGTTAACTACAGAGCCAGTAGCAGAACCCTTGGCCTGTGCCTGTATGAGCTATTTAGTTTCCTCCTGTATTGCCAAACCAGGGAGGAACTAGCTCTTCCCATTCTCTGAATACAAGAGCAGGGACTGAGGACACTGAAGTGAAAACACCTCAGTCTCACCCTTAGTGAGTTAGTAATGTCAGGAAGGGCTTTTGAAGCGTCTGGCCCTGCTTGTAGATCTTATTTTCCAAGCCTTTCATTATTTTATTTGCCCTTTTCTGAACTCTACAATTTCCCTCTCTTGTAGCTGGTTCGATGCCCAGAACTGAATGCTGTGCTCCAGCTGTGGTCTCACCGGTGCTGACTAGAGAGGAAGAGCCACCTTCATAGCTTACATGTGATTCCTCTGCCTATACAACCCAATACTGGATTTGCTTACTTTGGCAAGATAGCTGCATTGTGCACTGTATTTAATGTTACGTGTACTGTAACCCTGGGTCTTTCTCTGCATTGCTGCCGTCAAACCTCAGTCCTGCCAATCTAAAAGTCCTGCCTTTGTGAACCCGCCCTCTTCCCCATAGACCCCCCACCCCACATTCATTCACAACGGATGTCATCTTTTTATTCTCTAATTCCCTTTTACTTTAATCTTAAACTCTGGCAAGACTTTCACTCTGTCCTATAAATTGTCAGCTGTCAGCCCCCTCCCTCCCCGCTTTGGTAATGGAGCACCCCACAAGCCTTTTCTCTAGTTCTTTTCCATTTGTAGTCCTGTAACCCAAGCATTTGGTATGGTGGATTCATAAGCTTTCACCTGGTGTCTGTGAATCAGGTGCTGGGAATAACTCTGGTTGGCCCCTGAAGTTCTTGCCTTGCTTAGTCTAGATCTCCTCAACTCCTCGGGACCTCTGTCTGGGTGGATAGTATAGTTTTACAGCCCCTCCTCCAGGGAGGAGATGCAAATGGACTGTCAACTTAATAGAGAGATTCCTAATAGACAGTAAGAAGTTAACTGTTGTCTTTTAATAGAATAGCCTTTAGTTTTTAAGTTTTTCCAGTTAGAGATCAATTTGCTGTACATTTCTGAGGTGAATGAGGTAAACGAAGGAAGTGAAGCAAGATTTTTTTAATGTTAAGTAGGCTGTGGTTCACCGGGAAAGCCAAAATGTGTATCTTGTTGGATTTGGTAGCTTACTCAAGTGGGAGCTGCAGCCTCATTTTCCTGGACTCTAGAGCATCCTGATGCCTGATTTAGAGAAGGGTTTTAGTTGGTTTGTTTAGGATTGTTGATCCAGCCGCCCAGTCTTTTAATTATATGCTTTGATTAAGCATTTAGAGGGTAATGTATTCTATAATCTTTTCTGTGGGTGGTAAGAATTGGAAGGTCTCCAAATGTCCTTTTTATCTGTGTCTGAGCTCTCAAAGTGAATCCTAGTGGGTCTTAGGGTAGCAGTTAAGACACCTCAACCCCTCCCCACACCGTCTAGTGGATGTTCCCTTTTTAAACAGACTGTCCTTGAGTTTTGGGCACTATCAGACCTACAAGGTACTGTTTACATGTATTTGTATCTTGAAGGAGAGAAAGTTGATTTGAAAATTTTAATTTTAGTGCCATTTCAGTATATCAGATTATTATCATGGTTTTAGACATCACCTGGTAGATGTCAGCACATTGTAAGCATGTGTTGCAGGTGTATATTACAACTAAGAGGTGTGTATAGCTGCCAGAGACCGCTGATTTTAGTATTCGCAACTACATAACCAAAGGAAATTATAAGCTCAGTTTGGTGGCTTTGAAGAATGTCCTTTCTCTGGTTCCTCCCCATGCATATTATCAAAATTTGGTGAACTTATTTTTGATCAAGAGAATGAAAGTTTGCAAATATAGGAAGAAATTCATAGATGTGCTTGTGCCTCTGTCACTTCCTCATAAGTACGGTGCCTTTCTAAAGGAAACGTTAGTTTTGTTCCTTAGCTTCTGGAGTAGCCCTCGGTGACAGAGCCAGTCAACTGGACTTTGGTGTTCTGTAGGCAGCCAGTAAGTAGTAAGACCATCTCCATTTATGGTCTCAGAAGAGGGAAAGGGACAGGACTGGAACTCTCTATTTACAGTCCTTAGGAATCAAGAGTGGTTGGGGTGTTCTTGGAGGCAGAAACTAGGCATTGTAAGATAAAAATAATTTGTCAGGGGCTGTTTGCAATTCAAATTCCTATCTCTGAGGAGGGCAGAGGGTGCTGGGAAAGGGGGGGTATGTCCAAAGTCAAGTGAGATTTGCAGCGCTTGTCTCTTTCCTTTGGGCGATTTGACCATGACACACATTTTCCAAGTTTATGTTTCTGGATTATTCTAGAAAGTTTTGTTATGGGGTCATGATTCTCTGTTGCAAAAAGAAAGCTGAGATGACTTTTAAAGAGTTTGTGGGAAGCCTCGTTCTCTGTAAGGTACCATTTGAGGCTGTGGGAGAGGTGCTATGAAAGGGGTGCTGTTTGGGGGATGCCCATGTCTCATGCTTTTCTTATTTATTATTCTTTTTGCCTGTGTGGATTTCTGGCCTCAAGGGACAGATTTAAAGAGTCTTTGAGGGAGTGTGGTAGACTGTCAGCTGTCATTTAAAGGCACTGCACTCTTCATGGAGATGCCCTCACTACCCAGACTTGGTTTCATTTGGTGAGAATAGGTCAAGTATTGGCATATGGAAGGCAATCTCTCCTTTAGGAGAATCAGATATTCCTGATAACACATATACATTAAGTTAGAGATAAACTAGTTTTAACAGTTCAGTTAGAAAAGTTAGATTTTTGTCTCTCAAAAAAATTCTGAGTGAAACTCTATATTGTAGAAAAGGGATTGGAAGGAAGACGGGAGGCAGAGACAGGGAGAGCCTGAGTGAGACCAGAGCTCAAGCTGAGACAAGGCCCTCGATTGATCTTTTGACAGATATATCGAGAAAGATAGCAGGAGGTGTGCGCCCTTCACTTCGGGACACTGGGCTAGTTAGTCTGAAATATGTACTAGAATGAGAGGCCGTAAGAACTGAGAGCTGAACCAGGCCGCGTTACCCAGGTTTTGTCCTTGAGCTTGCACAATGGTATTTGCTGTGTGTCAAGTGACAGAGAAAGAGCAAGATGACTGTCTGACCTCCTAGAAAGACTGTTGGCCCTGCTTGTTGGTTTGTTTAGTTGACAATTTCAGTTGGTAGACTAGTAAAATGTAGGTATTAATGTAATACTTACTTCTTGGTCATTGGGTCTGAGACTGGAGACTTAGGACATTTTTTATTTGATTTCTGTTTAAATTGTAGAAGTTTTTCCCGTGACAGAGTGAGTTAGTGAGGAACACAGACTGTAAGGGATCTGTCTTGTTAGCTACTTGTCTAGGCAACTGTTTTCCCCTGTACTCCTTAACCAAGGGTAAGGAAGATGTTCTTCACTTGGGGAAATTCTTTTTTCTGTCCTTCCCTCACGTTTTCCAAATTCTGGGCACCATAGCAGCTCTCTCTTGTGGCAGGTGTGCATCCTATTGGCTGGCTGGTATTTCTTTTTTTTCCTCCCCCTTATCCTTTTTAAATGGGGGAGGGGGCATATAATATGTGTATGTGGGAAAATGCAATAATGTTGTAATGTTTCTTGTTGTTTTAATTGATAATTGCAAAATAATTGTTTGAATTATAACATGTTTGAGTAAATGCTAAATTAGTATTTTTCTAATATAATAATGAATTTGAAATCTAGTATTCCTGTAACAATGTGTCTGTGTTTGTCTGTCTGTGTCTGTCTGATAGTAATTAATATCTGTGGTCCGTATCTGGAGGAGGAAGTACAGCTTTAAAGGAATAACAAAAGACTTTGTGTCTTAGACCCTTCGCAGGTGTTACAGTCGGGTGAAAGAACATGGTGTTGGGAAAAGAAAGAGCAGTTACACATTTGAACAGTTGGAACAGGTGTTTGGTCAGGGAGGATGGGATGCTCAGCCCTGCCAGCCTGTACTTATTAACAGTAGTGGCTTGTACCAGGAGCTGGAGTCAGATGGCAGCACTATGGAGGACTATTCACAGGAGGACTGGGGAAACCACAGTCAGGATCTCCATGGCTATCCAACAGATCAGGAATTGGGTAAGAAAACCAATGCATGTGTGTTGTGTGTGTATGCATGCCTGGTATGTGCACTGGTATTTATCATCTGTGATAGCTTCTAGTGCTGGCAGCACAAGGCGTATTGCTAAACTATTTGAGCCAACATGGGCATATTTGGTTTGGGTGATTTGGGTACCACTAAGCTCCCTACAGATAGAAGAATTCCTAGTCTGAGTCATACGAGGAGGTTCACTGACAATCTTCTGCAACTCAAAATACCCTGCTCTTTGTAGCGCTAAGGTTCCTGCCAAGAGCACTGACTTTTGGTCCAGCTACATTTGATGGGCCTAATTAAGAGGATACATGTAGTCTTTTTCCTTACATCTCTGTATGTCAAGTCCACCAGTTTTGACTTTCTTACGTGGGAAATACAGCTCAGGTTTTAGCTGTAGCCTATGTATATCACCAGCAAGTTGTGTAATGAGTATGTTAGGAATAAATGCCCTTCTGCCTCAGGAGGTGCTCAGGATTGACTCTATACATTTGTTTCCCTTCCTTAAGGAAAAAAAATTACAGAAATCTTGCCCGGTGACAGAGAAATAAAGAAAAAGGGTAGATTGTTATCATAGTTTCTATTAGTACTTTAGAACTTCTTCCAAATATTGGAATGGGAAAAGAAAGAGGCTCTCAAATTGGTAAGATTATCAGCCATATGTAAGAAAACGAAGACTGGAAGAATAAGAATAGATGCCAAATGATCTGGCCTTTCAATCTCACAAGAACAGTAAGGCCTAGACTGCAGTGTCTTACAACCCTGTTTGCTGTAAAGAGTTAAATCACCCAGACCTCGAAAAAAATAACACACAGAATATGCTGATCCTCGTATTTGGGGGAATAATTACTTACACTGTAAAACCTACGTAGAAAACCTAAATAGAGCAGAATCATTTTCGTTCTTGTTCTTTCAAAATCATGTTTGCAGTGAAATTAAGCTTTAAGCTCCTCGCTTGAAATCCACTGGTGACCTTGACGAATTTTATACTTGGGAAGCCTGGTTTCTGATCTTGCATATAAATGTTCGCATCTCATTATATAAAGTTATATTTTTAAGTCTGGTACAGGGCAGTAAATAGAGCTACTTATCCACATAAATGTGTGCCACCATTTACAAAAATATAACTTCTTTCAAAATTCTTTGTTTTTCAGATGAAATGCCAGTTTCAAAGAGAACATTAAAAATAAAACAAGAGTCTCCTGAAGAAGCACAGTAAGTACATGCTTCATTTTTTTCACCAATATGTCTAAATTTAGTGACCTGGGAGGATCATGGGTACCAAGGCATGGTGTAGAAACTCCAGCCTTACCACCATGGAATCGTGTCTGCTCTTTCTCCACTCTGCCACTAGGGACCTGAGATGCCGCATTTTACATACAGAAAGAAGAAATGTGTTACATGGAATCATGCGTTTCCTGTGTGGACGTGCTTCCTAAGACACAAGATGAGCCACAAAGACTTGAGCTTAGTGGGGCTGGGTGAAATGGTAGAGGGCCAAAGGGACATAAATGCTTTATAATACTGCAGTTTGAGAACAGAAAGGAAGCTCTTAGATGACCTACTTACCATGTAGAAATCAGCTCCTGGAGGAAAGACTGAGAAGGTCCAGGATAGATCCTCTCACTAGCCCAACTGCTGTTCTTTCCCCTAAGGGTTTGTACCGTCCGTTACACTTACAGTTCTTTTTAATGGCTTTAAGTGAGTTCCTTATCAAAGCCCTTTAAAAAAATTAGTTTGGGGCTAATTGAAGAGCACTACTCACTTGTCTTCCTGGTAACCTTGAATTCATAGCACCCATATCTTGTGTGTTGCATTCCATATGTGTGATCTTGACATTTGAGACAGGAAGACACAAGCTGCCACTTGTCACTAGCTTTAAATGCTGGAACTTTATTGGTATTGGATCTTCAGAAGCCAGGAAGTAGGTAGATCTCAGGAACTACTCAAATAACTATGGTGCCAAATTGCTCCACACTTCTGAAATACCCTGGTGCTGAGGCCAGTAGGTCTTTTTAGTATGCTCTGTCCTCTGCTGCTCTTTTTCTCCTAAGAAGTGAGAGGTTCTGAAAGAGCTGTTTACTGCTTGGTTGGCACTTCTGCAGTTCCTCGCACTGTCTGCCTAGTGCTCATCATGGGACGTGTTGAATAAAATAAAAATAGCTTGGTTTGGGCAGTGGGTTGAGTTTTGTTCTCTCTCTCTCTCTGCATCTGTGGGGTTAGTTAACAAACTGATCCATGCATCACAAAGAATATTCACTAAATCATTTTGTTAACTTTTGTTTTCTAAGTGTCTGCTGTATGCAAAACACTAAGATAGTTCAGTGAACAAAATGAACAAGTCTCTGCCCTCTACTCCGTCTCCTATGTGTAGTCCTCCCTGAGATCAGTAAAACACGTTCAGGGCTGGAGAGATGGCTCAGTGTTTAAAAGCACTGACTGTAAAAGCATGGGAGTGGGAGTTCAGATCCCAGCACCTATGTAAGAAAGTTGGGCCTGGTCCTGTTATCACGCATAAAGCTTGCACTGAAGGAAATGGAGCTCTGGGGTGGGCAGCTGCCTCTCAACTCAAAAAATGAAAGCTCCAACTTCAGTGAGAGAGGTGTCTCAAAGGAACATAGCTGAGAATGGTAGAGGAGGATACTTCTGCCCTCTTCTGGCTTCTGTACAACACATAAGTGTGCATACAGCAAACACATTTAATTCCTTTAAAAGAAGGAAATATACAAATGATTCAATGACTATAAAAGGTAATTCTCTTTTGACGCGTTGTCCCACTCAGTCAAATAGAGTAAGCGAGGGAGTGAGCACCTCCATCTTCCCTGAGGAGGGAAGTAGGTCCCCAGCGAGCTAGTGCTTTCATTAGGTGCTTGCTTGGTCTCGAGAAGATTCCAAGCCAGACTCCTGGGTGACTGATAAACGTAGGGTACTCTTAGGTCCCAAGAAGCACCTGATAACACAGTGTTAGCCCTTTGTATTTTGTAAAGATAGGCCAGGGAGATGCTGTTCTGTATGTCCTCTAGAATGCTCCAAAGCTCTTCTCCTAGAAGATACAAGATTTTAAAAGGAAAGTCTAAAGGACTGTGGCCTCTTTTGAAGATTCTGTTAGCAGAGAGCAGGAGAGAAAGCTCAGTGATTGAGTGCTTGGTGCTCTTGTAGAGGCCTCAACTTGAGATCCCAGCATTGGTGTCCAGAGGCTCACAGCTGCCTCTAACTCCTAGGCCTCCACCAGCACTTGCATACACTCACTTCCCCCTCCCAAATAGTAATTTTTAAAAAAATGTACTCTTAGCAAATCCCCCTTTTTGATTGCAAGTGTGGTCTAAGCACTTTTGTAGATTAAACTTCGAATTGATTTTTAAAAATATAATAACTTGATTGCCAAGTTAATATTGAATAAGCCAAATTTACCATATCAAAGTTTGGCCATACTTAGCAAATATTTTTAAAAAATATTTTGTTTTGTTTTATGCACACATTTGCCTGATTGAGGGTGTCGGATCCCCTAGAACTGGATTTACAGACAGTTATGAGCTGTCATGCTAGTGCTGGGAATTGAACCCAGGTCCTCTAGAAGAGCAGCCAATGCTCTTAACTGCTTAGCTATCTCTCCTGATTGCCACCTCCCCTACTCCTTGAGACAGGGTCTTTACATAGCCTTGGCTGTTCTGGAACTCACTGTGTGACCAGGCTGTCCTTGAACTCAAAGAGATCACCTGGCTCAGCCTCCCAAGTTCTGGGCTTAAAGGCATACACCACTATTCCCAGTGAGAAACAACTTGGAATTGCATTTATGTAAATTACATGAAGTGTCAGTCAATACATTAGCTAATAGCCTGTTAGTTTATTAGTTCATAGCATGTTCTATCTTGATATGCTAATTACAGAAGTCATAACTGAAGATTTCTGTAATTTCACCTTTAATATTCTAACTAAAATTTGAGAGTGGTAATGAGTTCATCCTAATTCATTTAATTAGAAATGGCATATTGCTCATGTCCTTAGTCATAACCACGTAATTATCTCTCCAGCACGTGTGTGAAAATGACTGGACTGTCGTAAATTCTGTTTTAGGAATTGTTATCTGGGGCAGCGCTGGTGCTTTGTTAAAGTAGCCTTTGGGTTTTGCACGTTGGCCCGGCGTCCACTATAAGAATTATGATAACCATTTATTAAAAATTTGTGATCCGCTGGGCAGTGATGGCACATGCTTTTAATCCCAGCACTAAGGAGGCAGAGGTGGGCCAGGTGGATCTCTGAGTTTGAGGCCTGCCTGATCTACAGAGTGAATTCCAGGCCATCCAGAACTACACAGAGAAACCTGGTCTTGAAAAACAAAACACAAAACAAAGCAAAAATAATAATAATAATAATCATGCTCCTGAGAGGGATCAGTGACAGCACTAGTGATTAAAGTGCTTGTTCCAGCCTGGAAGCCCACGGCCAATCCCCGGAGTGCATGGGGAAGTAGGAGAGAAGCGACTCCAAGGTTTCCTTCTGACCTCCACATGGTGACGTGCCACTACATACACACAATAGTAATTTTCTAAAATTTCATCGTTTCTGAAATCATGGGAATCTTAAGAATTTATATTTATTAAATTTGATACAGTGAGACTATGAAAAGCAGTTCATTTTTAATTCTAGGAACTCAATGGGATATTTCTGACATTTAATGCAGTGACCTTCTGAGATGTGGGTGTTTAAATGTAACGTTTTACTCTTGTTGGCAGTGTTTTAAGATCTAGTGGTGCCCAGAGTGGGCAGTTTAGGCACTGAACATTTCCATCATCTTAGAAAATTCTGTTAGATGTTGTTGCTCTAGACACTTCAAGAATTTGACTGTTAATTTCTCTTTCTAGGAAACGAGACACCATGCAGAATATTGTACAGATTTTGGAGTCAGTACAGTTGAAATGGGAACTGTTTCAGAGTTGGACGGACTTTTCAAGGCTCCATCTTTCCAATAAATTGGCCATTTTTGGAATTGGCTATAACACCCGCTGGAAAGAGGATATCCGTTACCATTACGCTGAGATTAGTTCCCAGGTGCCCCTTGGTAAGCGTCTTCGGGAGTACTTCAACTCTGAGAAGCCTGAGGGACGAATAATCATGACCCGAGTACAGAAAATGAACTGGAAGAATGTTTACTACAAGTTCTTAGAGATCACCATTAGTGAAGCCAGGTGCCTGGAGCTGCACATGGAAATTGACTGGATACCCATTGCCCACTCCAAGCCAACGGGTGGGAATGTTGTTCAGTATTTACTGCCAGGAGGGATTCCGAAAAGTCCAGGTCTTTATGCCATTGGCTATGAAGAATGTGTCGAGAGGCCCCTCACCCCAGATGTCGAGCGCCAGGCCCTGGACCCAGGAAAAGAAGGCCGGGTTGGCCTGGAAAGCCTCTCAGCACAAGCCTCGTTGCACGTGGAAGTAGAACCCACCCGGATCATCTACTGCTACCTCGGAATCGCTGAGGTCAGGACTCTGCAACAGTGCTTGTTTTTACATTTCCAAGCAAATACCAAAACCTTCAGTAAAGAGTGGGTTGGTATTAATGGATTTTTGTCTCAGAACTGTATTGTGGATCCTGGAATTTCCCCCAAATCCATCTATATCAAATTTGTAGAAGTAGAGAGGGATTTTCTTTCTGCTGGCTCATTAGTTGAGTGTCTGGAAAAAGCCATTGGATATCCCCTAAAATTTAACAACTGAGTGTCATCCTTCATAAGGATTTGGGCGTGTGCATTCTTCTCCATCCTTCCTGTTTCCCAGACTACCCCCAGTCCAGATGCTGCCCTCAGCCTCTCTGTGGGAACTCTGTCCACGATGAGACCAATGCAACATCTCAAGCAGCATAGCAGACACTGGGCAGAAAGGCAGACCTCACCTGAAATGCTCATTTCGAGCAAGCAGGTCTTGCATGGTGGGTCAGTTCTTTTTTAAAAAAAGAAAGCATTGATTTTTAAATGGATTTTAGAGCCCTGAAATGAACAAATGTAGGTACATTCCATATTGGACAAAACTTATACTTTGAGTTTCATATGAAATTGAAAATTGTATTTTTTTCACAATGTTTCATTTTTACACATCTCTATAAGTATTATTTACAACGTTGAATAAATAAGCAATAGATAATGACAAGTAAATCTTGAATCACAGTAAATAAGGCTGTTTTTCAATATTACCTTTAGCTACTATTGTATATAATTTAGAGTTTCATCTTTTTCACCAACCAAGTGTTTTGCTATTTCCAATCAGTGTTGCCTGCAAAGACTTTTGTTTATGTGATGTACGATTTTTATGGTTGTGTTACCATTTAAATTAAAAAAAATATTAAAGGAATTCCTGACCTTTTGGGTTGCTAGTTGAGCTTTCTGTACCAGGGTGTGGCTGCATTGATTGTGGGGCTCATGTCCAGCTTCGATGGGAGAGTGAAGAAGCTGAGGCTGGGCTCTGTCCAGTGCTAGTCCTCATCTAGAATGCGCAGGGCCCTAGGTTCAGTCCCCAGTACTGGAAAGAAAAGAATGGCCATACCAAACAGAGCATGCTGTTTCTCTATGTGTGAACAATGACCATAGTCCTTGTCGAGAGTTCCAGAGGGCATTCGACACCACAGTGTGTCTGTCCCTAGAAAACGACTGCGGGGATGTGCTTCTGACTTTGGGAGTACACATGGGCAGGGCGCTTTGACTCCTCGCCTTTCACTCAGTAACTGGAGTGAGTCTCCTAAGTACTGAGAGGACAGACGTGATGCCAACCTAGTGTGTCTAAAAAGAGAAAGTGAAGAGCCAGTAGAAACACAATACTAATGCCTTTGAAAAGCGATCCACGAGAGGAGAAACTGGAAGGTGTCGGTTCAGTAGATAAGGACTCTTGCACAGTCCTTTTCCTAGATTCCAGTGGGTCAGGCTCCACTCCACCTGGATGCTAGCGCGCTTGGCTAAGAATAGTCTCCAGTAGTCAAGGGTCACTTAGTCTTGTGACAGGAACTTGCTAGTTTGGCATTTGTCTTTAATGGTTCCTCAGCATCTCTCAGGTGTTCTGCTTTAAGAGGACAGCAAATCCAGATGAGAACTCTTAAGTCTCTGATTTTGTATACTGTTGAAAGTAAGATCACAGCCAGAAAGGAGGTGGTTAGTCCCAGCACCTGGGAGGCAGAGGCAGAGGCAGAGGCAGAGGCAGAGGCAGAGGCAGAGGCAGAGGCAGAGGCAGAGGCAGAGGCAGAGGCAGAGGCAGAGGCAGAGGCAGAGGCAGAGGCAGAGGCAGAGGCAGACGGATTTTTTTAAAAATTATTTTATTGGTGTTTTAACTTGTATGTATATCAGTGTGAGGATGCTGGATCCTGGAGTTACAGACAGTTGTAAGCTGCCATATGGGTGCTGGGAATTGAACCCCGGTCCTCTAGAAGAGCAGTCAGGGAGCTGGAGAGATGGCTCAGAGGTTGAGAGCACTGCCTGCTCTTCCAAAGGTCCTGAGTTCAATTCCCAGCAACCACATGGTGGCTCACAACCATCTGTATGGGGTCTGGTGCCCTCTTCTGGCCTGCAGGCATACACACAGACAGAATATTGTATACATAATAAATAAATTAATTAATTAATTAAAAAAAAAGAAGAGCAGTCAGTGCTTTTAACCACTGAGCCATCTCTCCAGCCCCAGGCAGACAGATTTCTAAGTTTGAGGACAGCCTGGTCTACAGAGTGAGTTCCAGGACAGCCAGAGCTACACAGAGAAACCTTGTCTCAAAAACTAGAAGTAAAATAAAAATTGCTTATGTAAACCCACAAAATTAAGTCACATTGGTGATTTACCCTTTCTTATTTCAATATCGTTTGGCCAATTCATGCGTATATGTTTTTCTAGTGATCTAGAACATTTTTAACCACTGGGATGGTTTATATTATTTGAATCTGGGCTTATGGAGTTACCTTTTTTCTGATGTAAGCTGCTAAGAATAGGTGCCACTTGGAGAGTATAAATATCCCGAGACTGTCATTGCAGCACCTGCTCAGTGTGCTCTGTGTGTGTGTGTGTGTGTGTGTGTGTGTGTGTGTGTGTGTGTGTGCGCGCGCGCGCGCGCGCGTGCGTAGGGGCCTTGGAAGAGTCTTGTAAGTTTAACCTTTGGTTCTAAGGTGTATTGATGATCGGACAGCAGCAATCTCATAATTAACAGTGGCAAACTGGAGGAACAAACATTACCAGGAATATTAAATGGCCCCTCCAATACAGCCACTGACCAATCAAGAACTAACATTAATACTGAATTTTTCTATATCCCTTCCTTGGCTAGTAGTTACTAGGTGGGGCAGAATATTTTAGGAACATTTGGTGAGGACTTTACCTGCATAATGTTACTGGGAGTGTGGCATTGTTAGACTCCTGCCATCAGGATGAGGGCAAAGATGAGACCAAGCTTGGGTTTCTGTTTGGCTTGAAATGGTTTGAAGGTCAGGGAAGAGGACAAAATGAGTGTTGGGAAATGGAGGCTTGTCAGGACCATGACTTGCTGATAGGAGTATCCTATCTGACCAGAGCAGTCTAGAAAAAGGTACCAGGATGTCTGGTAACTGGGCATTACCTAAAACAAGCGGACTACAGTTAAGGCCGTAAGTATGCTTTTTATCTGATCCAGGGGTGCTGGAGACCCTTTATTCAAATGTTTTTCAAAGACTTTTAGAATTACTTTTTAAAAAATTTTAACTTTCTTTACATGCACGAGTGTTTTGCTTGCATGTATGTGTTTGTGCCACACGTGTGCTTGGAGGTCAGAATAGAACATCAGATCTCCTAGTTTTGGAGTTCTGGATGGTTGTAAACCATGCGGATGCTGGGAACTGAACCCTTGTCCTCTGCCCAGTCTGTCTCTCCAAGCCCAGATTATAAATTCTTCGGAAGGTCTGAGAAGTGTGGTTGAGAGAAACCTATGAAGTTGTGAACTAGGCTTGCACACATCCAATGTTTATGTAAACAGTTCTTAGTACAGGTGTGTGTTGATAGAGAGTTTTTACACTACAGTGGAGAGCTGTCTACCCTAAAAAGTAAGCCAGAGCTTGTGGTGTGTCGTAGAGCGTCCCTGCTCACGTATTGACTTCCTCAGGCTCAGATGTGGTTGGAATAGGAGACAGTGAGGAAAATCCTTTTGGTAAAAGCCTGGGAAGACTGCATCTGTGTCACATGGAGACAGTCACTCTTGTCATCCTTGTGGCCGTCCTGTACCTAAGGTAAGCTTTTTGGGAAACAGCTTCTGGACCACAATGGGCACCTGAGTCATCAGATGCATCGTGTCTGGGCTAGATCCAGGGCTTTGTACCCCCTTTTCCTGGGAGGAGCTATTTGGAGTGACAGTCCTGGTCCAGAAATGAATGAGGACTTTTTACAAGAGGAGCTCAATGGGGCTGGAGAGATGGCTCCGAGGCTAGAGAGATGGCTCTTTGGAGCATTCTGGTTTGACTCTGAACACTCAGATGGCCATTCGAAACAGACTATTGTTCCAGTTCCAGGGCATTCAACACCCTCTTCGGGCCTCTACAGGAACCGGACACGTCGTATACAGACAACACGTGCAGGCAAAATGCCCATTTTTAAAAGTATAATATTCTGAAATCTAGAAAAATTTGAATTTGGTAGACTAGGATAGACTAGCACCACCTCTTTGACAATCCCAGTTTGAAGGTCTCTGCACTTGACTGAGCTGCCAAGAGGTAGATTCCAGAGATGTCAGGAGCAGTCTAGTGTTTGCGCAGGCATTTCGTAGAGCCACTGCATGACGGGTATTTGAAGAGGAGCCAGGCTGGCTGCACTGGCGAGAAATTGCTGGGGCTCTACAGGTGGGGAAAGTCATTACGCAATGCTGGAGCGGGTGCAGTGTGTGCTGCTGAGGGGGCCCGGCTGCCTCTGTTCCCTCCGAACAGGCAATGCCAGGCATCCCTCGTTATACGTAACCTTTGTTCAGTGGCGAAGCTCGGCCTAATAATTTGGAGCATCTTTTTCCGTGTTTCTTAGCTGTTGGGCAAAGGCAAGCACCGCTGAGTTCCCTGCTGAAGCAGCCTCGGCCATCAGAGGGCGCATAGGTGCCTCCACCGAATGGCGTGGGAGGGGTATGGGGTTGAAATTAAATTCGCAGAGGAAAGATCTAGTCCTGGGAATTAAAGGATCAGAGCCGGCCTAAGCCGTTCACTGCAAGGGATGGTCAGCAGTGAAGACACCAGTGGCTGGACAGAAGAAAAGGAAATTTATATCCGGTCCCCCTGCAGCTGTCCCTCCTCCCCAGTCCGCATTAGGGATGAGGAGCTGGGGACAGTCGCCTCAGTTTCCTGCTCAGTTTCCTTGTACCAGTCTTCCCTGTTTGCAGCAATGAGGCTAAAGGCCGCGACTCCCTCGGGCCTCAGTTTCTGGAAGTTCTGGAGAACCGGCCCCTCTCTAGCCCTAGGAGAAGTAAGACCTGTGGTGTCAGCTATCTTAGACTTCCTCGTCTGGAGCCTCGAGCCTGAGCCAGGCTGAGAGGGAGCTGGACGAAAGTTCGAATCCCCACCTCGTCAGCTGCGCCTGGCCCATCTGACCTCGCACTCCACACACAGCAAGGGCCCCTTCTTCCTCTGTGAAGGTCGCTCTGCGACGCAGCACCCCGAGCTTGGAGCGGGCCATTCTGGCCACAGCTGCTGGGCTTTTAGTGTCGGGTGAGGGTGGCTCCTCGGCTTGGTTTAGTCTCCCATTCCTTTTATGTCACCTCAATGCCCAACGCCTGCGCAGGAGGTGTACATGACTCCTCGGGCTGGTTCACGGGGTACCACGACCTCGCCAACCCTAGCACGAAGAGTAAATGGACAGAGGCAGCGGATCCGGCCACCCGAGCTTGGGTAGAGCTCTCCTCCCCCTCTGCGAGTCACAAGCGCCGCGCCCTGCAGGACGGTGACCTCTCCACCCCTTTGAATGCCCCGCCCCCGTCCAGTTGGTCCCCACCCCACCTCTCCATCCGCACACCCGCAGACTTGGGTTGGAGCCACACTTGTCAGTAGCCTGGTTCCTGTGCACATTCGAGTTGCCGCCGCTTACCACAGCACCTGTAGACAGTGTGTGCCCCAACTGTTCTGAGTACTCCGGGCCAAGAAGGGCCATGATTATTCCGGCTGGAATCCCCGAGCCCAACTTGCTGCGGGTTTTGTTCCTGGGACTGAGTACCCTCGGTGAGTCAAACCTCGGGCCTGGAGGGTCTTTGATCACATAGATCCCATCCTAGATCTTAGGGAGGACTTTGGGAGTGGTTGTGACGTGACTTTTGCTTGACATTCTTGTCTTTCTTCATCATCCTCCACTTCAGGGTGTCCCTGGTTGGTGCTATGTTTTCTCCCTTCTATGGCCAGAACAGCTCCCAGCTTTGGTGTGGGGTGCGGTGTTGGGAGGGGATGGAGGCATCTCCAGGCAAGACCTCTGGGATGAGTTGGGGCAGCTATTCCCGCGTCCTCACCACCCCCACTCATCTCAGCTGGATAAGCTGAGGCACCAGATGAAACGGTGACTAAAGAGCTTACGGACTTAATTCCACTCCCCCCTCCCATTCAAGCTGATATGAAAGATCCCTGGGGGAATGTCTGGTCCTCCGCCTTGACGCAAGTACTTCAAGTCAGTACTTTATGTCACAGCGTTTCCCCCACCACATTGCTTTCTTTCCCTCCTGCTTCCTGCCCTGGAAATCAAAGGAGATGCCCCCAAAGCCTGACCATGAGGTCATTTGGACACAGGAAATTCGGGAAGAGGTCAAAAGTGGAGACTAGTAACGCAGCCCATTCTCAGGTCTACCATTATCCTTATCTTTTCTCGGATGGATCGGAAAGAACAAGGAAAACAGGGAAAGGGTGCCAAAGTGTCCAAGAGGAAGGACCCTCCTGAAGCCAGAAGTGCTTGGGAGAGCTTCCTGGGACATCTAGCAGTAGTTGACGGTGACCCAGTGCTCTAGCTGGAGAGAAAAGATCCAGTAGGAACCAAGTTCACTATTAGTTATTCCCTGGCCTATTTTGCTATCTGGGTTTGACGTCCTGGGCTTTAACTCCTTTCTCAAGCTAGAGAATGCCAGAGCAAGCAAGACCTGGAAGAATGTGGAGTAAAATTCAGTCACATCGGAGGGGATCCCTTTGTTCCTGCCCACAGCCTGTCAGCCTGTGTGCCAGTGGTGTTGAGGGCCTGGGATCTTAAGGACCCCAGATCCATGAGTCTCATGAACTTCCACCCTCCCTAGCCGTCCAAAGCTTAGAGAATTTCCTGCTCCTTCAGCTTCTCCGCTCTACTTTTGCATCTTCAACCCCAGGTTCTGTTTCTTTTCTACATTCTTTCTCAATCTGACTCTTGGGTGTTGGAAGGGGCAGTATCAGTCTCCAAGCAAGGGAGAGGAAAAAAAAATCTATACTGGATGCCTGGGCATCACAGACATCCTCTGCAGGTCACTCGTGGGCCCCTCCCCCCTTTCAGCATTGAGACTTAGTTTGTCATATCAAAGACCCAGAGCCTAAGTTGCTATATGATGTCATGGAGGTTGCCCTTCTTGGCCTCTGGAGGGTTAAATGGGCTCGCCAATCCTAGGGAAGGCACAAGGCAACAAGGCCCTCCTGCTCCAACTGCTCCTTCGTGGCTCATAGCTGCCCCCGGAGCGTGAGAAGCCCACAAGGGGAGTTTCTCAGAGAAAGAGGGAAACTAAAAATAGTAGCCCTGGGGAGCAGGGCCCATTCGCTCTGCTTAGGCCCTTCGCCTATTCTCTCGCTCTGGTCTCAGACTGGGCCAAATGATGCTATTCTTGAGCTGATCCAGAGTCCATCCCCCAGTAACTCCCCATTTTCCTCCATGTGGCACCCAGTTACCAAAAGGTCTGACCAATTAGGGGTCTTCCGTTCCAAGTGACGCCAGAGCAGAGGGCTGGGAAATCTCAGGACCTCTTGCACGCCTAGTTTACCGCTGAAAGAATAAGTGTGTCCATCGCTGCATCTCACTCCCGCTCCCCCATCGCCCCCACTTTGCAAACTGCAAATGCAAAAACCTAGAGTAGGCAGATAGTGCACCCTTGGCGAGCCAAGCTCGAGTCCATCTGAGCACAGACCATTTCCCCTCCTAAATGGTCTTACAGCGAGTGTTTCTGAAAAGGCTAGGAAGAGCGACCGCCGCCAGGAGTCTCCAGGTGCGCCAGCAGGCAAAGTCTCTGGGGGAAGTGGAGCTTCTCAAGGCGGGGTTGTTTTCGCCTGCAGAGCCTCCGGTCTAGCGGCCCCGGCTTCATTGTCTTCTGCCTTATCGGCGGGCGCAAGTTTCCTGCTCCTACCGCGGGGACCCGCCAGGAAATGTAAGGGGTGGGGGATGCCACGAAGGACAAGGAATAGGGGTGGGGTCCTGGGTTAAGACGAGGCCGGGAAGCGATGGGGGAGGCGCTCATCCTGGCTCGGTGGGCTCGGAGTCTCCCGAGCCTTCGGCTCTGCCAGCACAGTCGTGTGGCTTCTGAGCTATTGCCGCCCGCTCAGCTTCTCCAAGGTGGCAGCTAGTTCTGAGTGCCGACGAGTGTTCTGATCCCGGGAGAGCAGGGCCCGGGACCAGAGCCGTTCGAGTCCCCAGGCTCGGTTCTGTACTCATTCAAAGTTATTTTTCCAAAACCTTTAACACTGCACACCCTCTCCCCCCCCCCCAAGAGCAAAAAGCAAGTGTTCTTGGCATTGGAGTGCCATCAGTGTTCCCCTAACTGAAACTGACACCTCTGTTCACCCGTACGCAGGATGCACGCACGGGGAGTTTTGTACTTGTGAGAAGATTGTCCTCCCATCCCTCTCTGAAATTCCCTGCAACCCAGCGGCACTTGCTTTGATAGCCAAAAGTCTTCTCGAGGATTTGGTTGGGTCTCAGTCGTGCGTTTTCCTAGCATAGCAGACTCCATGGAACTGAGCGGAGGCCTGGGATTCCCCTAGTCACCGGCAGGCACGGGAGCCCTGGGATTCCCCTAGTCACCGACAGGCACGGGAGCTGTGAAGCACAGAACTCATGCTCGCAATCGGTGGTTCAGAAGGAACCGCGGGGTTAATGAGTAACTGCTCAATCCCTCGCCTGCCACCTCCCCCCCCACCCCCCCAACAATCTGCCCATGGAGTCTGGATGACCTAGACCAGCACTTCCATTCTCCCTTGCTTTTCACCAAGGAGACTGGAGGAGCAAGTGTGTAACGTGGAGTGTGGATGAAAAGTAGGTCTGCCTTCCCTTCTGGAATCGCTCCTCCCGATTCTGTACCTCTGGATTAGAATGAAGACATAGAAATGTGGTCTCATTCCCACTCTAGACGCAATACTTCGGAGTGAAGAGGAGCAGGACCTTGGGAAACAGGTCTCCGGATAGTCCTCCAGGCTTTGTTCCTCCTCGAGGGATATTACTCCCCGCCTCCCTCCTTCCCCGTCAAGCGACTGACGTTGGTCAGGACCTTTGGGCTGACCAGGGAGCTAGCCCTGGGAGCTCACACCTCCTTGCTCTGATTTCAGCTTCCTTCTCACTGGCTCAGCTAGAGCTGCACGTGCCCGCCGGCCTCAACAAATTGGAGGCAGTAGAGGGAGAGGAAGTGGTGCTTCCCGTCTGGTACACGATGACGCCAGAGCAGTCTTCGTCCCACCCTTGGGAGGAGCCCCTGCTGTTCTGGTACTTGGAACAAGAAGGGAAGGATTTTAACCAGGTGAGGGGAAAATCTTAGTCAATGACAACCTAGGGATGTAGGGATGAGATGTTGGAGAATGAGGGCGGAAGACAAAGGTATAGGGAAATAGGGAAGAGCAAGCGACCTCACAGTATTAGTGTTGGTTCTCATTGTGAAATCCAGCACATTAAGCCTGGTTAAAGCACAGAGGCATGCGGGGTGGGGGTGGGGGCGCTAGAAGTATTGAGGAAATGTAGCGTGAGTGAATCATAGCTGTTTTCTTTTTGGAGACTCAGTCTCACCCAGTAGATTCAGCTGGCCTCACAGACACCTCCTGCCTCTGCCTCCCAAACGCTGAGGTTAAAGGAGGGGGCATCATGGCCTGCATCATCAATTTTAAAAGTTCCACATACTGTGTGTTAACATTTTTGGGCTTGAGATGTTGTCAAGTACAGGCCATATCTCTTCCTGGATCCACTTGCCTTCCACACATCCCCTCCCCTTTCCCCCCAAATCATCATCATCATCATCATCATCATCATCATCATCATCATCATCATCATGATATTTGTCTATGTGCGGGTTTGTATGTGCCACAATGCTAGTACGGAGGTCAGAGAACAACCTTCAGGAATCAGTTCTTTCCTTCTATCTTTATGTGAGTTCCAGGGATTGAACTCAGACCATCAGGCTCGGTGACAAATGCTTTTATCCAGTGAGACATCTTGCCAACCCCAAGCCCCCAAACTCTTTATATCCATGGAAGACAGTATGGCCTCCTTCCACCATTTGGTATCTCTGTTCATCCACTGGACAGGACTGGCACTCAGTGGCTCTTTTATCCAGTAGCTGATGCCAGATTCTTGCTACTTGCAGGGATTCCTTGCATGGTCTTGGAAAATGTATTCAGGAAAGTCATTTGATCTTGCTATCTTGTCTTTTGTTTTTTTGGGTTTTTTTTTTGTTGTTGTTTGGTTGGTTTTTGATGCAAGGTCTCTCTATAGCTCTGGCTATCTTGGAACTCACTATTTTGACCAGGCTAACCTTGAACTCCTAGAGATCCTCTGCTTCTGCCTTCCCATGCATTGGGATTAAAGGTGTGTGCTACCATGCCTGGTCTTGCTTTGTTTTGTTTGAGACAGAGTCTCATAGTTTATTCCGGCCTTAAACTTCAGATTCTCTGGCCTCTATCTTCCATGTGCTGGAATTAGGCTGGTACGGGCCTACAGATTCCTGCACACATGGGCAGGGCAGGGACTCTGCCCACTTAGCTTCTCATTCAGTCCCCCATTTGTATATGTGCATGTTTATATGTGCGTGCATGCTGATGTATGTACTTGGTGTACATGCTCATGTACACAAGCATGTGAGAGTCAGACGTCAACTTTGGCATCATCCTTCAGGCACTATCTACCTTGCTTTTGAGAAAGGGCCTCACGCTAGCATTGGAGCGCACCCATTGGACTAGTCCCAGAGACCACTTTTTGTGACTTTCCAGATTCAGGGTTATAAGTGCTCCACTGTGCTGGGATTCTTTGGTTGTTTGCATTGATTTTAAAGATCTTCATGGCTGTAAGACATCAGAGACTGAGCTATCCCACCCAGCTGTACCTTTCTTCCTCCCTCTCACCCATATATCCCTGGCTGTCTTGGAACTCACTCACCCTGTAGACCAGGCTGTCCTAGAACTCAGAGATCCGCCTGACTCTGCCTCCAGAGTGCTGGGATGAAAGTCATGCATCACCTCCACCTGAACAGCCATAACTTTTAAAATTAGGAAATAAAAATCGTTTCTCCTTTTTAAAAAGATGTGTGCTCCAATGGTAGAACTTTCACATCTTACAATCTACGATCTAAATTTCTTTCATACACACTTCCTCTTGCATTGAATGCCCCTTCTTCTCCCGCTGTGGTATTCACCTAAAAAGCCACCATACAAGTGAAAGAGATGGTCTGTACATGGGAAAGGAAAACTGCCATGTATTGTGAGAGGGTGGGTGGGAAGATGGGTAAAAGGAAGGTGGTTTACATGAGGAGGCCGTGAGGAAGTCCATTTTGGAGGAGGGACACAGGCTGAGCCAGATGTCCTGTCCCCACTAGGTGTTGTCCTATATCTATGGGGCTGTGTCCAGTAAACCTCGAGTATCCCTTGTCCATTCTATCACCACGCGGAATGTGTCCCTGAGGCTGGAGGCCCTCCAGGAGAAAGACTCTGGAACCTACCGCTGTTCTATCAATGTGAAAGATGGTGGAAGCACAGACATGGGTCACGGCAGCAAAAGCATAGAGCTCAAAGTACTGGGTGAGTAAGGAGGGCATATCTCTGGGTCCCTTCTTACTCCAGCACAAGGGAGGCCAGAAAGGTCTCCCTCTCAAGTGGCTGAGTATAAGACCTGGGGATGAAATGTGGAATTACAAGAGATTGCTGGAGGGGAACCTGGGGGTCCTTAAGGTAAGGGTTGTAACCTATCTTCCCTTCTCTAGTTCGTCCAGCTCCTCCATCCTGTAGTTTACAGGGTGCACCCTATGTGGGGACCAATGTGACCCTGAACTGCAAGTCCCCAAGGAGTAAGCCTACTGCACAATATCAGTGGGAGAAGCTGGCCCCATCCGCCCAGGTCTTCTTTGGACCAACCTTAGGTAAGGGGATTTCTAGAGGTCACTGACACAGTAACTCCAGATGGGGAAGGACGAGAGGTCTCTCCCAGACTGGGGTGACAAGGGTAGGCATTGCAGAAAAGGACAGGAGATGTGGAAAGAGGGTGAAAAAGATGTCATATTAAGTGAAGGTGCTATGCTCTACGCTTCCAAAAACTTTCGCATATAGTGGTACTAAGGTCTGGAGCTAAACTGCTTGCTGCTTCAAATTCCAGTCCTGCCACTCAATAACTTTGCGACTATACTCCCATTCCCGTATTTGTAAAATGAGATTTATACACACCAGCTATAAAAAATGTTTGGGGGAATTGTGTGTGTGTGTGTGTGTGTGTGTGTGTGTGTGTGTGTGTGAGAGAGAGAGAGAGAGAGAGAGAGAGAGAGAGAGAGAGAGAGAGAGAGAGAGATATGCTGGCAATTGAACTCATGACCTTGTACATAAAAGGCAGGCACTTGAACAGTGAGTCACACCCCAAGCTTCTTTAGTTTTTTTACAGAGTCTTGCTATGTAGCTAAGGTTGGCCTCAAACTAATGACCTTTCTGCCTTAGCCTCCTGAGTGCTGGGATTACATTACTAGGCTCAGCAACTGGAATATTTTAAGTATAAGTATTAGATAACTTTAGAAGATCATTACTAATTGCTGAGGCTTTGCAATGGTATTTTGATTGTATGAAATAACAGGGTTTCTTTCGAGACAGAGGCTCACTATGTATCTCTGGCTGTCCTAGAACTCGCTATGTAGAACCAGACTGACCTTAAACTCCCAGAGATCTGCCTGCCTCTGCCTCGCCTCCAAAGTGCTGACATTAAAGCTGGGCATAACCACCCCCAGCTTAATTGATATTGTTTTTGAAGATATATTTTGAAGTGTTATTTTAAATAAGTTATTTATTACCATTATTGTTGTGAATGATGGGTGTGTGCGTGTGTGTGCCGTGGCACACGATAGAGGACAACTTTGTGGTGTTGATTCTCTCTTTTCACTTTTGGATGGGTTTCAGGGACTGAATGTAGATGGCCAGGCTTGTGTGGCAAGTGTTTTTACTCACCAAACCATCTCATTGGCCCCAAAATATTACTTTAAAATGTCAGTGGGAGAAGAGGAAGAAATAACATAAGTAAAGCAAAGTGTTAATTGCTGGGTGTAGGTGAGGGTATAAATATTTTCTTTTTTCCCCTTTTCTACTTTTCACTGAACCTATTTATTTTTGTTTTATTGGTGTATGGATGGAGCCCAGGGTCTTTCACACTCTAAGCATCAATTTTACTACTGAATTAAACCCCTGAGGCCCGTTTGACTTTTCTCCTCAAATAGAAATTGAGTGTGTATGCTTGAGCATGCATGTGAAGGCCACTGTCACTTGGTATCACTCTCAGGGGCTATCTGCTCTAGGATTTGACACAGGGTCTCTCATTGGGATCTACCTTTGCTGATCTGTCTAAGACGTCTGGCCAGCACTTTGAACTATTTCCTTAACCCCACATTTACGCATTAAGTAAGTATATAATAATTCAGAAAGGGCTCCGTGAATAGGTATTTTTTGTTTGATAAACTAATACAGGTAAAGAGCTCAGGCTGGACTTCAGCACAATCAATATTCAAATGATCAGAATGGTTAGTCTATACAATCTTCTTAGCCCCACCAGGTAAGGAACATTCACAGATGAAGAAGTGGGGACCCACAAGGCTCACATGGGGTGTTTGGGATCCCAACATTTCTAGTTCCTAGTCAAATGTTTTTTTCTGCCCCCTTCTCCCTTCACATTGCCTTTCAGAAACAAATGTCGAACGATGCTTTGGATTTCTGTGTGGCACTTCCTGTTAAGACATCAGTCGGAAGTACCAAGTATAGAAGTGGAGCAGGGGTTGAGTTAGCCTGTGTGCAGAGCCCAGAGTGCTGCCACATTCTTCCGACTCATAAGGCCATGGATAAGCAGCGACTTTCAGAGACTCAAAGAGGGCATTCCAGAAGTAGGGCACGGTGTATATGCTTTCTTAATGGAAACATTGGCCCTTGGACTGATAGCTAAATTGTGTCTGTAGATGCCGTCCGTGGATCCTTAAAGCTCACCAACATTTCCACTTCCATGTCTGGAGTCTATGTCTGCAAGGCCGAAAACAGAGTGGGCTTTTCCAAGTGCAACGTGACCCTGGAAGTGATGACAGGTCAGTGAGGGGTAAGTGTGGTGAAGAAGTGTGGTCAGTGGGTGGCATTGCAGGAAAAGAAGAAGCCTGTCTGCTGAGGCTTCTCACTGAACCATGACTGGGCATTGAACATAGTCAAAGCCAGGTCAATGTTTGGTCAGTGTCTGGCTATTTTCTACCCCTAACAGAGAAAATGGCAAACGTAATGGTGATAGTTGAGTAGTGGACAAGGAATGGAAAAGTGTCCCTTCCCCTGACACTAAGGATTTTTCAGGGTCTAAGGCTGCTGTGGTTGTCGGAGCTGTTGTGGGCACTCTGGTTGGGTTGGTGCTGCTGGCTGGACTGGTCTTGTTGTACCAACGCCGGACCAAGACCCTGGAGGAGCTGGCCAATGACATCAAGTAGGTGTCCCTGACCTTTGAGGAGGTGGGAACTCTTCTGACTTTTCTCTGGAGTCTGGGATTCAGGCCTTTGCCATTTTTAATGAAAAGATGAACAGGAACCATAGCAACATTCTTGAGAGAAGATTTAAGGGAAGAGAAAATGGGAATTGGTGTATGTGTGTGGAGGGGCAGAAAGACAGACAGGTAGGAACTCTTTCCCCTTTCTCCTTTCGGCTTCTGATGTGTTGCTTCTTTGATGATCAGGGAAGATGCCATTGCTCCTCGGACCTTGCCTTGGACCAAAGGCTCAGACACCATCTCCAAGAACGGAACACTTTCCTCCGTCTCCTCAGCACGGGCTCTCCGGCCACCCAAGACTGCTCCTCCAAGACCTGGCACATTTACCCCCGCACCTAGCATCTCTAGCCAGGCTCTATCCTCACCAAGACTGCCCAGGACAGATGGACCCCCGCCTCAGGCAGTATCTCTGAGCCCAGGTGGGGTTTCTTCTTCTGCCCTGAGCCGCATGGGTGCCGTACCTGTCATGGTGCCTGCTCAGAGTCAGGCTGGGTCTCTCGTGTGATGGTCCAGGCACCCATTGACTAAATCTGGCATCAGAGGACTGAATCTTGGGGGGACAACCACACTCTAGACCTCCAGTCCTCTGCCCCTACCTCCCTTTTATTGTTGGAAAACTGGGCGTCAGTAAGATCAAAGTCTGGGTCAAATGAGAAACAAAGGAAATGGGCCCGAGGTGGGGGGTGGGCTCCACTTCTTCCCTGCGAAGCCACATAAATGTTGCTGAGACTGGCCACCCTCCAAGGGCCCTGGAGGAGACTGCCGGTCAGTGAGGCCGCTGGCTCTGTGGTCTGTAAAGACACCCTGTCGAATGCTGTCCTTTGCTTCCCACTCCAGCTCCCTGTATTAATATAACCTGTCCTGCTGGCTTGGCTGGGTTTTGTTGGAGCAGGGGATAGGGAAGACGTTTTAAAAACTAACTTGAAATCAGTGTTTTTGTTTTTATTTTGCAAATTTCAATAAAGATACTTGGCATTTTCATGGACTAGTAATCAAATCACTTTTGCTAACTAGGGCTTCACAGAACCTGAGTTCTTACCTATTCAGTCAGGCTGTGTGTCCAGAAGACTTCATACGACCGCGGGGCTTATTGACTTTTAGTTTTTTTAGAGTTTGTAGAAGGGCCATTCACTGTTGTATGGAAAGGGAAGGTGCCAAAAGCCCGAGGTTGAGGAGCCCCTAACATAACCTGAGCAACCGGAGGTGGGGGGTGGAGAGGTGGGAGGAAGATGAAGAACCAGGGTACTTGTTGCTGGTGCTCTGGGCACTGCATTGCTTTGCTCTTTGTCTCTGGGGCTGAGGAGAGGAGCCTCACCTGCATTCTCTTTCCCATGCCTCTGCATCCGTAAACAAACTCACCTTCCTACTCTTTGGGTAGCTATCCCCTTTGCCAGTTGAGGGAAGACTTAAGATGTGGTGCAGTGGCGATCGTCAGACCTCAGTTTCTCTGTCCTTAGTGGCTCTCAGATGGAGATGTGGGTGTAGCTTCCCTGAAGAGACTCTTATTTACCCTTGTCGGTGGTGGGAAGGATATCTCTGAAGAGTCCAGGACCCCCTTAGCTCCCAGGGATGCAAGCTTGCTGTCTATGGCCCCCAAGGTGACACCTTCAGTCAGTGGGTATCAGAATGCCTTCTCTCCTGCCAAACCCACTTTCCTAGCAGAGTTCCGGTTATAAATCCTTGTCTTTAGCGTGCACTACCCAAGCCCCGCTCCTTCTCCAGAGCCTGGAAGCTTCAGAAATTAGGGGGAAATTAGGGCGGAAGAAGGATCCCAGAATCGGGCCTGGTGGAGGGAGGAGCGTTTCCCTTACTTGGGGATGCCCGCCTCTGCCCTTGTTTGCTCTGAGATAGCCAGTCTCTCTCCTGCCCAGCACAAGGCGCTGCCCTTGGGCTTTCCTATACTCTTCCGTCCTCCGACTAACAGACGACAGGACCTGGAGACAGTCGTGACCATGGCCTGGGCCCTGGTGGGGGCTTTCCTCTGCGGATCCTTGCTGGGCTTCGTGTGCCTGAGCGGTGAGGAGAGAATGGGAGGGCTGAGCCTAAGCAAGAGCGAGCTGGGGGCAGGGCGGGGCTTACTTGGCCAGCTCCTTCCATTAGGCCAGGAGCCATTGTGCCAGGCTGGGAAGGGGCCATTGAAAGCAGGGAGGAAGGAGCAGGTAGGCAAGCTGGCAGGCTAATGAATTCAGCCTCTCTCGCCATCTAAGGATTTACCACCTTTTCTTGTTTCCTTCTGTCAATACATCCTCATACCTGGCCCAGTCTTGGACCTTTTACACACAAAAACCGGGTTGGGTCGTGGGCTCCTCCCTCCCGGAAACCTAGTTTCAGGAGACAAGGGGTTGAACTGAAGGAGGTGTTGCGCTGTGGCAAGGGAAGCCCCAGCCTCTAAACAATCACGGTAGTGTGGGATGGACCCTCTAGATCGGTGGGATTGGGTTCCTCAGTCCCAGGGCTAGCCGTGGAGGTGACCGTGCCCACTGAGCCACTGAGCATGCCCAAGGGCAAGACAGCAGAGCTGAGCTGCAGGTACAGCACGTCCGTGGGGGACAACTTCGCCTTGGAGTGGAGCTTTGTGCAGCCTGGGAAACCCATCTCTGCATCTCTTCCTGTGAGTCAGGGCAGCTGTGCCTGCTGGGGTTGGCCAGGATGAAGGGTGGGGAGGGTGTTTACCTCCTGGGGCTTCAGCTACTTTGGCCCTACATTCTCCCTTCCTTTCCACAGCTCCTGTGTTCAGTTCCCCTTAGCAAGCATAACCTGTTTCAGTTAACAAATTCACGGAACCCGAGGTGGTGTGGGGTTGATAGTATAGTATACATAGGGGACATGAACACCTTGGGCTTCTTCTTAGATCCTGTACTTCACCAATGACCACCTGTATCCCACTGGCTCTAAAGCAGATCGGGCCAGCCTTCTCCACAACCCCCCCACAGGAGGAGTGGCTACTCTGAAACTGACTGACCTCCGCCCCTCAGACACTGGAACCTACCTCTGCAACGTTAACAACCCCCCAGATTTCTACACCAATGGGTTGGGGTTAATCAACCTTACCGTGCTTGGTAAGGCTCCTACCTTCTAAGTGTGCACTGACCCTGCCCCCCCCCACTCCTGTCCTGATTTGAAGTCCAAGTCCAAGTCCACAGCTGCACTGGGAGCCTCCAGAAAACGTTACCCTTTCCCAAGACTTTTAATCTAGATGGTTATACTCCAACTCCACCCCACAGTATCTCCCTTAGGGCCTAGTATCAATGTGGGGGGAGGGGAGGAGGAAGAGAGAGGGAAGGAGAGAGAGAGACACATACACACACACACAGAGAGAGGGGGGGGGAAACACATATAGAAAGAGAGGAAAGCAAAGAGAAAGAAAGAGAACCAACCATGGGGGGAGGGCTCAGCCATACTCCACTAGCTCCCCCCATTCATTCAGAAACCTCATATTTGGATTCTGTCGCACCCAATGTCAGTGACAAAGACGGGAAGGGGCCATTAGAGGAACAAAGCCTCTATAACTGAGTACCATATTGTGTTCAGAGCTTCCATCTCACCCTAAGTCAGAGCCTGTTCAAAGCTGAGCAAGAAGTTTTGAGAGCAGACAGGGATGTTTATATAAAAAAGAGAAGACCTAAGATATGGTGTGTGTCCTGTATATTCAAATATCTGAAGGGACTTGATGTGGAGAAGAAACTGTAATTTCTCTATTTATGGGCCCTAGTGGCAAAAACTGTAATTAATCAGCGCCTATTGTATTAACAACGTGCTTGAGCTCAGAATGAGGAAGACCTTTCTAAGACTTAGAATCCCCGGGAGTGGAAATCACTCCCAAGGTATGAACCACGATTTGGCGAAGATGTTCAAACAGAAAGTGTTGACCTCATCAGGTCTGGGATGGGAGGATCACTGAGGTTCTTCTGTGAAATTGGCAGTGGCCCCCAGTGAGCCCGTATGCAGCCGCAGTGGGCAAACCTCAGTGGGAGGCTCTGTTGCACTGAGATGCAGCTCCTCCGAGGGAGCGCCCAAGCCCGTGTACAACTGGGTCCGGCTCGGATCTTCTCCTACACCTCCTCCTGGTAGCATGGTTCAAGGTAAGAGTGCAGGGCATTGTGGAGATGGGGTTGGAGACCTAATATCGGGTCTCTAAACCCCACACCAGTTCATGACTAAGGCCCATTTCCTCCTTTCTTGTATTCATGCCTTCCTGTCGGTCTTCCTGCTGCTGCTTGGGAAATACTTCTAAATATCCTGATAGCCTGGGAGAGTAGGGGGCAGGGAACTGTCTTCCAGTTCCTATTTGTCCACTCATTGGGGATTTCTTAAGGGGCTACAAATTGCTTCCAAACCCCCTAGAGGAAACGAAAGAGTAGCATGGGCTGCCTCAAACATTTGATAGGTTTCTCTGGAGAGCCTTAGTTTCCTTTCGTTGGTTCCAGATGTCCTGTTTCATTCTGTAGCTACCATTCCAGTAAACCCCTTTATCCAGCAAGTTTCCTCCCCTAGTTCTCTGCCTTCGGAGGCAGCGGAGTTCAGAAAAGCAGTTGGGTCAGCTTACGGCTATTCTAGAAGATGGATGTTTAGTTATTAAGACTTTTGCTACTACTCAGGATCTGAGCTCATCCAGTAAACACCCCACCTTGCATTTCACCTTCCTGTACATGCAGTTTCTCTTCCCCGAAGAAAGCAGCTGGATGGGGTGGCAAGGTTGCAGAAGCTGTACTGGCTTTGGGCTTCCTCTCTGGGTTTTCTCAAATTACTCCCGTTGAGCCAGGATTCCCTCCAATCAAAGGGGTTAGACCTTTCTTGGTAGACTGTTTTAAGGACTGAATGCATTGAGCTATTGTGGTGGTAGCATGGCCTCATGTGAGTTGAATGCATGGTAACTCACTTCCTTCTCATTCTCTAGATGAAGTGTCTGGCCAGCTCATTCTCACCAATCTCTCTCTGACCTCCTCTGGCATCTACCGTTGTGTGGCCAGCAACCAGATGGGCAGTGCCTCCTGCGAGCTGGACCTCTCAGTGACTGGTAGGGGATACTGTGTAGAGCCCTGTGGGAAAGGTTTGGCTTGGGAAGACTACATGACATTCTGAGAGTGGGCCCAAAACTTCGACAACTCTGAAGGTCCTGTCTCCCTAGACTCATCTGAAGGCCGAGTGGCCGGGACACTGATTGGGGTGCTCCTGGGTGTGCTGCTGCTGTCAGTTGCTGCATTCTGCCTGATCAGGTTCCAGAAAGAGAGAAAGAAGGAGCCCAAGGAGACATACAGGGGGAGTGACCTTCGGTGAGCAGGAAAACTGGGATGGTGCTGAGGGCAATGAAAGATCTTGGGCTCAAAGTGGATGTCTTTAGCCTTCAGGCTGATGTCATTGGAAGTATTTAAGGATGGGAGTTGGTGCTCAGCTCTGGCACAGGATGGGGGAATGGGTTCATAAGCTAAGATAGGAATAGCTCAGTTTGCAGGACTGCCTTGATGATCCTCCTCTTCACAATGAAATTTTTTCCTTTGGTTCTTTTTGTTTTATTTCTTTGTTTGTTTTCAAGACACAGTTTCTCTATGTGGCCCTGGTTGTCCTGGAACTCACTCTGTAGACCAGGCTGGCCTCAGACTTACAGAGATTCGTCTGCTTCTCAAGTGCTGGGATTAAAAGCTGTGCCACTACCCCTGTTTCTTTCTGTTCTTAATGTGTATACATAGATACACAACAGTATCCATATATATGTACATACCTCACTTAATGCTTTTAAGTGTGTATGTGTATATATGTATATATATATATAGGTGTGTGTAATCATACATACTTCCATGTGAGACACACACACACACACACCTCACATGGAAGTACTGAAGGGAGATGGATGGTGGATGCCGGGAGTGGCATTTGTCCTGAGATTAGTTATTCTGGGAATGGCAAACACAAAAGGCCAAAGCTCTCTTTGTTATACACTTGACACTTTAGCTGCAAGGCATGGGGTCAGAACAGGGACTCTGGCTGGCCCGCACCTCTTATGTAGGTATAGGGATGACCTCAAACTCACAGAGATTCTCATGTTTCTGCTCCCAAGTACTAGGATTAATGGTGTGCACCACCATACCTGGTCATTTGTGTGTGTGTGTGTCTGCATGTGCACAAATGTACGTGTGTATGTGATCATACAGGTAAGTGTGCACGTATGTGGCCAGAAGACAACCTGGTCTTTTTAGGAAGGTTATTCATTGTGTGTTCATGTTGTACCAGTGTGGAAGGGTATATGTGCTCTGTCACCCATGTGGAAGTCAGGGGACAACTTTGCTAGATGGCAAGTGAGCCCCAGGAATCCATCCACCTCTCTCCATCTTTCCAGTTCTGGAATTACAAGCTCGTGCCTGACTTACTTTACAAAGATTTTAGGGTTGAACTTTAAGGTCTCCCCTTAAAAACGAAACACCTAACTCACTGAGCCATCTCCTCAGCTCTCAGGACAGCTCTTAAAATGTGGCCCTCAGATGGCCTAGAGAAATCCACTAGGAACTTGTTTTAAACACTCAGATTTAGGCCATTTTCTGTGCCTCCTTAGGCAAAGTGTGTGTGTCAGGGGAGACAGGGCCTGGACTCTCTTAATTTTAAACAAAGTTCTGCAGATGATTCTCAGGAGAGCAAAGTTTAAATGTTCCTGGGTTAGGGGATGACAGTTGCCTGAAGGATGATGTTTCTAGCCTCGGTATGTCTTTGCTTGTATCCTTCAGGGAGGATGCCACCGCACCTGGGATTTCTGAGCAAGCTTCTAGGAGGGCCGATTTCAGCAAAGGGCTCCTGGAGAAGTCCCCATCCGCCAGCATGGTGACGACCAAGTCCAAACTCTCTATGGTTGTCTGACTTCTGATCCCTGAGGGTGGTGAGGGTAATGTTAATAATTAAAGTCCGTGGATAACATGTTGCCTCCTTTACTGGTGTGGTGAATTCCTCTCCTCTCCGTGACCCAAAGAGTACTACCAGTAAGGGGAGGAATGGATCTGAAAGTTCAGAAATGATTCTCAAGCAGGAAGTTCGGCAGGATCAAAAGGATAGGTTTCATCCTAGGTGTCTTTGCACACCTTTCGCCCTTCAATTCCGTTTGTTTCGACTCTCATTAGAGATTTGATGCAAACCCTTCTCCCCTCACTTCCCATTCCCTCCCTCCTCCCACCCTGCACCCTCTGAACACTTGGACATTCCTCTTTATTGTTCACATTCCAACCCAGAATGGTAACATGCACACGCAGAGATTAAAAACCTTCCAGCCACAACCCCAGGAGCCCAACGGGGGAGGGGCTATCTGGGGGCAGGGCCGCGGAAGACTCCTTCTACCAAGCCTCCAGGCGCACGGAGGCTTTTGCATAAACAAAGGAGAGCGGGAGGGGCTGCTCTCGGGTGCGCTAGGAAGGAAAAGTGGGTGACCGGCAGGTGTGGGATTGGACTTCCCTTCCCATCAGAGCAAGGGGCATTATCAGACACCATGAAAACCCTCTTCCCCTCTTTCCTAGCCCCAGGTTTAAGGGGTTGAGGCTAGGCTGGGGTGACGGCACAAAAACTCGGGGCGCCCCCTTTCGTTGCCCACAGAACGAAAGGACTTGTGGTGGTTGCTTTTCTTTTTCTTTTTTGAGAGTACTTGGGCGACGCATTGGGCGCCCTCTGCAGTACGCGCAGCGAAGCGCACCGAGGCTGCGGAGGCAGAGCTGCATGCTGGGCGCAGGGACAGGTGGGTGTGAAGCAAAAGGATAATTTTGCGAATATGGGGTTTGGGATGAGGGTGGGGAGAAAAGGTGAAAGGGGGCCACGTTAGACTGGAGAGCTAACTAAAAGGGTACGGACTTGGCGACGTCGCGACGAAGCCAGCCTGGAGAGGGAGTCTCTAGGACGCGGCGGGGCGAGGTGGTGGGGAGGGCTCCTGAAGCTGGCTGGTTGGTGGGAAGGAGAGGATCACAAACACAGTAGGGAAGTCTTGTCACTGCGAAGGGGACGCGGCATCCATCTCTCCTCTGGAACTGAAGTAAGAGAGAGAAGGTCTGAGAATCTGCCCCCTGCTAGAGCCATCCCCCACCTCCCTTTCGGGGTGTGTCACCCACACGCCCTCCCCTGCTCACTGAGTTGAAATTAGCCCCGGGGCTGGTACGTGAGCCTCTCCTAGTGCGTATGGCCTTCGGCTGCGCTTGTGCAGTCAAATGAGGGTGACTGCGTGTCGGTGTTGGTTCATGTGTATTCCTACTGCAGCCTCAGGCATCTCGGCATACCAGAGGGGGTGCAAAGTTATGTTCCGTGACAGGGAGGGGTTAACGGCAAGCAGAGAGGAGGACTGGGCAATGGGGTCATTTCTCCCACCCAGCATCCTCCCCTACACACTTTGCAGCTTTGGAGACGTATTAATTACCTTCTAAAACGTTCAGTTCTTCGATTCAAGGTGAGGCAGAAATGAGGAAGGAAGAAACAAGTGAGCTCTAGGCACATTAGCATCCTTGGCCTTCTCTCACCCACCTGTCTCGTTGTCCTAGGTCCCCACCCTTAACTCCCTCCACGTTCTTCTCCACCATCACCCCAATTTTAGCCTTCCCAAGCCTTTTCCGAGCAAGCACGAAAACCAAGAGCCTCCGGCCCGCCATGCCCCCTAGCCAGTCTCACCTGGCCTAGTCTCCGCTGGGGCCGCCGCCCGCGCCTCCCCGGGCGCCCCCAGCTCCGCCCGGTCCCCCGGGGCCCGGTCCCTTCCGGCCGCACTCTCCGCTCTTTATCTTCTTCCTTGCCATGTGGCCTCGGAAACTCGCCTGGATTTTGGCTGCAGCGGCGTTAGCTCCCGGATCATCCAGCGGGATGTCTAGAATATCGTCGTCTGGCTTGGAGCAGGCGCTCTCCTGAGGATGGGGCAGGGATTCTTATGGCTGATAAGGCCCATACTCCCGAGGGGATGGAATAAATTAGTGCCCTGGAAGATTGGGAGGACCTCGAGGGCGGTGGGAGAAGCAGAGCTGGAAGCCTCTGAGGGACCGGTGAGCGCACCTCCTAGGCAGCAGCTACTAAGGAGGTTCTGGGCCGGAGGACACAGGAAGAAAGTGCATGGGAGAAGGGAGAAAGGAGAAAGCCAGCTAGTCCTACTGAAAGGAGCTTTAGTTTCAGGGTGCTGTGGAGTTGAGTGAAAAGTCTGAAAAAGCAGCCGAACTCCTAAAAGTGATTACCCTTTGCTCTGAGAAGATGCCTCCAGCTCAGAAGGGCCCTTCTGCGTATAGGATTCTCCAGGGAGTGAACACAAATATTTTCTACAAAGCACCCCCACCCCAGTAGTACTGCACCAGAGCCCAAGACTGGAGTTTGGGGAGTAGGTGGGGGTCACTGCTCCTTGATTCAGCCAGAGGCCCGGATTCTGTGTTCCCATTGGGCTTGCCATTTCCTACTGTGCCCAGAGTTGGACTCACACACCAAAAAGAGGTAAAATAACAATAACAAAAAAGAAACAGGAGACAAGAAGTTCTTTTGTCAGTGTCCGCAGAAGAAACGTAGCCAGCAGCTTCATTTAAGCCCTTACCTTGTCCCAGGTGCCACAGTGGTGTTTGTGAAGGTATTTTTAGTTCTTCCTCAGCAACAAAGCTGCCACACTCTTTCATGCTTACTTGAGTTTACCATGATAAAAGTCAATGATTAGAATGTCAAAATAAAACAAAAAAACCTACCTGGAGTCCCAGACAATTATCAGCTATTGGTAGATTTGAACCTTGTATGTCAAGTTCTAGAGTTCATTTTAATGCCTAAGAAAGGAAATGCAACCAGCTGACCAGCTTAGCTTTACTCTTTGTTGCAATGGTGTGGTTTTGGGAAGTTTATCTGAGCCTTCTCAGTCTTAACTCTTCCATTTGAGAAAATCAGGATGATAACAGTCACCTCTGTGGGTTTTGGAGAACAGTAAAATCACATGGTATCCAGAAAGTTTCTGGCATAATCTAGCTGATCAGAAAACAGTAGCTATGCTATGATTATCTTGGAAAAGGTGATGTAAAATGATTGCTTATGTAAGCCCAAAGTTGTCCTATAACAACAATCTTGCACAGTTTGTCCTAATAACACATCATGTGCCATGCAGTGGTCCGACCAGTGATACGTCATGTATGTGATCATGTGTATGATGGCAGTCTCTTAGGATCATACCAACTAGTGATGCCATAGCCATCCTAGCTTTGTAAATACACCCTGTAATGTTTGCACCATTGTGAAGTTTGTCTAATGACACATTTCTCAGAACATAGTCCATCATTAAGGAATGTGTGATATAATTAAAGCCATCTCTATGCCCCAATGTTCCTTCCCTTCCCTTTGCTTTCTTTCACTTTCTCTTACTCCTGCTGTTTCTCATCCAGGGCCTTGTGCATGATAGGCAATTGGTTACCATGTAGCTACATCCCTACAGAAGGCAGCTTGTGTCCCAGGCAAGCCTTGAACTCTCAATCTTATACTGCCTCTATCCACAGAGTACTGTGGGCATGTTTTCATGTCAATTTCGGTTCCTCTGTCACCTCGCTCTACGTGAAACTAAAAAGGATGAAAATCAGACAATGTGGCAGATGCCTGTACTTTCAGTACTATGAAGCTATGATGCCCGAGGAAGGAAGATCAGGAGTTTGAGGAAATTGAGTTTGGGCTGCCTGGGATCCTGTCTCAGACATGCACAGACACACCACCACCCCACTACAGGCAAAAAAAGAATAAAGGATGAAGAAATTGATGATATCAATTTCAGAGGCTGATCATTGCAGCATCAGTAATGACTGGGGAGGGGATGTTGCTATGATATCAGAAGGGCATTTTCTCTTGATCTGCCTCCTAAGGCTTCTGGAATTTTGTCTTTATTTCTTGACCAGAGTGCTCACTGGTTTCCCTGTCTCTCTCTTCTCATATCAGGTGGCCAAAACCTCATTCTGTAAGCTTCTGCCTCATCCTGGCCATCAGTTTTGTATCTGATAGTTAGGAACGAGCAGGATACGAGTGAGGATTCAGTGTCCTCTGTCCTTGACAGATTTGCCCTACAAACATTTTTTAATTTTGATTTTTTACCTTTTATTATTGTTATTAATTTTGATTTTTCGAGACAGTTTTCTGTGTAGCTTTGGAGCCTGTTCTGGCACTCACTCACTCTGTAGACCAAGCTGGCCTCGAACTCACAGAGATCTGCCTGCCTCTGCCTCCTGGGATTAAAGGCGTGTGCCACTACCACCTGGCTAATTTTGATTTATGTTTTGAGACAAGGACTCACCATGTAGCCTTAGATGGCAAGCAACTTGCTGTGTAGGCCAGGCTAGTCTGAACTTCCCACAGTTGTCCTGCCTCTTAAGTGTTGAAAATACAGGTGTGAGCTTCCATACCCATCCTGTAGCTTTTTACTCCAGTAGCCCAAGCCCAAGTTTACAGATGACTCCTCCTCCTCATGTTTCCCCAGCTGCTCTCATTTCCTGGGCCTCAGAGTTCCCGAATTTGTGCTCAAGATGCTTCTCAATCGATTTAAACACAGTTTCAAGGAGTTGCCAAGAGCCTAGTATGAGTGAGGATGAATGGGCCTAAAACACCCTTTATCTTTCTGTCTTTCTTAGCTCCAGGGCTGTCCCTGACATCTTATTCTTTGGGTTTTCTGATTCTCTGAGTGCAAGTCTTTCTTGGAATAGTCTCAGGAAATCGGCATCTCGAGAGGGAGGACAAAAGCACAAACACCCATTCCAGGTCCCCTCTCCTTGGTCTTGAGAACCTTAAAGGCTGCGAACTGATGCTGAGGGGCTGAGTGCTGAAGGAGTTTTTTTTTTCCCAACCATCCTAACCTGACCTTATCACCACCAGAATCAAAACCTGGAAAAACAAGCAAAGCCACCCCCACAGGGCTAGCATAAGGCTGCCTATGATGCTCCTCCCCTGAGTCTGCTCCCTGTCCCTCTGGCTGATTCCTTAGGACAAGATGCTCATGGCTACCCATAGGCAGAACTGGAGGCAAAAGGGAAAGGAAGCCAGGGTCTGCTCATTGGTCATGGTGCTTGGGCAACTGCCTCCTAAAGTCAAGACTGATGCCAGCCTGTGCCGAGGGGCTCTGAATGAACTGGGGACATCCGGGGGTGGGGGGAATGCACTTGCCAAAAAGGAGGAGCCATGGATGGGTACAACACTTTGCCTCCGAGACTCTCATTTTCTTCTGTGCCAAGCAGAGCTTAGCTCAGGTGAATGGTATCCTACAGCCCCCCCCCCCCCCAAACGATGCCCGTCTGCTGACTGTTATATGTCGGCCTTGTGCTAAACACTTGGCACATTTTATCCCATATAATCCCCATTTTAGAAGGGAAGAAACAACCTCAGAGACATTTTCTACCTCCCCCAGGTTTGCACAGCAAATAAATAGCGGAATGATCTGGTTCAGAAGCTTGTACTGCAACCACTGCCTGGGGCAGTTGCTGTTAACTGGTGTGGAGTCAACTAGACTACAAAAAAAGAAAGGAGTGAGATATCAAAACAGATCCCTTTTCCTATTAAATTAAGGCAGAAAAGTAACGTATGTTGGTTATGTCAGTCAGGCACTGGAACATTGACTAATAGCTCTGTGAAAAACATTCCTTGAAAAAAAGAACACAGATCTGTTTTCTTCTTCCTCATTTCTGTCTAAGCTTGCTTACCAAGGGGTGGGGGAAGGGGGAGACAAGTAAGAAAAGACTAAATTCTTTCCAAACATCAGGCGGGTTGGTTCTGGAGGGGAGTTCCAGTGTAAAAGATAAAGAGGCACATTGCTCTCTCTACAGCATAGGGCATGGGGGTGGCTGGTGGCAGCCCCGGCCTTCTCCAGACCCCTACTACCCTTCTTGCCCTGTCTCCCTCTTTCTGCTCCCTCCACCACCACAGGCTGAGACTGACATTGATCTTGTGTGGCCCTTTGGTCCAGTGGACTTGGGACATGAAAACAGAAGACTGTGTCAGGGTCCATAGGAGGAGGTGCCCAGGGTCCTGGGCATTCACTACCTCTGGGTGGGCCATCCCTCTTCTTCTCAGGGGCTACTGAGTTCAGACATGCCAACCACACCCTCAGCTACTATCTAAGAGTATCAGTTATCTGTCAGGCGACTACTACCTGCCATGTACCAGTGCTTTCCTGGGGACTCACTGTTAGGCAGCCTGCACCAATGGCTCCCTGGATATTCACAAGCCCTATCCAGGACAGTCAGGGCTTGCAGGCCGGGGTCCAACATCTCACCTGCCTCACCCTGCAGATTCCTAAGGAAAGAAACCCCATTCCATCCTAGGCTTCCCAGAGCCTCCACTCACTCCTGTCTTCCTGCTGGCCATGTCTCCTGATCCCTTTCTCCATCTTCTTGCTTTCTCAGCCTGCCCTTTCTTGCTTGGCAGTACTCTCCCCCCATTGACTCATAGCTCATAATCTGCCATCTATTTGTCTTCTTACTTAATGAAACATTGTTGGGGGTGAGGGGCTCTTCCTGCATTTCTCCTTTCCGAGCCAAAAGGTGATTCCTGGGCTGAGTGTGTAGCTCAGAGGCAGAGTGTATATTTAGTACGCAGAAGGTCCAGAGTTCAATCTCCAGCACCAAGAATAAGGAAGTAAGTAAATAAAAAAATAAACAAGCAAACTAACTGTTCTCTGGAGAATAACAAGCAGTTTCCCTGGAACTGTCAGTTTTCTTTGAGGGGCGGAACTGTATGTGATTGGCATGCTTCTTTTTCATAGTTTTTCTGGTCTATACATTAACTGCCATGAGCATTTACAGTAATGGAAAACAGAATACTTCAATGATGGGTTTTGAGAGGGCAGGCTCCACGCTCGTCAACGATGCCTGCCTGGGGGGAAATTACATCTCTAAACCTCCATTTGTACAACTATAAAAGACCTACCTCACAGAACTGGCACATGGGCTGCTGTTATGGATTCTAACAAGAGTTAAAATTTCAATCTTGGTTTGCTCCTAAGTTCTTGCTGCCTTTTGCCACCCAGGCATCAGGAAGTCTCACCTCTTAAAGAAATGAGTTACTCTTTCCTTCAAAACTCATTTATTTATTTATTTATTTCACACTGTGGGTGAAAGGTGGGGGTGCCCTCGTTTACGTACCCTCTGGCGTCTTTAGCCAGGCTGACAGAAAGAGAATGCCAGGGGTTTTTAGTCGTCTTTCTCCGCAGATAGGGGCTAAGGATAAGTACACAGGTTTTATATAGGTCTGGCCACTCTACTCTTTAAGCCAGCCAGGAGCCAGGTCCTGGGCTGGGCGCCTTCACACAAGTCCTCTTAACAGGATCTGCTTAGGCGTTAGGCACTTGCAGCATCCAGTTTCCGTGTGGGCGCTGACACAGACACTTCCTCCCCTCGCCAGCAGGGCTCTCTCACGGTCACTAACCCAGCACCTTCTAAAAGAGAAGGCGTTGGGGGCCGGGCCAGCTCCTCCCTAGAACCACACTGACTAGGCTCTTTGCAGCCCATCACCACCAAGACCAGGTGGGTGTTCCCCGTCTTAGCCATATAAAGGCTAAACGATCATCCGAGGGTCGGTAAAGCTCTTGCCATGGTCCACGACGGCAGCAATAGGGTAGGGAATGATATGGGGACAAAAAATTCCAAGGGAAAGCACTTGTGTGCGCCAGCAACAATTTCCAGTATCTCCCTGGGGGAAATTCCACCTGACGCTAACCTGCAGCTTCCCTGCAGGAAAGCTCTGCTCAGCTCTCGATCCAACCTAGATTGCCTTGGCCCCTGGGCGCTCAGACGCCCCCGCGAGCTGGGGAGCATTTCTCTCTGGGGCTTGGCTCAGATCAGTCCTTCCACCACCCAATACAAATATCGCTGCACCCTCTTTCCCCACATGGCTCCTAGGTCTTCCGCACCCACTTCCATCCTTCACTCACCCTCCAGGGCTTCTCGGGCGCCCCTTGCCCCAGACCAAGCTGAGTTCAAGCATGGACTTACCGTGCAGCAGTCCATGCCGGTGATGAGGGTCCTTGTCTGGGGTGGAGCCTGGCGCAGGAAGAGGGGGTCTGTACGGTATCGGGTGGCAGCTCAGGGGCTGACAGGCACTACCCGACCAGACCAGAACCCAGACAAAATCAACCTCTCTCCTCTTGGGTCCGGTCTCCCGCGCTCAGCAACTCTTGCGAATGTAACCTGAACACTGCGGCCTTGAAGCCAATCAGGAGGCACTTTCAGTAGGGTGGGCGGGGAGAACTGGAGCGAGGACCACTCCCCTCTCAGCGCTCTCTGCTTTGCTAGCTTTAATGCCCCAACCCCTCCGCCTCCACACTTCCATCCATTCCTCCTACACACCCCATCTCCCAAATTCAATCCCTCTGCTCTAAACCACAGACTGCGAGGCAGATGTATGTCGGAGTAGGCACAAGTCTCCCAACATCCAGGGCACAAACACACATCTGGGCGCAGCACGCCTTACCGCCCATACACAGACAACCACGTACCCCACCCACCTCCCTATACTTTCACAACCCAGATTCGCAAACATTGCCCCCACTATCTCCCCTCTCTGCAAATACAAGGTCCAGAAACTGCAAACGAATTGCTCTCACCACTCTAGCTACGGAGAAAGCTGTTGATACACAGCCTGCAGGATGGGTACACAGTGATGCGGGTGCTTCAAATCTCACACATCCATATATACTCCCGGCTCAGTGAAGATGCCTATCCTTCCACATACAGACACAGCAGACACGACAGGCAAAAGCAACCACACAGGACTTGTACACACACCCTAAGAGGCACAAGTAAATTGCAAACTTCCTGTTTTGGAATTTGATGCTAGCTCATAGACAAAAATGCCAGCATACCCGCTGCTGGCAATATCTGCATTGAATTGTTTCTTTTTCTAAAATCTTATTTAAATCATTGTTTTAGTATATATTAATTTTACATAATGATTGGTTTCATTATGACTTTTTCATATGTGTACATAATGTATTCAAATAATTTTCACCTGGCTAGCCTCTCTTTCCTTCCTTCTACTCCATCCCTTTCATATCATGTCGTTTTTTTGAGGGGAGGAACCCACTGAATTTTATTAGGCTTGTTTATGGGAGCGTAGGTAGGCATCTTACCAGTGACTCACCACTGAAGAAAATGTCTCTCCCTACCCCACGAACCATTAACTGCTTATAAATCTTCTGGGAGAGATGGGACCTCATGAGTCCCTCCCCTTTCCATGACAGAGTATTGACGGGCCCAGTCTTGTCCAGATCTTGAGCAGGTAACCCGGATGCTGTGAGCTCAAGAGTGCAACAGCTAAGTCGCTCCTGGAAGTCAGAATTCCATATCTCACCTCCCTCCTTCTTTCCACCCCTTTTCCCATGACGTTGTCTGAGCCTTGGAAGGGTTGATTTTATATACACATCCACTCTATGGCTGGGCATTCAATAGCCATTTATTTTCAGTACTAAGTGTCTGAAGGCCCCACTAACCAGGTATCTGTTTTGTGTCTATCTGTGATCTGTCTACCCATCTATCGATCCTTCCACTCATCCACACCAATAAAATCACTTATGCCCAGTACCCATTTTGATGCACTTATATGCTGGTACAGACTTTGCACACCCACCCTTCCCAAGCTGCACACTAGACTTCCTAACCTTTTAATTCACTGCCTCAAAATAAGACAAAAGTTAGCCACCCTCACTCTTGCTCTTTGGAAGAAAAGATGCTGTCAACTCAAGCAGCATAGAGGTCATCGCCAGTGCTGACCCCCTGAGCCCATGCTGGGAGAAGAGAGTGGGTTGGAGAGAGGCTGGGAAGCAGAGATGTGGAAGGGATATCTGGGGTAGGCAACCTGTTCTTTTTGTGACCATTTAACCTCTCAGACTGTCAAGGTAGTATAGCTGACTGTTGCATGTTATGCAGGTGGTTGGGACATCTCTGTGGAAACTCAAGTCCTCCTCAGCTGAGATCGCTGGAGCTATAGGGAAGGAAGGCTTAGAGCAGAGAGGAAGAAATCCCCTATGGCTCTGAACAGGACAGGGAACCCCAAGTAGCAGAGCGGCAATGGCTCCACTGTCAGAGGCCAGCCACAACAGTGGGACTGTTGAGTGCCCATTTCACTGAGTATTTGGCCCATGGCTTTCCTTGCTAAAAGGCGCATGAGTGGGAGGGATATACCAGAGTCCACTTAGGTTGGGGTCAGGATTAGCCAGTTTGGGGCTCCAAGTGGAGCTGGAGTCTGGCTAGGATTCCAGAGTTGGGGTGTAGGGGTGTCTCTCCAAGCATGTTTGGGACCCACCCACCCCTGTAACAGCAAATCTGTTCCCCAATCTGTCTCTGGCACATCTCTAGTCCCCCACCTCCACCAAATGGCAGGATGTCCTAGGAACTCGGGTCCTTGCCTAAATGACAGACACATCTGGAGTCCCTGGTTTGCCAACTTCCCCTGCACCTTTACTCCAGCATCCAGAGGGGAGAGGGAAGGGGGAAACTGAGGGGCAGAGAGGATATCAGGTCTGGACTCTGCTTTTCCCAAATTAGAGCTGAGGAATCTGGGATTTGGTGAGTTTGCAGTAAAGTCTCCCGAGTTGCTAGGCAACATAGCTCTGCAGGCTGTGCTGCCTCTGGGCCCTTCTTCCTGCTGGTCAGAACTGAAAGGAGGGGTATCTTTATCCCCCTCTTCCAACTCCCACACAGCACCTCCCTCCCTTCCTCCTGTAAAACACCTTTGTGTGGAGTGAGGGTGTCTAAACACTGGCAGACCCATAGGATACCAGATACGGCAACCGTCAGTTCCATCCACAAAACAACCATTTCAGGAGCAGCCCACTTGAAGTGCCCACACAGAACTGGCCTCAGTGCTTGGCCTGGGGGATGGGCAGACTTCAAGGTGAGGAAAAGACAGACAGAGAGGAAGGCAAAGCCTTGAATGAGAAGACAGACTCACTCACAATTCAAAAACACAGAGGCAAGTGACACATAGATGCAGACTCGAAGGCATGCACCACTGGCTGCTCATATATCTTCAGAAACACCCTAAGCAGGCTGTGACACTGTGACATCCACCACTTCTTCCTGTTGGACTCCCTCACTGCCTTGGGACACACACTGAGGCTGGTAGGAAGCCCCTCTTCTGGACAAGGAGCCCGAACTTTGTCAGCAAGGTGAGCTGATGGGTCTGTTGCCTGTGGCTTTCTAGATGAGCTTGGAGAAGGGACAGGTGCAATCTGGGGCCCTTGAGTGTGGCTGCATGAGTCTGGTCTTTGGCAAAGTGGTGTCAGGTCATGCTTCCCACCATAGTCTGTTTAGCCTTAGGGCCTGGTGTCAGAGGTCAAGTTTCAGAGAACTGCTTATGAGCTAATTTGGCTTAGGCCATCTACTTCTTAACTCTTCCAGTTTCAACTCCCCTGCCCATTTGCCAGCTCCCACAGCTGCTGCGGGAGAGGACGGTAGACCTTGGAAAGAAGAAGAGTTCCAGAAAGGCCAGAGTAAGGAGGGAGCCGGGGCATGTTACAGTCCCGTGCTGGAGCCAGCAGGGATTGTGGAGGTAAAGACTAGGAGGTGAGGCAGGGGGAAGAGATGTTTAGACCAGTGAGAGGATAAACCATGAGTGTAGAGTCTCTATGGTCCAATGCGTATCCTCAGGACAGACAGAGAGGGGCTTGGAGAGGATTGGTCCTAGTCAGCAGAGGAAGAAAAAGCTGAAGGGTCACATGACAATCTATTTGCCAATACTTGTGGCTTCCCCTGCTGGGAGTGGGCCCTCTCTGAACATAACATCCCCGCTCAAGCCCACAGAGAGACTCCATAATAAGAAGGGGTGGGAAAACTGGAGGCTTGTGCCTTCGGCAGAGCTGTGCTAGGGCTTCTAAGGTCAGGGTTTTACCCATTTGAGTGGAGGGAGTGGGGGTAGCAGGAAATTCAGTTTTCTCTGCAAATATTTCAGCTTTTGCTGTAGCCGTATTTTTAGCAACCTGGTTGGCAGAGGAAGAGCCTGGGTACATTTTTAAAGGGGCCTGTGCCAGACTGGAGGGCTCTTTACACCCTTAACCCACATGTCAGAAAGGAGGGGGAACAGGAGGGCACATGGCATAAGGGACGTGTTCAAACTTAAAATTCGGGGTTGCTGGTCTGTAGGTGACCATGAAGTCATCTTTATCAGCAGTCTTTGCTCATCACCAGCAGCCTTACAGTCTACAACACCGTCAAGAAGAACTTGTGCCGAACTTGCCCTGTAAAGAACGCTATAGGGACACAGTCTAAAACTGTATAATATGTAGTTCACGCTCCAAGTCTATGGGTCTGAAGGTATGGACTCAGCTAAGTGCAGACTGCAAATATTCGGGAAAAATAAACTCATCTATACCGTTCAGATTTCCTTTCTTGTCATCATTCCATAATACAGTATAAGAATCATTTGCATAGCATTTACATTGAATTAAGTCTTATGCATAAGCTAGAGAAAGTCTAAAATATACAGAAGGATCTGCATAGACTGCATGAATACATGCCATTTTAAAGGTCTTCTAAATTATTTAAATTTTTTATGTGTGTATGTATATGTCTCTGTGTGGGTATGTGCAAATGAATGCAGGTGCCCATGGAGACCAGAAGAGGGTGTTAGATCCCCCTGCAGCTGGACAGGCAATTGTGAGTCAGTCACCTGATAGGAATGATGGGAGCCAAACTTAGGTTCTCTGTAAAGGCAGTACCTGCTCTTAATGGCTGAGCCATCTTCTCAGCCCCAAATATGCCATTTTGTAGTAGAGACTTGAGCCTCTGGGAGAGAGTCCCCCTATGGATATTCAGGACAGGATATCCTCCAGCAGTGAGGAGTGGATGCTAAGCTAAATCCATATAGTGTGTTCAGAGTGCTTCCATGGGCATCATTCAGTGGCACTTTAAAGAACATGCTAGCATTTTAAATTCCCTTTGGGGCCAAGGCAATGTGAAATGCCCTGCTTTTTGTGCGATATCAGGTCTCCAGTGTGACTCAGGACTGGGGCTGCAGCGCATTGACTTTCTTCCCCCAAACACCTTATAGGACTAGGGAGAGGATGCCGGACATGCAAACAAGAGGGTTTGTTTGGATCTCAGCCTTACTGTAAAAGCTGGGTGCTGGGGAGGGGAGAGATAGATAAACGCCTTGGATTTATTGTCCAGTTAGCCTACCTAGTCAGTGAGTTCCAGGTTTAGAGAGACCCTGTCTCAAAAATGAGTTAGAGGGTCACTGAGGAAGACACGTGTTACTAAGTCTCTACAAGCACATAACTCTCACACATGCATGCATACCCTTCCCCCCCCACACAACCTCTCATATCGTATTGGGTTTGATTAAAAAATTAGTTCTGTTCACTTCTCTCTGAATTATTGTGCATAAAATAAAGGTAATAAATGAGAGGAGCCAAATGAATGCCACAGACAGTAACCATCATGGGAGCTGAGAATGTGGACGATCACAGAGACTTTCTGGATGCAGCTTGCCTGGAGCAAGGTTTGGACTCACAGAAGTGAAGAGAGAGGCCTGACCGTGGGCAGTGGAGGTAGGGCAAATGTTGTGAGCCACCATGTTCATTTCATGTCACCGAACTCACGCCATCTGTTCCTCTGGCTGGAGGAGCCCTGATGGTGGAAGTCTTGATCTCCTTCCCTATGCTCCGGGATTTTATGTTTGAAGTTCAGTGTCTCAGTGCCATTTATGGTGACATATTGGAGCATGTTTAGACCATGAGGAGCATGCCAAATGGTGCATTACCTCGGTACTCAGCCTTACTGTTCTTTAGAGAGTTCCTCTTCCCTTCCTTCAGTTAGCTTCCTGCTTATTGCATGAGCAAAAGCTTCTGCTGCCCCACCAGTGTGTGTACCTGCCGGGCTAACACATCTTCCTGGAATGTTTGCCCAATGTGAGCATTTTAATAGCTAATGTTATTTGAATAGTAAACTCCAGAACCAACCTAAAAATAACCTTGTCAGTCAGAGGTCCAGACACATGTCTGTTGTGACTGTTTTTTTTTTAAGACATAGTCTCATGTATATAAACTTGGCTGGCCTCAAATTTGCTATATATAGCCAAGGATCTCGAACTGCTGGGCCTTCTGCCTTCACTTCCTGAGTGCTGGGTTTGCAGGCATGTGCTACCACACCTGGTTTATGTGGCACTGCAAAGGGAACCCACGGATTTGTGCTTGCTAGGAAAGCACTTAGTCTACTGGGCTGCATTCATAGCAGCGTTTTAATTGAAATTAAAGCTTTTACAGAAGGACTTGCTGAGCTATAATTTTTATATTATTTTATAGTTCATTTAAGGACCTTTGTTTCTTTTGTCACTTAGCTTGATAAGTTTAAAAAAAAATCCAATTCTTGATTTGAGCAGTAGTGAATCTACTTACCCAAATGAGGGTTCTGACCACTCACCCAGGAGATGAGGGTCCTCTGAAAATCACCCAGAGTGACCATCTCCTGGCCTGTGTGTATGTGGTCAGTGTTGCAGGCCTGTAATTCACCATAGTGACGGCCTCTGCAAGCTTGGAGTGGTTGTTCAGATCATAAATACTTATTTTTAAAACTTGTAATCAATCATTATACTGCGAGTTCGATAGGGAAACAGGTGAACTTCTAGGACACAGTGTAACATGATGACATCTCCTAAGACAGTGACACTTAAGTGTACACTACACAGACACCAATAACTGTGTGTGGGCTGAGTTAATTTGATTGTGGTGATCATTTTATAATGTTCATATCTTAATTAGGGTTTCTATTCCTGTGATGAAACGCCATCACTGAAAGCAAGTTGGGAAAGACAGGGTTTATTTGTCTTACACTTCCACATCATAGTCTATCATTGAAGGAAGTCAGGGCAGGAACTCAATGAGCAGGAACTTGGAAGCAGGAACTGGTGCAGAGGCCATGGAGCAGTGTTGCTTACTGGCTTGCTCAGGCTGCTTTCTTAGAGAACCCAGGACCACTAACCTGGGGTGGCCCCACCCACAATGGACTGTGACCTACTGCATGAATCACTAATGAAGAAAATGGCCTACAGGTTTGCCTACAGCCTGATCTTATGGAGGCATTTTCTCAATTAACCTGGGGTGGCCCCACCCACAATGGACTGTGACCTACTGCATGAATCACTAATGAAGAAAATGGCCTACAGGTTTGCCTACAGCCTGATCTTATGGAGGCATTTTCTCAATTGAGGTTTCTTCCTCTCAGATGATGACTATAGCTTATGTTAAGTTGATATAAAGCTAGCCAACACAATACACATAAAACCAAATCATTGCATTGTATACTTCCATATATACCATTTCATTCATCAATTATATATATTAGGGAAAACATAAATATAAAACAATAAGGAAAAATTAGAACTGTTTAATCAATGTAGCTTTACCATGCTGTTTGGGGTATAGTGTACACTCAGTAAACATTTTTCTAATAATTGAATTAATAAAGGGTGAAATTAATGAATGAATGTCAAGAGGAAGGAAGATTTAGATTACTGACCATTGCAACAATCAAACATGACATTACTGGAAGTGGAACTGGTTCTGTTAGAGGCCCAATACTTCAGTGGCAAGAACACTTGCTGCTCTTGCAGAGGACCCAAATTCAGTTCCCAGCACCCACATGGCAGCTCACAACTGTCTGCAACTCCAGTTTTAAGGTTATCTGAGAATCAGACAAAACACTTATACACATAAAATAAGGTAAATACCTTTAAAAGATGAAATAAGGGCCAGGAGGTGGTGGCACATACCTTTAATCAGGAGGCAGTGGCAGGTGGTCTATAGAGTATGAGGCTAGCCTGGTCTACAGAATGAGTTTCAGGACAGCCAGAGTTATATAGAGAAACCCTATCTCAAAAAACAAACCCAACCCAAACCAAAACAAACAAACAAACAAACATAAGAAATAAGAAGGCAAGTCTTCTTGAGAGAGACAGATTTTCATGGCTCTGCAGTCTGGTCTCAGGCTTCCATTCTGATGAGCTGAGACATGAAGATGAGTTTCTCAGATGTTCGCATTGAGGTGGTTGCTTCATGGTAGCATGGCAGAGAAAGGATGTCAGGGCCTGCAAACCAGGTAGAAGCCATGTTTGTACCCCTGACTTGGTTTAATGTTACTGTTTATCTTAGTTTTAGCGGTCTCTTTCTTTGGCTTGATTAAGCATTCCGACATCAGCTCACCTATGCCCAGGAATGTTCAAGGTAGAACTGTATCCCAGGTATTGACAAGAGAGGCCAAAGTAAGACAGTCAGTTTGATAGCTGTGAGCCTAAGCAGGTACCGCAAGAGAAACTTGCCTCAGAGTTTGAAGTCTTAGTGCTTTTTCATTTTGAGAGTCTCTTTTTAGTGATAATTTCAGAAAGCTTTACTTTTATTTTTTAAAAAGTCAGGACATTTCTCTGATGGGCTAGTGAGATGTTATTGATCCCATATTCCTTGAGTAAGTTCATATGCTAATGAGTGTCTAGTTTGCTCTGTTACTATGATACGCACCAATACCGAAAGGCAATCTGGGATGGAAGGAGCTTATTTCATCTCATGGCTTACTGCCGGTCCATCACTGAGGGGAGTCAAGGTCGGAGCTCAAGGCAGGAACCAGGAGGCAGGAACTGGAGCAGAACTGGGATGGGTGCTGCTTACTGTTTTGCTCCCCTTGGCTTGTCCAGACTGTTTTCTTTTTTTTAAATTTTATTTTATTTTATTGATATTTATTGAGCTCCCCTCCCTGATTCTCCCCTCCTCCCACCCTCCCCCAAGGTCCCCATGCTCCCAATTTACTCAGGAGATCTTGTCTTTTTCTACTTTCTACTTCTCATGTAGATTAGATCTATGTAAGTCTCTCTTAGTGTCCACATTGCCTAAATTCTTTGGGATTGTGGTTTGTAGGCTGGCTTTCTTTGCTTTATGTTTAAAAACCACCTATGAGTGAGTACATGTGATAATTGTCTTTCTGTGTCTGGGTTACCTCACTCAAAATAATGTTTCCTAGCTCCATCCATTTGCTTGCGAAATTCAAGCTGTCATTATTTTTTTCTGCTGTGTAGTACTCCATTGTGTACATGTACCACTTTTTTTTTTAAATCCATTCTTCGATTGAGGGGCATTTAGGTTGTTCTCAGGTTCTGGCTATGACAAACAAACCTGCTATGAACATAGTTGAGCACATGTCCTTGTGGCACGATTGAGCATCCTTTGGATATATACCCAAAAGTGGTATTACTGGGTCTTGAGGAAGGTTGTTTCCTAATTTTCTGAGAAATCGCCACACTGACATCCAAAGGGGCTGTACCAGCTTGCATTCCCAGCAATGCAGAAGTGATCCCTTTTCCCCACAACCTCTCCAGCATAAATTGTCATCAGTGATTTTGATCTTGGCCATTCTTACAGGTGTAAGATGGAATCTCAGAGTTGTTTTGATTTGCATTTCTCTGATGACTAAGGATGTTGAACATTTCCTTAAGTGTCTTTCAGCCATTTTAGATTCCTCTGTTGAGAGTTCTCTGTTTAGGTTTATAACTCCATTTTTTAAATTGGATTATGTGATCTTTTGGTGTCCAATTTCTTGAGTTCTTTGTATATTTTGTCTGATGTGGAGTTAGTGAAGATATTTTCCCATTCCATAGGCTGTCGTTTTGTCTTGTTGACCATATCCTTTGCTTTACAGGTTTTCAGTTTCAGGAGGTCCCATTTATTTATTGTTTCTCTCAGCGTCTGTGCTGCTGGGGTTATATTTAGGAAGTGGTTCCCTGTGCTAATGTGTTCAAGTGTACTTCCCACTTTCTCTTCTATAAGATTCAGCGTGGCTGGCTTTATGTTAAGGTCTTTGATATATTTGCACTTGAGTTTTGTGCATGGTGATAGATATGGGTCTATTTTCATTTTTCTATATGTTCATATCCAGTTATGCCAGCACCACTTGTTAAATATGCTTTCTTTTTTCCATTTGATATTTTTTGCTTCTTTATCAAAGATCAGGTGTTCAAAGATGTGTGGATTGATATCTGGATCTTGTATTCAGTTCCATTGGTCCTTCTGTCTGTTCTTACGCCAATACCAGGCTGTTTTCAGTATTGTAGCTCTGTAGTAGATTTTGAAGTTAGGGATTGTGATGCCTCCAGAAGTTCTTTTATTGCACAGAATTGTTTTGGCTATTCTGGGTCTTTCCAAATGAAGTTGAATACCATTCTTTTGAGGTCTTTGAAGAAGTTTGCTGGAATTTTAATGAGCCAGACTGCTTTCTTATTGAAGAATTCAGGACTACCTGCCTGAAGGTGGCTCCACCCACAGTGGACTTTGCCCTCCCACATCAATAATTAATCAAGAAAATTTCCCAGAGACCTGCCCCACAGGCCAATCTGAGGGAGGCAATTCCCTACTCAGTTGAGGGTTCCTCTACTCAGGGGGCTCTAGTTTGTGTCAAGTTAAGCCTTACAATGGCTTCTGCCTACTAGGACAAGCCAGTATCCTGTTGGCTGCAAAGGCTGAGGTGTGACTACCGACTCTAAGATGTTAAGGGTCTGGCACCTGCTGACAATGGCTTTAACCCTACAGAAATCATCTGCTGAAATATCACAGGTGCTTCTCACAGTGATCCTGTCAGTATAGAAACATCTCTTACCGTTGATCTGCAGGAGGAAGGACATATTAACAGAACTGTTTGCATCAGCTGCTGTGTAATATGGTCATGACAGAGGTGAACAATTAGAACTCAGTCACCGTAGCTTCCTTGTGGGCACTACTAAGGATGAAAGGCATTTTATACAGCCTTGGGATGGTATCAGGGTAGGAATTTGGTTATTTGGGCCAATGTATTTCCATATGTAAAAATAAGAATACTTTTATCTAGATAACACACCCTTCCTGCACAACCCTGGGGAGTGAATTTGTTTTCTTGATCTCTATTTTGTGTGAGTTTTGGTCAGGCTAGAGCCCTGAAAAATAAGAGATTGTTAAAACTTACGCTTTTGTTATTCAGCAGTTCATGCGGAACATTGAAGAGTATGCGCTCATATTGTTTGGGTTGATGTATTTGTGTTATTTCTGCTTTGCCTTCACTGGGTTGTGTGTTGGAGTGGGGTGAGTGGGAGGAGAGCTGAACATGACTTGTTTTTGGATTGGGTTGTTAGTGGGAATGCTCCTGCTGCACAGAGAGAAGACATACTAGGCAAAACCATGTTTCCTTCTGACCCTTGGGCGTCAAGAAATTTCACTTTAGTCTTTGTATGACTGGGTTTACACAGTCTTATACAGTATATGCTCTTCAAAAGAGAAAGAATGCCAAGTTTGGTCCTTAAAAAGGACGCAAAACATCCCGTTCCACTAGGTAGAAGGCAAGAGTGTAGCGCTGATACTGCAATGGCTAAGAGGGTGTCAGATCATGACAATGCACCGATTGTTTTGCAGGTTACTTCTAGGGATTCTTTGATGACGGTCTCAGAAAATTCCAGGAACAACTAGCAATTCAGTTCATGCAACCTCATGCAGCCTTGCTCTCCTAATTGGTTGTTCAAGTTTAGTTTTGCTTTGTTGAAGGACCCGTTATAGAATTTGGGGTGACCATTCAGTTTCTGCAGATGTCCTCAAAAGCCTCGTCTCCTAGTGTCTCATTATTCCTGTAGCGTCTATAGCTTTTCCCAGATGTTCTGTGTCTGGGGCACAAGCTTGCTACAATTAGAATTACTCGTAATTAAGGAGGTGGCCGTTAAGAGAAAGATGAGAACTAAGTGACTTTGAACGCTTTCTCTCTAGCCAGATAACAGGTTGGTTGGCTACTTCTTTAAACAAAAACAAAGCCTTTTTAAGGTTAGCTCTGGAAGGAGACCTATGAAAGGGAGAAAGGGAGAGAGATGTTCGTTTATCTCACCTTTGCAGTTCCTCAGGCAATGAGAGTAGTTGATAACACATATACAGCTACCAATCTGACTATTCCAATATTCGCAAGGGGCAATTAAACTCCCCAATGGTAAAGACTCGCTACATATTTTTCAGCAAATGTGGGCTTGTTTTCTTTGAAATGGACCTTTAACTACTAGGTAGGACTGACTTGTACTGGTGATCTGAGACCTCTGGGATGCTGGGAAAGAGGTGGTGGTGGTCTTTTTTGCTTCTTTATTGTTCATTATTATTATTGTCACCATCATTATTGTTATTATAAGCCAGCATGCACCCTGCATGTATGCATGTGTACATGGGCTTCTGAGTTTTTTTTTTTTTTGATTTTCGAGACAGGATTTCTCTGTAGCTTTTTTGGTTCCTATCCTGGAACTAGCTCTTGTAGACCAGGCTGGCCTCGAACTCACAGAGATCCCCCTGCCTCTGCCTCCCAAGTGCTGGGATTAAAGGTGTGTGCCACCACTGCCCAGACCTTCTGAGTTTATCTTAAGTTAAAGCATAGAATCTGTGAGTGTGTAAAGTCTCAAACAATTTTTGGGAGTACTTTCTGGGCCAAATATTTATTATGAGCATTTATTTTTAAATTATTATTTTTTAAGTAATTAGTTAATTAGTCAGTTTTTAATTAATTAATTTTGGGTTTTCATGACAGTGTTTCTCTGCGAAACAGCTCTAGCTGTCCTGGTCACTTTGTAGAACAGGCTGGCTTCGAACTCACAGAGATCCGCCTGCCTTATTATGAGCATTTATTAGATTCCATCTGTTTGATACCAAGCACACCCATGCTGTATTCATCAAGACTCTTTTGTGTAGAAGGGATTCAAATCCAACTTACCTTAGCATAAGCATTGATTGACTGGTGGGGCCCAGGGTTTTGTGGGCAATCCAGTTGCCGTGAGGTAAACTGAGCCCTTTTGCCACACACTTCTACATGAAGTGTGGCATCACCAGTAGGCTAAAGCAACAGGATTAAGCAAGTGTGAACTGGAGCCTCTGAAACTGTGAGCCAGAAAACTTTCTTCTTTACAATCGACTGTTCCAGCTGTTCTGTCATAATAATGGAAAGCTGGCTAGCAAAATGGGCAAATGGGTCTTTTATTTTTCTCCCTATCATTCAGCAAGGGTTCCCTCAGAGACTTTCTGCTGGCTATGCCCTCAGGTAGGTATGCTGTAAGACAGATGCTGACATTCGAAACCTTGAAAAGAAAAGAGATTATGTTTCTGTGTATCCACGTATCTTGTGAAGGACTCCAAGCACTCCTTGGACATTTGCCCATCATGTTAGTCGGCTTTCAATCACTATGACGAAGTGCTTGAGACAGTCAGTCGTGAGGAGGAATGGTTTTCAGCAGCTCACAGCTTCGGAGGTTTAAGTCCATGTTTGCTTGGCCCTTTTGTCTTGGGTCTGTGGTGAGGCAGTTCACCGTGGTGGGAGTTGTGTGGTGGAAGAGCCTATTTATTTCAGAGAGAGGAAAGGGTCAGGTTCCCAATAATCCCTCCAAAAGGGTGCTTCCCGAGACCTGGCTTCCTCTTACCAGGAAGAAACTCCTGACCTCTCAGGTATGCCCCTGCTGGAGATCAAACCTTTAATGCGCATGGACTTTGGAGAGCATTCAGCATCCAAATTACAGCACTCATCACACTGACAGAAACTCCAGGGTGACGTGGGGTCATGGAGATGGCAGGCCAAACCCGGGAAAGGATGGCCAATTAAAACAATTTCCATCAATTTCTAGCAAGGTGAAATGATTAGGACACAGCCACGGCCATTCCTTTGGTTCCCACTGTCCCCTGGCTCTTCATTTGTAACACTGTGTGCTCATTGTACCTTCTTTTCTTCCCCATGGCGGCTGTCAGTGCCTGCAGAAGCAGAATTTGGCCTTTCATTTTGACACCCCAGCATTTAGCATAGTGCCTGACATATGGTAGGAGTTCAATAAATATTTATTGAAGGAATGTCATACACGGCTATGGTTTACATAGTTTACAATTCTGTAGTTAAAAATATAAGCATTCTCCAAAGGTCTGTCTGGTGCGTACTGCAATAATAAAAACTGGAACTCAAAAGTATCTGTATAATTTATCGGTAAATTATAAGCCCTTTGCCAAAGATTTCATGTGTGCACCTCATTGCACATCAGACATCATGAAAATTTATGTGCCACATGTTACAAGCCTTGCACCCAGCTGGGTGCAGAGGAGGCGAGGGAGGCTGCAGGAGTGAGGGTGGAGGTGCAGCCTATGTAGGGCCTCTGATCTTGTGGAGAGACAGGATAACCATGGCAATTAGCAAAGCTCTCCAGGACGACCTGTAATAAGTTTCTCCATTTAAGCTCTGGTGTTCCCTGGGGGAAGTCTAGGGTCTCTTCGGGTTCCCAGGAGGAATGTGGGGACATATTCGAGGCAGGGTTAGAGGAGCAACAAGGAGAAAAGCTGGGAAAAAAAATGACACGTGGAAAGGTTAAAGATTTCAGATGACTCAGATTGGGGAAGAGAAGGCTGAGAGGAAACTGAATCATTTTCTTCAAGACAAAGAAGGGCTCTGGCTGGGGGATGATGGCCAGCTGTCCTCCATTGCCTTTGCATGCAGAGCAAAGGGAACTGGGCTTAGACCGGAGGCAGGGCTAAGATTAGAGAGCAGGAAGAACTTGGCAGTGAAGGATGTTGTATAACCTACTTTTTGAGACAACTTGAGGACTGAAGAGACTCCCACACTCCTGGTCTGGGCCCAGTGGACAAGTGCGCAGGGCTGATCTGGCTGGCTGGTTGCAAACAGAGGAGGTGGTCCTGTGGCTGCCTCTCCGTGTCCTCGATTTCCCCGTTGGAAGTTTAAGTTCCCAAATTTTGGAGCTGGCAAGGCAGCACCTCCCCCACCCACCACGCACTCACTGCACCAGTGTTCCTGGGCTGGGTAATAATGCCTGTCATTTCCTCTCCCGGGGGAGTGGGGCTGCAACCGCCCTGACAGCCCCGAGGGATTGAAGGCAACTAAAAATAGTGCATTAAATATAATCTGTTGAGGGGCACATTTGCATTGCTTTTCTTCCCCCCTGCCTATCTCTTCATCCTTACTGGTGTGCCAGGCCCTGGTCTAGCTCTGGGCATTGAAGACAGGTTCTGGGTACCAGCTGTTCTCACTTAGTGGTAGAAGGATTGGCACTCTGCGAGATCTGGGGGAGTAATCCACCAAAAGTACAGTTGAGGGTCCTCAGGGTGCTCCTGATACTCCTTGTCATTTTCTCCTGGGCCTCTGGGTCCTTCCGAACCCTTCTATGCAAGAAGAGGAGCTGGAAGTGGAGGAGGCAGTGTTGACAAGGAGAGCCAGCCAGGGCTTTGTTCTCCCATCAGCCACTTCCGTCTGCTACACAATCTCTCCGAGGTTAAATATTAATTAAGAGCAGAATGACAGTGAGAACTGAACAGTGTCACTTTCTGTCCCAACATAAATGCTAATTTCCTCACAGGTATAAAGTAACTCTGGGGTGGGACTGGCAGCCCAGAGAGAAGAGCTAGAGAAGGAAGGGAAACAGGAGACGGTGGTGAGGGTGGGGGTCCTTGTAACTGCTAAAATGGTCATGAGACAGGGATGGTTGGAGAGGAAGGCCGGGGCTTTGCTGATGACAGAGTACATGGTTCCAGTGTGGCTCTGGACTCTCTCCTTCTAACAACAGGGATCTGAGAGGTCAGGGAAGTAGTGGCTCCTTTTATGCCTAGAAAACAGGGTTCTTTATTTTTTTTTCTTTATACAATGCTCTTATGATTAAAAAAAAAATTCTAGCATACACCCAGGCTTGATACCTCAGGCCCATAATCCAACTACTTGGGCAGGGGGATTATATAGGTTCAAGCTACCTTGGTTAGCTTTGTGAGATTCTGTATCAAAATAAAAAGTCAAAAAAGGATGGTGGATATTGCTCAGTGGTAAAGGACTTGTTTAGCATGCAAGAGGCCCCAGGTTAATACCCAGTATAGAAAACCCCACAGAAACAGCAGAATAATTAACAAAGCAGTGGGAATGTAACAAATTATGCAAATAGTCGATAGTTAACACTGAGCTTCCTCTTGCAGTAGATCAGGGACGTCTGCCAGTGTGCCCAGGTGAGTCCTGTGACGAGTCCAGAGCTCATTCCTGTAACCTGTGTGCTCTGGAGTAAGGCGAGGCTCTGAGCTTGACCTCCATGCATGTGATGGTTTATCAGACTCCCAGAACGGCTTGCAAAGCTGCTCGAGTGCGCACAGGCAGGTATCTGGAGACAGAGTGGTGGGTTTCTAGCAGGACTGGTATATTTACAGTACCACCGTCATGACGTGATATGTATCAGTAGAGGCATGCCATGCTTAAAATGACTGCTACAGCTCTGAGTGGAACGAATGTATTCTAGGCAGGAAGAGGAAGTAGAGATGGGTTAGAGAATCAGGTAAATGGGTTAATGAGTTTCCCTAGAAATGTGCTTCTAACTTACTGGTGGAAGTAACAGAAACCCGCAAGAAAGACTGGAAAATATAATCTTCTAGCTGACTACACGTAGCTCCACACAAAACCAGTGTTTTTGTTAATAATGAGCAAAGAAGAGCAAATGGTAGACGACCAGGAGTTTCTGTTATTCTCTGCCTCAGAAAAGATAAGAATATCGATACTAGGGAGAGAAGTGTTAGGAAGATTCCAAGTCCAAATCTCGGATAAAACTAATGGAAGCGTCAGGCGGTGGTGGCGCACGCCTTTAATCCCAGCACTCCAGAGGCAGAGGCAGGTGGATCTCTGTGAGTTAGAGTTAGAGGCCAGCCTGGTCTACAGAGCTACTTCCAGGACCGTTAGGACGGTTACGCAGAGAAAACCTGTCTCGTATACCTCCCAAAACAACAACAACAACAACAACAACAACAGCAAGACAAAACAACAACAACAAAACTGGCCTTGAAATGGGTGCTTTGGCTTCTCCTAAGCTCACAACTGGGCTTCTGAAGCTGGTTGTCCTAACTGAGGCTGGCAGAGCTAGTCTTTGAGCAGGGCCCCGTTCTTTCAAAGGAGGCTTACAAAGGAGATGCTTGTTTTACTCAGCTATGAACCTTGGAAACTACATCATCAACTGGCCAGGCCAGATATGCCCCCTGATGCAACAGTGGTCTGTCTGCTATGGGATATAATCGACTGCTTTCTTAAATTAGATCCGAGGCCTCCTCCCTAGAAGGGAACTCGTACCTACTACATTAAATCTGTTCCAAAGTCCAGGGCTGAGGAGGTCATAGGTCCTAGCGGGCCACCTAGGATTGTTGCTTTGCTAAATGGACACGATGTCAAGTCACTTCCAAACTGTTTTCATTTGTATCTATAGATGAGTGCTGCTGTCTGCCTTGGCCAGAGTAGCTTCTGATTGAAGGCAACAATGGTCACTGTAGAGAGTCATAACTGTTAGGGGTCCGAGACTAAGTGACTGTTGAAAGCGCTGTCCTAAACAGGACATCTATATAACCCCAAATCCCAAGCCTTGGAAGACATCCTAAGGGGATGGAAAGAATGGAAGAGGGTGCAGAGGGGCGTTGTGCAAACACTGTCCTCTGGCCACGACATGGCCGCTGTGCTCATGAGCCCACAGCACCTGTGGCCTGTGTAAGATCTGTACAAGATGGAAACTGAACTGTCAACCTCCCATCATGGATAGGAGAGGGACTCATGGGGCCCCACCTCCAGCTAGGAGCCCTTATCGGATGCTGTGGGAGGAAGAGTCATTTTCTGCCTTGGTGCAGCAATTAGTAAATTACCCATATTTAGTAAATAACCCCTCATTCACACTCTAATTAATCTCAGTGGGTCACACATGAAAAAGAACAATGAAAGGTCACGGGGATAGAAGGGACTTGTTGGGAAGAGGAAGGGGCTCAGTGGGAGTGGGAGAGGGATGGAAGAATATAACGGGGAGCTTGGAAGTGAATGGAATACATTATACATGTACGAAACTGCCAAATAATAATGGTGATGATATCGATAAGAATAAGAAACTGCCAAATAATAATGGCTCTTGTTTCACCAAGGAGCACAGCTCGGCAGGGGGTTTTGCGGTGTGCATCTAGGAATGACAGATTGGTCCCTGATAGTTATCATCATCCTAACAGCACGTTGCTCCCTACATCTGGAACAGATGGACAAAAGAAGAGAAGCCATTTCTCCCTCCTTGAGAAAGCTACAATTGGGAAAGACGTAGGAGGGTGAACTGAAAGTCTGTGTGGTTAGGATCACAGGGAGGGGGTGTTATTTCTCTTAGGTTTTTGCACCTTGGCACAAGCTGATTTGTCTGACTTCAGCGGACATCTCTAGTGGACTCTCAATCCTTCTCCAAGGGTCTGCTCTAAAAAGCCAGCCTTAGTTACTCTCTTCCATTCTCTTCACCCCAAGCCTGTCCTAGGAACCTTCTCGCAACTTTGATGGTCTCATGTCTTCATTACCATGTTCATCATGTTGTGTAAAGTCTCTTCCTCCCCAAGGATAGAGCTCTCTGGTGGTAGAGGAGGTTTCATGGCATATACTTCTTTGTGGGGATCAGTATGTGCCTGGTGGGGGAAAGTTTTGTAATTTATTTATTATTATTATTATTATTTTAGAGAGGGTTTCTCTGTCTAGCCTTGGCTGTCCTGCAACTCACCCTGTAGACCAGTCTGGCCTTGGAGTAAGAGGTCCTCTGGCCTCTGCCTCCTGAGTGTTGGTATTAAAGGCACGAACCACCATCACTTTAGTTTTATTGAAAGTAGTAGGTTCTTTTCTAACATAACATCTGATTGCAGTTCCCCTCCTTCTACACCTCCCAGTTCTTCCCCTCCTCCCTGCCCATCCAGGTCCACTCCATTTCTGTTTCTCATTAGGAAACAACAGTCTTCTAAGAAACAATATTAAAATATAACATAATAAAAAATAATAAGATGGCTGCAGTGGAGGCGCACGCCTTTAACCCCAGCACTTGGAAGGCAGATGCAGGTGGATCTCTGTGAGTTTGGGGCTAGCCTGGTCTACAAAGAGAGTCCCAGGACAGCCAGGGGTGTTCCACAGAGAAACCCAGTCTTGAAAAACCACATATATATATATATATGGTTTATATATGATTTTATATATATATGATAAAACAAAAACTATCACATTGAAGTTTAAAGGTTATTTTTAAGGAGCACCTATTATTACAAAAGCAAGAAAGGACCTAGCATTAAAATGACTTAGACATCAGCTTCTAGAAGCACAGAGATAGAAGACTCAACTGTTGGACTCATGAAAAGGCAGTGGTATAAGGGCCTGGGAATTTAGAAGAGAAGGTAACTCAGGTTTCTGTGATGACTCGCAGGAAAAATCCCACATGTATCTGAGAAACCTGGGAGAGAATGAACCAGAGGAAAGGAGAAAGCCGGAGTGCGTCTGGACACCAGGTATTTGGGATCTCAAAGTGTTTCTGTATTTCTAACAAGAGGAAACTAGTGCTGTGTATGTTAGGTTGTTTCGCGGTTTGACCTCTGCCTTTCCTGGAAGAAAACTGTGCTGTCATGTTCCCATGTGACTGGAAGGTGCTGGTGAAGGTGTCAGAACTGCTCTGGGAAGGGGGAAGAGGAGGCAAGGAGCTGACTGTGTTGGAGTCTGGCGTGGTTATCACTTTGGTCCATGTATTTGGTGGGGGGGCTTGAGAAAGAGGGCTCGCCTTGGGTTCTCCCCTCACCCTTTCTTTTTCCGTCTCTCTTAAAATACCCCGTGTTCTTGCAGCAGTGTGGCTGCTCATCTAAAATAAAAACAGCAGGAAATGTAAATGGTCAGGTTCTCCTAGCAACAGGAGCCAGCCCACGCAGGGCGTGCAGAGCAGAGCAAAACTGTCCTGTGGCTGAGATGCGGGTGATTCGGGTGAGGAGCAAGTCTCCTCTTCCAGCTGGCCTCCTCCAATTTCTGGGAGGGACTGATCCGTAGGCAGCCACCTGCTGGGCCAAAGGCACCTCCTATAGGCTGGATTGGCAGAGGACCAAGTGTGGAGAGGAGGTGCAGGCTAAAGAAAAGGGGTCAGAGAGGAATGCCCTAGGGCGACACCCCTCCCTAGTGGGGTAGCTGGAGCCCAATCTCTCAGAGAACTTACTGGAAGAGGGCTGACTCAGTGAGAGGCTAGAAGGTTGCTGGGAAGGGCCTTGGGTTTGTGAACATGCTTATGTGGTCCATTGCAACCAACCCACGGGGCTTTGTCATTTCTAAAGTTTCGGAACGAAGGAAGATGCAAGGTAGTTCAGGTTCCTAAGTAAAGGGATCAGTATCAGGAAACTGCGAAGACTCTCTAAGACATCTGGTTTAATCCCCTGCTATGAAGGAAGAAACTGAGGTCAAGAGAGGTAAGTGAATTTCCCAGGACACAGAAGTAATTAGTAGCGGAGGAGGAATTGGAAAACAGGGTTCCAGGCTGAGACATTTCATCTTAAGTAGAAGCTGCTGACAACCCTCCTCTGCGCACAGCTTGATAATTAGAAGCCATGATAACCTTGCTGGGCCCCTGGGGGGGGGGGAACCATTCATTTTAGGCGCTTCCAAAAAGGCTGAAGACGCTTGAGCGACAAACTAGGGTTGGGCAGGAGCCCAGAGAGGCGCCATGTAAAAGTGAGAATGTGAAAGTGAAAGAAGCCTTAGCTGGGAGGCTCAGCAGGAGCTCTGCTGGGTTCTTGGCCTGCCTTGGGGGCTTCTCTCCTGGAGAAAAAGAAGGAAGAACACTTCTGTGTTCAGAAAACTGGAGAAGGTGACGATGGCTTGCTCTAGAGGATTGACCCAAATGTGCGTGAACGTGAGACAGAAACTTGGGAAAGATTCTGGCTCTGGTTCCCAGAGAGGTCCACATACCCTAGATGGTGTGGATCTCTCTTACATAAGCAGTTCCTTCATTACTCACACCCTGGCTTGCTGCTGCAGCCCTCCTACAGCATCTCACCTAGAACACACCAGAGAGAACGGGGTTTAGTTCCAACTGGATACTGGAGACTCTGGGGACACGGTTGCACCTACGGGTTCCAGGGGTGGATAAAACAAATGCATCAGGAACACTATTGTATCCAGACTTGATTTCCGAGCCACTGGCCCCCGTGCCATCTCTCAGTGCCTATCTGCATGCTTCACTTCCCAATGGACATCCCCACAACACCTGAGAGTGTCTTTAGTTCTTCTTTTCCTATGCTGCCTCATCCTTCCTGGCCAAAGCCCCAAACGGAGGTGGTCAGCTGATGACTAGAAGGAACATGGACTTTACTGTCTGTAGCCCGACTCAAATTTGAAGTTGTCGAATTCGTGATCTTAGTCTACACTTCCCTAGCTCCTGAGGGTTGGCTTCTTCAACTGTAAAATGAGAGCAACGAGTCTGTTTCAGAGATCTATGTGAAGAACTGGTATAGCCAGACATACAATAGGCACTCAATAAATATTGCTTTCTACACTTCTTACTTGTGGTAGCAGTTGCTCAGAGACCAGGTGGAGATTCAACTGCTGTTGCCAAGGCAGAGAATGCTATTTTCCAGGTAGCCCAAGATGGAGCTGTGGTTTCAATTCTTTATCACATAAAAAAAAAATGGCTTTGCTTTCGTAATTGGCAGAATCAGCTTTGATGGGTTGGTCTGGGCATGCCATTTCTCATGGCTTTGTTTTTCATCATTGTATCCCCAGCACAGCATGTATACAATAGACATTTGCTGAAGTTGTTTACATGCCAAAGGATACATCAAATTATGGGTAGTCAATTGACAAAAGGATATATAAAGCAGTGAGTGGATGTTTGGTATGCTCCAGGGTTCTCGCTAAGGCTGGGAAGACAGCCTATCAAGAGCTAGCCCTACTCTGGACAGTGCCTTTACTCCATCAAGACAACAGAGTCATAGGGATTTTTATAAGTAGATTTTGAAGAGGTAGGAGTGCTCGTGCATGTGTGTGTGCATGCGTGTGTGTGTGTGTGTGTGTGTGTGTGTGTGTGTTCCAGCAGCACAGATGAAGACACATTTCACTGAATTCTCTTCCAAGGAATTTGTTCTTTTCTCTTAGTTATGACTGCACACCCCCTCCACCTCAGTCCCTGCCTGACTTTCTCTCTCTCGTACACAGAACTGTGAGTTTGGATTTTGATCCTGCCATTTGAATTCCAGTTTCTATTCCTGTGAGCAGTACTGGCTTGTTCGCTGGTTCCTTGTTGCTGGAGTTGTAAAATTCAATGTCCCATTGTCGAGATGATGGCTCCTGTGTCTAAAGGGGCATTGCATTGGACTTCTGGGAAATCCCAGAGACAACCTACAAATGGGCTCAGGTAGTGAGGCCCCCAGAGAATTCCAACCCACCCCTCCTGGGAAAAGTACACCTGCTGAGCTCATCACATCTCCTGGAGTCTCAGAAGCACCGAAGTTTAGATTCCTTTTTCCTTACCTCCTGCACAAACACATTCGACTCGGGCACCAGGGATTATAGTCCCAGACTGCCACAGTGAGAAACAAGGTGTCTGACTTTCCCTTTTTGAAATAAATAAAGGTCCCAGCTCCCAGGAATAAAGCTGCCTGACATCATTATCTATGAAACTGGTGGAAAGCAAGAAAATCATATTTCTCTTCATGGGTGGAAAATCAGGTCAGGCTCTGCCAAGGTATAGCAAACTCCCTCAGGCTGTAGAGAACATGTTCTGGTTTCTGCCCAGAAAAACTATAGAGGCAAACTGTGGCTGCCTACTACTGAGTATCAGGGGAAAAGCAGAGATATTTTTAACATACGGAATATCAGTGAACAGAATGCTAAGGAACTAGGAAACTTATTCCAATAAATATGAAGCATATGCTCTGCTCAAAGCAAACCCAGCTTTTGCTATATACAAATTTCACAAAGGAAAAATATGTCAGAAATTGCATTATCTGATGGAAAGTGGGATACTATACCACTGTCTGCAGGAGACCCGCAAGATAGAGTGGGAAGAGTGGCTAAGTGGGTCAATGTGCTGGACTCTTCAGCAATCTTGTCTTGTGGGTGCGGGCTAGCTGTGGGCCCTTTGGCACAGAAGACACCCACTCCAACACCCTCATTTGCGATGGCAGGGGACTCCAGCAGCCACCGGACCATAATCTCTAGCTTCTCTATTCTGAATTGTCAGGCATACAAAATGCCTGTCTTGGTGGCAGAGATTCTCAGGTTTAGAAAAAAACAAAACGAACAAAACATGGCACTTTGGATTTTATGTGACAGGTTCTTCTTCTTGCAACTAAGGAAGGCAATTTGTATTCATCTCATTAGCGAGGCTCTAGTAATTGGGGGATATTAATTTTATTGCTAAACCTGACAAATACTTTACTCTCTCCTGTAGCGGGTAATTGCATCCCCAACAGCCTCGCTTTTGTGCCGCCAGATGGAAAGGATGTGTGTTTGCCATTTTCATTAATACAATTAGTACCTCAGCATCCCGTCTGCCCCCTCTCTAGCTGTGCACTGCCTGGGTCCTGGAGGAGGGTGCGTAGGAGGAGGGAGAGGAGGAGGAGGAAGAGGAGGAGGCCAGCCTGCCTGGGACTTAGGTGCTGGGGAGGCTGTGCCCAGGGGTTGGCAGAGAGCTGCTGAGAACCGCTGTTGAGAGCCAGCGAGCACAGCGCCTGGAGGCTGCCAAGCACTAAACCACAACAATAACACCACTGCTGCCACCGCTGACAACTCTGTGGTTAGGGAGCAACAAATCATTATGCTGCCTAGAACTCCCCAGTCCCAGAAGGGCGTGCACTCGCATGTGGGTGCCTCAGCCACCTTGGCTCCGGGGACTGCCTCACTGTTGATGCCCCTGCTGCAGCCGGCTTCTGCTTGCTCGCTGCACTCTTTTCCGTCCATGCAACTCTGCAAGGAGGGGATGGGAACATGGTTCCCTGCTCTCCCTCCTTTGGGAAATGGTGCAAATGTTATGCTCTTGCTGCCTGGGCCTCCACACTCCTTCTTGCTTTCCTTCTCCAAAAGCTGCTAACTGTTCCGAAGTTTTACTGTGCTCCTTGCTTCTCAGCCACCGCAGGCTCAGCTGGTCAGACAATCACTGTTAATGCGTTTCTTGGAGAGATGGAGAGGATGGCTGAAGCCATAGCGCACAAGGACTTCAAACTGTGTGTCAAGTCATAGGATGGCAAAGAAATAGGCCAGTGCCATGTGTGGATCAGCCTACCTCTAGTTGTTGGTCAGGGGTATCCCGGAGAACCAGCCCCTCCCCCCAAATATTACAGGCTATTGTTATTGCTTTTGGTTGCTCACCTGAGCCAGTGGTAAGAGCTTGCTGCTGAAGACACCATAAAATATGACCCGAGGACTGTAGGAAGCTTTGTTGTCAGTGGCCAGCTTACAAATAATGACATGGAGACTTCTTAATTATGAAAGCTAGGCCTTACCTTGTCCCACTAGCTCTTACAACTTAAACCGACCCATTTATATCAACCTACATTTTGCCTTGCGGCTTTTTACCTTTCTTTTATTCTGTACGTCCGATTCCCGCCATGTCTCATTGACATCCCCTCTGCCCCTTGATTATCTTCTCCTTCTTCCTCTCTCTGCCTGGAAGTCCCACCTATACCTCCTGACTAGCTATTGGCCTTTCAGATCTTATTAAACCAATCACAGCAATATATCTCCACACAGTGGACAAATTGTCCACAACCCAGGACAATGAGAAATCAAGTCGATACTGACCAGGAAACTTCCCCCGAAGCAGCTTTGCAGGCTATTGGATGGAGTGCAATAGTCTTACCCAGTTGTGAATTATAATGACAACCATGGCAAGATACTCTGGGACGCAATAGTGGCGTGCATGATATGGGGCTAACCAGTCAATTTGTGATTGGATTTAAGGCCTTACACTTCATGGGGAAATGTGTGCCTGATACTGTAAATCTACCAAGGAATCCAGGGCTGGTATCCTGTGGCAAAACTACTACTATTATTTTGCTGAGTGGTCGTAGTATCAAACTACCATCTATGTTTGCATCTCTGTATCAATAGAATGATTACTGCAGGTTCTTTGTGCAATGAATAAACATTAGTGCAAAAACTCACAACTGTTCAAAATGTAGAGAATAGAGTCTTTGGAGTGCTTAGTCACAAATGAGACCTCTAGCTCACCCTTTCTGCTCCTGAGGCTTAGAGACCATTGTGGAAGAGGAGGCAGAAAGATCATAGGTAGTAAAAGACTGAGCCGATGCCTTTTGGGTGCGACAGGACTGCTGCAGTGCTGAACTCAGAGCAATTGTAGCTGCCTGTGCAAGACCTGCCCTAAACCCAGCTGGCCAATACTCCAGCATGGAGGGGGTAAGAACTGATAAGCCCCTACCTTTGTCTGGGAAGCTACTGACAGTTGGTGGCTTCTGCAGCAGGGATAGTAAATTTTATTTAATGGTCTCTGATAGGTCAACCATGTTCCAGTGTGTGGCCCGACATTCATAGGTATATGAGTAACACAAGTTGGAACCTGTGGGAAGAAGAAGAAGAAGAAGAAGAAGAAGAAGAAGAAGAAGAGGAAGAGGAAGAGGAAGAGGAAGAGGAAGAGGAAGAGGAAGAAGAAGAAGAAGAAGAAGAAGAAGAAGAAGAAGAAGAAGAAGAAGAAGAAGAAGAAGAAGAAATGCAGGGGCAGGAGGTAGGAGGAGTGTATCTGAGTGGAGGAGTGTATCTGAGTAGAGGCATATCCAGGAGAGGAGGGATATGACCAAATGCATTGCATGCTTGTCTGAAATTCTCAAACAATTAAAAAATTAATTAAGTTCCAGGACACCAAGGCTACACAGTGAAACCCTGTCTTGAAAAACCAAAAGCATATACTTACTTTAGAAACAAGAAAAAAAAAACAAAAATATTTCCAAGAAAGCACGCTCATAATCTGCTGTCTATTATCTAGAGCTGCCCGTAGTTATCACTGATACACTGGAGACTGATGGCTTAAATGATAAATGTTTATGTATCCAGTTCCGGAGGTTCAAAGACCAAGATCCAGGCGCTGGCTAATCCAGTATTCCTGGAGAAGGCTGTCTTCCTGGTCTACAGACACCAGTCTTCTCTGTGTTCCCTCCCATGATGGAGAGGGAGACAGGAGAAGCCAGCTCTGTCTGCTTTTGTTTTTTGAGACAAGGTGTCACTATGAAGCCCACACTGGCCTGAAACTCCCTAGTTAGCCCAGGTCGACCTTAAACTTCTAAGTGATCCTCCTGCTTCTGCTTATCAGTGTTGGGATGACAGGAATGGGCACCAGGTCTCTCTTCTGATGAGGTTACTAATCTCACCATGAGGGAATCACCCTCAGGGCTGAACTGCCTCTAAAGACCCCATGTTAAAAGACCATCTCATGTGGAATAGGGTTCAGTACATAGGGGGTAGGGCACATACATGGGTGTTCCCATCTGTTCACAAATATCAGGAAGATGGGTACGTGGTGGTGCCATTTATTTTCAACCTGGCCATACCCAGAAGTCGGGCATCTGTCCCTCCCCTTTCTCTGGCTTCTCAGTGCAATTTGGGGACCAATAAAAAGGAGTCACAGGGGCCTGGAAAGATGGCTCAGCAGTTAAGAGAACTGACTGCTCTTCCAGAGGACCTAGGTTTGTTCCCAGCATTCACAAGCTGGCTCACAACTGTTTGTAGCTCCAATTTCAGGGGGTCCATCTGACACCCTCTTCTGGCCTCTTCTCAGGCATGTGTATACTAGTATGCACCCATATACATAAAACACAAAAACAAATAAATATCAAAGAAAAAAGATTCTCAGAAGCCTGCTCTAGACATCCAAGTCCTTCTCCTACAAAGAAGTCCGTCTTCCAGGGAACAGTAGCTGTTTTAGAGTAGGAAATGCTTTTAAAGATGTTAGTTTTACATCATATTGAGTGCTGTGACCCAGACCCAGAAAGACAAACACCACATGTACTCATTCATAAGTGGCTTTTAGACATAAAGCAAAGAAAAACCAGCCTACAGTTTATAATTCCAGAGAACCCAGACAACAAAGAAGACCCCAAGAGAGACACATGTGGATCTAATCTACATGGGTAGCAGAAAAAGACAAGATCTCCTGAGTAAAGTGGGAGCATGGGGACCATGGGGGACGATAGAAGGTGAGGGAGAGGAGAGCGGGGAGTGGAGAAAAAGATATTGCTCAATAAAAACAATAAAAAGATTAGTTTTAAACAGGGCAGTGGTGGTGCACACCTTTAATCCCAGCACCTGAGAGGCAGAAGCAGGTAGATCTCTGAGTTAGAGGCCAACCTGGTCTGCAAAGTTCCAGGACAGCCAAGGCTACACAGTGAAACCCTGTCTTGAAAAACCAAAAGTAAAACCAAACCAAAACACAACCCCCCCATACTGGTTTTAAATGTTGTCATCATAGATGTTTTGTGTTTGAGATCAATGTTTATTCTGATTTAAACATTATACTATGCTTACATATATTAAAAAATTTACATGATAACCCATAATATGTAAATAAATTAAAATAGTTGGGCATTGTGGCTCACACCTAAAATCCTAACGGTTGGGAGGCTGAGGCAGGAGAATTGCTATGAGTTTAAGTCTAGCCTGTGAGATTCTGTCTCAAAAAACCAAAACAATTTTTAAAACAAAATAAATGATTCTCAGATATATCATGGAACAGCAGTCACAGCTATTACATTGTACAAATGTTTCCCCAGGGACATTGAGCCCCCTTTTCTCAGGTTATTGTCTGATGTTATTTCAGCCACTTGCTTCCTTCCAGCTTATGGTCTTCCACTCAGAAGCCTTCCTTCACTGTGGCTGTGCAGAGCAAGCATTGCAGAGACTGCCCTGCCTGTCCTGATCTCTGACGGTGTAAATGGTGTTGTCTGCTACACTTAAGGGTGGCAGGAGAGCCTGCCTGGATGGTTGACAAAAGTTTCCTTATTCTGAACTTGAAACTGGCAGCACCGTGGGAGTTTCCAGAGTAAAGGGTTAAAGCAAATTTTGACATGTGGCCCTTGTCACTTTGCTTCCGATGTGTGCAGAGACCACCCACTCATCTGGCCTTTTCCTTTTTCTTTTGATAGATGGAACCACTTACCCCTTCCCCCCCCCCCCCGCCAAATAAAGTCTATTTAAAGTGGACAATTTTTATTAGAGTTTAAAGGAGAGACCCTAGGACAGGCAAGCCATAAATCACAGCAGCTGCCTGGAGGAGGAGAGGAGGAGGAGAAAAGCCCATGCAATTTGGGTTACTCTGGCATGAAGGTCAGATACATGATGGACAGGCAGACGTATGGTGAGCAATCATTTGCTCTTTACGTTAGAAACTGGATCACGACATGAACCATGATCTTTCGGATCTTCACTGGTGTGGGAAGTCTTTGAGAATTCTGTCACATTACTAAGAAATAAAATAACTCAGTGTTCTCTAGCGTTTTGAGTCACCCAGGGTATCTCTAGACCAGTTTAGGGTAGGCTGAGGTATGCAGGGTAGCATACCTCTCTCTTTGCTACAAGAAGTTGCTTCTGATTATCTTTAACAATGGGACTGGTAGGAAAAAGATTTTGTTAAGCTACTTTCCACAGACCAGCTTCCAAGGGCTGCACTGTTTAGCTCCGCCAAGTTACTGTATCCAGAATGTCATGAATGTTACCACCCGTGAGTGCATCTTCTGGTCTGTGGAGCCACTAAAACTAAGCAGATGTGATTGGAACCACAATTCTGCCTGTGTGTAATCTCCAGTAGTGGGATAGTCTGGGGTCCCCCAGGACGGTAGCCTTGGCTTATTAGCTTAGTAAGGGAGACTGGGTTGGGTTGAGTTGATTCTAGGAGCTTCTATTTGCTACTTGGAACTTGCTTCAGGCTATAGTAGATCCCACTCTAAGAATCAGGGAATTGAAATAGGATTCTCCCAGCTACTAAACATTGACTCATTCTGAGGCCAGAAATCACAAAATACCACTGATCTTAGATAAATCTTGAACTTTTTTTTTGAGACAGGGTTTCTCTGTGTAGCCCTGGCTATCCTGAAATTCACTCTGTAGACCAGGCTGGCCTCAAACTCAGAGATCTACTTGCCTCTACCTCCCGAGATCTGGGATTAGAGGTGTGCGCTACTACTGCCTGGTGGCAACCTGTTGTTAAGAAGGATACTTTCATCATTAGTCAACCAAGATGGCATTTTAGGTTTTATTATTAGAATCAGTTCAATTTCTTTTTTCTTTGTTTTCTTATTTTTAAGCATGTGTGTCTTCTTTTCTCCCTTTTTACTGAAAAAAGTTTCCCCCTGAATAATATATTCTGATTATGGTTTCCACTTCCTCTACTTATCCCCACTTGTCCTATCCAGAACCACTTCCTTCCTGTCTCTAATTAGAGAACAGCCAGGCGGTGATGGCGCACTCCTTTAATTCCAGCACTCGGGAGGCAGAGGCAGGTGGATCTCTGTGACTTTAAGGCCAGTCCAGCCTACAAGAGCTAGTTCCAGGACAGGCTCCAAAACAACAGAGAAACCCTGTCTTGAAAAACCAACAAAGCAAAACAAAACAAAACAAAAAATAATAACAGGCTTCTAAGGGATAATAATAAAATAAAATACAGTAAGATAAAACAAAAACTAAAACATCAGAACTGAACACAACAAACAAAAAAGAAAAAAAAAGAACCCAAGAGAAGGCACAAGAAGCAGAGACCTCTTGTTAGCACACTCAGGGATCCTATAAAAGCACTAAACTGGAAACCATAGTATATACGCAAAGGACCTGATACAGACTAGTACAGGGTCTGTGCATGCTACCTCCGTCTCTGAGAGTTCATGTGAGCTTTTTTAATTTAAAGGGTCTTATTTTCCTGGTGTTTTCCATCCCCTCTGGCTCTTACACTCTTTCTACCTCCTCTTCATCAGGGTTCCCTGAGATCTGAGAGGAGGGATTTTTATGGAGACATTCCACTTAGGGCTAAGTTTTCCAAGGTCTCTTACTCTTCTCATAATGTCTGTCTGTGGGTCACTGTATTTGTTCCCATCAGCTGCAGGAGGAAGCTTCTCTGATGATGGCTGATCAAAAGACACTGGTTTATGTATATAGTAGAATGTCATTAGGAGTCATTTTATTGCTGTTTTGAACAGCAGTAGTACTTGGTTTTACCCTTAATGCCCTAAGCTATCTATCTAGTCTCTAGTCACCCAAGCACTGTCAAGTATGGGTTCTTTCTTGTGGAGTGGGCTTTAAGTCAAATCAGATATTGGGTTCCACCCCTACAAGCCTTGTGCCGTCATTGCCCTAGCATAATTTACAGGCAGGACACCTTTGTAGATCAAAGAATTTATGACTGGATTGGTGTTTATGTTTCTCTTTCGGTAGCATTCAGAGTACCTTCTGCACCAAATATGCTAGAACGTAGGAGTGAAGGCTCCATGCAGGTAACAGCTTGACTTTCCCACTTTTAATGAGTTGTTAAAGTGTTGTCTTCAGTGATGAGGCCTTGCTGTCTGTTTGTGGAGAGCATCCTATAGTCTTGGCAACAGGCCAGGTTGTTTGGGGATTCTTATGGGACCCCTTTAACTCAATTAGATGTAACCCAATCCTGGGACTGGGTTCATTTGGTGACAGGAGATGTACAGTTGGGCTCTGTCTCTCCCATTATTTGGTTATTTCATTTAGATCTCCTTCATATGTATTATATTTTAGGAAGATGCTACTAGGTTTCAATGCTAGCCCTCAAATAGTCATTAATTTTAACTGTTTCTTCCAGTTTTCCCTTCCTTGCCCTCCTCTTCCCTTCCCCTTCTTACTTGATCCTTCTGTTCTAGCCCACCTCATCTTCCATAACTATCTATTCTTTTCCCTTTCCTAACAAGATCTCTCTGTCACCCTCGTCCCTTACCGTATGCTTAAACTCTGTGGATTTAACAGATTGTAGTTTATCATTGACTTAACAGCTAATATTCACATATAAGCAGATACATACCATATTTGGTTTTCTAGGTCTGGGATATCTCATTTAGGATTTTTTTTAATTCCATCCATTTACTTATGAATTTTATGATTTTATTTTTCAAACAGATGAGTAATACCACATTGTGTAAGTATACCATATTTTCTTTATCCATTTTTCTGTTGAGGGGTATCTAGGTTGTTTCCAATTTCTGTCTATTATGAATGAATAGTAATGAATATGGTTGAAAAGTATCTCTTTGATAGGATACAGAATCCTTTGGATATATGCCCAAGAATTGTACAGCTGGATCTTGAGGTAGATTGATTCCCATCTTCCTGAAGAACTGCCATCCTGATTTCCACGGTGGCTGTACAAGTTTGCACTCTCACCAGCAATGGATGAGTGTTCCCTTACTCCACATCTTCACCAGCATGAGCTGTTACTTGTTTTGTTGATCTTAGCTACTCTAACAGGTGTAAGATGAAATTTCAAAGTAGTTTTAATTTGCATTTTCCAGATGCCTAAGGATGTTGATCAAAGCACATATGGTATATCTAGTTTACTTTTCCCCTGTCCTTTAGCATTTTAACTACTTACCATGTCTGCTAGGTTCCAGGGAAGTTCTGATGCCTCAGTTTTGCTACCTGTCACTTTTGGACAGCTTAGCTGACTCCATGCTGCTTCCTCAGATCATGTGAGTAAACTCCAATTCTCCGTCGTGCCTCCACGTCAGCACATTCTTCCTCATCAAATCTTGCTGTATCTACTTGGCCTACTGACTTATGGAACCCACTTGAACACATGATACCCAGACTCCTGATTTAAGGTTTTGAATTTCTGCTCTTCCTTAGGTAGAAACTTCATCTCCTCTTAAGTTTTACACTTTCATCACCTGGACTGTGTTGGTATTTAATTCTCTTTGAGAAATTAGAAGCAATAGAAGATCATGGAAATAGATATTCAAGAAAATCACAGTTCATTGTATGGCTCCTTTCCAAGGTATGGTCTTCAGAATTTTTCAATTCTTTGCAAATGACCAGCTATAATCCTCCTGTTGGAGGTTTAGGTGATTTTCAGCTCGAATTCTAGACTCACTTGAACTTGTATAACTCTCTCCAACATCTCAACATCTATATATATATAGGGGGGGGAGTTCTACACTTTTCTCTGCTCCCCTCCCTGCTTCTCTCCTCCCCTTCAACCCTTTCCCAAGGTCCCCATGCTCCCAATTTACTCAGGAGATCTTGTCTTTTTCTATTTCCCCTGTCAGATCTTATAAATAAGCCAGGTTTGGCCCTTTGTTCTCAACAGACCAATTAAACAAACAAGTAATCTAGAAAAGCAGAAAAAGGAAACCTATATAATTTATGCATGGGGAAGAGAGACAAAGATGACCGACAGTCCTCCTAGTCTGTCTTCAGGGCCCTGGCGTCAGGCTTAAGTCGTGGAGCCAAGGTGTGAATAGCTAAGTAGCCCCAGTCAAGATATTCCAGAACAGTTTAACATCTATTTCTCTTCTAGAAGACAATTTCTTCCTCTGTTTGGCATTAGGCATCAGTCTTCGCCCAGCATGAGATTCCTGAGAAAACTGTAGTTTCACAAGGATATTGTTTTTGTAGTCTGAATGCCAAAGCGAGGGACACAAGTATCTCTTTAGATTCTTTCTTATAAACTGGCCTCCACAGTTTCTCTCTCTCTCTCTCTCTCTCTCTCTCTCTCTCTCTCTCTCTCTCTCCCTCCCTCCCTCCCTCCCTCCCTCCCTCCCTCCCTCCCTCTCTCTCTCTTCCTCTCTCTCTCTTTCTCTCTCTCTGTCTCTCTCTCTGTGTGTGTGTGTGCGCGCGTGCGCGTGCTTTACCAACAGCTTTCCAGATATCAGTACTTAATTGTTTTCTTTTAAAAAAATTTAACCCTGCAACTATTAAAAATAACTTTTAGTTTTGGTCTTGGTTTATATTAGTTCAATGACCAAAGGAGAAGGACTCTTTTAAAGATGCCACAGAGACTCTGACTTCCCATTAGATTCTGAGTTGGATATTTAAGTCACTTGATATTTTTTTCCTTGTTTACCATTCTTAGAGCCATCAGAAGCCATCAGCTGACTATAGTCTCTACAAGCACTACCGTTACCATAGCAACTAAGTACCCCAGTCACTTTATTTCTATTGCCCTCCTCCACCTGAATCCACTTCATGCTGCCACCAGTGATAGGTTGCCACTGTTATTTCACTGAACACCTTGGGTTGCCAGCATTCTACTTTCTCCTGGTGAGGAGGGTGGTTGTGTGTTTCTCAAATATATGAGAGCAACAAAATATCAGACTACTATTTTGAGAGTGTGTTTTCTTGAGCCCCTCCTGGTACCTATCCCTGCATCTATCTGCAGCCAGGAAGGCAACATATGGTACACTCAAATGGGGGCAATTGAGATGGATTTAATAAAGGAAATATTTATATAGATGTAAGCAGGGGTGACAGATTGAGTAATGAACTTTGTTTTCTTTAAAGATTAATTTTATGTGTACAGGTATTTTGCAGGTATGTATATGTATTGCAGATATGTACCTGTGCTCTTGGAGGCCAGAAGAGGACATCATATTTCCTGTAACTGGAGTTATAAACAGTTTTAAGCCACCATGTTGGAAATAAACCTGGGTTTTCTGTAAGAGCAGTGAATGCTTTTAATCACTGAACTATCTCTTCAATTCCAACTTAATTAAAATATTTTGTTTTATTTTTATTTCTCTGTGTGTGAGAAAGAGAGAAAGAGGGAGAGAGAGGGAGACTGTGGAGGCCAGAAGAGGGCATTGAATCCCCTGTAGCTGGAGTTACATATGGTAAGTTTACTCTATATCAAATAAATGGGTCACAGTGATGAGAAAGAAAACTCATATAGCCCCTTCTGTATAACTGTCTGACGGTGTGGAAGTGATACCGATTCAGCAACAATTTCTCTTTTCCCAGGTTAGCTTTTTGTGAAACAATACAGCAGTGAGCTGCAGCTTCCAGTTGCTTACAGGATGGTAGCGCAATCAGCAACTAAGTCTATGTAGCACACTGTGTTGCTTACATTTTAATTTTTGTTATGACAACAATCTGTGTGAGATATCCAGCCTTTGATCACAGAGCAAGTTTTCTGCTGATGTTTTGCCCAGCTTTAGGCTAATATGAGTGTTCTGAGCACATTTAAGGTAGGTGAGTTGAACTGTGATGTTCAGTAGTCTAGGGGTATCAGGGTCATTCCATTTATGGTGTTCAACTTTGATGGGGCTATTGGATGCAATCCATTGTAAGTCGAGCAGCGTCTGTACTCGTTTGTGCTTACAAGATGCTGCCGCAGCCATTAAAGAACTATGGCTGCTAAGAAGGATGAAAGACATGGGAACAGAGTAGCTCCGACCACACATTATGTACAGTATGAAATGCTCTTGTTCTAGGTGCTAAATTGTGAAGTAATGATGTCTAGCTGAGCTCATCTGACTCAAGCAAGATCTAGTGGACCTGAACCTGGAGATTATAGAAACACATGGTGGCTTTGCAGCATTAGTGTCACGGCAACCTGATGCATTGCAGTAAACAAAGGGATGGGACAGATGGGACAGATGGAGCCTAAAAGACGGTGGGAAAGAAGTTACTAAGACCTAGAGAGAGTAGACAGGAAAGAATGCTTGGCTAGAGCTGTGGCATTTGGTGATGGATGCAGGGATCCATAGAAATCAGAGTGGTAGCCAAGGGAAATAACCGGCATCACCTTGCTGTCTCCTGCTCTCCAAGGACTCTATTAGTACAGCTCACTTCTTCATAGTAACTGAAGCAGGATGAAGATTTGGAAGGAGATAGAAAATATTATATGTATTTCGCATTTCTGAAAATCTTTCTGTTTTATTCTCACGATCATGTGATAGTCTGGTGGGGTTCAGGATTCCTGGCTTGAGATGATTCTTTGCAGAAACGTGAAAAAGTTTCCAGTGGACTAGGGAGAGGTTGCCAGTTCTTCAGCTCTCTTTCTGTTTTTTTTCCAGGACAAGGTTTCTCTATGTAGGTCTTGTTGTCCTGGGACAGCTCTTTAGACCAGGATGGCCTAGAACTCAGAGATCTGCCCGTCTCTGCCTCCCAAATGCTGGAATTAAAGGCATGCTCAACCACCACCTGGCTTCTTCTTCAGCATCTTCTTCTTCTTCTTTTTTTTTTGAGACAGGATTTTTCTGTGTAGCAGTCCTAGCTCTCCTGGAAATAGCTCTGTAGACCAGACTGGCCTCAAGCTCACAGAGACTTGCCTGTCTCTGCCTCCTGAGTGCTGGGACTGAAAGCGTGCGCCATCGCCGCCCTTTCTTCTTTCAGCACTCTTAACTTTTGTGTGTGAACCATTAATTTTTATTCATCTCTGGAAACCAGTAGGATTTTCTTTGTCCTCAGTCAGATTTCACTACTTGCTAGTGTGTAGCTTGCACTGGATCTTTCTTTTGTACACTATTCTAGACAATTTACAGAGTTTTGATTCTGCAACTATTTCCTGAATTATTCATTTAAAGATCACACTTCTCCTTGTCGTGCTTGTGTGTTATGTATGGCATGTATATGCCATGAGGTGCATGTGGAGGTCAAAGGAACATCTGAGTCAATTCTCTCCTTCCACCGTACTGGTCACCGGGGTTGAACTCAGGTCGTCAGCTTCATGGCCAGTGCCTTTACCCACTGAGCCATCTCACCAGCCCTCCATAATTTAGCCTCTGCTCTTACTCTGTTCTTTTAAAATCAAATTTCTTTTTTATTGTTAAAACCTTAGTGATTTGGTTTTACTGTGTGTGTGTGTTGGGGGGGGCGTACTTACTAATAGAGGTGCCCATGGAGGCCAGAAGTGTTGGATTCCCCTGAAACTAGAGATCCAGGTGATAGTGAGCATCCTGATACGGGTGCTGGAAACTGAACTAGGGTCCCCTGGAAACGCATCAGGACACTCTTGGCCACGGAACCATCTCTTATTCCCCCCTTTTTTTCTATTTTCTTTTTCTCTACTCCCTTCTTTCCTCCCCCACTCTCTTTTCTTCCTCATTTTTATCCCTTACTTCTTCCTCTTTCTCCTTCCTCTCTGCTGGAAACAGGGCCTTGTGTTACCTAGTGGGGCCAGATGGTACTCCTGGTGATTGACCTGTTTTCTGAGAGCCAGCATACATTCTGGGAAAGAGTGCAATGAAAGGGTCAGCAAAGGAAAGAAGGCAAAAAGGAGGGTACCTTGGTTCAAGAAAGTTGCCAGCCTGCTTCATCCAAAGATGCTCACTTGTGTGAGAAACACAGAGGAGGAGGCTGATCTGCTGAATTCCCTGTGTTCATGGTATAAGAGATGAAAAACCAAGAAAACAAACAAAACCCCTTCAGTTGTAAAAATAACAAAGCTCCCCTCATCTACCCTCATTTTCTGTATCAGAAGCTACCTGTCATGTCTCATAGTCCTTGGCTGTTTAATAGTGATTTTTATTCAACGTGCAGAACCAGAAAGCCAACTGCATCATGGTCTTGATCATGTGAGTTTCTAACAGAATTTAAATCTAACTAATTTGATGGTGTATCTGCTGAGATCTCCTAATACCACTTAGCCTTAGATCAGCTTTTCCAGAAAGGACCTTATTAACATTGCTCTGTGTGTGTGTGTGTGTGTGTGTGTGTGTGTGTGTGTGTGTGTGTGTAATGTATGTACCCATAAGTGTCAATGGGTCTTAGAAAAGGGCAAAGGATCTCTGGAAGCTGGAATTACAGGTGGTTGTGAGCCACTTAAACTAGGTGATGAGAACCAAACTCTGGTCCTCTACAAGAAGAATAAGTGGCCTTTTACCACACTGTGCCATCTCTCCAGCCCCAGGGACACTGCACCTTCTCCTCTGAGAAGAAAAGGAGTTGGGAAGCCTTTGTACTCATGGTGTAGTATGCTATTAGGTTAGTCTGCTCTCTCTGGGTGTGGTGGTTTGAATGAAAATGGCCTCCATAGGCTCATAGGGAATGACATTATTTGACAGGATTAGGACCTGTGGCCTTGTTGGAGAAAGCAAGTGTTTCACTGGGGATGGACTTTGAGGTTTCATAACCAAAGTCTAGCTCTCTCTTTCTGCTGCCTGCAGACTGGCATGTAGAACTCTGAACTATGAAAGTGTGTCTGCCTGCACACTGTCATGCTTCCTGCCATGACAACAATGGACTAAACCACTGAACTGTAAGTCAGCCACAATGAAATGTTTTCCTTTGTAAGCGTTGCTGTGGTCATGGTGTCTCTTCACAGCAATAGAAACCCTAGCTAAGACACTGGGCATGGCATCCCATCTTTATAAGAACTGCTTCTATCTCCCAGTTCAGAGGTCATGCTACTCTCGGGACTATAAGCCTCAGTTATCTGTCAGGGCAAGGAATGAACACAGAAAAAAAGAGTTAAGGGACAGGACTGACTTTTCAACAGCCTTTATTGTCCTTTTTTTTTTTTTTTAAATGCTCATCCCCTTACCTGTCTTTTACCGCCACATCTGGTACCTGACACCCACTAGTCCTTACGTCCACATCTGGTACCTGACACCCACTAGTCCTTACGTCCACATCTGGCACCTGACACCCACTAGTCCTTACGTCCACATCTGGCACCTGACACCCACTAGTCCTTACGTCCACATCTGGTACCTGACACCCACTAGTCCTTACGTCCACATCTGGCACCTGACACCCACTAGTCCTTACGTCCACATCTGGTACCTGACACCCACTAGTCCTTACGTCCACATCTGGTACCTGACACCCACTAGTCCTTACGTCCACATCTGGTACCTGACACCCACTAGTCTTACGTCCACATCTGGTACCTGACACCCACTAGTCCTTACGTCCACATCTGGCACCTGACACCCACTAGTCTTACGTCCACATCTGGTACCTGACACCCACTAGTCCTTACGTCCACATCTGGCACCTGACACCCACTAGTCCTTACGTCCACATCTGGCACCTGACACCCACTAGTCCTTTATCTTTTGTGGATTTCGTGGCACAAACTGTTTCTCAGACTTCCTCACAGAGGGTCTGGGATTCAGATGTTCTGTTCTACTAGGTAAATCTAATTTCTAGCTTTCATAAAGCTTTGGTGGTGTTCTCTTTCTGTTGTAAACACCAGGATTAGCTTCTAAGATAACAGCATTTCTAGAGGATAAAGAATTAGGTATATTGTGTTCAATTTTCTATCTCAATCTACAAATTTCTAAGTCAATCAAAATCTGGTATTTTGAGTTTCATTTAAATTAATCACAGTCTTATTGGGACTCAGAAGCTGCTATACTTTATAGAATTCAATGTTAAGAATTACTAGTCAAGTGCACAGAATTGTTGCCATATGACTGAAAATGCTGTAGAGACAATAGCTGTTACAGAGACAAACATGGCTAGAAGCAGCTACTTGCCAATTCTTGTTCTAAAAGACAATGAGAAGTTGGAATTACTAAAACTTTCTTAGGAAAGGGGTCTCCTGGAGCTAACACTCGAACAACTGAGGAGCCTGGTGGGTGGCTGAGTGCTGAAAACTGGATGTACGTGCTTCTAGGCTGAGCTGCTGCTCTGGGGCCAGGAAGACACACTGTTGGTGGCACTATAAGGAATAGGGAGCAAACAGGAAGCAGACAGGAGGGGTACCTTCCTCTTATGGCCTTGAAGTCTCTCCTGAGATACTTGCTGTGCAGAAAGCAGCCCTGTATCACAGAGCCAGTCCCAGTGGCCTTGGAGGAGAGAGGACAGCTTACTAACTATTCAGGATCTTCATGCCTTTTGCCTTCCTACAAAGTCAATTCTCATACTCTCCCCCTACCCCCACAAGAAAAGGAGACATTTGTACTCACATAGGGGAATGGAGTCTCAGAATCTAGTACTGGGAAATACTGTTGTCAAATCCAGTTGAAGTCCCATCTAAACATTTTGTTTCTCTACATCTTATGGGCCAGGGAGATCTCGGCTCAGTAGGTAAGGGCATTTGGCACCAAGCCAGATGACTTGAGTTCAATGTCTGGAACTCTGTATTGTGGAAGGAGAAAACTGACTCCTGTAAGTTTTCCTCTGACCCTCTGACCTCCACTCAGCAGTGTGAGACACCACCCCACCCCCACAGCTTTTTACAAAGTGAAAAATAAAAAGAGCTTGTTTCTATTGCTGTGACAAAACACCATGACCAAACAACTTAATTTGGGGTTCATGGTTCCAGAGGGTTAGAATTCATGACCCTCTTCTGTGGGAAAATGGTCTTCTACCCTGTAAAGATCTGTCACTTGTATTGCTTTAATAAAACACTGATTGGCCAGTAGCAAGGCAGGAAGTATGTGCAGAGCAACCAGGCAGGAAGTATAGACAGGACGACCAGAACAGAAAAATTCTGAAAAGAGGAAAGGCTCAGCCTCAGATGCAAAGGAAACAAGATAAAAATGCCTCACTGATAAAGGTACCAAGCCACATGGCTAACACGGACAAAAATTATGGGTAAAAATTAGTTAATAAGAAAGCCTTAGCTAATAGGCCAACCAGTTTATAATTAATGTAGGCCTCTGTGTGTTTCTTTGAGACTGAACAACTATGGCACCAGGCATGATAGAAACCTCTGTCAACAACCCTCATGGTGGGGAACATGGCAGCAGGTGGGTAAGAGCTCACATCTTGATCCACAAGTATGAGGCAGAGAGTGGTAACTGGGAATGGTGTGGGCTCAAAGTCTGTTCCCAGTGACACACCTTCTCCAACAAGGTCACACCTCTTAATCCTTCCCAAACATTTCCACCAACTGGGGGTCATTCTCATTCAAACCACGACAGGGCTACACATTATCTTTTGCATTGTTTCCTCCTCAGCTGGTTCAGGGTGTGACTGGAAAGAGAGGTGATATTTTGGTGTGGCAGTTTGAATAAGAAAGGTTCCCATAGGCTCATATATTTGACTGCTTAGTCATCAGAAAATGGAACTATTTGAGGAGGATTAGGAAGTGTGGCCTTGTTGGAGGAATTGTGTTATTAGGGGGTGAGTTTTGAGGTTTCACAAGCCCATGACAGGCCCAGTCTTTCTGTCTTTCTGTTTGTGGATCAGATTGTATCTCTCAGCTACTTTGCCAGCACCATACCTGCCTGCTGCCATAATGATAATGGACTAAACCTCTGTAACTATAAGCAAAAACCCAATTAAAGGCTTCCTTTATAAGAGTTTCCTTGGTCATGGTGTCTTTCTTTTTTTTTTTTAAATTTATTTTTGGTTTTCCAAGGCAGGGTTTCTCTGTAGCTTTGGAGCCTTTCCTGGAACTAGCTCTTATAGACCAGAATGGCCTTGAACTCACAGAGATCCGCCTGCCTCTGCCTCCCAGGTGCTGGGATTAAATGCATGTGCCACCACTGCCTGGCTCACAGTTGGCTTTCTAAAAGCCCCCATAGTATGATCATTATAAATTTTATGGCAACTCTCATTCCAAAGAGCAGAATAAATGGGTTCTGGTTCATGACATCAATTTATGGGAAATTAAAAAATTTTGCTTGGCTGTACATGAAAATTTGTATGGCACCACTCTGTTGTGGGATAGTCTTTTTTTTTTAAAGGAACTTCTTTTTTTTAATATTTATTTATTATGTATACAATATTCTGTCTGTGTGTATGTCTGCAGGCCAGAAGAGGGCACCAGACCTCTTTACAGATGGTTGTGAGCCACCATGCGGTTGCTGGGAATTGAACTCAGGACCTTTGGAAGAGCAGGCAATGCTCTTAACCACTGAGCCATCTCTCCAGCCCTGTTGTGGGATAGTCTTTTCTGTATACTGTGAAACTGTGTCTCTTGCCAAGGCACCTTCTGATTGGTTTAATAAAGAGCTGAATGGTCAATAGCTAGGCAGGAGAGGATAGGTGGGACTTCTGGGAAGAGATAGGAAATCTGGGAAGAAGAAAGGTGGGGTTCATCAGCAAGATGCAGAGCAGGTAAGATGTACAGATGTAGGTAATGAGCCAGGTGACAGAACATAGATTAATATAAACATGTGAATTTAAGTTTTAGGAGCTATTTGGGAATAAGGCTAATCTAAAGCTAAGCTTTCATACTTCATAAGAAGTCTCTGTGTTATTATTTGGGAGTTGGTGTTCTGAAGAAAGTCTGGTTACACCTCTCCCTTCCCCTTCACCCTTTCCCTCTTCCCCTCTTCTTTGGAAGCATAGTTTATCAAGTATATTACAAGGGAGTTTTGGTTGCTATCCCCCTTTTTGATAGTACATTTCTTTCCCTTTTTAAAAAGTCTATTTTTATGTGTATGAATCTTTTGTTTGCCTGTATGTATGTCCACCATGTTCATGCTTGTCCACAGAAGCCAGAAGAGGCTATCAGAGGCCCTCAAAATGGAGGTACAAATGGTTGTGGGCTGTCATATGGGTACTGAAAATCAAATCTGGGTCCTTTGCAAGAGCACAAAGTTCTCTTAACCACTGAATCACCGCAAGATTGTGTTTCACTTAGCTGAGGTTAGTCTTGAACTTACCATATAACCAAGGATGACTCCTGATAATCATGCCTCAGCTTCCCCAGTTCTGGATCAGAGGCATGTCTCACTATATCTGGCTTGAAGTGATTTTCTTTGTTAGAGAGTCTTAACATCATTTTTCCATATGCTCACTAGATTTAGGTCTTCTTTCTCTGTTCTTTCATTTTTCCCACTTTTCTATTTTTTCTTCTTATTAATTTGTAAGCATTCTTACAGTTTTTCCTGAAACATATTTGAAGTATATAGATAAGAATGAAAGTTATGACAATTTATGTTCCCACCACCCAGCCTCAGTATTGCTCAGCACCATTTTAGTCAGTCAGGTTGTCCTCCAATTCACTCTGCCTGCCTCCATCTTTGTGAGTGCTAGAAACACAGGTGTATGACACTGTAACCAGTTTATCTCATTTTTAAAAGAAACAATGAAACAGGGGCTAGAGAGGTAACTCAGCCTGTAAGAGCAAGTATTTCACTTGCTGAAGACCAGAGCTAGATTCTCAGCTTTCATTTTGGGTGGCTCACAACTGCCTATATATCTCCAGATCCAGAGGGAGCTGACGGACGCCTCTAGTCTCTGGAGGCACCTACACTTATGTGCACATAGCCCTCACCTCTAGTCTCTGGAGGCACCTACACTTATGTGCACATACCCCTCTAGTCTCTGGAGGCACCTACACTTATGTGCACATAGCCCTCACCTCTAGTCTCTGGAGGCACCTACACTTATGTGCACATAGCCCTCACCTCTAGTCTCTGGAGGCACCTACACTTATGTGCACATAGCCCTCACCTCTAGTCTCTGGAGGCAGCTACACTTATGTGCACATAGCCCTCACCTCTAGTCTCTGGAGGCACCTACACTTATGTGCACATACCCCTCACCTCTAGTCTCTGGAGGCACCTACACTTATGTGCACATAGCCCTCTAGTCTCTGGAGGCACCTACACTTATGTGCACATACCCCTCACCTCTAGTCTCTGGAGGCACCTACACTTATGTGCACATAGCCCTCACCTCTAGTCTCTGGAGGCACCTACACTTATGTGCACATAGCCCTCACCTCTAGTCTCTGGAGGCACCTACACTTATGTGCACATAGCCCTCACCACTAGTCTCTGGAGGCACCTACACTTATGTGCACATAGCCCTCACCTCTAGTCTCTGGAGGCACCTACACTTATGTGCACATAGCCCTCACCTCTAGTCTCCGGAGGCACCTACACTTATGTGCACATACCCCTCACCTCTAGTCTCTGGAGGCACCTACACTTATGTGCACATAGCCCTCACCTCTAGTCTCTGGAGGCATCTACACTTATGTGCACATACCCCTCTAGTCTCTGGAGGCAGCTACACTTATGTGCACATAGCCCTCACCTCTAGTCTCTGGAGGCATCTACACTTATGTGCACATACCCCTCTAGTCTCTGGAGGCAGCTACACTTATGTGCACATAGCCCTCACCTCTAGTCTCTGGAGGCAGCTACACTTATGTGCACATAGCCCTCACCTCTAGTCTCTGGAGGCACCTACACTTATGTGCACATACCCCTCTAGTCTCTGGAGGCACCTACACTTATGTGCACATACCCCTCTAGTCTCTGGAGGCACCTACACTTATGTGCACATACCCCTCTAGTCTCTGGAGGCACCTACACTTATGTGCACATACCCCTCTAGTCTCTGGAGGCACCTACACTTATGTGCACATACCCCTCTAGTCTCTGGAGGCACCTACACTTATGTGCACATACCCCTCTAGTCTCTGGAGGCACCTACACTTATGTGCACATACCCCTCTAGTCTCTGGAGGCACCTACACTTATGTGCACATAGCCCTCACCTCTAGTCTCTGTGGGCACCTACACTTATGTGCACATAGCCCTCACCTCTAGTCTCTGGAGGCACCTACACTTATGTGCACATAGCCCTCACCTCTAGTCTCTGGAGGCACCTACACTTATGTGCACATAGCCCTCACCTCTAGTCTCTGGAGGCACCTACACTTATGTGCACATAGCCCTCACCTCTAGTCTCTGGAGGCACCTACACTTATGTGCACATAGCCCTCACCTCTAGTCTCTGGAGGCACCTACACTTATGTGCACATAGCCCTCACCTCTAGTCTCTGGAGGCATCTACACTTATGTGCACATACCCCTCTAGTCTCTGGAGGCAGCTACACTTATGTGCACATAGCCCTCACCTCTAGTCTCTGGAGGCATCTACACTTATGTGCACATACCCCTCTAGTCTCTGGAGGCAGCTACACTTATGTGCACATAGCCCTCACCTCTAGTCTCTGGAGGCACCTACACTTATGTGCACATAGCCCTCACCTCTAGTCTCTGGAGGCACCTACACTTATGTGCACATACCCCTCACCTCTAGTCTCTGGAGGCACCTACACTTATGTGCACATACCCCTCACCTCTAGTCTCTGGAGGCACCTACACTTATGTGCACATACCCCTCACCTCTAGTCTCTGGAGGCACCTACACTTATGTGCACATAGCCCTCACCTCTAGTCTCTGGAGGCACCTACACTTATGTGCACATAGCCCTCACCTCTAGTCTCTGGAGGCACCTACACTTATGTGCACATAGCCCTCACCTCTAGTCTCTGGAGGCACCTACACTTATGTGCACATAGCCCTCTAGTCTCTGGAGGCACCTACACTTATGTGCACATACCCCTCACCTCTAGTCTCTGGAGGCACCTACACTTATGTGCACATAGCCCTCACCTCTAGTCTCTGGAGGCACCTACACTTATGTGCACATAGCCCTCACCTCTAGTCTCTGGAGGCACCTACACTTATGTGCACATACCCCTCTAGTCTCTGGAGGCACCTACACTTATGTGCACATAGCCCTCACCTCTAGTCTCTGTGGGCACCTACACTTATGTGCACATACCCCTCACCTCTAGTCTCTGGAGGCACCTACACTTATGTGCACATAGCCCTCACCTCTAGTCTCTGGAGGCAGCTACACTTATGTGCACATAGCCCTCACCTCTAGTCTCTGGAGGCACCTACACTTATGTGCACATAGCCCTCACCTCTAGTCTCCGGAGGCACCTACACTTATGTGCACATACCCCTCACCTCTAGTCTCTGGAGGCACCTACACTTATGTGCACATAGCCCTCACCTCTAGTCTCTGGAGGCATCTACACTTATGTGCACATACCCCTCTAGTCTCTGGAGGCAGCTACACTTATGTGCACATAGCCCTCACCTCTAGTCTCTGGAGGCAGCTACACTTATGTGCACATACCCCTCTAGTCTCTGGAGGCAGCTACACTTATGTGCACATAGCCCTCACCTCTAGTCTCTGGAGGCAGCTACACTTATGTGCACATAGCCCTCACCTCTAGTCTCTGGAGGCACCTACACTTATGTGCACATACCCCTCTAGTCTCTGGAGGCACCTACACTTATGTGCACATACCCCTCTAGTCTCTGGAGGCACCTACACTTATGTGCACATACCCCTCTAGTCTCTGGAGGCACCTACACTTATGTGCACATACCCCTCTAGTCTCTGGAGGCACCTACACTTATGTGCACATACCCCTCTAGTCTCTGGAGGCACCTACACTTATGTGCACATACCCCTCTAGTCTCTGGAGGCACCTACACTTATGTGCACATACCCCTCTAGTCTCTGGAGGCACCTACACTTATGTGCACATAGCCCTCACCTCTAGTCTCTGTGGGCACCTACACTTATGTGCACATAGCCCTCACCTCTAGTCTCTGGAGGCACCTACACTTATGTGCACATAGCCCTCACCTCTAGTCTCTGGAGGCACCTACACTTATGTGCACATACCCCTCACCTCTAGTCTCTGGAGGCACCTACACTTATGTGCACATAGCCCTCACCTCTAGTCTCTGGAGGCACCTACACTTATGTGCACATAGCCCTCACCTCTAGTCTCTGGAGGCACCTACACTTATGTGCACATAGCCCTCACCTCTAGTCTCTGGAGGCACCTACACTTATGTGCACATACCCCTCACCTCTAGTCTCTGGAGGCATCTACACTTATGTGCACATACCCCTCTAGTCTCTGGAGGCAGCTACACTTATGTGCACATAGCCCTCACCTCTAGTCTCTGGAGGCATCTACACTTATGTGCACATACCCCTCTAGTCTCTGGAGGCAGCTACACTTATGTGCACATACCCCTCACCTCTAGTCTCTGGAGGCACCTACACTTATGTGCACATAGCCCTCACCTCTAGTCTCTGGAGGCACCTACACTTATGTGCACATACCCCTCACCTCTAGTCTCTGGAGGCACCTACACTTATGTGCACATAGCCCTCACCTCTAGTCTCTGGAGGCACCTACACTTATGTGCACATACCCCTCACCTCTAGTCTCTGGAGGCACCTACACTTATGTGCACATAGCCCTCTAGTCTCTGGAGGCACCTACACTTATGTGCACATAGCCCTCACCTCTAGTCTCTGGAGGCACCTACACTTATGTGCACATAGCCCTCACCTCTAATCTCTGGAGGCACCTACACTTATGTGCACATAGCCCTCACCTCTAGTCTCTGGAGGCACCTACACTTATGTGCACATAGCCCTCACCTCTAGTCTCTGGAGGCAGCTACACTTATGTGCACATAGCCCTCACCTCTAGTCTCTGGAGGCACCTACACTTATGTGCACATAGCCCTCACCTCTAGTCTCTGGAGGCATCTACACTTATGTGCACATACCCCTCTAGTCTCTGGAGGCAGCTACACTTATGTGCACATAGCCCTCACCTCTAGTCTCTGGAGGCACCTACACTTATGTGCACATAGCCCTCACCTCTAGTCTCTGGAGGCACCTACACTTATGTGCACATAGCCCTCACCTCTAGTCTCTGGAGGCACCTACACTTATGTGCACATAGCCCTCACCTCTAGTCTCTGGAGGCATCTACACTTATGTGCACATACCCCTCTAGTCTCTGGAGGCACCTACACTTATGTGCACATACCCCTCTAGTCTCTGGAGGCACCTACACTTATGTGCACATACCCCTCTAGTCTCTGGAGGCACCTACACTTATGTGCACATACCCCTCACCTCTAATCTCTGGAGGCACCTACACTTATGTGCACATACCCCTCTAGTCTCTGGAGGCAGCTACACTTATGTGCACATACCCCTCACCCATACATACACAAAATTAAAAATAATAAATCTTTTAAAAAAGAGAAACAAAACATTTCATATATGTGCTTCTGTGGCCTGCCCCATCCTGATTTCTCTGTTCCTCTCCTACCATAATCAGTATCACAAGTTTAGTATCCACTCTTCCCTTGCAGTCTTTATACTGAGTAGGAGTTTGTATTCTGTACACTAGTTTTTCCCTTAATTTTATGCAATTTGAATTGAAAATATCTCTTCTCAGTCTGTTGTTGTTGTTTTTTTTTTTTACCTTGCTTATGGTGTTTTCTTTTTTTAATATATGAAAGTCAAATTTGAATGTGACCACATTTATCAAATGTTTCTGTATGGCTTGTGCTTTTTTACTGTCTCCTTCAGCCCTGCCTCTTTTCGCTGCACTCATTTTGTGAATGCCTGTCTAATCTTTTGTGGAATGTCTGTTTCCTTGAGGAAATGTCCTGACTTAATGTACCTCCTTCATCCTCTACAAACTTCAGTGCAGTGTTTGCCAGTCGGTAGTTGCAGGTGGGCTGTGTGACTGTGTGCCTGTGCACACTCAGATCTACCTGTTGAGTTTGTATGGCTGTATCTTTGCACATCCAGATCTACCTGCTGCATTTGTGTGCCTTTGCACACTCAGATCTACCTGCTGCATTTAGCTGGTAGTTTCTACCTTTGCACTCTTTCCTCCTCCTTATTGTCAGCTTTCCTTTCTTTTCCTTTGCCCAGGACTTAGAGCACAGGAGTTTTCAGTCTGTTACAGATTACTGAAAATGATTAAAAATGAAGAAATTTGTGCCCACAAGTCAAAGTTCAAAGATTTTAGCATTATGTTGTTGATATAATCACTAAGCAAACAGACATGGTATGTTTCTTTAGTCTCTATTTCCTGCTTGGTCAGTTTTATCTGAAATCTTGTTCTCCCTTGGAACTACATGACATTGTTAGTGCTCTATTCAGGGGTTTTGCACCTTTAAACTATAGACATTTGGCCTTGATATTTTTTTTATGGTGGTGGTACATCTTACCTTAGTGTTGTACAATGTTTAGAAAACATGTTGGACTTCTACATATAGATATTTATAACCCGTTTCCTCCCTGTCCTGAGCTGCTACAACAGAAAATGTCTCCAGACATTGACAGCTGTCTCTTGAGGTAGGAAATCACCCTGGCTGAGCCTGACTATCTTAGTTCATTTTCTTTTTTAGAACATTTGATATGCACTAATAAAGGAGTGTATTTAGCTCATAGCTCTGAAGGCTGACATCAAGTGGCACAAAGTATGAAGGAGAAACCCTGCCCAATATATACATATGTGTGTATATATATATATATATATATATATATATATATACACACATATATATATTATTAATAGAATAAATACGTCCTGGAACTAGCTCTTGTAGACCAGGCTGGTCTTGAACTCACAGAGATCTGCCTACTTCTACCTCCTGAGTGTTCAGATTAAAGGCGTGTGTCACCACCCTCTGGCTATTGAAATGTTTATTGTCAGTGGTGATGCTATACCATACATGTAAAGTACAGCTTGTATTAGCAAATACATTTTCTTTTTAAAATTTTATTGAAACGTCTTTTCATTTATTTTACAAACTGACTGCAGTTTCCCCTTCCTCTTCTCCTCCAAGTCCCCTGCTCCCCCTGCTTCCCATTTACTACACCTCTTCTGCTCCTCCATTCAGAAAGGAGCAGGCCTCCTATGGGCTTGAGCAAAGCATGGCACATCAAGTTGAGGCATGACCAAGCTCCTCCCCTTGCATCAAGGCTGGGCAAAGTAATCCAGTATGAAGAACAGGTTTCCAAAAGCCAGCTAAGCAACACATAGAGAGAGGTCTTGATCTCACCACTAGGAGCCTTACAAAGAGACCAAGTTATACAACTGTCACACAGGTGTAGAGGGCCTAGCTAGGTCCCATGAGCTCAGGTCAGATGTCTTTATGGGTCTGCCCCCCATGGTGAACTCCTGGCTCATAAATCCCTTCTTCTTTCCTTTAGCAAGACTCCCCCAGGAGCTCACCCCAATGCTTGACTGTGGATCTCTGCCTCTGCTTCTATCAGTTACTAGATGGAGTATCTCTGATGACATTTAGGGTGGTCATCAATCTGATTAGAGTAGATGGCCAGTGCAGGCATCCTCTCCATCATTGCTAGGAGTCTCAGCTGGGGTCACCCTTGTGAATTCTTGGGTTTTTTTTCTGGTGCCAGGTTTCTCCCTAACCCCCAAATAGTCCCCTATCAAAATGTCTCTTTTCTTACTTTCCCCCTCCATCCCACCTCCAACCCACCTCCCACACCCAGCCTGTCCAACCAATTCCATCAAGATCCCATCCCTCGGCTGGGCGGTGGTGGCGCACACCTTTAATCCCAGCACTCGGGAGGCAGAGACAGGCGGATCTCTGTGAGTTCGAGGTCAGTTTGGTCTACAAGAGCTAGTTCCAGGACAGGCTCCAAAGCTACAGAGAAACCCTGTCACAAAAAACAAAAAACAAAAAAAAGAAGGAAAGAAAGAAAAAGAAAAGGACAAAGATCCCATCCCTCCATACCTCTCCCCACCCCCAGTTTACCCAGGAGATCTCTCCTATTTCTTCTTCCCAGGGAAGTCCATGCATCCCTCTTTGTGCCCTCCTTGTTATATAGCCTTTCTGGGGCTGTGGATAATATAGTATATTATAATTTTACTTTACTCCTAATATTCACTTAAGAGTTAGTATATAGCATGTTTGTCTTTCTTTGTCTGGGTTACCTTATTCAGAATATTTTTTTTCTAGTTCAGTCCAGTTGCCTGCAAATTCATGAGGTCATTGTTTTTTAACAACTGAGTAATACTTCATCTTGTAAACGTACCACATTTTCCTTATCAATTTTTGGTAGGGGGGTATCTAAGTTATTTCCAGGGTCTTGTTATTACAAATAATGCTGCTATGAACATAACTGAGTAAATGTCCTTGTATGATTGAGAATCCTTTGGATATAAGCCCAAGATTAGTATAGCTGGGTCTTAAAATAGATTGATTCTGAATTTTCTGAGAAACTGCCATACTGATTTCCAAAGTGGCTGTACCAGTTTGCACTCCTACCAGCAGTGGAGGAGTGTTCCGCTGAGTCCACAGTCTCTCCAGCATAAGCTGTCATTAGTGTTTTTGAACTTGGCCATTCTCACAGGTATCTCAGAGTTATTTTGATTTGTATTTACTTGATGGGTAAAGATGTGGAGCAATTCCTTAAATGTCTTTCACCCATTTGAGATTTTTCTGTTGAGAATTCTCTGTTTATATCCGTACCCCATTTAATTATTGGATTATTTGGTAGTTTGATGTCTAGTTTCTTAAGTTCTTTATTTTAGAGATCAGCACTCTGTCAGATGTGTGATTAGTGAAAATCTTTTCCCATTTTGTAGGCTGCCACTTTGTCCTATTGACCATGTCCTTTGCCTTACATAAGCTTTTCAGTTTCAGGAGGTCCCATTTATTAATTGTCCATCTCAGTGTCTGCGTTACTGGTGTTATTTCCAGAAAGAAGTCTCCAGTGCCAATGCATTCAAAGCCACTTCCCACTTTCTCTTCTAATGGCTTCAATGTAACTGGATTTATATGGAGGCCTTTGATCCACTAGGACCTGAGTTTTGTGCATGGTGATAGATATGGATCTATTTGCCTTTATCTACATGTTGATATCCAGTTATACCAGCACCATTATTTGAAGTACTTTCTTTTCCCCATTGTACAATTTTGGCTTCTTTGTCAAAAATCAGGTTTTCATATTCTACTCTATTAATCCATATGTCTCTTTTTATGCCAATACCAAGATGTTTTTATCACTACAGCTCTATAGTAGAGCTTGAAGTCATGGATGGTAATGCCTCCAGAGGTTCTATTACTGTACAGAATTGTTTTAGCTAGCCTGGGTTTTTTATTTTTCTATATGAAATTGAGTATTGTCCTTTCAAGGTCTTTGAAGTATTGTGTTGGGATTTTGAAGGGGATTGCATAAAATTTGTAGATTGCTTTTGGTAAAATCAGACCACGGTAATTTCTATAAAGGAAAACATTAAACTGGGGCTGGCTTACAGTTTAGAGGTTTTGTCCATTTTCATCATGGTGGGAAGTATGGCAGCACTCAGGCAGACATAGTGTTGGAGAGGAAGCCAAGAATTCTACGTCTGAATTGACAGGCAGCTGGAAGAGAGTGTGAGATTGGGCCTGGCTTGAGCACTTGAAACCTCAAAGTCCACCCCCAGGGACACACTTCCTCCAACAGGGTCTCAACTGCTCCATCAAGGCCACAACTTCAATAGTGCCACTCCCTATGAGTCTATGGTACCATTTTCATTCAAACTGCCACAATGTTTCTAAATATTTTATGTTCTTCCCCCTTTACATGATTTTCCATTTTCTTCTAATTTCAAATCTTGCTGAGCCTCTCTCCTGTTTGCAACTCTAACAAGTATCATTAACAGCACAATTTATATGGCAGATGCCCTACTTTTACTTTTGCTGCTGTGATACTATACAGCAAAAAGTAACAAGAGAACGTTCAGATCACAGTCCCAGGTTGCAGTCTTGGAAGAGTTGGTCATGTGACATCTACAGTTACAAGCAGAGAGAGATGGATGCATGCATGCTTACGACTCAGCTCATTTTCTGCACTCTAAAAATATTTATTTTTAAATTTCATGTAGATATGTGTGTCTCTGTGTTGGAATGTATATATGAATGCATGTGCCTGCAAAGGCCAAAAGAGGCCATGGGATCCGCTGGAGCTAGAGGTGGCAGGAGTAACATTGTTACTCCTTGGGACTTGGGAACTAAACTCAGGTCTCCTTTAAGAGCAGTATGTTCTCTAAGCCATAACTCCAGCTTCATTTTCTCCACTCATACAGTGCAGCACCCAAACCCAGGGAATGGTCCTGCCTACCGTGGCTATGTGTTTTAAATCAATTAGTGCAATTAAGACAAACCCCTATAGACAAGCTCACAGGCTAGCCAAATCTAGACAGTCCCTCCTTAGTGATTCTAAATCATGTCAAGTTGACAATTGAAAAAAGTCATCACAGCAGGCTACCCAAAATCCATATTTCTATATCACATTAATCTCTCACCTATTGTTTTAATATTTTCCTTTCATTCTCGACACTTCTCTATGACATAATGTCTGGTTTTTAGAACCAACAGGATAAACTGAAAAAGGAAGGTGTGATAGTTTGAATATAATTGCCCTCCCTAATCTCACAGGGAGTGGCACTATTAGGAAGTGTGGCTTTGTTGAAGTGGGTATGACTTTGCTGGAGGAAGTGTGTCACTGTGGGGGCAGACATTGAGGTTTCCTATGCTCAGGATAGTGCCCAGTGTCTCAGTCAACTTCCTGTTACCTACAAGATGTAGGACTCTCGGCTACTCTTCTAACACCATGTCTGCTTGTGTGCCACCATGTTCCCCACCATGATAATGGACTGAACCTCTGAAACTGCAAGCAAGCCCCCTCAATTAAATGTTTTCCTTATAAGAGTTGCTTGGGGTATTGGTGTCTTTTCACAGCAATAGAAACCCAAACTAAGAAGTCAAAAGGCTTAAAAAAAAAAAAAAAACTATTCCAAGAGAAGATCTCACTTTTACACCCAGAGTAATGACCCGAACTGAGATGATATCTGGTGAAAAGCATTCCACAGAGATGCAGGGAGCACCACACATAAAATCCCTAAGATGAAAGCAAGCCTAGAAAGTCTGAAAGATATTGATGCCAGTGTGTCTGGATCCCAGTGAATAAGCAAAGTAGGGCTGGAAATAAAAAGATCTGAAAAGGCCTTTGCAGACCATTATGACACCTTCATTTACAACTTGCAGTGAAATGAGAAGCCATTGAGGGTTTAAAAGGAGGGACATTTCAAAGAGCTGGAGATTTTGGGGGTGGACGTATGGGTAATTTTGTGTGCAAATTTGACTGGGTTAACGAATGCTCAGACAACTCATCCAAAGATATTTATGGGCATTTCTAGTAGTGATCAGCATTTAAATCAACATGCTAAGGGAGGTAGGTCTCCCCTCACCACAGGGTTCAACAGAGTGAAAATGCAAAGGAAGAGTGAATTCTCTTTTTGGAGCAGGGGTAATCCATCTTCTTTTGGTCTTAGAGACCGGAGCTCCTGGTTTGAGACCTTGTGAACTCCAGGACTTACAGCACAGGTACCTTCCTGATGTCAGGCCTTTGGTCTTGGACTGAGAATTACACTTTTGGCATCTGACTCTCCTGAACCTTCAGATTCTTACTGAATTACATGACTGGATTTCCTGATTCTCCTGCTTGTTAATGACATATCATTCTGAACCTCCATAATTAAATCATTGTGTGTGGGGGTGTGCATGTGTATGTGTGAAAAGTTCTTTCTTTTCCTTTGGACAATTCTAAGACAGAGCAGGAACAGAAAGGTTAGTTAGATATTATAGCTAAGGGCTCTATTGAAATTTGGTTTCAATTCTTGAAACTCTTAAAAGAAAAAAAAAGAGATGTTTTAACTTTTAGTACACAGAGTTTATGGTAGCCAAATACATAGAAACTTCACTAATTCTAAAGATAACCTTATTAGCACAAATATTACCAGCAGGCCTGAAAAGACGTCTCAGACACAGGTTCCATTCCCAGCACTTACATGGCAGCTCACAACCATCTTCTTTATTTTTATTCTCTCTCTCTCTCCTCTCTCTCTCTCTCTCTCTCTCTCTCTCTCTCTCTCTCTCTCTCTGTCTCTCTCTCTCTCTCTCTCTCTCTCTCTTCAAGACAGGGTTTCTCTGAGTAATAGCCCTGGAACTTGCTCTGTAGACCAGACTGGCCTTGAACTCAGAGAAATCCACCTGCCTTTGCCTCCCACGTCCCGGGATTAAAGGCATGTGCTATCACTGCCTGGCTCTCACAACCATCTTTAATTCCAGTTCCAGGCCATCTTTTCTGACCCCCAAAGGCATCAGGCACACAGCTGGTGCACATAAAAATATTCAGGCAAAATATACTCTTGTATACAAAATTAAAATAATAAAGCTTAAAATACATTTAAAAATAAGTACTAACATCAACTAAAAGAGAGAAAAACCCGTGTAAGTTATAGACAGCCCCTTCGGCATTCAATTTCTTACAAACAGGAAGCAGGTTGAGAACTCCACTGCCCTTTGCAAATATCTGAGGAAAACATGGAATCCAGGTACAGGGGACAGAGTGGGTGTCTATCCATGAGACATCATTCCACCTTTCATCTCACGCAGGAAACTAGTTACTCTGGAATTTCATCATTGTGATTGCGATTTGCTTTTTTAATTCAAAGATTTCTACATCAGGAAAAGGCACACCTGGACTTTGTAGAGATCATGAGATTCTAGATGTCAAAGATTTGATGGACCTTCTAGGGGGTTAGGATCAAGAGTGAATGTATTTTGCATGTGGGGAGGATGTAATTATAACCAAGAAAGCAGCCTACATAGGTTAAATTGGTCCCCATTACTCCCTACCCTATACTAAAATAGTATTTTGCACACAGACTCCTTTGCTATGCTGCAAATAAATAAGGGGTTATACTATTGCCTTTATATTTGGCCAAATGACTTTCTTTGGTCTATGGGATGGAGCACAAGTGACAAGTGCAAACACTTGAAATATTTGCCTGTGGTCTTGCTGCTTTTGCTTCTGTGGTCATCATGGGAAGGGCTTGTCTGAGGTTGTATCTTTCAGCAGAGGCAGGTGACCTGAGATTAGAGCATACAGTATGCCTCAAAATTAAGGCAACTGCTTGTGAATTATTATTCACAAGAGAGATGATGGGAACTAGGATCAAAGTGCTGCAATGGGCGTGGCAAGATGTGTTTAGCTTCTGGGTATACTTTATAGGTAGACCCCACAGATTTGCTGAGCATATATTTGATAGGAGGGAAAGTGATGAGTTAAAGATGAATCTGGAGATTTGGGTCTAGAAAGTAGGAAGAATGGAGCGGCCATTTGCAATGTATATTATATTAGTAAGTTATCATGTGTTGTTTGAATTTAGTGAGAAGTTGTCATTGGAAGCTGGTTGCCCCAACCTCCATTTTCAGACATGTCTGTCTCATAAGTGTCCTCCAAACCAGGTATGGTGGTGTACGCCTTTAGTCTCAGCATTTTGGAGGCAGATGCAGGTAGATCTCTGTGACTTCAGGGCCAGCAGTGGATTACATAGTGAATTCCAGGACAGATAGAGCTACAAAATAAAACCCTGCCTCTAAGAAAACAAAAAACAACACAAGACAGAAAAAGTGTCCCTCCTAGGCCACTTGTCTGAGGATGGATTGCATCCTCATAACTATGTGACAGGGAGAGAAGAAAACCTTAAAAAAAACCCAAGAGTGAGGCCCCAGCGACTTCCAGGAGCAGGTAGGAAGGCCCGAGTGACCTCTGGGAACAGGCAGAAAGGCTCAAGAGACCTTCAGGAGCGGGCAAGCAAGGCCTGAGCAAATTCTGGGAGCAGGTAGGAAGGCCCAAGCAACCTCAGAGAGCGCTGAGTGACTGGAACCATGGCCCTGACTCTAGCTCAAGGACAGACCATCTGAGCCTTGAACCCACTGGCATAGGGAGAAGTGATCATCGGAGAAACAGCTTCAATTACACCAGCTGGAAGAAAAGATGGGTAGACAGCAAGGTAAGAACACACTCAACAAAACATCACCAAAAAATAGTGGTTTTATGACAGCAAGACTTGAACACCCCAACACAGATGAAGCAGAAGAAAACATCCTTCAAAATAACTTTAGCTCCAAAGCTACAGAGAAACCCTGTCTTGAAAAAACAAAATAAAACAAAAATAACTTTAAGAAAATATTTGGGGTCCTTAAAATCGGAAATGAAAAATTCCCTCAAATAGAAAAAATAGAGGAAAAGACAACAAAAAGTTAGAAGAAATCAACAAAATCCTTAAAGAAAACCAAAAAAGGGGGGGGGGGGAATTAAACAGGTGAAAGAAACAATTCAAGACTAGGAAACCTGAAATAGAGATAATAAAGAATACAAACTGAGGGAATTCTGGAATGGAAAAAATGGGTAAACTATCAGGAACCACAAATGAAAGCATAAACAGAAGAATACAAGAGATGGAAGAGAGAATCTCGGGAGTTGAAGATATGATAGAGGAAATAGGCTTATTGGTCAAAGAAAATGTTAAATCTAACAAAAGCTTAACACAAAATATCCAGGAAATCCAGGACACCATGAAAAGACCAAATCTAAGAATAATATGGATAGAAGGAGAAGGCCAACTCAAAGGCACAGAAAATATACTCAATAAAATCATAGAAGAAAACTTTCTCAACCTAAAGAAGGCTATGCCTATGAGATTACAAGAATCTTACAGAACACCAGATAGACTGACCAAAAAAAAGTTCCCTTGCCATATTGTAATCAAAACACTAAACTTACAGAACAAAAGAAGAATATTAAGAACTGCAAAGGAAAAAGGCCAAGTAATATATAAAGGCAGACCTATCAGAATTACGACTGACTTTTCAATGGAAACAATGAAAGTCAGAAGGTCCTGGTCAAGTGTTATGCAGACCTATTAAGAGACCACAGATGCCAACCCAGACTACTATACCCAGCAAAACTTTCAATTACAATAAATAAAGAAAACAAGATATTCCAAGACAGAACCAGATTTAACCAATGCCTAGCCACAAACCCAGGCCTACACAAAGTACTAGAAGGAAAATTCCAACCCAAGGAAGTCAGCTACACCCACAAAAACACAGACAATAGATGATCTCACAGCAATAAATACCAAAGAAGGTAAAACACACACAATAATATCAGCACCAATGAAAACTAAAATAACAGGAACCAGTAATCACTGGTCATTAATATTCCTCAATATAAATGGACTCAACTCACATATAAAAAGACACAGATTGGATATGAAAACAGAATCCAACCTTCTGATGCATAGAAGAAACACACCTCAACCTCAAAGACAGACATCACCTCAGAGTAAAGGGTTGGGGAAAAAATTCTAATCAAATGGACCTAAGAAACAGGTGTAGCTATCCTAATTTCGAACAACATTAACTTCAAACTAAAGTTAGTCAAAAGAGACAAAGAAAGACATTTCATATTTGTCACAGGAAAAATCCATGAAGAGGAAATCTCAATACTGAACATCTATGCCCCAGATACAAGTGCATCTCATATGTAAAAGAAACACTACTAAAGCTTAAATCATACATTAAACTCAACATACTAACAGTGGGAGACTTTAACACCCCACTCTCACTACTGGACATGCCTACCAGAAAGAAACTTAATGAGAAATAATGAAACTAACAAATGTTATAACTCAAATGGATTAACAGACATCTATAGAACATTCCATCCAAACATAAAAGAATATATCTTCTCAGCACCTTATGGGACCTTCTTAAAAACTGACCACATACTTGGTAACAAAGCAAACTCAACAGATACAAAAAAAAATTGGAATAACTCCATGTATCTTATCAGATCACCATGGCTTAAAGTTCAAATTCAGTAGTAACACTAATTTCAGAAAGTCAACAAACACATGGAAACGGAACAATGCTCACTTGACCAATGGGTCAAGAAAAAATAAAGAAATTAAAACCTCCTAAAATTCAATGAAAATGACTGCACAAAATACCTAAACTTATGGGACACAATAAAAACAGTGTTAAGAGGAAAGTTCATAGCACTAAATGCCTACATAAAGCAGATGGAAAATTCCCACAAAGTGCTAGAACACAAAAAATATAAAATAGCAAATTCACCCAGGAGAAATAGACAGGAAATAATCAAATTGAGAACTGAAACCAACAAAATAGAAACCAAGAAAACAATACAAAAAAATCAGTGAGACAAAGAGTTGGTTCTTTGAGAAAATAAACAAAATAGACAAACCTTTATTCAAACTAACCAAAAGTCATAGAAAGAATATCCAAATGAACAAAATCGGAAATGAAAAGGGGGACATCAGACACAGAGAAAATCCAGAGAATTATCAGGTCATACTTCAAAAACTTGTACTCCACAAAATGTAAAACTTAAAGGAGATGAACAATTATCTGGATAAATATCACTTACCAAAATTAAATCAATACCCGATAAGCAAATTAAATAGACTTATAAACACTAAGGAAATAGAAACAACCATCAAAAATCTCTCAACCAAAACAGCCAAGGACCAAATAGTTTCAGCGCAGAATTCTACAAGATTTTCAAAGAACTAATACCAACACTCCTCAAATTGTTCCCCACAACAGAAACGAAACATTGCTAAACTCTTTTAATGAGGCTACAATTACTCTGATACCAAACCACATAAAGACATACTAAGAAAGAGAATTACAGACAAATCTCACTCATGAACATTGATGCAAAAATACTCAATAAAACACTGGCAAACTGAATCTAAGAATACATCAGAAAAATCATTCACTATGATAACCAAGTACGCTTTATCCCAGAGATGCTGGGATGGTTCATATATGAAAATCTGTCAATGTAATCCACCATATAAACAAACTGAAAAGAAAAAAAACACATGATCATTTCATTAGATACTGAAAAAGCCTTTGTAAAATTTAACACCTGTTCATGATAAAAGTCTTAGAGAGAGCAGGGATTCAAGGAACATACATAAATATAATAAAAGCAATATACAGCAAGGCAACAGCCAACATCAAACTAAATGGCAAGAAACTCAAGGCATATCCAGCTGAAATCAGAAAGAAGACAAGGTTGTTCACTCCCTCCATATCTATTCAATACAGCACTTGAAGTTCTGTAGCACAATAAGACAAAAAAGGAGATCAAGGGGATGGATACAAATTGGAAAACTCATGAACACCTTCAGTAATGCAACAGGATACAAGATTAACAAAAAAAAAAATCAATAGCCCTTCTTTATACAGATGATAAAAAGGCTGAGAAAGAAATCAGAGAAACATCACCCTTTACAATAGCCACAAATAACATAAAATATCTTGGGGTAACTCTAACTAAACAAGTGGAAGACCTGTATTACAAGAACTTTAAGTTTTTTAAAAAAAGAAATTGGCAAAGACACCAGAAAATGGAAAGATCTCCAATGCTCTTAAGTAGGTAGAATTAACATAGTAAAAATGGCAATTTTACCAAAAGAAATCCTCAGATTCAATGCAATGCCCATCAAAATCCCAGCAAAATTCTTTACAGACCTCGAAAGAACAATATGCAAATTCACAAGGAAAAAGAAAAAAACCAGGATAGCCAAAGCAATATTGTACAATAAAGGAATTTCTAGAGGCATCACTGTCCCTGACTTCAAACTCTACTATAGAGCTACAGTAATGAAAACCACTTGGTATTGGCATAAAACCAGACAGGAGGACCAATGGAATTGAATCGAAGACCTGGGTATCAATCCACACACCTATGAACACCTGTTTTTTGACAAAGAAGATAAAAATATAAAATGAAAAAAAAAGAAAGCAAATTCAACAAACGTTGCTGGCATAACTAGATATCAACATGTAGAAGAATGCAAATAGGTCCATATCTATCACTATTGGATGAGAGCCAGTTGTTGGTTCCTGGCTGCTTAGCAGCTCAGCCCGAATAATCACACAGAAACTGTGTTAATTAAATCACTGCTTGACCCATTAGCTCTAGCTTCTTATCAGCTACATTTAAAAAAGGAAGGTTTTAACTTTTAGTAATATTACATATAACAAAACAGGTATCAAGGAAGACTTACAGTTACAGTATTTATATCTATTTTATCTTTTATCATAACTAAAGAAAACTATAACTATAAATTCTTCAATTCCATCAAAGACCACAGAAGGATATGATATTACCTAAGGAAACAGGAAGTATATTGTAAGCAACTTTCAAAACTCTAGAATTGACAGAGAAATCTCACTGCCTGGACAGTCACCCAAAGTTCTTCTGTACCATTGGGGCATCCATCTTCAGCCTACATGCCCATAGTATCCAGTAGACTTTTCCATGAAGCAGGAAATTTCAAAGACAGTTCTGCCTATATTGGAAGTTTGCCAGTCACTTTCTTCTGTATCCTGCATAATGTCTAGCAGAGTCTTTCATGAAGCAGGAACCCTGAAAGATCATCTTATCTTTAGGCAAGTTCAGCAGTCACTTTCCGGGGGTCCTGCATGTCGAATTTACACAGCATACCAGGCAAGGGCTTAAAATTGTATCAATAAACCAAAATTCACACCAATGTAAATCTCTAAAGCATATCCCCCCTTTAAATGTAAACAAACATTTATAAACAATATTTGGGAATATGGACATAATTCTTCTCCAAACTGCTTCCTGCTGTTTATTGGGTGAAGTAAGTTTTTGATGGGTGTTCAAGAAAACCTTTCAGGGGCTCTTGGTCCATCAAACCACATTAGCCTGGAATGAATCCACAGGTTCTCATCCTCTGTGGAAACAAAAGAAGAACCTCTTTTCCAAAACAACATATCCTTAGACCCAAATTATGAAGTCAAGATGCCATTATAATATACATGCTGGTTTAGCTTAGCAACCCATTCAATGAAATGTCTTTCTGTACTTAGCTCTTTAACAGTCCAAAAATTCAAAGAAAGCACAATAATATAAATAACCCAGACTATCTGTGTATATTCCATATTTACGTGGCTTATTTGTTTTTACTCTATTACTTTTTAATATTTATTTTATTATCTTTGCTCTGTCTCTTTAAAGACAAGGAACATCAGTGGGGAGGGCAGGAGCTTTACTTACCTTTGTAACAACTCAAACATTAAAAGGAAATTAGGGCTCAGTCAGGGCCCTGGGATTCATCACCACCAACACCGAGAAGAAACAGAAAGCAGACTATACTTAAAAGGAAGTGAGGTTATCAGCAGAAGAGAAAGATGAGCTGAAGCCCAGATTCCAAGGGTCAGGTAGAGCAGCTTTACTCACTAGTTGTCAGTGTGAGGGCCAACCATGATAATCTAAATCTGGGCAGAAAGGAAGTTCTCCTCCAACCATTATCACCTGGAATTCTGGCCATCAATAAATTTAAATGGAGCCTAGAGTCTCAATAGTTGGGTTTTTGATCCTACTGCACGTACTGGCTTTGGGGGAGCCTAGGCAGTTTGGATGCTCACCTTACTAAACCTGGATGGAGGTGGGTGGTCCTTGGACTTCCCACAGGTCAGGGAACCCTGTTTGCTCTTCGAGCTGATGAGGGAGAGGGAGTTGATCGGGGGAGGGGGAGGGAAATGGGAGGCGGGGAGGAGGCAGAAATCCTTAATAAATAAATAAATTTTAAAAAAATAGTTTATCCTGAGACAATGCCTGGCAGGCTGAGATTATCTGACTCTCACCCAAGAGCATACCATTCAAAGGAAATTCTTGACATTCCAAGCACTGTAGATACAAACACCTGCCAGCACTTCACCAGGACACCCCTAGACATATGTCAACCAATCAGGGTTCCTGGACCTCAGAGACCCCTCACCCCCACCCTTTACTACTATAAAAACCCAATTCTAATTGAGCTTGGGGCTCTCCAGATACTCCAATACGTTGGACTTGCGGAGAGACCGAGTTTGCAAACTTGATTAAAATAAAGGCTCTTTGCTTTTACATATGGGACTCCTTTGTTGGCTTTTGTGGGGACCCACAAATTTGGGCATAACAATCAGACCACAACTCAAGGTCTGAAGTGTCAGGCACTACTGTTCAGATGCTGAATATATATATGTAAGCTGGGGACAAGTAGAGATGATCCTCCTGGTCCCAAGGAAGTCTTCATGGGGTGTGTTTCAATGCCATGTTTACTAAACAAATGCTAATGACAGATTTTCACAACAGCAACAAATGCTATTCTACTACATCAAATCTCCCTTACTGAGGAAAAAATGACAATCACAACATTGATGGATTTGGATTACTTTTTCATGTTTTCTAGGGTGGGGGGTAAAGCCAGTATCCTCACTCGGCTTCCTCTTCTTTCTCTTCTTCACTTTTATCTGACTTCATTTTCTTTACCTCTTCTCTGGCCACATATCCCCGGAAAACGGATTGTATTTTGAGAGCAGCAGCAGACTTCTCCTTTTCTCTTCCTTGCTCAGGTAACTCCTCCTTCATTGAAAGAAGAGAAAGTGAGACCCTTTTCCAGAATGCTGCCTCTTAGATGCCGTAGAAAGGAATGTATAGATTTAACTAATTTACAGATGCAACTATCTGAAGTCTGTTGCTTCCTGGGGGATTTTATACATTGTCACACACTGTGTATGTACCAAAGGCTACATGCCAAAAGAGCATACATTCAGCTTGCTACTCTTCAATATGTCTTAATACAAGATCGTTGCCAACTTCTTTTCTCTTGTTTCCAGACAGCACCTATTTAATGTTTCCTGAGAAATAACCTTTTGTTTAGGGTGGGGAAGCAAGAATTATTGAAGTAAGTACTGTTTGTTCTGTGTTAACACCAGCATATGTGCTATTTTGAAGTAATTGTGATTATACAAGACTTATAAATGTTAATTCTAATTTCTAAATGTTTAGACAATTAAAACCACACATTTAGAGGTGGAGCACCAAAGAGAAAGTCAATTTACTATTAGTAAATTGGACTTATCAGAGTTGGTTAAACAGTGACATACAGTTTCTTCTTTTTCTTTTAAATTTAGGTATAATTTACAGATGGCAAAATTCATGGATCCTAAATGTAGAACTGAAAAAAATATGGCCCTCAATATATCTTTTTTAAGCTATATTTAAAAATCCTCAAGTTATCACTTGTAGTACAAGTTGAAACATTTTCACCTCCTCAAATCTTGCTCCTAAAAAGTACCCTTTATTGTAGGTTGCGTGTCTCTGTGTGTATTTGTGTATGTTTATACATCCTTATAAAATTTCTCTATCTGTGAGTCCATTTACATGAAGACACATTTGTTTTTCAGTTTAAAACAAGACCATGCTAATTGGAGTGCTCTATAGCTACTTTCCCCATGAAACAAGATATCTGGGCTCTTTCTTCTATGCTATTATTTCATATATAATTTTGCTCAGTTTTAAGGGGAGGGACATGGACATTGTGTTCCATTGTACTGAAATTTATTATTCAGTCAACTATTGATGGACCTTTCAGCTATTCAAATCTATTCACTCTATTTCATATTTCAAACTGAGTTAAGTTTAGCTCTTAAACTTTTAAATACAAATAGACAGGCATAAAATTTTTTGAGGTGATATTCCAATATGGGCAAGTGAATTACTCTTAAGTTAAAAATCAATGGGACCATAACACAAACTTGTAGTAGCTTATAAAAGACAATCTACAAGAGAAGTAAGGAAATGGCTCTGCCTTTCTATATTCCCTGAATCCCTATTATGTCGGATGCCACTGTTAGATCATTTAGATTGTAGTAGTATTATTCTAGATTAGTTAAATAATGTAAGGAAAGGTTGGTGTAAAGTCAAGGACCCCTGAGGCGCATATTCATTTTAGGTATCAATATTGCTAACTGAGATACTAGGACATGAAACGGAACTCAAAGGTTTGAACTCTGACATTGTACAGAATGAATTCTTTTATGCAAAACCTTGCTTTTCTTTTTCCTTTTTTTAAAAGATGGGGTTACATTATGCAGCCTTATCCATCCTAGAACTAACTCTGTAAACCAGGCTGGCCTTGAACTCACATGCACCGCAGCCATCACCACCAGGCAAAGCCTGTTTTTTAATTAGTTTGGACTATGAAGAATACAGGTAATAATGTTCGGGTAAATGTTTAACTGGCTCTACAGGGAAATAATAGAACAAACAACATTGCCTTCCTAAAATACCACCAAAACTCTGGTTTGTAGTGTTTACCTTGGTCTCAATACTTTTAGTATTTTAAGTTATCAAAATGATGTTTATTGCATTGTAGACAATTATCTCCAAGTAATGGCTTTAGCACACCACTGAATAGAAATAGGTAGTCTCTTTGAAAGTGGATTTTCCTATGTGTAGGTGGTTTGGATGTAGAATATCAAGGCAGGAAATTATTTCTATAGAAGATCTTACAGGAAGTATGAGTAAGCCATACCGTGTAAGGCCATTTTATTTGGTAGTATGTAATTGTTTCCCTTTAGTTATCTCTAACCTTTGCCTTTGTGTGGTGGCAATGACAACAAGTAGTGGAAAAATTCCCAAAGTAGAATATTAATATGAAAGATGAGAGGCAGTTCCAAGTTCATCTGTCTACCTCTTCCATGGAAAGATTTTCTGATCTAGAGTTTTTAAAGGGAAGAATGCATTTATGAAAACAATCTGCTAGTTTATCACCAGTGTTAATCATCTAGAAAGCATGATTTTAATTTCAAAAAGTGTGTTGATATATATTTTGTGCACAACTTTAAACTCATCGATGCCATTTTGGATAGCAATACATAAGTAAATGAGAAATACTACATACAAAGGCCATAACTGGTGTTTCTTCATTAGCAGATGATTTGGCCATTTCTTCTTCACATTTCTCAGTTTGTTCTTCGTCCTAGAAAGAGATGAGAGGGCCACATAGGAACTGTTTTGAAGATAGAAAACTCTGGACCATACTGCATAAGAGAAACTTTAAGTTAAGGTACTGAGAATCATTGGGGAATTAAAGATATATACATATATATAAAATATTATATTTATCTTTAATATATACAGTATATGTATATTTAAATAATAATTTGTCTTGGAAGAAAGAAGTGAACAAAAACTCAAGGTATAAACCACCATCTCACACTAAAAATTGATTCAATTTGGTAATAAATCTTGAGGATAGTTAAAAAAAGTTTATAGTTTCTACAATAGTAATAAAATAAAAGTCATTGTATTCCATACTATGAAGCCAGGTTGACTTTTTAATGACAATTATAAGTTAAAAACTCAGTCAGTATTACAGAAGAGAAGGGGATTTGGGAAGAGCAGGTAATAGAGGATGAATATGATCACCTTATGTGCATACATGAAGATGTTAGCCATTATTTTATGCAATTAACATACAATAATATATTAAATCAAGGAAGTGAGTTTCACTTTGGAAAAAGCTATAAGCATAAAGGAGGAGCCAGCTCAGTCTGTTCTGATATGACTAGTCCAGTCTTCTGCCAAACAGAAGCACTGCTAACTCACTGCCTTTAGGAAGAGAGTCTAACATAGAACATGGAAAATTGAGGATAAATAAATAAATAACATAAAACCATAAAAACCCAAAATAAAAGAAACTCCTTGAATTTTCTTTGTGACACAAGGACATAACATTTTCAATATTATCTCTTTGATTTAAGTAAAAAATATAAACGAACAAACCAAAAACTCATGCGTATAGATAATCGTGGTTAAACTACAAATAAAAGCAACAGACTTACACAAGCAGGTATAAATGGATAGAAATTCACTTCTGAATGAAAAGTAACAGCTTCTACAAAAATATTTTGCAAATCTATTGGAGTGCATTAAAGCCTGAACTTTGTCAATCTCTAAAATCTCTGTCAGAGTAACAACAGAGAAAATGGTGTTTCTTCAGCTCTCTAGAGTAGTATTCTAAAAAATTTAATATATTGTCATTTGTTGTTGTTGCTGTTTCGAGATAGGGTTTCTCTGTGTAGCCCTGGCTGTCCTAGAACTTGCTCTGCAGACCAGGTTGGCCTCGAACTCAGAGATCTACCTGCCTCTGCCTCTGAGTTCCAAGATCAAAGGCATGCATGATCATATTTAATTCAAATTAGTCTTTTTGTAACATGCAAATGGAAAAGTTGGACTAATAATGTTTTATTTTATGAAATATAATTTATGACTTATGATGCTCAATAAAGTTTAAAGAATAAGAGATGAGAGTAATTCTGTGATATCATGCTCTTTCTCCTATTGGTCATCTTTAAATTTATGCTAAGTATCAGTATTCAATTCAGATAGTTTAGAAGATTATCTCTCATTATAAAAAAGTTTTAGTAAGCTATTAATAAAGCTTGACACACTTCTCGAAAGTTGGGGGAGACAATAGCCAAATCTGGTAGCTTCATAGGACTATACCTTGAATGCATGGTTGTTATAGAAGCGGTCCTCTATCTTAGCCCCCCATTCTGCTGGATCAAAGTTGGTTTCTAAATAACAAAAATATTTTTATATTTATTTTGTGTTCATTACAGTGACTCTAGAACAATACAGGAATAGAGGTTTCTTGTTTCAAATCATAGGTTCTTTACTGATAGCTGAAAATCTTACTGGCATTGAACAGCCCAGGGCTGCAGGCATAAACAATTATTAAATATATGATGACTAGTTTAACACTGGGTGATCCTTTAGGGACATTTACTCACAAGAAAATGGTAAAGAAAGAACAAATGCCAATATTCAAGTGAACAGACACCAAAAGCATGCATTAACAACGCATAAAAGCATACAAAATATGGTATTTGTATCAGGGAGTCTGGAAAAGTGAAAGATAAGGGAGGGTTTTCAAATGAAACACTATGTAGACAATTAACATAGACAAGAAGTATTTCTAGCCAAATATAATTTTCTTTAATTTTCTGTCATGAAGATTTTCAAACTCCCAAAATAGGATGTTCTGACAACCTCACGGGCACATTTCCTAGAGGCTACAATGGCCAATTCATGGCTTATCATTTTATCTCTACATATTCTTCTGGTTATTTTCCGGCCAACCCTAAACACCATATTAATTCATCTGTAAACATTTAAATTTGTAACTTTAAAATAGTCTTTAAAATATAAGCATGTACCATTACCATATCTGAAATATTAGCAGTTCCTTACAATCATCCTGCATCTAGCCTACTGTCCAAAACTGTCTGCAATGTCTAATATACTTAGGTATCTTGGTCATCAGAGCCCCCAAATGGACACACACTACCTTTTGTTATGCCTTTTAAAGAATTTTTAGTGGAAAATCCACCACCACCTTGTTTTTCTGTGCAATTTATTTGTTGATGAAGTTGGGCCAGTTTTCCTTTGGAATTTTCCAGTGCAGTTATTTCTGACGACTCCACTGGGAATTTTAACAGGGTCATTTGCCCTTAAATTCTCTGTAGTTAGAGTTGCAGGTTTCATCTGATTCAGATTTGATTGTTTTGGCAAGAATATTGATTGGTAGTGCTACTTAATCTCAGAAGATAAGTCATAACTTGCTCTCTCTAACCTTTAAATAATTTTTATGGGATCATGATGAGTGTTCCCTAACTTGTTTTGGGGTACAAAATGATAATGTTCTAAAGTAATCAGTACTTATTTTTGGGTGGATTCAATAAAGAAAACAGGCAACCATTTGGTTACCCTGAAATATGGCTCTTACAAAAAAGGTTACAGGTTTGATTCCCTCACCAGCTCTCTGAATAACCAGCTGGCTCCCAGAACTTTCCTGGGCAGCCTGACAATGATGAATTCTGTGACTGATTTTAAGTATTATGATCTCACAAATATTTAGTAACCTGGGTGAATTCTGGTCCACGGAGTTTTATTATTTTTTCTTAATTCTTTCTTTGTCCAAAATCTGGTTAGTGGTAGCTTATCCAGGTGCTTGGATGCTCCTCAGGTCTTTGCTAGCATCCCTAGAAATCGTTAGGAGCTTATTTCCTGGGATGGAAAGATGGCCAGCCTAGTCTTACATATTTATCCCATGTGTATAGAACTGCAAGTCTGACTCATGGGAATTGGTATTCAGGGATGATAATATAGGGGACAGATGTCCACTAACATTTGGTTAGTCATGATTTTGAGTTTTCAAAATCTACCAAAAATGACTTCCATTAAAAACGCATTTTAAAATAGTGCATACATGCATGAGTATGTGAGTGCATGCTCTATATATGTATGGGCATGGACATGCTATGGCACATGGTTGGAAGTCAGATGGCAAATTTCAGGAGTCTGCCTGATCTTTCCACAATGTGGGTCTTGGAAGTTGAACTCTAGTCTTCTGGCTTTTCACCAGGTGCCTTCACTCTCTGAGCTGCTTCCATTTTAAAAGAGAAAAGATCACATTGCTATTTCTAAATTCAAGATTACATGGTTTTATTAAACTATCTATAAAATTATATCTTCTTACACTCCAAATTTTATTCCCAATAAGACTAGCATACTTGCTTGATTTATTCTTTAATATACAGGTCAAAGTTTCTGGAATAACTCTACATATTAATCAGCTTTTATCACTGTCACAAATACCTGTGATAACTTAAAAAAGGTAAGGTCTACGTTGGTTTACAATTTGAGGTATTAGTTAAAGACTGTTTTGCCAGCACAAAAATTTTAAAAAGCAAAACAAAACACCTAATATGTATATTTGGGTTGTTTTCATAATGCTGTAATGAAAAGTGCAGAGGTTCAACTTCTGGGCTACAGGTTAAACAAATATGGAATTTTGGCATATGTTGCAAAATTCCTTTCCTTTAGATTTTATATTACATATTTAGTAGGAATGAGTATAAGGGCTTATTTCTCTGAGCTGTATCTACAAACCATATTGTCAAAGTGTTGACTTTCTGACAGTACGATGCAGGAGTAGCTGATGGCAGTTCAGTGTAATTTCTTCTATTTTTCTTTATGTGTGTGTGTGTGCCTATGGAAACAAAGAAGAAGTCAGATTCCCTGGAACTGTAGTTACAGGCAGTTGTGAGCCTCCAGAAGTGGGTACTGTTATCTGAACTTGAGTCCTCTGCAAAAGCAGTAAGTGCTCTTTACCCCTATACCATCTCTCCACCCCTAGCTGAGTGACATTTTGATTTGAATTGCTATTATGGGCCAGTCTGACTACATTTTCATGTTAAGGGCTATCTGTGTTTACCTCTGTGTGAACTGTTTGTTGGTATCTCCTGGTATACATATGTTACAACACAATATTTTTACAAGCTGTTTATTAGGTTTATTAACTTACTGGTATGCAAATTGCAAGCATTTTTTCTCAGTTTGCTATTTGCGTTTTTGTTTTCTTCATGGTGCTTTGCCACATACAAGTTTGCTTTTTATATTGTCAATTCTATCAATCTGTTCCCCCGTTGTATTTGGATTTGAAGCAACGAAGGCAACTTAGCAAGCAAGATGTTTTCTCCTAGCATCTATATGGTTTCTTTTTCATGTTTAAATTTGGAGTCAGGTTATAATTTATCTGGATGTATGCCATAAAGAATTGATGCTATTTTGTTTATCCATTTTTTATCTCACATCATTTAAGAAGTTTATTTTCCCTACTGATTGGAGAGACCACTTACATTGTATATTAACAGGTTTCCCACACAAAAAATGGAGCCTAGTAACCATCTGTGAAAAATGGTGGCAAGGGATTCTTGCAATGTGGGAGACTGGACGAGAAACCTACAATCGTTTATTTTGCCTTTGCTTGGGAAGGCTAAATTCTTACACTGTGTCAGTTGGAAATTCATGTGTAGTTGATATAGGTGGAAGTGGGTGTGGTGGTTAAATTTTTTCAAAGGTTTTAGTCATTTGTTTATCAGAGAGCTTGCATTCTGAGGCCATTCGTCATCAATTGTTTTTATTACTATGAGCTGGTAACAATGACTCAAATATGATTTTAGTGGTATGTTCCTGAGTTCTAAAGTTAAACAAATGACCAAAGATTTTTACTGCATGAATTTTCAAAATTACTGTTATAATAACAAAATTTGTGTTCATAAAACTACTACTTTTAATCAAACATGTTTAATAGCCTTTCCCTACTAACGTTGCAGGCTGTGCACCCTGACTAGATATGGGACAGATCGGCAGTAATCAGGAAATTGGTGAAATTTTGAGTTCTTCAAAGGCAGGATCATAATGGGCAGGGGGAGGAGCTGTTTGTGTGTACGGGAGTTGTTTTGATTCTTGCCTTGCTCTGGGTTTCTTCTCTTTGTAAAATGATTTACAAAAGAACATCTGTTTGTTTGGGGCTATTTCTAGTCTCCTTTGCCCAAAGTAATGATAACAAAGCTTATATAACAGGATTGTTTCAGGCAAAGAACAGGTTTTCAGTACAAAGTTACGATTTTAACAGTCCTCTTTGACCACTGGGCCAGACCTTCATAGTCATGAATCTTCAAGGCTGGGATCTGAAGATTGTCTTTATGAAAGGGAATGTAGGAACTTCACTTTGGCTTGAAATCAAAAAGTCACTATTAGCATGGACCCTAGTCTCTATGTAGGAAGGGACCTGGAGAGCATAGAGAATGTAAATTACCTTCCCCAACTGGCAATCCACTTGCCAAAGCGGTTTGTTTCTGTGTCTTCGTTGAAGAACAGTTTCATATACCCCAGAAAAAACTAATTTACTTAATCTAAAGAGTGTTGAAATATTTTTATAACACTTATAATACTTTCAAATGAGAGGAATCAAAATTTAAAGAAAGCCACAAATTATCCTCCCAGGAAGAACAGACAGTCAGCTAACAGAGATGCATAGGAACAGGCCCGCCTCCTTCAACACCCTGGATGTGAGAAAGGCAGCGAGTGTGGCCTGGGGAGTGAACCGGTACATACTGTTTCCAATAGCAAGAACCTGTCTCATAAAGGCTTTCTGCACAGTGAACACGATCTTAAGTTTTTGTTGTTGTTATTGTTCTCTTTTTTGTGTATGTTTTTGTGTTCACATGTGTGCGGGTACATGTGTGTGTGTGTGTGTTGAGGGTGTGTGAACATGTGTTTGCATATGTATGGAAAGACCAGGCTGAAGACAGGTATATTCTTCAATTGTAAGTTTTACCATAACAGAATGCTTAGTTCATTTAAAAATTCCTATTTTTTTTAAAAGAGCTTACTTTCTCTTTTTTCTAGAAGGTTTTCAAAATACGCTGCGGCAAAAGCTGGTATATTCTCCGGTTGCTCCCTCAGAATCTCCCGTGTCAGCCCTTCAAGAAGATTTCCAAATCCTTGTGGAATTCGGTAGTGGGTGTTGGAGAAAGGAATAGACATCTCCTTGGAAAGAATTGACTATGGTACCTGAAGATTTAGTTAAAAGTATCTAATTTTAATGTGTCTAATTTAAAGTACATAATCACAGCTACAACAAACCAACTCACAACACAACTCAAATTATTTCACAGACACACACATTTTGGACTTTAAAAAGAAAAGTTCATACAACCCAGGCCTGGTGGTGAACTACCTCAGTAGGTAAAGATAGCCTGGAAAGAAATCCCTGCAATCCACATGTGGAAGGTGAGAATTGACTCCCACAAACTGTTCCAGAGGCAGGCTGTGTCCCCAGGGTTACACCCATACAGACATTCGCACTCAATAAATGCAAACACAATTCAACCCTCTAAGTCTACCCATTTCTTTTGGAGTTTTTAAGTCTATCACGAATCACTGGATTTTTGTTTTGTTTTTCCTTTTGAGATAAAGTGTCTCTACATAGCCCTGGCTGTCGTCCTGTCTCCCAAGTGGTGGGATTAAAGGCGTGTCACACCACAGCCCGAGAATTATAGTATTATAAATGCAGATCCACTACTTTGGACAAATCATTCTTTTTAGAGAGCCACAGTTTTCCCTAGATATTAAGTACTTTGTCTTCCTGTCCTTACAAGGTGAGGTTGCTTTTGCTAGCCGGCAATATTTAAGAGACAGTGGTTGCTGGGAAGCTCATATAGTCCTGTTTACATTGCTAAGAAGAAACTGTTTAAAGTTTAAAGTTAAAAAACAAACAACTGGTCAGCTGAGGGCGGGGGAGCACTCCTCTGATCCCAGTAATTGGGAGACAGGTGGGCAAATCTCCGAGTTTGAGGCCAGTCTAATCTATAAAGCGAGTCCAAGGACAGTCAGGGTTACACAAAGAAACCCTGTCTCGGGGGGGGGGGCAAAAGCAACCCCCCCAAAAAAACTAGCCTAGCCTTGGTTGCAGACATTATTATAATTTGTTGAATAAAATTTCACTTTCTTTTTCAGCCCCCACTTCTGAAGCATAGCCTATAAAGTCTTCAAGCACCTCTGTATTCTAGGTATTCTAGGGTAGGGCTGAGAAAGAGAGGTCGTGGTTTTGGAAGCCAGCCTTTGAAGTTTGGTGGAGTCTTATTTTCTGTGTTTGCCTGGCCTTCTATTTTGTAATTCAAGGGCTGGTGGCTGAAAGGTGACTGACTGAGTAAAGACTGCTTAGGGATTGGGTTCTTTACCCTGAGAGGCACAAAGGGGCGCTGGGTGGGGTCTAGGCGGGAGGACTTGAGGTTTAACGAGGCCTAACCTTAGAGAGTCTTCCTTCTCTCTTGTGGGCGGGAACAGGAGATTAAATACCGAATCTTTGAGGACTGTGAAAAGCCCTAAACCGGGCGAGGAAGCGCGGGTGGTAGAGGGGGAAGACGGGTCAAACCGTGGGCGGGACGTCGACGACCTAACGTTCCAGCTTCTCCAAGAAAGGGCTTTCTGGGCTCCCTATCCGCTCTAGGGGTTGTGGGAGTGTAGGGGATGCCGAGAGACTAGGCCACACGACGAAAAAGGCGAAGCCTCCACGTTGGAGAGGGAATGGGGAGGAAACTGCCTCACCTCTTCTTTCTCTTCAAGCTGGTGCGGATGGTTCCAGTTGTTTTATCTCGTTGCTGGGTAACCGTTTTTTATTTTTTTTTTGTTTTTTTTTTTTTTTTTTACTACGGCGGCCGGGAAGGAGAGGGCCGGCTCCTTGCCGAGGATGGTTTCGCGTACTGAAGACTCGAGGGTGGGGCCCCGCTATTTGGCCCTGCCCAGGCCCCGCCCACCACACAGTGATCACGCCCCGTCCCCGCCCCTGCCTAGGGCCTCTTCCTGAGTCCAGCGCATTGACACGGATTTCCGCAAGCATGGTTGCCCTGGGGTCTGTGTATGGTCTGCTGCTGCTCATAATCGTTCGAGCCAGCAGAAGTGCAGGTGAGGTGACATGACTCTGCGGGACCCTTCCCTTTCAGATCCTCTGCAGGATCTTGGCTCTCCTTCCCTCTCAAGGTCTGGTTTGAGTCAGAACTGGTCTTTTCCTACGTAGGCCTGGGGTGTAGGTGAAGGTCCTGCTGGGCGGTCAGCTGCCTTTATCTCCACCCACCCACGGTCCTTCACTTAAAGCATTGGGGGCAAAGGGACACTTCGGTTTATCAAGTTGGGGAGGCTCCTATGTGCCCAGACCGAAGCCTTCAGGAGAGCTCTGAGAGAAGGGGGCGAAGCTAGTTAGATAATATTTGGAAACAGGTGACTGAGTCATCCAAAATACTTCAGCTCCTGCCCCCACAGTGGTACCCTTGGGGAGGGCTTCTATCGGAATGGGTGCCTTGAGGGAATTAAATTTTACTAGTTTAAGTGGTTATTAGGGCTAAGAAATGCAACCCCCTCACTAGTGCAGAATAATTTAAGGTTCAGCTCTGAATTTTGGTGCAGCTTAGAGAGATTGGTGGAGGGAGAAGGCTCATTGCCCTGGGAAGAGGGGGAGGCTAACTCACACTGGTCATTCTGCAGGGCAGAGCTTGTCATCTGACTAATCCAGACTGGACATTGCCTCTCAGCAAGGAGGTGCCTGATGATAGGAATCTGTCTCAAAGAAAATCTTTGAGAATCTTCACTCAAAGTGATAGTTAAAGCTGGATCCACCCACCCTTTTTCTTATTTGGATCGTTGAAAGAGTGAACCCCAAACACTGTCAATAAATGAAATTTGGGGGGTTGGGATTATAGCTCAGCAGTAGAGCTCTTGGCTAGAATGCTAGGAATTTGGATTTTGTTCACCACAGTAAAAAGAAATGAAGGTTGAAGTGAGAAGAAAAGGCTTGTTGGTGTTCCACCTAAGCACAAGACAGACCCAGCCCATCAATGGCCTTTCAGAGTTTCAAAGCTGTAGTTAGCGGTCTCTCCCATTTCTTGTCTTTCTCATGATCCTGGAAACCTATCCGAGGAGGTGGGGAGAAGGTAAAGACAGTGGAGTTTTCCTCTTAGTTATTTTTCTTAAGGTCTGTCACATTTAATATCACTTTTATTTCCTTTGGGTCATATTATATGACCTTGGTTGCTCTTGCCATTCATTGGTGCTCTAGAGTTCTCTCCCTTCTTCCTGGCATATCCTAAGGTCTTTCTTTTAACTCTCTCCTTTTGCTCATGTTTATAATGTAACAAAAAGTTACACTTCACAATGAGGGTCCCTATGAACTCACCACCCAGTGTGAGAGCTGTGGTTTTTACGGAGACTGCCAGAGTACTCCTCATTAGTACCTCAGCTGGGTTCTCATCAGAGGTAACCACTGTCCGAAAACTTTTGCTAGTCTACTTGTAATGATTGCTTCTTCCCCACAGCTCCCGTTCTATTTTCCACTTCAGTTCCCAAATGAAGAGAGAAATCCAGCACCTTTAAAAAAATTCATTTTGACTATGCCTGGTTGTTTGAGATGCGTGACTCTTTTCCGTCCGTTTCTGGTCCTCAGTATCTTTCACATCTGTCCAGCTTAGAATGTGAACTTTGTAAGGGTAGAATATATAATTTTTCTTTACACTATCATCACGATCTAACTGAAGCAAAAAGGAAATTATTCCTTCAGAATTAGATGACATGGATTCTAATTCTATCATAAACTACCTTCTGAAGCCAGTCAAGGAAATGACTGTCTCCAGTATCTTCAGCACTCCGATACATGTGTAACTTCCTAGTAGGTTGCAAAATACCCAGCAGCCAGACTTTTTAATCTATTATTGGTAGTATTTTCCCTCCACCGTTACAGCCTCAGTGTGTAAAATAGTGCCTGGCACACAGTAGGTATCAAGAGATATTTGTTGACTTCACAGCTATTCTTAAAAATTGCTTAATCTATTTGTGTCCTAGTCCCTTGGTGGGTAATGTGTTTAAATCTCTTGATCAGTCAGTAACACAATTATACTATTATTATAAAATATTTTCCACCTCTAAAATTCTTTTGCTCATCCTAAAGCCATTCGCAGAGACATTCTATAAATGCGTGTTGGCAAACACAGACTGGCTTGAAAAGGCATTTCCCAGCCTGTGGACAGACTACTGGCTGCATACTCCAGTTCGTAAGCAACGTTTTCTTCACTCAGTTCCTCTAACTCCAGCCCTCTCTCTACTTAGTTCTTATTTATGCCTTTGCTTTTCAGCTTTTGTTCTGTATCCACCCGAGACAGGGCCCTCCCACACATATGCCTCCCGGTTTCCCCAGCAGGCCGCCAGCCTGCTTATGCAATTCTGGGATGTTGTGGTTCTAGAGTGTTTTGCTCATGGTACACGCATCGTGAGCTTGTTAAGCCTTCTGGATGATCTTTGATTGTCATGGCGGCTTCATGATCAAATGAACTCCTGAGTGAGAAAGAGAGCTGAGGATTTTTAGGGACTTGTCTGGTATTCTAAGAGCAGTATAAATAGGCCACCAAGCTTGCCAGGAGACCCCGTTAGCTCTACTGCCCTGTTAAGTATAGCCTAAGGGGCCTGCCATCTTTTGTAGCTTCCAGGGAGGAAAATGTCAGCTTTGTTTGTTAATTCTAATTCTCTTTCCTACCTATCATGCTTATAAAAAAATAAACCTTAATTTTGTTAATTATTTTCTTTGGAGGATTTTAAAAAATCTTTTCTGTTGAGACAAATGGGGATGTAAGTTTTATGATTTTCCTAGTTAAATTTCTGTGAGCTCACTGGGATCATGTGGATCAACGCTTGTTATTTAAAAAGTACTTCGATATAGGCTATGAGTAAAAATAGAAATGATCTCGTTAAAGTGAATTCTTATTCAGTCTTCTTAGTGACTCTTAGCACAGCATCCAATATGCAAGCATGCCTCCTCTTTCTTTTGCCTGTGAAATGGTGACGAGACATTTTCTCTAAGATTTTAACCTTCTGTCTCTCCATGATCTTAATTTTGTGTCCCGAATTTATCTGAATTTCTCAGGGAGATTTGTCACGGTTATAAGTGTGCTATCCCGGGTCATCAAAAAACAATCAAAAATCCTCCAAACCAGACAATAACGATGGCAACAATGCGTGCTGAGAGGAATGATGTGAAGGGATTTGGCAGTGGCAGGATGGAAGATGGGCACGGCATTAGAGAGGCTGTGCTGGAGACAGGCATCACTCTTCCTTCCTAGCTCCTAGGAGTGGGCACAGTGGCGGAGAGTTGGGGAAGGAAGTGGTTTGGTTTTCTTATAAACACCATCTGTGAGGTATGTGCATGGTTCACTTTTAGTGATTAGGAAGAAAAGTTAAGTGTTAGAGCCAAGTTTTAGAGCAAGGGCGTGTGGAAGGGTGTTGACCAAGAGCTATGAAGGGGAGGGAAAGAGAGTGTGTACGTTGGTTGTTGTCCTGGGCCCTAAGTTTTCCTTAATGTTATCCTGTGATGCACATTGTTGGAAACTGTCCTTATTATGTTGTTATTTAGTTAAGAGCAGCACAGTCTAGTTTTGGAAGATTACAAGGCTCGCGTAGACTCATATTCTTTTGTATAAAGACTGTATGTTACTTCCACTTGATGCTCAGTCTCTCTAATGATAGTCTCCTACGTGTTTGCCAACATTTTTAGGTGTTGGTTTTCGCTTTGCCTCATACATCGATAATTACATGGTGCTGCAGAAGGAGCCTTCAGGGGCAGTGATCTGGGGCTTTGGTACACCCGGAGCTACAGTGACAGTGACCTTGTGCCAAGGTCAGGAAACCATCACGAAGAAAGTGACCAGCGTGAAAGGTAAGCCAGCCCATTTTTTCTTCAGTTGTTGTCTTCTTCTGCCACCTGCTGGATTATCTGAAAATGAATGCTTATAGTTCCAGCTCAGGCTGTCAATCCATCCATCCATCCATCCATCCATCCATCCATGCACCCAACCATAAAAGCTATTTTATTTGACTATTTACTATGTGAATAGGCACCGAAGATACCACAAATGGGAACAAGGCTCAAAGGGTTTGCTAAGGATCTTATTGAGCAGAACAGATTATGCAGAAGTTTGATGAACACTGATAAATTATCTATGGAGTTCTGTGAGATACAGAAGAGAGGCATATACCTCAGCGGGGTTGCTATGGAAAAGATGCCAATGAAGATGATATTTGAGCTGAATCATACATGCCAGATAGGCAGTCCTAGATTCGAGAGAGATGGCTCAGTGGGTGAGAGCTTTTGCTGCTCCTGCAGAGGACCTGGGTTCAGTTCCCAGCCCTCACACTGGGTGACTCATAAGGCCCTGTAAACTCCAGCTCCAGGGGATCTGATGCCCTCTTCTGTTTACTCTGGGCACCTACATATACATGGTACACATGGACACACACACACACACACAATTTCTTAAAAAGTTTTAAAAAAAGAGTCAATTTGGAGATCTGCTAAATAACTTTGGCTTTAGAGTTCATGGTCTAGGTTCTGATTCTGACTGTCATTTCTGGGTATATAATTTAGACATATCAAATATTTAAGTGACAGTGTGTTTTCCATGTATAAAGTAGAAGTGGTACTAATTATTAATGGATGATAATGAGGAGTAAATACATAAATTAGTTAAAACAGTGTTTGGCACATTAACTTGGGTGGACATTATTGTTACTATTACTGTTGCTATTATTTACTCAGTTATTCCAATATTTATTATCTACTATGTGCGAGGTACTGGTGATAAGGTGATACATAAAACTGATTTAGCCTCTCCGTTAGTGAAGCCTGAAGGTTAGGGAAGGCAGGAAAATAGAGAATACTTATAGCTATGTGAGATGTGCGCCACAATAAGGAAGGATAGTGTGTGTGTGTGTGTGTGTGTGTGTGTGTGTGTGTGAGTTTAGCAGGGTAATGGACTTAGTTTAAGACTTGTCTTGAAAGAGGAGGCACAAGTCCTGGATACAGGGGTAGGAGACCATGTGTAACACTGGAGAATTGCCGTGGAGGTATGTTGTTCTGGGACACTGGGCTAAGCGACTGGTGGTGGATGACGGTAGATGGGACAGCATAGAGGCTTGTCTCTTTGCTAAAGCACATAAGTCATGGATCTGTAGATTTGAAGCAATAAAAACACACAAGCAGATCGAAAGGGTTTGACAGCCATCAGATAGGGCTGGTAGAGCTGTGGGCAGACTCTTATGATATGCAGATGTTCACAGTGAGGACTTGAGAGTGTGGCTGTGGGGATGAAGGCTCAAGGTGAGAGTAAAGAGGTCTCTGGAGAAGGGATAAGGATGTCCAAGAGTGGATTCTGGGGACCAAGCTCAGGTCCTCTACACGAGCAGCATGCACTCTTGACTGCTGAGCCAGCCTCCAGTCCCTCTTTGTGGTTTGTGAGATGCACAAAGTGAAGAATTCCAAGACTGCTGTGATTTCTGCCTAGTCTGTCCTCAAATACGTTATGTAGCTGAGAATTACATTGAGCTTCTGGTCCTTCTTCTTCTGTGTCCTAAGGCAGCAAAGTGTGGGTCATGACCCCTTTGACCCTTTCACAGGGTCGCCTAAGACCATCAGAAATATCAGATAGTCTCACTATGATTCATCACAGCAGCAAGATTACAGCCAGGAAGTGGCAACAAAAATAATCTTATGATTGGGGTCATCACAATATGAGGAACTGTATTAAAGGGCCACAGTCCTAAAGGATGGGAGTGTAGGCATGAACCATCGTCACACCTGGTTTATGCAGTGCTGGGGAGTGAATCCGGAGCTTTGTGCGTGCTATGCAAGTGCTCTATCAATTCAGCTATATCCCCAGTCTCCTTTTTGAAAGCATATGAAATAATGGGTCTCATTATTGGCATTTTATGCATAGGTATCATTATATTTTGCTCACATTCACTTCTTTACCCATCTTCCACCTCCTGACTCTAACTGCTTGTCTCCTTTCCCCCTCCAAGTAGTCCATTCTGCCTCATGTCTCGTATTATGTTGAATATATTTTATTTAAATCTAGATTATTTGTGATAGATGTAATATTTGTCCTTGTCTGACTTATTTAGCTTAATATGATGCTTTTCTATTTTATCCATTTTCCTTACAAATGATATAATTTCATTCTTTTTTATGTCTGAATAAAAATCCATTGCATGTAGGTACGTAACACATTTTCTTCTTTATTGATGATATCTGGGCCGATTTTTTATCTTGGCTATTGTGAATAGTGCCTCAGAAGCATAGATGTGTAAGTATCTCTATGATGTGCTGGTTTATCTTCATTCAGGTATATACTCTGGAATTTACCTGCAGGTATAGCTGGATCACATGGTCATTTTACTTTTAATTTTTTGAACATATTAATCTTCTTTTCTTTTTTCTTTCCTTCCTTCCTTCCTTCCTTCCTTCCTTTCTCTTTCTTTCTTTCTTTCTTTTGTTTTTTTGAGACAGAGTTTCTCTGTGTAGCCCTGGCTGTCCTGGAACTTACTCTGAGAACCAGACTGACCTCAAATTTAGAGATCCACCTGCCTCTGCCTCATGAGTGCTGGGATTAAAGGTGTGTGCCACCATCGTCTGGCTAGAGCATATTAATTTTCATGGATACTTAGTCAGCTTATGTTCCCATTAGTAGTCTATAAAGGTTCCTCACCGGCTTTTGTTGTCACTTTTTTTCTTAATGATGGCCGTTGTGACTGAGGTGAGTAGACTTTCCGCCTTCATAAAATAATCTAGTCTCAACAGGACATTTCACCTCTCCTCTGCTGTAGAACTATTGATTGAAAGCAGGTCATAGGTTCTGTTTGCTCTGGAGCAGGGAGGATAATCCAAGCCTGTAACTTTAGAACCCGCTCTAAGGTATGTATGCCACAACATGCTATAGTTTATATGATTTTCATAAGCAGCTTTACTGACATAAAGTGTTAAGTTTTTATTTTGTTCTTATTTGGTGGTGATAGATTTGCATTTTAAGCTATAGACTGAATGTCGGTAGTAAGGGATGGTTCAGGCAGCAAGGTTTTCACCTTTGAGCCACATTTAAAAGCCACAGGATCACGTTACAGCCAATGTAGAGTCAGGTTCTGTGTGGAGAAGTGAAGAGAGCCGCTTCTTTTAGCCCTATGTGTTCCTCTTGAGAAGATAAAAGGCCTTGGATATCCCACCCCCTTCTTGGTATTGGGCACAGTGACCTGCAAAATAATTAATATTTGATATGACTAATAAGAAGAAAGGAAAGAAAATATTTTATAATTAATCATGTCTTTACACACGTTATTTTCATTTTGTCCTTTTGATGGTGGTTTCCATCTTGAGGCTGGAGTTATCTGGGGAAGATGGAGAGAAGAGGGAGATAGAGAATTCTTTCTTCGCGTCTGTCCTTGGCTGTCATATTCAGATCAGTAGTTGGGCAAGCCACGAGACATGCTGTTCCATGTGAAAACATAGAGCCCTTGTCAGTGTGCATGGCTTTCTTCTCAGCATAACCCAGGGTTGGAGTTCATTTTTGTCATTTACTTGATGGGGTGCTTGGCAAAATGTAAGCAGGCTAAGAAGCTGTATGATGAAGCAAGGAGATCAGTCTTCCTAGATGGTAGAAGAAAAAAAAATGTAAGGACGCAGAATTAAGGAAGGTCTTACTGCACTGAAAATGAAAACTTAGAGAAGCGGGGTGGGGAGTGGGGGGGTGGGGGGTTGGGGGATGGAGGGGGGGGCAGGACTAGCATGAGAGGTAACAAGGTAGCAAATGACGATTGCCCAGCAGGCAAGGCCAGAGCAACTGTGGGTCAGAAGACCAAGAACCAGCAGAAAGCCCATTGGATGCTGGATGAGTTATGGTCTCTGGCTCAAATTTTCTATTTGTACCCATCCTAGCAGACTTGATGGGTGAACAGACTTTCTAAAAGCTCGTAAGTGGCCTGTGGCTTGCTCCTCATCAGCAACCTGTTCGAAATTGACAATGCCAGGACTAGCCAGTTCTCCTTGTGAAACACGGTGGCTTCTGACTTTAGAATCCCACCCTTGGTCTAAGACATCACAGAGGCTGCACTCTTTCCTGCAGGCAGTATCCACACAGAATCAGATCCTATAGCTTGTGAGTCATCTCTTGAATGGGCGTTCCCATCAGTGAATTCACTGCTGTGCAATAAGTTTCTCCTGCTCTGTTGCCCAATACAGCATTGGGTCAGGGCTTATTTTTCATTTTCTTAAATAAAAGAGGGAAAACACTAGAAACTCAACGATTTTAGCTAGCCAAGATGGAGGCTTTTTGAGAGATTGAAGACGGGTTTCTCTGGTACAAAGGATGTTGAGATCAGAGCTCAGCCTCCAGATTCGGTTCTCCTCAGGTTCTAGGCCCTCCCAGTAGTCCCTCTGCTATAGTGGAGAGTAAAGATGGTGGCGCTGGTTTCCCTCTTCTCCTTCCTGTCTTTTTGTTGTTGTCTTAGTCAGGGTGTCTGTTGCTGTGAAGAGACACCATGACCACGGCAACTCTTACAAAGGAAAACATTTAAATGGGGCTGCTTACAGGTTCAGGGGTTTAGTCCATTATCATTATGGCAAGAAGCATGGTGGCACACAGGCAGACATGGTGCTGGAGAACGAGCTGAGAGTTCTGTATCTGGATAGGCAGGCAGCAGGAAGAGAGAGCTACTGGATCTGGCTTGAGCATTTGAAACACCAAAGCCCATCCGCAGTGATACAGTTCCTCCAATAAGGTCACACCTAATGCCTCTTCCTAAGCATTCACATATATGAGCCGTGGGGCCAATCTTATTCATATCACCGTAGACAGTGACACTTGTTTAGAAGTGCTGGCCAGAGGAGCTTTTGCCACCACCTGTGTGTGCCGAAAAGCTAAGGGAAAATACCCAATTAATACCTCTGAATCCTTGGATAATAGGAGAAGTCTAAGACATTAAGACTTAACTGTGTTAAGTTTTCTGGCACTTGACCCCATCAGCACACATGAGCAGTGCTAGAGGCAGGAGGACAGAGTAGTCTTGGGGAGATGTGTCAGTGCGGGAAGCCTGGAAAGACCTTGGCAAGCCTGTATTAGGACAGATTGGAATGTCTGCCTGTTCAGAAGTGTGAGCCATACGGAGCACATCACACCTGTGAGACTCAATCTGTACTCACTGCCCACTGTTTCCAAAACAGTGATTTTTCTGGTTTAGGTGGAATTATGAATTTTATACGCTGATGCCTGGCTATTGGTCAGAGAAATACAATAGTGAGCACTTGGTCCTGGGCTTCGCTGACCTCCTGGAGGGGAGCGACAAGCTCAGCTGCTTTTGCTTTTCAGAGGCCAAATATGTAGACATTTCCTCTGGCATTCTAAGCTACCCTTTATGGCTTCAGTTTTTCCTCGTTTTCCGGTGTGCATCTGGGCATCTGTTTCTGCTTAGCCGTCTCTGGCTAGAAAGAGCCTCGGCTGCCCAGCATGGAGTAGGTGCTTGGGTGGTATTTATGTAATTGTCTATGTAATTATTTCTTCGCATAGGTTAGGGGAATAACTTTCCACTGCTCTGTTGCCTCGTCTCCCCATTCTTTTCCTTTGAATTTAGATTGATGTGATGGCAACTGTGTTAAGCTAGTTCATGTTTGACCATTTTTATGTTAAAATGTTTTCTCTGCCTTTTCTATGTTTGTATTTCCCTGTTCTGCTGTTTTTATGTTTTCTTGTTGTTTTTCTTGCATACTTTGCCACTTGGAAGACAATTTTTTTTTTTTAAATCTCTGAGTTTGACAGTGACTGCAGTGATGCAGTGACCGGGAAGAAGGGCAGTGGAAGGTGTGGCTCCCAGGGAGCAAGCCAGGGATCCCTAAAATAGGGTCTTTCGTAGCGTCTCCTTTCCTTAGTGGAGTCCCAAAAGCTCATTCTGAATAATCGACTGGGCAAGTTAAAATATCTTTTTTGCAGAGATTAATTTATACGCTTCCCACTACTTGTTGACGTGTTCGTTTCTCCACGCACCTGTTCGTTAATGGGAGAGCCCAGTGCCACCAGCAATGTTAATACTTGTTAGCAACGTGGGAGGAGGTGGGGTGGATGACAAGGGTGATTCTGCTTAGTAAAGGGAATATTCAGAGTAGAAACGAGTCTTAGCCTGTGCTCACATTTGATTGGATAATTGCAAGTTAGTTCAGGGTGCTGTGTAAATCAGAAAGATTAGATTATGGTAATATTGACAGTTGGATAGTGTAATGAGAATTTCTATTTTGTGTTTTTTAAATTTTTTTAAAACTAACTGTCCTTGAATTTTAATCTATCTGTATTTTTGTCTCTCCTAATTTAGGATTATAACTGGGTAACTAATTTTTCCTGTAAACGCCTTAGATAAAAATAAGCGTGGATTGGTACAGATTAAGGATAAAAGGGCTGCTGTTCTCGACAGCTCCATCCCCCCTTGTCTGGATTTTGGCCAATCCCTATAATGTTGCATACAGTTTGTCACAGAGCCTGGGCATAGCCACACGTGGAGTGTGTTTGGGGTTTGACTTCGTTTTAGGTGGTTGGTTGGCTAATTCCTTGGAGTCTGTTGTTGTTGCAGCACACTCCAACACTTGGATGGTGGTGCTGGATCCCATGGAGCCCGGGGGACCCTTTGAAGTGATGGCACAGCAGACTCTGGGGACAACGAATGTCACCCTAAGGGTTCACAATGTCTTATTTGGAGACGTCTGGCTGTGCAGTGGGCAGAGTAACATGCAGATGACTGTGTCACAGGTAATTCAGAGTCTCAGCTGACAATAAATGTTGATGATGATGGGGAGGAAGAGAGAAGAAGGAGAAGGGAAAAAGACTAACAAGGAAAAGGAAGGCTGTTTTCATTTACTAAGTGCTTATCATGCGCAGGATCTAATCCGAGTGCTTTCATACTAAATTGTTTTATTTAGCAATCTAAAGAAGTGAACTATTGATTATATTGGAGTTATTGGTTGGCACTAATTGTGTTTATATACTCAGTTTTCTCCCTAAAGAGGTTAAAGCTTACCTCTATTCCTATCTTTATCCTCCAAACTGAGTTTCTTTTCTAGTTGATTTATCTCTTCTTGCCTTTCTTGACTATCCATTTTTCTGTTTTTAAGAAATATTTTAAGTTTGAGGTTTAGGAATCTGTACAACCAAGCCATGCTTTCCTTTCAATTCTCTCTTTGATAAAAGTATAAACTAGAGGGGCTGGAGAGATGAGTCACTGGTTAAGAGCACTGGCTGTTTTTCCAGAGGACCCAGGTTCAATTCCCAGCACCTAAACATCAGCTCATAACTGTCTGTAACTCCAGTTCCAGTGGAGCCAACAGGCACACATGCAGGAAAAACACCAATGCACATAAAATGAAAATAAATCCTAAAAAAGTGGAAACTAGAGTACTTTTATATATGTTAAGCCTTTTTTTTTTTTTGAGATAGGGTTTCTTTGTGTAGCCCTGTTCCTGGCTGTCCTGGATCTAGCTCTGTATATCAGGCTGACTTTAAACTTAGCCATTCGCCTTCCTCTGTCTCCTAGGGACTGGGATTAATGGTTTGTGCCACCACTGCCTGGCTTGTTTATACAGCTTTTATTCTTTATAATTTCATTATTCCCTTTAGTAAAACCTGTTGCCAAACAATGGTATTAAAAAGGTTGACAAATCTACTTCATTTTACCCATGTTTAACTAATTAAAAAAATCTGACTTTTTGTATATATAGTTTTCTAATCAGTATTTTGTGAACTTTTCCTGCCTTAATTAAATATATGGAAGTATTTTAAATTGAAATGCCTATTAAGCTAAACTTGGCCTGAACCTTGTTGGCATGTTTGAATGGACACAGATGTGAGGTTTTATCCTGGTAGGAATCATGGTTTTATACAGAAGTGGAATTGCTGTCAAGTCATTAGAGAAAGCAGTGCTTTCCCTCATGTTTTAATTGTAGTTCTGTGTTTTCACAGAAAGGCATGGACCAGATCTGTTTGTATCTATATAGTAACTTTCTCAATAGCAGGCTATGCCAAGGGATCCCATCCCATTTTCTGTCAAGCTAAATCAGATCTTGATTGCTAAGCGTAAACACTTTCTTTCTGCCTGGAATTTTCTTGAGCATCTTCTGAATTAACTCTGGGATGGAGGGGGACAGAAAAGAGGATTCTATCATCTGAAACATATGTGTTCTCTCCCTCTTTCTCTCTCTGATGCACTTAGTTTGTAAGGCAGCATTTTAGGTGCGATATTACCGAAAGCCACATTTTCCAGTCTTTTAACAGTGTGCAGAGCCTTCTCTTTTGATAGGAAGCATGCATTGCACGGCTCCCCCTTGATGCTTTTGCTCCTTTCTCTGTCCAGATTCCCAGTGCACATAAGCACACAAGCACAGGGCTGTCTCTCTCCCCTTTCCTCCCTCCATGTGCCTTTTTGAGGAGGTAAGATTCTCACTATAACCTACCCCTCTTCACATTCAAAGAAGGAAATGGCAGATTGTATGCCCATCTTGTTGTTAGGGTAAAATGGAATTTTAAAGCTGAATGTTATTTATAACACCGAGTGAGATGTTTATAAATGGAGAAAAGTTTAAATGTTCATCTGCCACCTCAGGGTAGGTCTTAAGACTCAGCTATTTCCAGTAAGCTTAGGAAAAGATGGCCAGTATCAGACAAGAAGCCCAAATTACCCATCACTTGACAATCTCTTCTTTCTTATTTTACATATAAAGAAATTAATATACGGAAGAGAGGGATGGGTGCCACATTCCAGTAGCAGACTCTTGGAAGTATGGCGGATGGCTTATATACCATTATTTCCTCAACCTTAGAACTAAACTGATATAGTAGAAGATGAAACAAAGTACTAAATCTCCAGATTCTTCTGTGTCGATGACTAGATGTCCGTCCACCACATGTGTGAGTGTGAGCACACACATATGTTTACATTTTCATGCATTCACATACATACACACTTACACATGTGTCTTGTTCCCCCTGCAGGCCCCTTGCTTAGAGCCTCTGAGGGAAATCGATTCTTGGCGTGTCTTCATTAATTCAAGAATGTGGTACAAAGGTTACAAAATGAACACTGGTGAGCAGCTGCTTTGATGGGGACCTGTCTGGTCCCTGGAGAGACAGCGGTGCTCTCCCTCAGCCCAGGCAGCCTTAATGACTTCAAATACCTTGGTATTCATTTACATCCTCATTTAAATACTTGGTAGGGAAATAATTATACTGAGGTGTTTGATGAGATGAAATCTGATCTCAGCAGATGGAGTAAAGCTTCCCTTTCATCAGCAGGGAAACCAAGTGTCATTTAAATGAAAATCTTCCTGAAATCTCTTTATTCCTAAATTTGCTGCCAACATCCCAGAGGAAATGCTTCCATCAAAAAGGCAGTGGTATTGGGAACGGGGACCAATTTCAGACGTGATTGTCATCAGGTACAGCAGGAATTTTCCCCACCCCCATTTTTGTTAACACCCGGCTTTCCAGTTCTGGCAAATATGAGAAAAGATGGAAGCCTTCCAGTTAATGTTTTGAATCCAATTCCCTGGGCTGGTAACAATACAGGAGCATGCCAGCCACCCTGACTCCACTGCCCTCGCACTACCCAGGCAGACTCAGCAATGGGGTTGGAAGACAAGTAGCATGTTCTCCCATCCTGCTTGCCCAAGCTGGCGTCTCATTGCTATGAGCTGCTCGCGTTCCCAGGCAGTGCGGAAGCTAGTGTGGGTGGAGGGAATGAAAGCAGCTTCATCCACTGTTTCCATGGAAGCAACACACGATGCTTCGTGCTCAGTGCAGAGCTGAATTTCAAAGGAGGTGACTTTTTTACAGGTACTTAACGCTAAAAAATAATTTCCCTGCCAGAGTACACTGTGAGCACATCAGCTTGTTTCTCTTTGCCATCCATTTTCCATTAAACCTGCCAGGTAAGCTCCTGAAGACTGATCAGGATTTCCAGTGGAATTTTCCTGTGACTGTGTGATGTCTGCCCTAAGTATGGAGACCTTCACAGCTGGAGTTGATACTGCCCAGGAGGCACATCAGGTTGTGGCTCCCACAGTGACCCAAGAGTAATTTAATTTCCTTTGTATTTGCTTGTGTTGTTGGCTACAGCCAGTGCAATAGTCAACTCAAGGCGATTCTAGGGACAGCAGTTTTCAATGAGATGCAAAGGGGGCACCTTGGCTGCTTTATCCTTTTCCTTCTTCTGGATCATGGGCTGGAAGGCCAGCTGTATTCTCTGCGGTGGCTGGGAGGGAAAGCGAAGCAGCTGCCATCTCTGTGGCTGGAGGCCAATGCAAAGTACCCTGGCCTCCTGTGCCTTGCTGTGGCAGCCGGACCCAGCTGGAGAGCCTGCTCCCTGAGGCACATGGTAACTGACCTTCCTGATGATCCTGTTGGTCCTTTGTCTTGGGAGAAGCTGACTGCTCTGGGGGATAGAGAAGACTCTGGAGCAAATGCGCACACAAATACAAAACCAAGCCAAGATATTGTTCTTCGATTTTTACCATAAAGGAAACAACATCAACAGACCTGTGCTAGCTGGTTTTGTGTGTCAGCTTGACATAAACTAGAGTCATCAGAGGAAGGAAGGAGCCTCAGCTGAGGAAATGCCTCCATAAGATTGAGCTGTAAGGCATTTCCTCGTTTAGTGATCAGCGGGGAGGGCCCAGCCTATGATAGATGGTGCCATCCCTGAGCTGTCGGTCCTGGGTTCTTTAAGAAGGTGAGTTAAGGAAGCCATAGGAAGCAAGCCAGTAAGCAGCAACCCCCATGGCCTGTGCATCAGCTCTTGCCTCCAGGATCCTGTCTTGTTACTTCCTGACTTCCTTCAGTGATGAACAGCAATGCTGAAGTGTAAGCCAAATAAACCCTTTCCTCCTCAACTTGCTTTTTGGTCATGGTGTTTCGTCACAGCAATAGAAACCTTAATGAAGACAAAACCCCAAACAATAACCCAACAAGAGTGCAAGAGACCACAATGAAAGGAAGTAGGGTGCTCCTAAGATTTAGAGGAACGAGGCTTACCAGGCCTGATGAGTAAGTCACTCAGTACGGCATGTACAATCTTGCCCAGAATAGCACCAGACCACTGTGTCATGAGGACTCGTGGGGTGGTTTGGGACGTGTGGTATCTCTGGGCAGACACGTTTCTTTCTTTAGTTCATTGGGACTCTTCTGAACCTTCCCCTGGCAGCACTTTTCAGATTACCTCTCTTGCTAGCCTTTTCCTTAGTGACTATGCCCCACCCCAGGATCAAGATGAGAGTAACCTAGGTTCCACAGTCATTTCTCTTGTGCGTTTCTTTGTAATCTTTTTCTTTATTAATGGTATATAGATTAAATAAGTCATGGTCTATGTTGTCTTCACAGACACTCCCTAAACACCATTGTTAAAAGGAGTTAATTCAGAGACTCTGTGTTATCCGGTATCAGTTACCAGAGGGAACAAGTCTTTTAGTTTCATATTAAACTATGGGCTGGGAGGTGTAGCTTGGTGGTAGAAGGATTCCCAGGCATGCCCTAGGCCCTAGATCCAGTCCTCAGAGCCATGGGGGTGAGGGGAGACAATGATGTAATACATAGTGTTCTTTAGCTGTACCCCGGCACAGCTCTTCTTGTCCCGTATAGACCTGCTGTGGCATATGACGGGTTCCCTCGCTTGTGAGTTGTGATTCATCATGGACTCCATTGGTCAGAGTGGACCCAATGGTTTTGGTCCAAACCATTACTGATTTGGTTATTCCTTTGTTCTCTGTGTATCCAAGTGTTAGAAGGAGCTCAGTGGATTGCAAGAAGTGTTTACTGTGAAGCTACAAGCCAGCTTGCTGTCTCTCAGGTTAACGGACCCTCTCATCTTTCTAGATCTTTAATGCCTCGAAGGAGTTGTCTGACAGTGCTGCCTACCAGTCTGTGCGCATCTTCTCTGTCTCCCTCGTCCAGGCAGAGGAGGAACTGGAAGACCTTGATGAGGTTGACCTGTCGTGGTCCAAGCCCACTGCAGGTACGTGAGTGCTTCAGCCTGCACGTCTCTCGGGAATGGGTTAGTGACTTAAGCAGAACCTGTAACCCCTCAATTTGGTTCTTATTATTACAGAACTATCCTTTTGTTCCTATTGGGTCTCCATCCCATCCCTGATGATCATGGTTTCATGTTTCATGTCCACCCTGAGTCTTGCCCTGGTGTTCAGGAAAGGGCTCTTGCTTTTACTTTAGAACAGTACTGATGTTGTTCAGCATGAGGGGGGCCAGCATCTTCCTCCCTCATGGTAACCCTCTCTGTTGCCCCGCCCCCATGCTGGTGTTTGAGTACAACTTACTGATGTCCTTTTAGAGTGAATTTGGATCTGCCCCAGCTTCCTCCAGAGCCTTTTTCATCAGGATTTATTCTGCCCTTTTTCTCCATTCGACACAGAGTCTTTATTTCGTGTCTCTGCCTTTTCTGCTGAAGACTCTGCACTAGTCCAAGGACAGGGCAGAGAGTGTGAGAGACACATAATTCCTACTGCAAGGGTTTAGCCTTGCTCTTTCTTTTCACAAACTAAAACAGAGCCAACATCGTCTCATGACGCTCCATCTCGTCCTGTTGCTTTACACTTTCTAGAGTCTTTTGTTTTCATTTTCTTCACTGCCTTGACATGTTTCACTCCTTTTTTTTTTCTTTTCTTTTTTTCGAGATAGGGCTTCTCTGTGTAGCCCTGGCTGTCCTGAAACTCTGTCTATAGAACAGACTGACCTCGAGCTCCAAGATCCTCCTGCTGGCCTCTGCCTCCTGAATGATGAAATTAAAGGTGTGCGCCACCATCGCCTAGCAACATGGTCCATTCTTCAGTCCTTGGTAGTCTGGATCTTACACCTCAACACTTTGTTCACCTTAATGTTACTGCTCTCGTTATAAACTCTGTGACTTCAGCGGCACTTGGCACTGTTGACCACTGCCCTTAGCCACTCCTAACCGTGTGGTAATTCTTTCCAGTTCTCCTGCCACCACCCCCTCACCCCTGTTCTTTGCTTCCTTAATCCTACTTTCAAATGTGGTCTCCATGTTCTTTCTAGGCCCTTTCTTTTTTACTTTGTATATGCTTTCCCTCAGAGACTTTATTTGTTCCTCCCTTTTCAAGTATTAGTGTATTCACCAAGCTCCCGAGAGCCCATCATTTGCTAGGCACTGTTTTAAGTGCTTTGGGTATAGCAGTGAACGACACAAGTAAAAACACCTGACCTCATGTGCTTATAATCTACTGTGAAAAAATTCAGGAACCCAGTACTTAGTAAACTACATTCTGTCTGATTCTTAGGGGCAGTGGATAATAGGGCCTGTTTCCGTGCCTTAACAACCTGAGTTTGATCCCTAGGACCCAACATGATGGAAGGGTGGAACTAGCTCCCACCTCTGTCTCTGTCTCTCTTACACACACACATTCCATATAGAATGCCAGTTTTGCTATCTAGTGCCTAGAGATGATAAAATGTTTGCCGTGTAAGCCTGAGGACCTGAATCTGGAACCCCAGTACTCATTAAAAGGCAAATGTGGCAGCATGTGTCTATAATTCCATCACTGGGGAGGCAGACACAAGCTGATCTCTGCAGCTCACTGGTCAGCCAGCTTAGCCGAATAAATAAGTCTCAGGCTTAGTGAGAGGCCATATCAAACGAGAGAACCCATTGCTGAGAGCTGCCGTGGGAATACACAGTGACAGCTGTAGCTCTCAGCAATAAATAAATGGAAACATGAATATATAAGTAAGGTGGAGGGCAGTCGAAAAAGACACTTGACATCAACTCTGGTCTCTACATAGGTACACACACACACACACACACACACACACACACACACACCCCACAAATAAATAAATTCTTGCCTATCCTATGTCCTCCTAACCTATTTTCTTCCTTCTCAGTGACCTTTCTCCTCTACCTACCAGGCAGATCTATCTTAAACTGGTTACCCACAGCCACCTAACACTAGAACACACACACTTGCTCTGATTGTATCCTAGACATCAGAGACATAGGTATGAATAAGGTAAGTTCCTGCCTTCGGGTAACTAAAACTATAGAAGACAAATACTCTTCTATAGCTGCGAGACACCATGACCAGGGCAACTTACAGAAGAAAACATTTAATTGAGGGCTTGCTTATAGCTTCAGAGGGGAGAGAGAGAGAGAGAGAGAGAGAGAGAGAGAGAGAGAGGAGAGGGGAGAGGGGAGAGGGGAGAGGGGAGAGGGGAGAGAAGGGGCTTGGCATGGACTTTTGAAACCTCAAAGCCCACTCCCAGTGGCATTCCTCCAACAAGGCTACATCTCCTAATCACGACTAAACAGTGGAGTCAGTGTCATTCTGACCACCATAGAGGGAAACACTGAGCAGATTATTACAGGAAGTGACTTGATCAGGCTGTGCAGAGAGGGGAGGAAGCCAGTCTAGACGAGACTTTTTAAGAAATATTTTTTTATTTTATGTTCATTAGTGTTTTTCCCACATATATGTCTGTATGAGGGTGTCAAGAAACCCTGGAACTGGAGTTACAGACAGTTGTGAGCTGCCCCGTGGTTGCTGGCAATTGAACCCTGGTCCTCTGGAAGAGCAGCCAGTGCTCTTAACTGCTGAGCCACCTCTCTAGCCCCCAAACCAGGCTTTTTATGAACTTCATTTCATTTAGTATTTTTTCTTTGTTAACTCTGCCTTTCACTTCTCTGCCTCTCTTAAGACACTGTATTGTCATTTTACTCAGCTAATCACTTGACTTACTCAGTAAGCTTTAGAGCTCTGAGCGGTTCTTTGTGGCTCATTCATTGCTGCTGTGTCTCAACCATCATGTAGCTTGGCACATAGCAGGTGCTCAATTCTAATTCGTCGGAAATTGCTTTGATTTTCTGTGTTTGCACTATCACTTCTTGGGTTTGAGTCCTTTGCAGTACTACGCCAGTGCCTAAGTACTGATCTGAATCAGTATTGTCACTGTGTGTGTTTGCATCCTCCCTCCCCTCACCAACTTCCTCCCTGTGGAACTCAGGTGCAGCAGCTTATGTTGGTTCCGGGGCAGTGTGAACAGATAAACCAGAAAGAGTAAAGCTGGGGATGGCCGTGTCTCCCCTTCTGCTGGATTTCTCAGCACTCCATTACATTAGGCATGGAGTTGGTCATAAAATCATCCAGAAAAAAAGAATGCATCTCATCCCTCCCTCCTGACTGCTTGCCTTAAGTGAGTAGCCAGACAAGAGGGTGGAAAAGGGACCTGATGGTTCTTGTGCCACTTACCCCCTGAAGAGGGCGAAGATTCCCGGATTACAAGGTGCTTGAGGTTCTAGGGTACCTCAAAAGCTGCTTAGAGTTTTGGTTTCCTGATTACATAAGTGCATTATTTCTGTTCAGACGGCAACATAGTTGTTTTCATTTGCCTTGATGCTACACTGAGAGCTCTAGTTCCTCGTTATGGGAGAAGACATAAACAACTGAAAAAACAAACAAACAAACAACCTAAAAAGCTACCAAGAGAAATGGTCACTAATGAGGGGGTGGGGGAGAAGATTCTCCACAGGGGAGCTTTCGAAGCTAAGCTTCATCATAGGCTGTATCTTGTTTCTGTCCCTCATTTTACCTTGCATCTGCAGGTCTTAGAAAGGAGCCCAGGGCTGGCTCCTGCCCCCTGCTCTCACCTAGACTGATTTCACAGCTCCGGTTTGTATTCCCTTGCTTTTCTCATGACTGTCCCTGTAATATTTCTCTGCCCAGGAAACTTGGGCCATGGAAATTTCACTTACATGTCAGCAGTGTGCTGGCTCTTTGGGCGTTACCTGTATGACACTCTGCAATATCCCATTGGACTGGTCTCCTCCAGTTGGGGTGGGACACCCATTGAAGTCTGGTCATCTAGAAGGTCACTGGAAGCCTGTGGAGTCCCTGATACATGGAACGCAAGAGTTCTTCAGCCTGAGATAAAGCCCAGAAAGAGGGAGTGTGAGAGTGATGGACCCTTGTGTTCTCTGAGGAGGTAAGTGTGCACTGAATGTCCACATTTGCCCTGCGTCTGTGGAGTTCTCCATGTGCAGGGCACAGCTGTTGTCGTGAGCACTGTAGTCATCTGGGTACATGTCAGTAGGGGATAACGACCTTTTAACTCAGTAACAGCAGTAGCTGAGTGCTTGCTGCCGTTTTCTATGGAGGGTACTGCACTAGGCTCTTACATCCCTAAAGTGTCGATACTGCTGCTGTTCCGTGGTTAAAGACACTGAGTCCCACAGAGGATCAATAAGTGGCTGTGGGCAGGACTAGTAAGTGGGCTAATCCAACCCCAACACCTGGGTTCCTCTTGGCCACCGTACAAGCTCTCGTGCCTCAAGAGTAAACAGCCAGGCAGGAAGGAATGCATAAATATGTATTTAAAATATATTAGTGTGCTGAGTAAGCCTGCCTGAGAAAAGCTGGTGGGGAGAATATCTGGGGGAGAGAAAGAACTAGTTAGTGAAAAACGAAACAAAGCCCTAAAGAATACTGTATGCAGGTGAAGGTGAACGGCATGCGCCCCACTTCTGCGAGCCCTGTTTCATCCTCTCTGGGAGGTACAGTTGGGACATTTGGATACAGGCTTGCCTGGGAATGAGTGGGGTGGAGACAGTAAGTTTGGACAAAGAGAATGGCCTTTGGGAGAGTAGGAGGCAAAGTCCTATCTGGCTGTGGTGGGATTTTAAAGCCAGATCTCTGAGGAGTGGGGGTGCAAACGCAAATGGCGGGGGAAAGTGGGAGTCCTCGTACAGAGCTGCAGCACAGCTAAATGCATATATGTATTCCACAGGAAGTTTGGAACCATATCCAAAGTCAGAAAAAAAAAAAACCTTCTTTTTGACTCAGTAATGCTGCTGCTGGGAATTTATCTTGCAAAAAGAATTAAGTATGTATGCATTTTGTTTAGCTCTATGGAAGATAATCGTGATATTACTGACAAAAGCAAAACACTTAAGCTAGTCTAAGCGTCTCTCTACTGAGGAATAGTTAGCTGAAATTATTGCCTGTAAATCGGCCTCCCTCTCGCTTTAATGGCCGTATCTGGAAACTGGCATGGCTTCCTGTGGACTTGCACAGAACTGACTCAGAAGAGCCTGGAGGTAGAACCCCAAGGCTTTTCCCGTGCTCTCAAGTGAAATGCAACTGGATTAGCCCTGTGCTGTTTCTTCTGAGGTTTGTCCAAGTGAGCGTGCGTGGGCAGGCTGACTATTGTGATCTGGTGACCCTGTTCATCTTTCCGATTCCAGGTTCTTCCGGGCTGCTTTAGTGGCTGGACCCTCAGCGCACTCTGTCCTCTGGAATGCCATGATCCATCCACTGCAAAACATGACTTTGAAAGGGGCGGTGTGGTACCAGGGTGAGCTTACCCTTTCTCCATTGTATCAGTTAGCTTTTGCCGTGTGGCCAAGTGCCCCAAGAAGTTAATGGCGTCAAAGCCCAGTGACTTTATACTTTTCTTTAGCTCTCTCTTCTCTGGCTTAACAGGGTGGTTCTCCTATCTGTGCTGCTTCAGCTGGTTTTGTCTGGGATCTCTTATTTGTCCTTAGCTACCTGCTAAGTTATCTGGTGGCCAGAGGGCCAAGGATGGCCTGTCTCTCATAACCATTGACTAGGGGCTGCGTGCTGGGCGTCGTGATTCTCAGGTAGCCTGTTCTTTAGCAGATTGGCTCACAAGTATTTTTCATTTCCTTTATGGTCCCAGAGTTCCAGGAACCTAGAGAGAGCCACGCCTAGAGCCTCTGGACACAGCAAGTGATGACCCCATAAGAGCTGGCAGGCTACTACTTCAGGGCATGGATGGGGAGAAGAAAAATGTAAGGCATTTTAAAAATCCACACCAAATTCCTCTCATGATTTCGGTGATTTTTTTTTTTAGGGGAGTCTAATGCAGATTATAACCGAGACCTGTACTCCTGCATGTTTCCCGCACTCATTGACGACTGGCGCCAGACCTTCCACCATGGCTCCCAGGGGCAGACAGAGCGTTTCTTTCCTTTTGGATTTGTCCAGGTATGTGTCAGAGGAAGGGTGCTGAGCATATGTGGAAGGTATGCGCCATGCAGATCTCTGTCCAGGAGTTTGCGTTCCCACGTTTGTTTTCAGTGTGTGCTAACTCCGAGCTGTATATAACCCTTAATTCATATGAATTTACTGAAGAGATGATGAAATCTTTAAACATGTTAATAAACAGCTAATATTTTTTATTCTAAAAGCACTCCAATTTCACTGGAAAACTTTCAAAGATGAGACAAACACCCAAACAAAAACAATCCCAGCTACCACCACTACCACCACCACCACCACGATTATAAAGCTAAAACTGCTGAGAATTCTAGAAAAAAAAAAGCATACTTCTGTTTGTATACAATTGTTGTTTCTCTTCCTATCATATTGTAAACATTTTCATGCCAATAAATCGTATTCTTCAACATGATTTGTCATGCTTACAGAATATTCAGAAATACGGATTCACTGAAACACATTGAAATGAGTTCTTAATGGACAGGCACTACGTGGTTTCTCTTATTTTGCGTTTACAAGCTGTGTTGTTTTCCTGAAAGCAGATTCCTTGTAACTTAATTATTGCCCAATGATAAATTCCCAGAAATGAAACAGCTGGGTCAGAAGATATACCTCCCCAAAGGCTTTATCCACATCCCCATTTCTTGTTAAAATTATGCAATTGTGTAAATGTGTACCCTTAGCAGTGGGTGAGAATGTGGACTGTCCCATGCTGAGCAGGGTTGTGCATTTCCCCGGCTGGCTCAGGCTGGCTCGGCTGCCTCCTTAGACTACTCACAAACTGCTCAACCAACCAGCCATGCTAGCTTTCCACTGTCTCCGTGACTTGCTGTTATCCCTGACACCCTCTAGATCTGGCCATATCGCCTGCCTGTCTTCCAAGCATCGTACATATCCTTGGTTTGAAGACCTAGTCGGGTCTCTGCCTGGATTTTAGGAAACTTTGTGTGACTAGTGAGAGTCTGGGCTAGATGCCTTTCCCCCAGATAATGCATTTCTTAGTAATCACTTACGCTCTTGTTTGGTTTACATGTAGTTGTATGGGTGGCTATATTTCTGGGGGTGAGCTTTGTGTTTCTAGTATGTGGTTGTTTGGCACTTTTCAGATAATGGCTTGCAACACAAAATGAAAACATTGTGAGGAAAAGCTGTGCTTTCTGTCAGAGGAAGCTGGTCAGAAATATTCTGCTTTCACCCTTAGATAAAAGGAATAAACGTATGGGCCAAGTTCAGATGTGTTCACGACATATCTAATGCCTGGACTTTTTAGTGGAGTGGTAGTTCTGGCTTTTATGACTCGGAAATTACACAATTAAGGTATTATGAAAACATCCAGCCGTCAGTGGCCACTGTCGTGGTTCAGTTATTACCCTGTGAGCCATAAACTCTTTGTTCTCGTCACCTTCCCTCTCTTGTGCCTTTATCTTCCTTACCATACCCTTCCTGGGGAAGCCTTTTGTGTATGTGTGTTTATGTGGCGTGTGCTTCTGTGTATCAGCAAGAGCCAGTCCTCACCTTGTGTAAGACGGGGTCCTGTTTGCTCATATGCCAGGCGAACTGGTCCACAAGCTTGTGGGGGACGTTCTTGTCTCTGCTTCCCCTCTTGTTCTGGAAATACTGGACTCAGAAATGTGCGCTACTGAACCTGACTTTATATGGATTCTGTGGATTTGAACTCAGATCCTTATGCTTGTGCAGCAAGGGCTTTACCCACAGATCCATCTCCACAGCTGAGCCTGGCTTTATGTGAGTTCTGTGGATCTGAACTCAGAGCCTCTTGCTTGCGTGGTGTGAAGATTTTCCTCACAGAGCCATTTCCCCAGCCACCAAACCCTGTATTTGAGAAAAGGTTTTTTTTTTTTTTTTTTTTTTTTTTACTTTTTTTCACCTAACATGGCTGAATGATGATTTTCAGTTCTCTGTTACTGTTTCTCAGCTCGTGTATTTGGTTGTTTGAAGGTGACTCTCTAATTCAAATGAAAAATATGCACTGGATACTTATAAACATGGCATCTGGTCTTCTTAAATTTTAGTCTATAAAATTACCCTTTAACCTTAACTTTATCACTAACAAAAAATATGCCGATTACTTGTAATATTATCTTATGTATTTATGTAAGGATGTGAATTCAAAGGGAAGTCCTGAATGTGACAGCCCAGCCCAGTGCTGGGCTGGAGTTAGCATCTGGGGCTCCAGTTACCCACCCCCTCCCGCAGTGACACTCCTTGTGCTGTGTGATGTTGAGCAACTTGTCAAGCGTTTTTCTTATTTTAAGTAGTGTGTAACTTAATCTGTATGAAAACATGCTGCATGTTAGCATTTATTATTTTTGCAGAGCTGGTGGGGTATTCTACTTACTGGGAGAAGGGTGGCTGGAAGGACGAGAGAAAGAAGATCCAGAGGCTGGGTTTTAAAAGGGACCTTGGAGGAAGAGATTGAAAACTTCCCTGTTATGTGTAACATCTTCTGAATGTGGCTAGTTTTGTGGGTTTTTTGTTTTACGGTTATATGTCTTCATTAGCCTCTGTATTTGTAAGAAGCACCACGGGAGACTGAACCACACTTGACTGTACTTCAGATTAGGAAAAACACAAGCGTTTCATTTGGGTGTGGAGTATGCTGGTGCCCCCAAGTGGCTGGTGTGCGGTAGTGCCGCCCGTGAAACAACTGAAGGAATTCCCAGCAGACTGCCATTTTGAGGAAAGGCCTTTGGCTGGAGGGGCTGATGTAGCTGGTCTGCCTGTTGAGCTTAAGGCTGCTTCCAGTGGCTTTGTTGCTTTGTTTCCATTATGACTCTGCCTGGTGAATATGGTTCCATTTACAGTCCTTGCCTTGACAGAAGATGGAGGACTAATTAGGGTGTGTGTGTGTGTGTGTTCACATTTGTACGGGGACATGTGCACGTACAGGCATGTGGGAGGCGTGAGGATAGCTTTTGGTATGGTTCCTCATGTGTTCCTTGTTTGTTGAGATGAAGTCTCTCTTAGCCTGGACCCTGTGTGTGCTTCTGCAGTGCCGGGCTTGTGTTTTCTGGTGATCAAACTTTCCATGCAGGCCCTTGATTGGCTGGGCTGTCTCTTCAGCCTTATTCTTTTCTTTTTGATGAGATTCTGCTGTGAAGCAAGGTTTGTTGTTTCCTATGTCAAACCATGTTTGCATAGCAGGATCCTAACAAGAAAACTGGAATGTTCCTTTGCTTCTGTGCCACAGTCAGGGCTCTCGTCACTGCTTTAACCTTTCCTGATTCGTGAGCACACATCGCTCACGAATCAGGAAACATCTTTAAAGTATCATCTGGGCACATGTGTAGAGGATGCCAGGTTTTTTTCTGGGCAGCGTGATGAGTCAGGCTGGGTAGAACGCTCTGTAGAATGGAGCGTCTCTGGTGGGGTCAGGCTTTTTGAAATAGAGTCAGACGACAATTTGGGTGCTGTCCAGACTGTGTCTTGACTTCTTGTTAGATCATGGTTGTGAAAAGATAGAGCAGGCTGATGCCTTTCGTTGGCTGGAACCAGGGCTGAGAATGAGATGCTGTCTAAATCATCAGAAAATAAACTCAGAAGGAAAAACCCAGCAGAAACACATGTGGCACTGTGATGCTCAGGCATCCTCTTCCTTTTTATGTGATCTTCTATTACTGTATGGTAGTTATATGTAATGGTAGATTTCATTAGGACGTTTTCTTCATGTTCACAAGCAATTTGGTTATATTCACCCCATTGCTTTCTCTAGTCCCCCTTTCTTTCCTCTTTCCAAGGAGCTCCCATTCTACTTCCGTGTGTGTGTGTGTGTGTGTGTGTGTGTGTGTGTGTGTGTGTGTGTTCCAGTCTAGGATCATGGGTGAAGGTTTATTTACAGGAGCATGGACACCTTACCAGTAGCTCCATCACTGGAGAAATGACTCTACCTCTCTCCTCAACCTTTAGCTGTATACAAATTCTCAAAGAGGGGTTAGGTGTGGGGGCTTCACATGCCCCTCCCCTTCTCATGACAGTGTTGACAAGCTCAATCTTGTATAGATCTTGTGCAGCTAATCACCGCTGTTGTGAGTTCGAGAATACTAGCCATGGTATATCTAGAAGTTAGAGGTCCATGTGAGTTCGAGTATACTAGCCATGGTATATCTAGAAGTCAGAGGTCCGTATCTTTAAAGGTCTACCCTTCCTTTGACTCTTACATTCTTTCTCCCCTTCTTCCTCAAAGCACCTTGAACTTCGGAGGGATTGGCATGGGCATTGGATTTATGGCTGGGCATTTACCAGTCATTTGTTCTCAGCACTTTGATTAGTAAACCTTCTCTCAGGAGCCCCTGTTCTTTGCAGGGCTGGGGGCATATTAGCATGAATTAGTTAATCTTATTTACTGCTCACTGTGTAGGTTCTAGAGCGCTTCTCTCTTACCCCGACTGCTCCTTCACTAGCCAAGGACTCTCCCTTGACTTACCGTCTCTTATCAAAAGCCTTTCTTCTTGTTTCTATGCTGACTCCTCCTCTTCAGGCTATTCTCAATGTATCAGTCAGGGTTTCAGTGTGCCCCCACCTTGACTTGCAACTAATACCACGAAGGCCATGTATGCTCTGCTCCCAGCACCCTTGACCTCACTTCCTAATGCTCTCTGCCTGTTCCATCTGAGCCATACTGGTTGCCTGATTTTTTTCCTAGGCGTACTTTGACTTTAATTCCTGACACTTTCTTTTTCTCCTGCCTGCAAAGTATTTTCTCTACTCTATTTTCTCTTGCTGCATAATAACTATATTTAGCAGCTTAAAACCATCCAACATATATTTATTTATTATCTCGCAGTTCCCGTTTGCTGTGTGCCTGGCACAGGTGGCCTAGCTGGATGCTGGTGTCAGGCAGAGCTGGAGGGAGTCTCCTCTGAGACTCGGGGTTCTTGTCTAAACTCCCACAATTAATTGTGGCAAAATTAATTTCCTTGAAGCTTCTCTAGGACTGTGGCAGTCAGATTCCTGAAAGGCAGCAGGGGCCAGTCTGTGACTCCAGACCTTCTCTGAAAGGGCACCCCTGACTGGTCAGGCTCACCAAGATTCCTACCCTTTTGATCTTGAAGTCAACATTACATCTGCAAATGCATTCTTCGCCATGTGACAGGACATAATCCTAGGGATAGCATCCCATTACCATAGTATGTTGGTTAGGAGCAAGCTACCCCCACACAAAGGGTATAGTCTCATATAAGGATGTGGGCTAGTGTGTGTCATCTTAGAATTCTCCCTAACATGCTTTGATATCCACATAGCTTGCTTTCTTATGTTGTTGTCTTTGTTCAGCCTCAGAACTCTCTCTTTTCATATTATATACGAATTCATATTATATATTATTATTTTCTTGGTGACAAAGTGAGTTACCCTATTTTGTTTGTTTGTCATGTCTCTCCCCTGGAATGCATCTTGTAAAAATATTGCCACTCTGAGTTTTGTTCCCTACTCCATCTTCTTGGTGAGGTTGTTGCCTGAATCAAGTAAGCACTCATTGAGAGAACGAATGAGCGGACTGCCTGACACTACACCAGTGTTAGTCTTCACAGGTTCTTTCTGGAACGGTGTTTTCTACAGGTTCTAGTTGTCTTTGGTGAATTTCTCTAGAACCCAAGCAGATGATCCAAATGTTACTGATTCTAAGCTACACACTTAGTGTTTTCTCTTGAGCCCTGTGTCTGGTTGGCTGCCTGGTCCTGTTGGTTTATTTCATTCCTGAGCATCCCATTCCCACTGTTACCCCTCTAGATAGGTCTGGCTTCTGTCTGTCTGTCTAGAAATACTAAACTTTGTGCCAGCATAATGAGTACCTGAGACAAGTCAACATCTCTTAAGATTCTCCCGCCTAACCAGCAGCACTCACTGGGACCAGTTCTTGAATGTATGCACTTTTGTGGACATTCATCTTCGGAGGTGGACATACCTCACGGCCCGCCAGTTTCCCTGTCCAGTCGTCATGCTAGCTTTACAACTTGCCTTTACTATGTCGACAGTTTCGATGGCACTCAGTGAACTGAAATTCTTTTAAGGCTGACCATTTTCCAGTTCTCAGTTCAGAGGATTTGAGCTACGGTGCTGTGTAGCTACCCCATCCTGAGTGGCTGTCATTGTTTACAGAATCAAGTAGGAACCGTGTTCCCACCTTGGTCAGCTGTCTTTCCAACCTTGCGTTTCAGTCACAAACCCATGCAGGTGGTCTGCACCCTCCCTCAGAACAGCAATTCTTCAAGAAGCGGTTCTTCTTCATCTGAGCAGGGCTCCTTGGATGGCTTCTTTGCCTTTCTGCTTTTTTTAAAACTCCTAAATATATTGAGTCTTTGCACAACAGTAGTCACTGTCTGCTTGAAATGTAGGCTCAAATTGCTGTAGCACCAATTAGCTTTCAATCTATACTATTGTATGTGGCCGCATATTACTTTTAGTTTGTCATGCTCCGCTCTATCCCTCCCACAAGGCTGTGAAGTACTTGTACTAGGTAGCTACAACTTTGTAACAAACCACTTCCAAACCCCATGGCTCAGAACAGTCTTTATGTTATAGTTCACATAGCCAAGGAACCCGGGGCTTAGCCCCTCTGGGCTCTTCAGAGCTGTGTGGCTTAGCCAGGGCTCAGCTCCAGTTGAAGCAGAGCTGGACTTGTTAGATGGACAGACAGCTCCGTTCCACAGCTCTCATTCTTCTCTAGAGAGCAGTAGGCTAGCCAAGCCACATTCCTCTCTCAGTGGTGCCAGAAGTACAGACTAGGCAAGACCTACTGACACCTAGGCTGGCACACATTAATCTCAGCTTCCAAGGTCAAAGCAAACCTCATGACTGACCTCAGAGTCAATGGGTGGAGGAATATACTGCTTCTTATAATAAGAGGAACTGCAAAGTCACATTCAAGAGGTGTGGATGTGAGGAGGAGTGAAGACTTGGGGTCTTTTTGAGACTTGCCATGTACAGGGTGGAGTCTCCTTTGCTTCTCTCTGGTGCCAGCCCTGTGCTGCATGCTCATCTATCAGCTCCCTGTGGCAGTGTAACAAATTACCCCGGATATGTAGCTAAAAACATTATTGTTATCTACTCATATTGCACGGCTGGCGAGACTGAGCTAGGTCGTGTTTGTTCATCTCTGTCCTAGGTATTGTTAGTGAGACTTGCTAGTGTGGCCATAATCTGACTGCAGCATCTAGAATTCACACGACTGGCCCTTCAGCTGCTGTTTTTAGCTGTCTCCATATTATGTCCCAAACCTCCTCTATTTACAGTTTCTCCAGCAGAGTAGCTGGATATTTTTTGTCCTTTCATGGCTAATGGATGATTTTAAAAACACAAAGCTACAAGCAAAGGCCTCTGGACATAGATTCAGAAGCTGTATACAAATTCTGCCTCGTTTTATTGATCAGCAAACCACAGGGTGAGCCTAAATTGAGTAGAAAAAAGAATGAGACTTACAATACATTGTAAAAAGTCACGTGGCTGTTGGAGACTATGCTGTCCATCCCCGGAGACACCCTCAACAATATGAGATGCTCAGAAAATACTTGAATAAATGTGTGGACAAAACAGTGGAGCAGAAGCAAAGTATCAGTGAGAAGCATCCAGGAGTCAAATACAGTAAAAATGACAGCATCTTTCTTTTCTAGCTGTCTTCATACACCTTGATGAACACATCAGATTATGGATTTCCTGAGATTCGCTGGCATCAAACAGCAGACTTTGGCTTTGTCCCCAACCTGAAGATGCCCAATACTTTCATGGCTGTTGCTATGGATCTCTGTGATCGGGACTCACCTTTTGGCAGGTATGCTTCCCTCTTCAACTTTGCTTCACCAGTAAATATTCTTGCCTGTTGTCTTTCAATGTGATGTTCACTTGTAATGGGATGGATTGGACTCTAGGTTGGAGCTTAGATGTACTATCTAATGTATCTAATGATTGCTACTAATGTATCAATCATCTATGCTGGGATGTGCTGCAATAATCCAAACCAAAGCACACCTCCCCCAATACAGAAACTCTGACCAATAAACCAACCAAGACCCCCTTGGCACCTACCTCAGGGCTTTGATGCCACAGGAGCTTATGTCATGCTCACATTCAGTCAAGCAGATCAATAGAGACTTTGCTCATTACAGTTGATCACAGATCCAGAGCAAAGGTCTCCAAAGATCTGGGACGTAGCTTAGTAGTAGAGTGCTTATCTAATGTGTTCTAAGCTCTTGGTTCAAGCCCTAGTATCATCCCTAAAGAAATGACTCTCCAAGCTTATCTTTCTCCCATCATTACTTTTAAGTCTTATATTGGGAAGTAAGTGCTGTCATCTGGAAGCCACGTGTATTAGTGAAGGTTTCTATTGCTATTACAAACACAATCACCAAAACTGCTTGAAAAGGAAAGGATTTATTTCAGCATACAGTTCCACATCACAGTCCATCATCAGAGGGAGTTAGGGTAGAAACTGAAGCAGGGCAGGAACCTGGAGCCACAGCTGATGCAGAGGCCATGTTGGAATGTGCTGCTTATGCCTGCTTTTTTCTAGAACCCAGGACCACCAGGCCAGGGTGGCATCACCCACAATGGGCTGGGCCCTCCCACAATTACAAACCAAGAAAGTGTACCTCCTCTTCCCTACAGGCCAGTCTGGCAGGGGCATTTTCTCAACTGAGGTTCCCTCTTCTCAAATGACTCTGGCTGGTGTCCAGACAACTTAAAATATACTACACAAGTCACTTTTGCTTACACTGAATCACTAAACTAAATCATGGATTTAATCACCTTTGGTGAGAATAGGTTGTGGAATTGTAGTATGGACTCAGGGAAGGCTGGCATTTTTGTTGTCAGCACCAATGAATATTGCATACTAGCTGTAGGATATAGTATTCCAAATATGAAATGGAGCCTGATACATGACCTTTAGGTTACAGAAGGAACTTGATCATATTTATTGAGGGAATAAATAAAAGGCAGACAGACCTGAATGATGAACATCTGGTTAGAGGAGGGATGGCTTTTAGTGGTAGGCAGTAGATGTTAGCTGTCCTAGGCTTGGGTTATTGCGTCACATCCCAGCATGGACAGCGGATACATAGTGTACCTAAGCTGCAACCAACAGTCCTTACACTTCACCCTTCTCTCCCCTTTTCTTCCTTCTCGCCCTCAGTTGCTGAAGGTTCTAAACCCATCCATCTCTCATTATCGCTTACTGTTCTGAAGATCACTAGCCACTGATTATTGATTTCAGCCAATTTTAGTCTTTCCTCTTTCTTTTTCCTCCTCTTTCTTTGCCCCTTCTTTTTCCCTTCTTTTTCCTTTTTTTCTTTAGCATTTTGAGACAGACTCTCACTGAGTTGACCAGACTGGCCCTGAACGTGTGATCTTTCTGCCTCTGCCTCCTAAGTACTGCTCGTACAGGCATGTGCTACCATACCCGGAAATCCTTTCCTCCCTTTATTCCCTCTTCTTTAAAAAAAGATTTTAGAGACCAGAGAGATACCTCAGTGGTTAGGGACACTTGCCACTTTTTCAGAGGTCCCCAGTTTGGTTTCCAGAACCCATATGGTGGCTCACACCTCTTTATTAATCCAGTTCTAGAGGATGTGACACTCTCTTCTGGCCCCCACGGGCACCAGGCATGTATGTGATGCATACATACATGCAGGCAAAACATATGTACACATAAAATAAAAATAAATGCACCTTTGAAGAATTGTTACTTTATCCCTACTTGAGTGCTTTGAATACTCTGCCTTATAACATGTAGTTATTGTTGCGCTCAGTCCCATCATCCTCCTTGTGTTCTTACACTGCAGCATCCACCCTCGAGATAAACAGACTGTGGCCTACCGACTGCACTTGGGGGCTCGAGCTGTGGCTTATGGTGAGAAAAATTTGACCTTTCAAGGACCACTACCTAAGAAGATAGAGCTCTTGGCTCACAATGGGCTGCTCAGCCTCACATATGACCAGGAAATCAAGGTGCATAGGCAAGATAACAAGACATTTGAGGTGAGAATAGCAGGGGGAAGAATGAGGATGGGTTTATGTCTGTGGTAGTGGGGAGTCTTTCCCCCACCGGGGCCCTTTCCCATCACTGCAGTGTGATGTTGGAACAGCTGCTGGGTGGCTGGGGTGGTGGTGAGCTCATCTCAGAAGGACAAATGCACAACTATTGATCCATTAGTTTGGACACAAGTTTGATACAGCAACCAAGGGAGGGAAAATCAGCCCCTAATAAACCATATTACTTTCCTATTTCCTTTCTCAGGGCAGCCACCTTTGCTCAGAGAATGGCCTTATTCAGACTTTATCTGTTAAATGATCATTGCTATAAAAGAATCCCCTAAACCTTAGCTGTCTTTTTTGTTGCACTGTGCTAAAATCTGAATTTCTCAGAGTTTAGCATCTGTTTTGAAAAACTTAAGCTGCATGATTCCCAGCTTAGTATGAACTAACATAGTCAGTCTGACCACTGATTGAAGAGGTGAATTAGAATCTCTTGTAGTTGAGGGAAGAGGCTTTCTCAGATGCCTCGTCTTTGGGAAACCTGAGGACACCAGACTCGGAGCTGGGGTGTGAAAAGAGGGCGTGGTGGGGGATGATAATCGTGACAGGTGACCTTTGTGCAGGAGGTTAGAGCTGGAGCTCCCAGGGGTCCACGTGCCTCAGAGGCCTGGTCAGTGTCCGCCCTCTGCTAATTTCCACGCGGGCTTGAGGTGAATTTAGAGATTGTCAAGAAAGCTCTGCATTCTCCCATTGTTAGCTGGTGGTCTGCCCTTCATCTGGCCCTGGAACCAACTTTGGTTGGCGTTAGGGCAGAATTTAACCTTTAGGTTCCGGAGAATTTGTCTTCTCTGGATTGCTTTCTAATGCCCAAGGTTCAGCAGCCATGGTGGCTCTATGTCCCATCTTACTGCATCCTCCTCTGGGAGTGCCAGAGAGCCACAGCTGGGTTGCTAGCTCACTCACATTTTGGCTTTAACATCTGGAGGGAGACATCAGCTGGACAATGCTCAGGGGTCCAGTCTCTGAATGCGGGACTATTGTTCCTTGTCTCCCCAGAAAGTTAATATTTTTCAATGGGCTTTAATTACTTAATCACTTGAACATTAAAATTTATTTTTGGTGCTGAGATCAAACCCAGGGTCTTGTAAATGCTAGGCATAGGCGCTTTCACCAAGCTATAACTTTAGCCTACATGAACACTTACTATTAACCCGTGACTCCGTCACCAGACCCATCAAACTGCTCTCTGGCTCAGAGTGGCTTATTTTCCCTCCTTTCTAGTATGTCTGAAAGAGTGGGTCTTTGGTTTTTTTTTCTTCTTTTTTTGGGGGGGTACACCCCTCTAATTTGGCTGGCCATTCTGTGTTTCTCTTATTAGATCTCCTGTTGCAGTGACCATCAGTGCAAATGGCTTCCAGCTCCTATGAACACGTTCTCCACCCAGACCCTGATCTTGGGTATCAATGCTTGTCTTGGCACCGTGGTTGCTGTTCGCTATGCCTGGATCACATGGCCCTGTGAATATAAGCAGTGTGCCATTTACCACCCTAGCAGTACCTTGCCAGCTCCTCCCTTCACTGCTCATATTACACACTAGGTTCCTGGACTTAGGGCAGGGCTGTCAAAGAACATTTGACACCTCTTAAATACAAGGGCATTTAGGAGTTTAAATGACGACAGCTATGGCTTTTAAGGGCAATTATCAGAAGTCTCATTGAATAGCTCCCAGCTACCGTATGGCTCTTCCCATATTCTGGGATGAGCATTGACCAACAGACACTTGAAAATACTTACCTTTGTCTTCTAGGCTGATCTAATTCTTAACTGCAACATTGGGCCTTACCACCACCTACTTCCCTGATATAGGGAGTGAAATGCCCATTTATGCCCCTTCATCCAAAACTGAGAACCCTCAGGCATGTGAGAGATGTTGAAGGCCGCAGAGGCTGGTGCTTTGCGTGTTCTTTCCAAACCCCTGAAAATAGCTGGGGATGCTAAGAAGTTCCCATCTGCGGAACAGCTGTTTTTTGTGAAGCGTTACTACCTCATGACTAATCTTTCAGGTAACCTTAGACCATGTATTTGCATCCTCATTAAACTCCCAAAACTATCAGTATTCAGCACAAATCTTATTCTAAAATGAATCTTTGAGACATATCAGTCCTATGTTTAGGCATAGTGGCAGGTGCTAAGGACGGGCCTTAAGGAATAAAGAGAGAGGGCCCAAAGGGTGGAGAAATCACAGGCATAGGGATACATGAAGGTAGATGTACTTGGGGCAAATAAGTCTCAGGTCCCTGAGAGCTAGAAGTTGACTAAGGTTAATCCCCATTGAAGAAAGAGTTTAGGTGAAAGAAAAGCCCCATGATAAGAATGAGTGCAGGCAAGGCAAAGGTGTTGGTGCAGTCTGCCAGCTGATCAGAGACAGCTGGCAGCTCTGACAATTGCATCTAATAGACATTGGTAATAAACAAAGCGTGCTGTGCACACCTTTAATCCCAGCACTTGGGAGGCAGAGATGGTGGATCTCTTGAGTTCAAGTCCAGTTGGTCTACAGAGTAATTTCCAAAACAGCCAGAATTATCTAGAGAAACACTCTCTTGAATCCCCCCCAAAGAAATTGGAAATAAAAGTATTATAACTAGTGATATATCTATATATTCAGTCAGATTGTTAGCAAGAGATTTAGTGTCCTTGAAGCATAGGAAGGAGTACGAGTGTCACCTGCACGTAGCTCTTTTGTTTGGTGTGAGAAGTGGGAACTGAAGCAGTGAGCATTTCTTATTATTCTGTGCGGCTCTGGTGTTACTAGAAGCAGCAAGATGTGTCAGGAGTTTATTTGGTTAAAAACAAAACAAAACAAAACAAAACAAAACACCAAACTATCTATTCTGCAAGGGCCTTGACTTGTGTGGATTTCTAGCCTGCATTCAATTCCTAATGCCCACACGCTGACCTCTCTGCATCTGCCATATGAGAACATAAGCCCAGTAACCATCAGTTCTCAAGAAAAAGTCAAATCTACCTGCCCGGCCCTCTGCCAAACCCTGGTGTTAATCCCACCAAACAAGAGTAAGGACCGTTACCCAAATTCTTTGGTCAAATTATTCAAGCTTTATTTTCTATGAGGCAGAGCTAGCTCCCTAAAGTGGGGGTTTAAAGAAAATAGCATCGAACACAGGGAAGGGTTTATAAAGTTCAAAAACTGCAAGACTACATGGTTTTCCAGGATTGGGGGATTTCCAGAGGAATGTTGGTTACATAGGAATTTAGCTGAACATTTCAAAAATTATTCGGTAGAACATCTTATCAGGGTACATTCAGGGTGTGAGTCAAACTCCATAGAGTAGGGAGCATGTCAAATTCCAGAAACAGGCTAAAGCACGGTCAAGCTTGAATTCTGCAGCAAACAAACTTATTCTTAGGAACTTATTCTTAACCTTGTAACAAAATGGCTTCCATACTTAAAATGAAGTTGAGCTGGTTCATCACTGGTACACAGGCTTATGTTGTTCTAATGTGGAGGCTGCCAGGAACCCCGAGCCGTGTCCTTTAACACCCAATAATTGGTACATACAGAGCAAACTTTGTTTCAGATAAATCATGTGGCAATGAAGTCATTATGAATAAAATTTTAGTATTTGAAAAGTTTCAAACATTGTGTGCAGATTGTTTATTTCCCCAAATGGAAATAATGTACAACTGTTTGAAAATTAATCATCTACAATCATTTGGGTTAAAGGAGAGTGTAAAAACCAGTCCTGAATCATCACTCAAGGAGAAACACTGCTGTGCTGACTTTCGCCTGGCTTGTACTGTATTTCATATGATATATATATATATATATATATATGTAAATATGTATACACACTATAGTTGAAGCCAACCTTTCCATGTCTCATATGTTTTAGTTGGATGTGACCTTGAAAAGATTTAGGTGTTGACTCAAAGTTAAAGTTTTTTTTGGGGGGGGGGAAGGACAGGGTCTCACTATATAGCTCTGGCTGTCCTGGAACTATGTAAACCAGGCTGGCCTTGAACTCAAGAGATCTGCCTACCTCTACCTCTGAAATGCTAGGATTAAAGGCATGAGCCATTGCACCCAGTAATTCCGTAAATGCAAGCAGCTAGAGGATTAAGGTTTGTAGTTCAAAAGTTGTGAACTTGTGCTAATCCATCAAATTGTAAAAGATGTTGAGGTAGGATCTTAACTTTTAGTCTTGGCTTGCTTTGAACTCACAAATCTGCCTACTTTTCCTTGTTAAGATTAACAGTGTGTACCACCATGTTTGACTTAAAATGCTTTAGTTTGTCTCTATTTAGGTTGTAATTACAATTGGCTGATACTTTTATATGGCAAAAGGAGCATGCTCCAGAAACTTGACAAAAATAAGACCAGGGTATTATTCTCTCCATTCTCGTAGATAGAAAGTTATGAACTTGGGCCCAAGTAAAGTACACTGATTCAGAAGTAGGTGCCACAGAAAGTCCCCCTCTCCCAACTTTGATGTTGTATGAAGGATCCAAAAAGTCCAATTGTGTAGAATACAGTAAAAACCGAGTCTGTATGGAGGAAGGGAACTAATCCTTAACTATGTCGTATCTGAACTTGTGTTAACATTGGTACAAGTGCATTCTTTAATAAGGAACTGAGTTACGGAGGACTTTATCCCCTCAAAAGATGTGCAAAACTCGACAAAAAATATGAATAAATATATGGATTCCCAGTTTGGAGATAAGCAGAACTTTTCTACTGATATTGACAAGAAAATAAAGCCAGGGACTGGGTTACAGGGGCTTGGTGACTCAATATTCCTAACTAGGATTAGAATTTAGTGTATCAAGTTGTTAGACTCTCTGCTTACTTCATGAATCAGCAGCTGCCATGAATTCACTTTGCTAATGCGAATCCCTCTGTGATGTTACAGTCTTAGGGAGTTAGGTCCAAATAGCTCTGCATAACTGTAGGGATATATTTGTATTTTGATAAATAAAGCTTGCCTGAAGTTCAGAGAGTAAAACAGCCATACTGGTCAGCCTTCCAGACCAGGCAGTGGTGACACACCAGTTGCCATAGAAACTGGGCGGTAGTGGTGCATGCCTTGAATCCCAGCCCTAGAGAGGAATACAACACAGGAGGAGACAGCTCTCACAGTCTCATTCTGAGGATTCCTGGAGGCAGGATCACCATTTTGGACTGAGGTAGATGTAAGAGCCAGTGGCTGGCTGTTTTGCTTTTCTGACCTTCAGGTTGAACCCCAATTTCTGTCTCTGGGTTTTTATTAATTGTGCTTCATTTGGCACCCAATATGGGGCTCGAACCCATGGCCTTGAGATTAAAAGTCTTATGCTCTACCGTCTCCCTTCCACTTAGTCAAAGCAAAGCAGTTAGCTAAGAACCCGGGACAAGCTGTCACCAGGCATCTTGAATTATGACTTCCCAGGCTCCCAACTGTGAGTAGTAAATTTGTTTATAAGCTACCCAGAGCATGGCAATTTGTTATAGCAGCCCAACAGACTAAGTACATTTATATAGACTTAAGCTTACTTCAGGGAGAACTGAACAAGAATGATCAGATCCTGACTACAAAAAGATAAAAATAAGCAGAACTGTCAAGAGATATTTATTACTAAAAATAAAAGCAACTGAGGTTTTATCCCAGGGTACACTGTCAGCACAGGAACAGCCACGGTGAAATGTGTTGATATCGTCTCAGCTTCTCAATTGCTGCCTCCTTCCACATAGAGTAAGTTTAAGTTAAAAACTCATGATGATGAAAGGAAGTGGGCTCTCTGCCCTCTTCAGTCTGAAGACTGCATTGGGCTACACTGTGATGGAGACTTGAGATGCTGCAGGTCAGTGTCCACCAAGGGCTCATGTGTCAGGAACTCTGGTTGGTAAGACGACACAAAGGCTTCATGCTGAAGCTCAGGCAGGTCCAGGGATCCTGAAAAAAACAATTCCTTAACACATCGTTGCCTGGGAATCTCAGGACTGTTTTGCTTGGATGCATACACAGCCTCTTAATTCCTTACACTTGTAAAAGTCAACCCTGTTTTGCCTTTGGTTGGTAAATAGACAGGCAGGTATTTCCTTTAACTGTGGAACAAAGATGAATAGACATAGTGAACTGTCATACACACAAACCCTTATATCCCTAAAATCCCCAAGCCCCTGACCACTTTTCATTTCTGGAAAATAATCCAGGCAACATAGGGCAGGGTCAGAAGCCACCACTGGCCTTTGCCTTCAGCCCAAGTTTTATTCCCTGTACAGTGCACCCTGCCAGTTTGCATCGGTCTCACTTAAGTTACAGAATGAGACAGTGAAGTTTCTGGGCAGGTTCTGTGGTAGCACGGAAGCCCCAGGCAGGCTTCCCATCCCCCTTACTTTCACTTTCTATGGCTGGCTCAATGAAGCACGCTACTTACTGCCTGCCAATGTGTGATGAGGGTGCAGTAGTCTAATGATGGTCGGTGTTCAAACCAGAAAGGGAAAGTTAAGATACCTGGCAGAATGGAATCCTCATGGTCATCATCAAAGGGCTGTGTCTGAAAGGCTTCAAGGCTCATAGCTGCATCGTTCTCTGGTAGCTCCTGGGAGAGCTGCCCCTTCCTGGGTCTGCATGCATCAGATTTCACCCACTGGTAACTGTGGACCAAAGGGAGTCATCCTGGAGAGCTGCCTGTTAGCCCACAATAACCCTTCCTACCAATTGGATCAACTTTTTTTTCATCTGGTCTTCCTCTGCTATATATCTAAAAAGCATCAGCTAAGAAAAACAACCCAAGCAAACCTGAGCAGGCAAGCCTCTGGTGACAGGTGACAGTCTCCACAGTACACAAAATGGCACAAATTGAGCAGCCTTAATTTGAGAATTCAAAATACTCCAACACATTTTGTGTAACCATGAAAACAATGGGAAATTCTACACCTCAGGGGAAGGTCACAAAATGAAGGTGCACTAAAAATATAGTATAAAACTGTCCAGGGTGTATTAGTAGTGTGTATAGCAAACAACTGGATTTCCTATTTAGACTTAGGTCTTGTCTCCAAGTTACCTCTTGTGCATATAAAGTCATCCCCCTCCCCCACCACCACCACACCGCCCAAACTTGATCTGAAGACCAGGAATACAGAGATCCACCTGCCTCTGCCTCCCACGTATGGGAATTATGAGTGTGCACCACCACACCTGGCCCGCATAGAAAGTCTTAAAAAACCCCAAACTGAAGTTGTCTCCTCAAGCATTTTGGATTCGGAGCACACTGGGTAACTGGCTCCTGCTCACCTATCTAGGTGGATAAGTGGGTCAGCGTTGTGGCACACGGTAAAGGAGCAAGCACACCTTTGACGCAGAAATGCATACACGAACAAAGTACACTGGTCCGCGGGCAGCTGAGCGCCTACCAGTGGAACAGTTTTGGCTCCCACTTACTTGGCGCAGTTCTGAGCTTCCGGACAACTCTGAATCAGGTTGTGGATGATTGGATGGGAAAACCCGAAGAACTCAGCACCACATGAAAGTAGGTTAGGCATCAGTTTCCCCCTAAGCAGAAGAGAGAGAGCTTTAACTTGAGAGCTTAGGAGGAGAAGACAGGCTTAAGAATGGAACAGTAGTATGAGCAGACAGCACACTTAGGCTTTCCTAATATCCTCTGAGGCCAGCAGCTGAAGAGTCTAAGGATACAGCTTAGGTTTCTATAAAGCAAGAGATCTCCAGGCACTGAGAGAGAAATGTCTCAATTATACCAATGGTGAACCCTTTTGTGAGTCCTCTAGCTGGTGGACAACTTACGTTGCAACACTGATGGCCCTGACCAGTTCTTCGTAACAAGCATCTGCAGAAGAGCCGACGATGGTGTTCTGGGGGTCATCTTCAGGAACAATCTCAAACTGAGAAGGACAGGAACAACTAGGTCAATTTACAACGGGAGAGAGGTAGAGTTGTATGACTCCTGTAACCAGCCTCAGTCTCTAAAGCTGCTGCACAACATGCCAGGAGACGGGCACAAAAGCATCTTACAATGTTGTTAAAAGTTCAAACCCAAGTAAACAGAGAAAATCCCGTGACTTCTGATTCTCTGTACCTTGTTTGACTTTCGGTCAGCACTGAACTTACTCCATACCTTTCTATCCACTTACAACCCCAAGTCCAAATAAAACCAGTACTTTACAGAAATGAACACGCTGTTCTATGTCATGCTCTATTTCTCTGGGAAATACAAGCGTACCTAGAAATATTCTGGGCCAAAGGATACTTTACCAATTTTCACTGTGTATTTGTTTTTTCTTTATCTTTGCCAATACTGGATATTATCAAACTAAAGTCACCTAATGTGGGAAAAAATTGAAGCCAAACTTTTATTATAAATCAATCATATTATACTAAAAAATAGAATCTTGTGTGATTAGTGACCTAAGAACAGTAAATCTTCTTTTTGCATTTTGTCTCCCAGAGGAAATGAAGAATCATGTGATTTTCATTAAAATTCTACTAAGACTCTGACTGGATAAGTGCTGCACTTACAGATGTTGAAAATGTGGTACAGCGCACAATAGTAACTTTCCCTATTAGCATACTTTCTGTGGAGCAGGCTGTGGAGCTGAAATGATGTCAAACACCAGCTCCATGGGCCAGAGCTGTGACAGATGAGTTTCCCACAGTTAGGTAGGCTCAGGTTCTGACTCAAGGGTCCTTACCACGCCTCCAGCTCAGTGTTCTTGATTGGCAGCTGTATCAGAGAGGGAACCAAGGAACTCTGACACTGCTGTTTTTTCCTGAGGGTCCTTGTATCTTAACTGAAGCAACAATTTATCAAATGATCTCTGTTTGAATTTGCACTTAACCTAAACCAACTCGTTCTAGCCTCAAACAGTAACAGTATGTGTGGTAAAATTACTATGGTTTAAGGAAAAGATATCACCTAGTGAATTAAAAACAAATTTGTATCCAAATCAAACACCCAGAAGTACAGCTGTGACAGGTTTTCTGCATCTTGGTATTGAACAAATGGTGACTATAGTATCTTACAGTCTGTCAGAATAAGTAAATAGTCAAAAAGCCAAGGATAAAAGAAGTTCTCAAAACAGAAATAACAAGAAAGGAAAATAATCATGAGGAGGGGTACCTGGGGTTGCACACCACCGTCCTTGATCTGACAGGTGTACAGACACTTCTGGTCTGGGTACTTCATGCTGGCAAACACTCGAGTACTGCAGTAGCCCACAGGGTAGATGGCACTCTCATCATGGAAGCCAGGTCGGTTGGTGATGATCTATAAAAGATTGCCCAATTCTGAGTTCAGGTCACTTAAGGCTTTAGAGGCCCAGTTTACTATGGTAGCCTTTAGAGCCACTGTGGGGCTGCAGAGAGTGACAAATCCAACAGAAAGTGATGGCCGTGAACAGACGACACTGACCTGGTTTCGTAGGGACAAGAGATTTTCTGGGGTTGGTATAGATCAGCAAAGGGCTGCTGCCAGTGGGAACAGGGAAGGCTCAACCCCACTCCCACGGTTCTGATTATCTGTCTATGTGCTGGTCTCACTCACCTCCCCCAGGCTATATACTGTTAGACCCCCCAGTCCGATGGGGAACACAGGCCGTCCTGAGGGATCCAGGGCAATGGGCCGAACCAGCTTGCGAGCACCTCCCTCCATTTTCTTTTTCTTGGATGTTTTCTTCAGAACTGAAACGCAAATCTGGGGTCACCCACTTTAGGCCCCTTCCATTGCCAAGGGGAAGGGAAATTTACATATGAATGGTAAAGGCAGAAAGCAAATCTTGGCTTATACAGATGCTTTTTATGATGGCATTTTATACCTTAAGCCCATCATAAGTTGAAAATACTATAAGTTAATACATATAATATACTTAAATTAACAAGTATCACGGCAACAGAGTACACTGTGGAGTATCAAGTGTTTCCACAAGTATGTGTCTGTCTAGGAGCTGTAGCTTGAAGCTATTAGCTAATATCAGAATATCACACTGCATATCACTATCCTAAGAAAAGATCAAAATTCAAAGTCCAATTTTGACTGAATGCATACTGCTTTCATAAAATTGTCAAGTTGAGAAATCACTAAGTAGAACCAACAGCTGTGACTGAGGTACCATCTGCATTCACTAAATAGCCATATGGACCCATCCCCAAAGCCCAAGAATCTTACAGCCGATAACAGTAACCAGTTCTAACATAAGCACTGTGCTGCTAAAAAATCTTATATGTTTAAAGTACTCCTCAACTGTACTACCAGGAATTCCTGAAGGACAGCAGTGTGCTCAAAAGGCCACCCTGCCCATTTCCCTGCCTTTAGGGAAGAGCAGTGAATGCAGTCCAGCCAGCAGGGGCACAAGACGAGGGGCAGAGGCCTCCGGCTGCTTATCCCCATCTATCAGGTCTAACCGGGATCTCTCCAAAGCAGCTTCTATAGCACATGTGTTTCTCAGGGACTTTAAGGAACTTTATGAAACGTCCACCAGTTAGTCTACCAGGTCTTTGTTATCAGTGTAGTCACTGAGACAATGGATACACTGTCTTCTTAAAATACCTTCCAGTTTGTTGTTCTCTTTGCCCTTTTCTTTTTTCTCCTTCTTGGATTTCTTCCCAAATGGTTCCTCGGCCCCAGTGTTGGGCCCAGTTCCCTGGATAGTTCCCACAGAGCTGGCCACCCCATAAGCCAGGGGCAGAGTGGAGCTGTGGGAAGGAACTGCAGCTTGGGGTTCCCCTTCAGTTAGAGCCTGAAGCTGGAGGAGCTTCTTCAGCAAGTATCTGAGGTTGAGAGGAATGGGAGGAGAGGCGTGATGTTCTGGCTTTGTTTTTCTTTTTTTTTTCTTTCTCAATTCATCATTTTACTTAAGTATTGGGAAGTACAGAATTATATACAATGATTATCACACTCAAACAATAAGGTTCTCATTGGAACCTGGAGACAATGAAGCCCCAGAGGATAATCAATAGTCAAGAAATTGAGATAATGGCTAGAGTTTCTCTTGCACCAGCAGGGCTCTTCTTCCTTTAGGGTGCAAGGCCTGAGGTGTCTGAAGGGTGTTCGCAGGAGGTAGAGGCATCCACATACCCACTGTGCTTTGCATAGGGAAGTACAGACCAAATATTTGTAGAATGAGTATTATGTATTTTATCCCTTCGTTTTCCTAACTGGGAAGTGATAATTACATGTAGAAGAAGGCTCTATCAGAAAGACGAGAGGAAGAACTCTCTTGTCATCAGAGCCCAACAAAGCTTGGGTAGAAACACCACAGGTTTGGAGTTTCTTTGTATTGCTTCAAGTGGTTGTGCTATGTGCAAGAGTCCACTGGAGAAAAAAACATCTCCATACCGACCACTAATAAAAATAACAACAACAACAACAAAATGAAGCTTGTTTACCTTCTTTCTTCTTTTGCCTTAAGAAATTTTTCCTCAAGACGAGCAATTTCATCACAAATAGCAGCATTTTCCTTTAAGAAAAAAATGGACTGTAATCACATCAAATGAATTTAAAAAGCCATTTTCGGGGAACAAGATCTATATCTCAAACAAACAAACAAGAACCCCTCTGTGTTTCAGGATAAAAGGGAAATGCTATTCTACTCTGCACACAAGCTATTAGTACATCTTTAAAGGACTGGGAGGTGGCTGAGCAGGGAAAGGCACCTTCTATGCAAGCACAACTTGACTTGATCCCCAGAACCCATAGTGGAAGGAGAGAAATGACTCCTGAAAATTGTCTGCTAACTTTTTCATGTGTTTGGTGGCACACACACACATCAATAATAAAAAGAAATAAAATAAAATAGGTAAAGTGTTTGGGTTCTACTGCAGGCAGAGAAATTACATAATTTCTTATCCAGTGAGTGGACACATGTCAGAACAATATGGTACACCAGGATTGTCATCAATACCAATCAAGGTATGTGGTCACTCCAGTTAGTGTAGCCTTTGGAGAGAAAACGACACACTACCTATACTCAGAATTACACCACTACAGAATTCTAAGGATCAGCTACGCTCATCAGCCTTGACAATCTACAAGAAATTAAATACAGTGTGTAAAATCCTTATCACCATTCTTTACTGACGACTCAGTCTATCTTAAAACCAGTTCTGAAGGAAACACCCATTTAGGTGCTTCACAGGTGGAACTTTGTTCAGTGTTCAAAACATCCTCTGGCTTCACAAGATTTTCATATACTTAAAGAATCATCATCTTTAAAATAAATTGTAAGCATTAGGCAACGATGACAGGAAGTGACAAAAGGGAACAGTAAGGAAGGTGTTGCGATCTTCATTTACTTTTCTTAATTTTTTTCAACACAACACATACAAATATTAATGTTTTAGGAATAACAAATTTAATGTTCAAGCTTTCCCTGATGCATCTAAAAGGCCTATATTTAATTGAAATTTTGTAGAAACAAGAGTTAAACTACTGATTCAGATGCGTGAGAGCATTTGGAACGTAGACCTATTTCCAAGCGCCGAGCTGACTCAGGTTAAGCCAGGATAGTCTGAGTATTAGACATATCAGACCCTAGTAAGTCTTGTGGGCAAAACAATTCATTCACTAAATCCGAAATCCCTACAGTTAAGGCAGGAAGTGCAGATACACCTCGACAACAGGGCCATAGTGTGAGTCCTTCTGTGACGACTTAAATTTCCCCAGTATCAGGAAGAGGGGAGGCAGAAACACCTGGAAGACTCGTCAAAGGCAACTACAACTCTGAAAGATTCAGGGCCTGTTTAAGCAAGGTGTCAGTCACGGCGATGGGTTGGGGCGTGCTTAGGAATTGGGCTGTGTAGTGTAAATCATAAACTGTAATCAGGATATTCGAGTTGTAGTCCGGGCAAACCATCTCTCTGAGCTTCAAGTGTTCTCGCATTAAAAGACACTTAATGCTGAGTTCATCTAGAAAACTGAAACGTAGCAAAAAGGTAATGATTACAGTTTACTGGAGGGACACTTTGCAGTTCTCATTTACAGAGGAGTTAGACAGGACTAGAGAAATGACAACTTATCCAAGGACGGGGGACTAATAAGTGACGAAACTAACGCTGGCCTGACACTGTGTCTCTAGGCGACGAACAGGTGGGCAGAACAGTCCCAGGGAGAGAGCGGCTGAACCCAGACTCACAAACACTGTAGCCTTGGCTGCTTTGCGCAGCCGCAGGTACTTCAACCGGTACTTCTCGTTCTGGCTCTTCTTCGGGAGCTTTTTCATCCTGGCCTTGTTGGACAGCGGGGTGCGTGGCTCGGAAGCCAGGCCGCCCAGCAGGCTCATGATCCGGCCCCAGCTGGGGGGCTTGGGGCTGCGGGGGGCATGAAGGGGAGGTGACACCCGCAGGTACTCCCCGGCACTTCCGCGTCAGGGTCCCAAGGAAGCCGCGCCGGAAGTTACGCAAGACTCTGGCCACGTGTAACTTCCGGGCTTGGGAGCTGCGGGTGGTCCGGGCCTGGGCGGACTCGGAGGAGGGGTGTGGCAGCCGGGAGAAGCTGAGGCTGGAAGGGACCTGTCCTACCCGGGTGTTAGTGTGTGCCGTAGAGGAAGGAAAACAGATTAAAACACCAAACCCTTGCGGACTCTCCGGTTCTCTTTGCGCTCAGGCGGGTGCGAGTTAACGTCTGCGTTTTCCAGTTGCTCTGAGCAGACCTTCCTGGGTTTTAAGAGACTTGAGTATTAGTGCTGGAACTCAGCTTCCCATTTATTCTACTTACACAAGTGTTGTGAACTTTGGGGATAGGGGAAAAAAAAAAGACCTCGATTGTTCCAAAGCTTGCTGTCTAGTTAGCAAACGGTTTTAATAAAATGTTAGCACAAAGTCGGCGTTCAGTGGTTTTTGAATGAAACAAAGTATTTCTGTTCATATGTACCGTATTATTATTTTTTAATAGTTAAGTTTAATGTTTATAACTAAGGCCAGCGGACAAATCTTTTAATTACAAGATTGTCCTAGACTGGACAGCAGGTTTACATTATTTTAGCACTGTCACTGAGCCTCTTGTTTACGTTTTTTTTTCCTCTGAAAACAATATAAGTAATGAGATGGGTGGAATTTCCAAAGTAGTGTCCTGATACAGGAGAATTGCTGTTAAATTCTCAAAAGTCTAGACATTTAAGGTTGTACATGAAAACTCAGAAAGATGTAATTGACAAGTTCTCTGATTACTAAAGAAAAATCTAATCCTAATAAAAAACAACAGAGTAAAGTAAGTGACCCACGTACTTCATCTCTGAAAGCTGTAAAACAGTTGCAGTATTGACAAAATGGATTTGTTATTGTTTGTTTTTTAAGACAGGGTCTCTCTTTGTGGCTCTGTAGACCAGGCTGGCCTTGAACTCACAGACAGCCGCCTGCCTCTGCTTCCTGAGTGCTGAGATTAAAGGTGTGCGCCATTGCCACCATGGACAAAATGGATTTTACACAAAGAAAAAGCTTGTAGATATTCTCCTGTGACTGCCCGTGTTATAAATGACTTTCTTTTTCTTTTTCTTTTTTTTGTTTTTCAAGACAGGGTTTCTCTGTGGCTTTGGAGCCTGTCCTGGAACTAGCTCTGTAGACCAGGCTGGCCTCGAACTCACAGAGATCCGCCTGCCTCTGCCTCCCAAGTGCTGGGATTGAAGGCGTGCGCCACCTTTTGATCAAAGGCTTTTGATCAACCTGAGTGTGTCTAATGATGCAACGTTGCCTTCACAAATGTACCCATGGCAGTCCTGTAGATTCAGCTTTGGAAATTGTCAGAATTATGAAAGCCTACAAAATCCACTGTCTTAGGAAATATGTACTGGAATCTTAGCTTGGAACCTGAAAACAGTCATAGTAATCGAAATTGACTTCATTCTTATTAAAAAATGTTATTTTTAGTTATTTGATTTTTTTTTTTTTGTCTAGCTGTGTTTTGTTCTTATAGACTTTGTCTGACTTTATTTGTATGTTGTTTGACTTTTTTGGTCAGTTCGTGTGACACACATCTCTGTGGCCAAGGCCTTTTGATATTGGACTATGTAAATGAGTTTGTGAGTTCCAAACCATGTGTTGCTACTGACTAACCTGTTCTTTCACTAATTTGTGCAGATTAGTGTCTACCATGACATAACCATTAGAAAACTTCATTGATATAGTATGAAAGTTTATTTCTGCACTAGATTTTGCTAGGTATGGCAATAACCACTAGGGAAAGAGAAAGACAATAGGAAGAATTCTTGAAGGAGCTTTTCCTGTCACGTCTGTCTGTTAGTTAAGAAGACTATGTCATTCTATAGTACAGTCCAGTCATTCTATTAATTTTAAAATTGAAAGCTGGAGATAGAATTTTAAAGTAGTTTGGTTAAGTTGTACAAACAAAAACAGGGCTCGGGCTGTTTCCTAGGGCTGCTTTCTCCTGGCTCCACCACTCATGTCCGTCCATCTTTTTATCTAATGGGGAAGCAAGAGGAGAGAGACACTCAAGTAGTGGGCAGCGTGTACAGCACCAAAGGTGTCTATACTCAATGAGCAGTTGGGCTTTCATTAATGGCACAAGACTTTTATTAATGCCATCAGTGAGCTCTTGGCTTGCTTTAGGTAAATTTACCTGAGTTTGTCAGAAGTAACATGACTTTTCTACTTACCTATATGAAGAGGGATCTAAATGGCTTGTTTAAAAATTCTCTCAAGAAATACATAACAGGGGGCTGGAGAGATGGCTCAGAGGTTAAGAGCGTTGCCTGCTCTTCCAAAGGTCCTGAGTTCAATTCCCAGCAACTACATGGTGGCTCACAACCATCTGTAATGGGGCCTGGTGCCCTCTTCTGGTCTGCTAGCATACATACAAACAGAATATTGTATTCATAATAAATAAATAAATATTAAAAAAAGAAATACATAACATACAGCTAAAAATTTTCATTAAGAGCACCATGGTATTGTGGGTAAAGCACAGCCTATGGAATCAGAGCAAAGCTTTGGCAGTTAGATGCAAGGATGGAGTAGTGAAACGGAGAACGGACAGAGTGGATCAACGTGACGTTCATGTTTAACATTTATTTATTTGTTTGTTTGTTTATTTATTTGCTTGTGGAGATCAGAAGCTAACTTGCAGGCATCAGTTTTCTCTTTCTATCATTTGGGTCCCAGGATTGAACTCAGGTCGTCAGGCTTGGCAGCAATCCCCTTAACCTACTGCCCTTCAGTTGTTGACTGTAAGTGAAGGTGTGGAATCTCTTGAACTATTAAGACTTGTGAAAATGTTCATAGTCCGTAATCTGAGCCCTTGTGGAAAAGAGGCCAGTTTATATATAATTAAAAGTATATCTGTCCCCTAAAGATTCCGTTCATGTTCTTTGCTTCTGTCCTTACATCCCACGAGCAGACTACAAGTTAAAGTCATTTCTTGTCTTGCTTTGCAGGCAATGGAGGATTTGACTAGGCTGAAGGTGTCTTCAGAGCAAGATGGACAGGCAAATCAAAGTGTTTCCAGGGGTTTCATATCCTTACTAATCTCTTACCAAATTGCTCTACCTGCTCATTGGGGTGAGGCAAGCAGACTTCTAGAGTGGATATTGTGAGAATTTTCCTCCATAAATGGCCTTTAGAATCTTTCTGTGTTCAAAGTCTAGACTTCAATTTATTCATTCAGCGTCACTGTCCTTAGAATTCTCTAGACCTAATTTTTCTATTCTTTGACTCTTCATTTCTAGGCTTCATATTGAATATTTATGCATTGATTCTATCTTCTTATAAATACAGGGTATTCAGCTGATCTAACCTTAGCGATTTTAAGTGAATATAATATCATCATCTTTATTATTTTTTTGGTCTTTTACTTTGTCTAGCTTGTGAAGAAGGAGAGTAACTTTATACAAAACTTATGTCTCCATGGTTCCTTTCTTAACTATGGGTGTTCATCATGCATCGGTTGGGTGAGATGTTTAGGTTTTGAGGGTTCTAACCCAGCCAATAAGGTCATAAAATCAACCACTGTGTCAATGTTGTGTTTCTGGGTGGTTGTGTCTTTCAACACACATAAGACACTGAGCCAGCTGAAAGAGATGAGCTCAGAAATGTTAGCTCGGAGAAAAAGAAGGATTACATTGAGGTCATTGATGGGGCATCCCAGCATCTTTCTACTGAGGAGATCAAAAGCTGGCAGCATCTCATAGATGGAAAGGAGCCGTTTGTCCCACCGACATAGCCGTGTGAGATTGTATATTATCACTGGAACCAGTAGGGTGTATATTGCTGCACTGGAGAGGCTAACGATCTGGAAGACAGACAGGGAAGTCAGCCTGCAGGTGATCAGCTCTGGCACATGGGTCTCAGCGTGTAGCAGCCCTGTCTTGATGGAGCAGTTGAATTCTTCTTGGAAGAAGACATCTAAGTGGAAGTGGCCAAGGTATAGGTAAGTGGCTGAGGTGAAGAAAAGTAAGAGGGAGTTCCTCAGGAGGTAGGTGGCCACTAGCGAATGGGAGCGTTGCTTGCATGCCAGGTACCGCTCTAACAAGGCGAACTCAAAGTATCGTTCTTTCCGGGCCCTGGGCAGGGGAAGGAAGAAGGCTTTGTTAGGAAGCATCATTTTAGAACCACATCTCAAAAGTCATGTGGAGACTAGCAGTTCTGTGTGTCTAACATGACATTATTTTTTTAACCTTTTTTTTTATTTTATGCGCATGGGTAGTTAGCCTGCACTTCTGCTTGTGTGCTACATGCGTACATTGTTGAAGAAGCCAGAAGTGGGCGTTGGATCTCCCGGGACCGAGTTACAGATGTTGTGAGCAGCCATGTGAGCGCTAAGAAGGTAACTCCAGTCTTCTGCAAGAGCAGCCAGTGGTTTTACCTGCTGATCTATCTCCCCAGCCCCAAGCATGACAGTTTTAGTATCTATGAAAATCTATATTCCCTTCATGATCATAACCACAATTCTTCACTCAGAGGGGGTGTGTGAGTACTCTCCAGCTCTCCAAACATTAAATACAGTGTCTTTTTAAAAAAAAAATAGTTATTTATTTATTAGGTATACAATATTCTGTCTGTGTGTATGTCTGCAGGCCAGAAGAGGGCACCAGACCTCATTCCAGATGGTTGTGAGCCACCATGTGGTTGCTGGGAATTGAACTCAGGGCCTTTGGAAGAGCAGGCAATGCTCTTAACCACCGAGCCATCTCTCCAGCCCCCAAAATACAGTGTCTTAAATCCAGGGATGATCAATAAAGTATGAATGATCACAGTCCAAGTGAATTCCTGTCCAATAAGGTTAACTGAAGCTCAAAGTAGGACTTACAAAGCAATAAGCTTATGATTGGGAATGTAAATAATGGAATTCTATGTTCTGAGTATGATTTTGAGGCCAGTTCATTCATTTTATACAGATTAAAACACTAACAACTCAGAGAACCGTGCTGGGGGGTACAGGTAAGCCTGTCTCTGCTTCGAGGAAGCTTTAGTGTCTGCCTTGAGGGGAAGGGCAGATAAGATTTGTCATCTACAGTAAAATTAATGCTTGTTGCTGAGTGCACATAAACCATAACAGTTGTGAATATTAGGAGATGGAATAGCAGTGTACGTTAGAGTGTTCAGAAGCCATGAGAGAGAATATCAGCTTAAATATGGGTTCCAAAATGGTAGAGCAGAGCTTTTTTGGAGGACACGGCATGCACATGAACATGAGACAGAACACAATCACAAATCTTAGCTAAACTCCCCTTTCACTGGCTCCCACTGGCCATAACAGACCTATTTAAAAATGGCACCGTTTTTTATCTCTTAGCTTTCCAGTTCCCTTGCCCTCTGTTACCTTTTTCTTTCATACTGTTTGTCATCTACGAAAATGTATTTTATGTGTGTACCTTGCTTACTTGCTGCCTGCTTTCCTTCAATTGACTCTCAGCCCCACACTGGTAAGTATAGCTTTGTTGCCTTTGTCCCTGTCCTTCCTGAACATCTACATGTGTGCACATGTGTGCATGTACACACACACACACACACACACACACACACACACACACACACACAAAGCCCGGTACTTAGATAGATGAAGGACTAATTCTATCATTGATTTTCTCAGGGATAAGGGGGAAACTACTTAGGCAAAATAGAAGATTTTTGTTGTCCAGACTATGTTAAGTATCCCATATCCCAGATCTTTCGGGTCTGGGAGTATCTCAGATTTTTCCTTGTGGGCTTCATACATGGAATACTTGAAAGAGTTTATCAATGATATTTTTAAAAAATTGGATTTTGGAACACTGGTCAATGTGGGGATTAAGAATACTCAAGTTGTAACTAGAAGTTTGAAAAGTAGTTGACATTGTGCTTGAGGCCTTGGACAGATATTTGAGACTTTTAACCTTTTTTTTTTGTTGTTGTTGTTGTTAAGCATTTGGGAGTTAGCCGAGGTTTCTGAGCAAGGGAATGGTATTCAAAGTAATATTTTAGAGCTATTAATCCCTAAAGCCCAGTGTGTTCCTTTGTAACCTAGAGGCCGAGTCCTCTTCTGTCTGCAGGAATGAGGAGGTCATCCCTTCCAAGAATGAAGGGATGAACTGAGTACTTTGTTCTCTCGAGAGGGATGGCATAGAGAAAATATAAAGATGATTATGCACCGGTATCAATTTAATATGCCATAGAGTTCTTTAGAAAAACCTAGAGGGAGCAACTTACTTCTCTAGCTCATCCCAGAAGACATGGGGGTCAGAGCTCTTCTGCCGGATCTTCAACATGTGCTGCACCAGGCGGATGGAGCGGTTGTAGGACTTGTCCAGTTCACTGATGATGAACAGCAGGTCAGAGCTGAGGGCCGGCACAGCTGCATATTGCCACAGCAGTACTGGCAGATACATGGCCACAGCCAGGGCTAGTAGCGAGTAGGGGAGAGCCTGCAAGGAAGAGAAGGCTGAGGAGGGAGGCCAGGGTATTGGGCCTTGAATGACGGTTAAGTGGGTGCTTTGCTGCTCTTCTCGTCCCACTTTAGAAGGGAAGAGAGTGCACAGAGTCGACTACCCAAGCTCTGCCCACATGTAATAATATAGTGAAGCTGGTAGAGGAGCAACATCGTCACTCCATGTTACCCAGATCCATGGTCTATGGGTTTTCTGATCTATGATCTGTCTGGGGCTCCAAAGAGAAGAGAAAAAAGAAAGCTGAAGAGGAATGGAGGATAGAAAGTGTCTGATAGGAGATCTCTGTCTCCTCTGCCTCAGCAGTGCAGGCTGAGTATCTAGCCTGAGAATTTGACCAACAGTGGTCCCGGAATCCTAGGTGAGGGAAAATATTGTTTCGTTTATATATCCTGTCCTGTGCTTGTCTTTTCTAATCTCTGGATCCTCAGCAGTGTCGAGTGACAGCACTGCACGCGCTTTGGGAATTCTCTGGGGGTCATTTCAGGATAATGGAATGGACCTTTAGAAAATGTAGGTCATGCCTTCTCAGCTACACTGGTGTTTTTAAAGACTTTCCTCCCCTCATATGAAGATAGGCATTCATACATGGCGAATACCCAGGATGGTGTGTCTGTGAGTCAGACAGAAGAAACAGAAGATATATCTCTTGCAGCCCTCAGAGGAATCAACTGCTGACACTTTACATTTCTGTTTAGGTTGCCCTTTGTTGTGGTGGCCTGGGCAGGGAGGACAAGGTCTTCTCTTCAGTTTTCTTATTATACTTATGCATCCAACAGAGGCAGACTCATCTCTTTATCCATAGCACTCTCCTTGTGAAGGATTTGTGAATCTGTGTTTGTTGCTCAGCACACAGGATTCATTATTTCACTTGGTTTTCACAAGTACGCTATGGTGGGGTGCCATCCCTATGTCTATTTACAGTGGGGGGAGCTGCATCAAGGCCAAGGCCAAGTCAAGCATTTGCACATACCACACACTCAGCAGGTGGAAGAGTGAAGATTTGGAACAGGATGGGAGGCTTAGGAGCTTATTCTCCTGATGACCCCTTGACCCACAGTTTCTTCCAGATTGCTTTGTCTTTGCAGTAGCAAGTTTAGAGGAAAAAATGGAAGCCATCTCCATCTCTCCTCCCTCTCTCTCTCTCTCTTTCTCATCCTGGTGACACTGATGGTCAGGCATTTTGACCTTTCCTAACATGAATCTCCTCCCAAATCTGTGGACTTATCACTGTCTTGGCCTGCTGATCTCCACCAAGTCTCTGGTTTTGCCTTCTAAGATGACAAGAAAGAACAAAGACAAAGTATAAGGACAAAGAAAACAGAAGACGAGGAGGCAAGAGCAGCAAAATATTGAAAGCTGGGGGTCAGCTGCCTGATACAAGGTGTGGTGTGAGGAGAGGCAGGGATTCCAGGCAAGCACAACTATCGGCAACCCAGAACCAGGAATCAGGGATACGGGTGAAACTGAAAAGCAAGAGTATATATAAGTCAGTTTGAAACAGGATACCGAAAAGTAGGTGTGAGATGCTGAACTGCAGATTTTTCTGCAATATACAGCAGCCAAGCAACCACCCTTCCCCATTCCTGAAGGAAGGCTTGAAGTTTTGTCTCTGAAGAGACTAAACCACTCTATGCTTACGTCTACTATGCGCAGGAGAGCTATTCTGAAGGGCGGGGGAACGAAGAACTAGATGATGTGACCCATGCCTCAGTTCCCGGAGGGTTAGCAGTCAAGCTTGGTACCCGCTGAAGTCTACCCCTCTCCTCCAACTCAGGACTGAATGACTCAGAGACAGCAGACAATCCTGGCATAGGACTAGATACTAATATCTGAGTTTCTTTCCAATGAATCACACCAAAGGGATCTCCTTTACCTGAAACTTGTCAGCAAGCCTCGCCCACAAGCACAAAACTTCCAATCAGATGAAAGCTGGCAACCAGAGATCAACAGGCATTTGAGGAACCCCAGAGTATGAAAGTCAGCTGCCAAAGTAAATGGGCAAGGGCAGGGCCAAGTGGAAGGGGGCATGTGGGCAAGGGTGGCATGCAGTGGGAGGGGTATGGTGGTTCAGTCCACCCCCACTCCCAAGCAGGAAGCCGTCCTGCAAGGACCTTTGTGTTTTACCTTGTGAGGCCAGAGAGACTTCACCTGGTACTGCCCAGACTCGTCCTGCTTATGGTGAACCAGGGAGTCCCAGCAGGAGCTGTCCACATAGGCAGCCTGTCTGACGCTGAAGTTGCTGGGAGAGAAGCAGCTGATCGGAGATCCTGCAAAAGGACCATGACTTTGAGGCAGCCTTGGTTGCAGCAGAGGGATGGAAGTCATCCAAGAGCTTTCTGGGCGAGGGGACATTCTTATGACTTGGTAACCGTCTGTGGGTGGCAGGCCTTGCCTTCTCTCTAAGTCTCAGCTTTCCGGGCCCTGCACTGCTGCGTCGTGATGGAATGGCCCACACAGTTTGGCCTGTGCTACCAATGCACTGACTTGCTCTTTTAGGTCTGATGGGCCTTAACTCTCAAGTTTCCCCAGGCTCCCACATAGGAAGCCACCAGAGAGACTCCTTGAATTCAGCAATTTGCTACCAGAAAGCTTGACATTTAATAGTGACATTTCCATTCAAGAAAGATGATGTCTTTTTTGGTTGTTGTTGTTTTTATCTTTCAAGACAAGGTTTCTCTGTCTAGCTCTGGCTAAACTGGAACTCAATCTGAAGACCAGACTGGCCTAGAACTCAGAGACAACTGTCTGCCTCTGACTCCCTGAATGCTGGAATTAAAGGCTGTGCCACCACCACCCAGCAGAGAGATGGCTTCCTTTAAAAATATTTTTGAAATTATTATATGTGTGTATCAAGTGTGTGCATGGGTTGTGTCATACTTGTGGGGGCCAGAAGATGACTTGTAGAAATTGCTTCTGTCCTTCTGCCATAGTTTCAGAGTTCCCCCATGTGTGAACTGTACCTCATGTGGGCAGACTTAGCAGCAAGCGCCTTTACCTGCCTGGTCATCTTGTCAGCGTTGCTTTGTTTTGGGATAGAGTCTCACTGTGTAGCTCAGGCTGACTTCAAACTTGTCACCCCCCTACCTCAGGCTCCAGAATGCTGGGATTACAGGTGTGTGTACTATCCCCAGATTAAAAGATGACTCTCTTTTGTTTTGTAAAATGCAGAGAACTAATGCCTACATGGAAAGGGAAATGGGTTTGGACGAGAGGATCTAGCTTTCCTGTCTCTTCTCAGATATTGGTAGAGCTGGGAACCACTCCAGTTCCCGTCCTTGCAGGTGAAGAAGCAGAGAGAGGTGGAATACCTCATCAGAAAATGCAGTCAACTAATGGGCACAGACAGGAAGAAACAAAACAAAACAAGGGGCCCAGTTGACTGCAGTAGAGAGACCAGCAGGCTTTCTGAGTTAACCCAGTGCTTACAACATTGCAAACGCGCCTGCATTAGTGTCTGTTTATGTCTAGGGTCGTGGAAAAGACATAGGGGTTTGTTGAGCGCCTCCCAACAAGGCTGTATTACCTCTGCAAGTGGGGGTGGGAAGAGGGTTCAGAGGAGAAAAAAATTTGCTCACAGTGGGCTAAGAGTCCCAACCTTTCTTGTCTCTAGAAGCCAAAATGATAGTTTGTATCATTGATTTGACACAAAATGCATGACTGCTAAAGGGAAGAACTAGTTTTGATTTCAAATTTTTGTTTATTTTTTTAGTTTCAGGTATATATAGTATGTTGAGCATATTCTTTCCTTCATACTCCCCACACTCTCCTTGCTCCACCCACCCCCTTCTTTATTGTAAGATTTTCAGGTTGACTCTCGTAACTTTTTGGTTCTTCTGCTTTGCAGGTGCACTAGACTCACCCATGACCTGCCTCTTAGGAATCCAGTCCAGCCCAAAGCCAGGAAACCTACTTCAGACAGGAGTTGGCTCTCACTTTATCCGGGGTGTAGGGTGGAATGAAGTCGGGTCTCTTACCTGATGAGAACTCCTGGGCAAAAGCCAGAGACATCAGTAGCAAGGGGAAACCCACAGTGACGAACTTGATTATCTTGTCCAGGGGCAGCTCTAGCCGCAGTCCTTTGAGGCGAGAGCCCCGGCGGTCAGGCAGCAGGGCATCAGAGAGCATATACTCTGCAGCTGTGTGTGCCAGTGACATGATGCTGTCGCGCTCAAGGTGAAGAGGAGGCTGCTGCTCTCGGCAATCCCGGGACAGCGGGGCGAAGTAGTGACAGCTTCACGCAGCTACTTTGTAGCCAACCAAGGGGTGGCCCCAGCTTTACGCATCTGTGCTAGGACCAGGCAATGGTTCTCTACCTAACTGTCCAGGCTCCGAGCCAGTGAGACACTCTGGCAATTAGAGGAAGGCGTAGCCTCAGTGGGTCCTCGTTGGAGGAGGGTCAGGCTTCACGTGTGGCTGGTGCCAGGCGCTTGCCTGGGTTGTCTCCCAGCAGGCGAAGCCCTGTGGCTTTATGTTGCCCTCTGATTAATACAGTATTTTCAGCAGAGTGGTCGAGAGAAGGAGGGGCCGTGGGCTCAGCCCCCCATGTAATTGGTGTGGAATTTGGGGGGAGATTGCTTAAATATGTTGAAGGCTCTCATTTTGTGGTTTGGGGTGGGAATGGAGCCCCCAGGATTCAGCGAGGATAGTTGCCCGTATAGAGCAGCCTTTGTCTCAGGGACGAGTTTTGCTTAAGGTCCTAACTTCCTCCCAGAAACTGCCCTGCATTTGATGTTAACTTTCCTTCCCCCACTCTCGACTTCTTTCTACAGTGTATTTACACTTTTCAGTTCCGTAGAGCTTGCCCTTTCTCTAGGAAGCTGGGGGAGGCCCGACAGTGTGGAGTAGTGGGAACACCACGACCTTTGAACTTTGGGAGGAAAGGTTGTCCCTGGAGACCCAACAGTGCCTATTTTTCAACTGTATTATTCCAGACAAGTCGCTTTGTCGAAGTTTTCTCTTCTCTCAAGGACCAGTCTGTTAGAGATCATGTCGGCTTGGTTGTGCGCATGAGAACGTGCTTGCTAGATTGTAAAACCCAGGGCGTGCCCTACATTTTGGTAAGTGTCCACAGGGCCTGGGTGTTAAAGGCTTGGCTGCCAGCCTGTGATACCCTGGGGATGTGGTGGAGCAAGTAGAGGACACTGGGGCTTGTCCTTGTTGGGGACAGCTTTTTTCCTGTGTGCTTCGGCCATGAGCCACTGTGCCACTCCCAAAGGACTAAATAAACCTAGGACTTAATAAACATCCCCTCCCTTTGTGTTCTGCTTTTTACAGTGAGGAAGCCTCACGTGTGACGAGCTCTGTCCCCATCTCACCTTCTCTTCCCTTTAAGTTGATTATATCCGAAACTTTGTCACACTAACAGCAAATGGACAAGAATACCAAATGGCAGGTCAAGTTGATATGTGGTTGGGTTGGAGACCAAGACAGTCTTGTCTGTAATACTGCCCTTAAACATGGGAATGAAGACCCTTCCCTGGCCTCCTTTTGGTCTTCCTTGGCTGTATTATTCCTTGGGGGGCAGGGAGTCTGTGGGCAGATGGGATGTGCTCATTCCGTGCTATGCCGAACTGGTATGCCCTTCAAACCACTTTACAGCACCCTTGCTTCTGCAGCTCCCTACCCACGGGCCTTGGCCTGCTTTCAGGGCTTGTGTGGGCCCTTTTCTCAGGCTTGGGTACACCTTCTTAAGGGATGACTGTGCGGGTACACACCCAAGGTCTAAGAAACAGCTACTTAGCATGGTTGGAATTTAAATATCCTGATACGTCCACACATGCAATTGTGAGTCCCCCCTCCTTTAGTGTGGGACTTGGCTGTATTGGGATAGAGACGTGGGATAGTGCAATGATTCTAAATTGAACCTAAAACTGCTGATCCTTATGAAGTGTGTGTGTATGTGTGTGTGTTTGTGTGTATGTGTGCCTGTGTGCATGTGCGTGTGAGTGTGTGTGTGTGTGTGTGAAGCCAGGCAGGTAGAACGTGTATAACAATTTGTTAGCTTGGTTGTTATTTTTTACTTTTTAGATATATGTGGTATATATATCTCTACAAATACTTTTATCCTGTGACCACAGATGTTTAGGCTGGGCCAGCCTTCCCCTCGTCTGACTGGCTCGAGGCCCACCCTAATTTAGAGTTGCCCCATGAATGCTAATGAGTTAGGTATCCAGACCACAAGAGGAATGCTTTGTTTCTGTCCTCTTCGACCCTTTCTGGATTTCTGTATCTTTTAATTATGTGTATTTTTGTCAATGGTTATGGTAGGTTGTTGTGCATATATAGTCTTTTGATTTTTAAAAATATTTGTGTTTTTGAAGTATACTATCCATACACAGTATAATATGCCAACATGAGCCATTCAGTAATGCTTCATCTGAGTAAGAAACAGCATTTGACTCCTCAGACACTGCAATGTGTTCCTTCTATTAGTTCTCTCTTCCCCAAAGGTAGCTGTCACCCTAACTTCTAGTAGCATAGGTTAGTTTAGCAATTTTAACACCTTAAAGATGGAGGGCCAGGGATATAGCTCAGGGGTAAAACAGTTGTCTAGCATTTGTGAGGCCCTGGGTTCAACCAGTCTTTGGAACTTCCACCTCTGCCCCAACCCCCTAAAGGAAAGAACAGTTTTTATTTTGTATTGTGAGGTGGCTTAGTGGGAAAAGACATTTATTTGCTGCCAAACCTGACTCCTATGTTTATGAAAATTATGTAGTTTGTTGCTTGTTTTTGTATTCCATACTGATGAAATTACATTATTTTTTTGGTATTTGGATTCATGGTTCAAAATACCTTAGAGATTTACCCATGCTGCTATGTGAATCAGATGTTGATCCCATTTTATTGTAGAAACATAAACATATTTGTGCCTTCACACATTGGTAGTCATCAGGGTTTCCAGGTTCTGGTCATTAAAATAATGTTTTTGTGAACCTTGCAATATGCATCTTATGATGGACATATGTATGTATTTATGCTGGATATATACTCAGAAGAGGACTGCTGGTCACAATGACATACATATGTTCATCTTCATATCTTTCCAAGTGGTTGTTTATACTTTCACCAAAAGCTTCTGAGAGTCCTAAGAGCTCTTTGTTAGTAATTTTTTCCAATTAAAAATTTTAAGACCTTTTGGAATGTGTGAAAAGTAATGTGTGAAAAAGTGTGTGGTTTTAATTTGAAGTTTCTCTGATGAGTAATTGGTTGTTTTGGTCTCTTTGATGCCAATCTTTTATGAAGTGTGTGCTTAGGACTTTTGCTTGCTTTTTAGTTGTTTTTCCTACCTTTCCTTAATGTTCTGAGACTATTTTGAGAAGTCTGTTTTACTTGATGTCTTCTTGCTGTCCATTGCTGCATTTTCATTTTCTTCTTGGTGTTTTCTAATGTCTTGAAATTCTCATTCTACGGCAATTGATGAATTTTTGTTTTTTTTCCTCTTCTAATGAATTTTATTTATTTATTTATTTATTCTTCTCTCACATAATACATCTTGACAGCAGTTTCCCCTCTCTCCACTGCCCCCACCTCTTCCCTCTCTCAGATCCAATCCTTCTTCCTTCAGAAAAGAACAGGCCTTCCAGGGATATCAACTGAACGCAATAAGACTAGGCACAAACCCTATCAAGACTGAGTGAGACAACACAGTAGGGGGTAAAGTGTCCCAAAAACAGGCAAAAGAGTCAGAGACACCCCCCACTCCCACTGTTAGGAGTCCCCCAAGAACACCAAGTTACATCTTTTTTTTTTTTTTTAACAGAAAGCGTTTTGTGTGTGTGTGTGTGTGTGTGTGTGTGTGTGTGTGTCATCTGCAGGAAACCATCAGCTATTCCAATATTAAGAAAAGCAATTCTTACGTGTTCTCTAATATATCTCTGCTTCGTATTTCTTTTTGTGTTTGAAGTCCATCTGAAATTTTTTTAAAACCAAGGGATGGAATGGAGGTCAAGGTATATTATTTTTTACATGTCTTTCCGATGATTCATCCAGTTTATTGAAAAGCCCACCTCTTCCCTTGGTAGTGTACTGTTGCTATTGTCAACCAATCTGGACTCCACTTGCCTATTTTCTTCTCTTTTTTTCCTTTTTAAAGATTTTTTTTTTTAATTTGGTATACAATGCTCTGTATACATGTACACCTGCAGGCCAGAAGAGGGCGCCAGATCTCATTACAGATGGTTGTGAACCACTATGTGGTGTCTGGGAACTGAACTCAGGACCTCTGGAAGAACAGTCAGAGCTCTTAACCACTGAGCCATCTCTTCCACCTTCCACTTGCCTATTTTTGTACCAATTCTATAGTATTTTAATTATGAAGACTCTATAACAGGTGTTAATACTATAATGTAATATTGTTGTTGCTCAAGATTGTTGTGGATAATGTTGGTCTTCTGTACTTTTATTTGAATTTTGCAATCAGATTATGAATTTTAGTAGGGAAATCCAGCCAGAACTTTTGATCAGGTCTTTTAAACCTATAACTTAATTTATTTATGCCTTTGGAAATTTCTGTTTATTGAACTTTTGGTCTTTTGTTGAGGTTTATTTTTTTATGTTTTGGTAGTGTGTGTCTGCATGTGTGAGTGCAGGTGCTCATGGGAGCCAGAAGAGAGCACTGGATCCCTTGGAGCTGAAGTTACAGGCAGTTGTGGGTTCTTGATGTGGGAGCTGGGAATCAAAGTCAGGTCCTCTGTAACAGCAGCGTGTGCCCTTACCCATCTCTCCAACTCCACTTTTCACTTTTTAGTGGAAAGGACTTACATATCTCTTGTTGGATTTGTTTGTTTGGCATTTTTGGTTCCTTTGCTAATTGAATTAAAAAAATTCAGTTACTTGTTGCTAATATATGGAAATACAATTGATTTTTTTCTATATAAAGCTTATATTCAACAATCTTTATGGTCACTTATTGATTATATAACTTGCCGGACCATTCATTTTTTTATCAATACAACTATATTGTCCTAGTCCGGGTTTCTATTGCTGTAAAGAGACACCATGACCACGGCAACTCTTAGAAAGGAAAACATTTAATTGGGGCTAGCTTACAGTTCAGAGGTTTAGTTCATTGTCATCATGCAGAAAGATAGAGGCATTCAGGCAGATGTGGAGGTGGAGGAGCTGAGAGTCCTACATCCAGATCAGAAGGCAACAGAAAGTTAGCATGACCCTGGACTTGGCGTATGTATTTGAAACCTCAAAGCCCACTCGCAGTGATGTAAGACTTTAAGACAATCCTGAAGCCATTTTTGACAATTCTGAATCCTCTCAGCCTCTGTGCCATAGTGCTTCCCCTCCTCCCCTGGGAAGCAAGGACCTAATAGCTACACTCGCACATACTCAGTTCCTGAACAATTACCCACATACGTATGTTTTGGTTCGGTCCCCTGGGAAACAGGGTCAAAATGACCTCTTACCTCATCTGATCTGGCAACAGCTCTCCAGTCAATTATTGGTAATAGCCCTTTCAAATAAGCCAATCAGAATAGTCAAACAACCCCCCTTGCTTCTGTGGCCCTTTTAAAAGTAGACTGTACCAGCTATTTGAGGTCCCTCGGCTTCCCGAATGCTGGGGGACCCTGTCATGACAGAATTAATAAAATCCTCATGCTTTTGCATCGGCTGTGGTGTGTGAGATGGTCTCTGGGGGCGACTCCTTCTCGGTGTTGGGACCCTAGAGTCCAACAGTGACACACTTCCTCCAACAAAGCCACACCTACTCTCACAAGGCTACACCTTCTGGTAGTGCCACTCCCTATGACCCTATGAGGGCCATTTTCATTTAACCACCACATGTCTATGAAAAGAATTGTACTTTTCTCCTTCCTAGTCTTTATATCTTTATTTTCCCAGTTGCACTAATTTGATTCTTCAGGGCGTCTAACACAACACTGCATCTTTTTTTTTTTTTTACTTTTCTACTTATTTATTTATTTATTGAAAAAATTTCTGCCTCCTCCCTGCCTCCCATTTCCCTCCCCCTCCTCCCACTCCTCTTCCCCTCCCCCTCCTCTCTCCCTCTCCTCAGTCCTCTCCCCCTCTCCCTACTCCATTCCCCCTCCCTCTCAAGTCTAAAGAGCAGTCCAGATTCCCTGCCCTGTGGGAAGTCCAAGGTCCTCCCCGCTCCATCCAGGTCCAGGAAGGTGAGCATCCAAACAGGCTAGGCTCCCACAAAGCCAGTTCATGCAGTAGGATCGAAACCCAGTGCCATTGTCCTAGGCATCAGCCCTCATTGTCTGCCACATTCAGAGAGTCTGGTTTTATCTCATGCTTTTTCAGTTCCAGTCCAGCTGGCTTTGGTGAGCTCCCAATAGATCAGCCCCACTGTCTCAGTGGGTGGGTGCACCCCTCGCGGTCCTGACTTCCTTGCTCATGTTCTCCCTCCTTCTGCTCCTCATTTGGACCTTGGGAGCTCAGTCCGGTGCTCCAATGTGGGTCTCTGTCTCTATCTCCATCCATTGCCAGATAAAGATTCTATGGTGATATGCAAGATATTCATCAGTATGGCTATAGGATAGGGTCATTTCTGGTTCATAGTAGCATTATTTGTAATAGCCAGAGCCTGGAAACAACCTAGATGCCGTTCAATGGAAGAATGGATGAAGAAAGTGTGGAATATATACATATTAGAGTACTACTCAGCGGTAAAAAACAATGACATCTTGAATTTTGCATGCAAATGGATGGAAATAGAAAACACTATCCTGAGTGAGGTAACCCAGACCCCAAAAGATGAACATGAGATGTACTCACTCATAATTGGTTTCTAGCCATAAATAAAGGACATTGAGCCTATAATTTTTGATCCTAGAGAAGCTAAATAAGAAGGTGAACCCAAAGAAAAACATATAGTTATCTGCCTGGATATGGGAAGTAGACAAGATTGCTGGTCAAAAACTAGGAACTTGGGGGTGGGGAGGGGATGGGGGTAAGGGGAAATGGGGTGAGAAAAGTGAGAAGGGGAGGATGGGGGAGCTTGGGGGAATGGGATGGTTGGGATAAAGGAAGGATGGATATGGGAGCAGGGAAGTATATATCCTAATTAAGGGAGCCATCTTAGGGTTGGCAAGAGACTTGACTCTAGAGGGGCTCGCAGGTGTCCAGGGAGATGTCCCCAGTTAGTACCTTGGGCAACTGAGGAGAGGGAATATAACTGCATCTTTATCTCATTCTTTGTCTTAGGCAGAAAGTTTTCAATGTTTAATATTTATTTGGATGCTCACTGTAGATCTCTTTCTTTTGTTTTCTTGATTTTTGTGGTAGGTCACATTTTCCAAGTTAAAGAACTTTTATTTATTGCTAGTTTCCTAAGAATGTTTATAAAGAATAGATGTTGAGTTTAAAAAATGCGTTTCTTGGGCACATTGAAATATTCATAGAATTTTTCTCTTTATATATGTTATTAACATGGCATATATTGGTGGATGTTGGAATGTTAAATTATTCTTACATTGGTGAAATAAATGTCACGGCCTCTAGTATTTCATCAACTTGGTTTTATTAGTTTCAGTTTAATAAAATTTCTTCAAGTTTTTTTAGATTATGTTTAAGCAATTGAGAGATTAATTTAATTTTTCATTGTAATATTGTGGCAGGTTATGCTGGCCACACTGAAAGAATTAGCAAGTTTTTTTTAAAAAAACTCTATTTGGTGAAAGTATATTGTAAGTATTTGGAAAAATTTGCAGCTGAAAACATTGTCTCGGAGTTTTCTTCGTGTGGAAATTTTATTGATGGATATAATTTCTTTAATGAATATGTGGCTATTCAGAGTATATAGTTTCACTTGTGTGGCTTATAAGTTACTAGTTTACTGCTATTGCATACAAGTTTTACAAAAACTTAGGGCTTAAACAACAGCAAAACCCACTTATTATATTCTGTAGATGAAAAGTTGGGGAGCAGTTTGGCTGAGCTGTTCTGGCCTTTAAGTAGTTTGCCATCAGTACCCAATGCCCTACGTGGTTACAGTCCTAGAATCCAAATTCTTTCTGCAGTAGGCCGCACTTCCTCACCACAGGGGGCTTCTCAGGGTGAGGTGGAGCTGGTTTATCTGGAGCAGATGACCAAAGAGAGGAAGCAACAGAACTCTGCTGTGCCTTTAATGAGCAAATCTTTGTAGTCGCCATTAACGGATGCTTCTGTCTTTCTTTTATTTATTGAAAGGAGGCCACTAAATCCAGCTTGTTTCCAGAAAGATTGTCAAAGAATTCATACACTAAGCAATATTGGATAAGTGAAAAAAAGTGAGGAAATTATCCATTTTTTATCCCAAAGCCAAACTTATTACCACACTGTTAATAACATCCCCATAACAATATTTTGTTATATAATTTGAAATATACAGCAAAGATGAAAGAACTTTTAACTAAACATCTGCAATCTTTAATTTTATTATTTTCATATTTTGTTGCCTATCTCTCCATCCTGTACCCACCAATCCATCTTTTAAAATATTTATTTCCAAATAAATTGCAAGCCCTCTTTTTTTCTAAACACTTCAGCATGTATAGCATAACTTACTTTTGTTCTTATTTGCAGTTTAATTCTTTTGAGATAAAATTTACATGCAATTGAACGTACGAAGTTTAGCTGTATACATGGAATTTGATGCATTCACATACTCCTGTGATTTACGTTCTGTTAAGGTTAGAGCCAAGACCAGAAAAATCCCTTTTGATTCTGTCTTAGAGATCATGGTTTTCTAGTGGAACTCTCCATACTTATTTCTTTTATTATAATCTTTTTTTAAAATAGCTTTATTTATTTGTTTTACATCCCAGCCACAGTTTTCCCTTTCCTCCCAAACCCTCCCCCAATCCACCCTCTGTTCCTCCCATCCCCAATCCTCTCCTCTGTTTCTGTTTAGGAAAGCACAGGTCTCCCATGAATATCAACAAGCATGGCATATCAAGTTGCAGTAAGACGAAGCACCTCCCTATGTATTAAGGCTGTGCAACGTGACCCAGTATGAGGAATAGGGTCCCAAAAGCCAGTAATAAAGTTGGAGACAGCCTCTGTTTCCACTGTTAGAAGTCCCACAAGAGGACCAAGCTACACAACCATAACATATATGCAGAGAGCCTAGGTCAGTCCTATGAAGGCTCCCTGGTTGTCGGTTGAGTCTTCATAAGGGTCTATGAATTCAGGTTAGTTGATGCTGTGAGTTTTCTTGTGACCCCTCTGACTCCTACAATCCTTTCTCTCTCCTTCTGCAGGATCCCCTGAGCGCCACCAAATGTTTGGCTCTGTGTCTGCATCTGCTACCATCAGTTGTTGGACGAAGGCTTTGTGATGACAGCTGGGCTAGGCACCAATCTATGTGGACAGCAGAATATCATTAGACATCATTACGTTGACTTTTTTTTTTAAACCTTCTAGTCATGTTTGATTCTATTCTATGTCTCTGGGCCATCCAACTTGTGGGCCCTGGTGCTCTAGGCAGTGTCAGGGGTGGGCTTACTCTGGTGGCATGGGTTTTAGGCTAGACCAGTAATTGGTTGGCCATTCCCCTAATCTCTAGGCCACCCTTACCTCAGCACATCCTATAGGCAGAGCAGACTGTGGGTTGAAGGTTATATGGGTGGGTTGGGGTCCTACTCTTTCCTCTTGAAGTCTTGCCTGGTCACAGCAGGTGGCCAGGTCAGGTAACATGTGTGCTATTGCTAGGAGTCTTAGTTGGGATCTTTCTTGTAGATTCCCTTGTGCCAGGTTTTTACCAGACTCTGAGATGTCTCCCCTTTCCAGTAGTCCCTTTCAGTACTCTCTCCCAGCTCTCACCCTGATCACTCAATTCCCATGCCCACTTGTGTCAAGGTCCAGCCCCAACCAAAGTGGGGATACGAGCCACCTGCCCTCAGTTCTTTCATGAAATCTCTTCTATTTTTCCTTTCCAGGGAGATCCAAAGTTCCTCCCTTGAAACCTTCTTGTTACCTAGTCTCTCTGTGTTTGTGAACTGTAGCATAATTATTCTTTATTTTATAGCTCAGTGTCATGTATGGAAATTCGCCATACTTATGTAATTTATTTGTTTTATACTTAGTTGACCATATTAATTAGAATTATTTTATAATCTTTATCAGTAACTCCGGAACCTAGGCAATCTATGGATTCACTTCTACTGTCTATTCTTTGTCTTCTTTGTTGACTGATGCTATCTATAGTTTTTATCTGGAGTGTCCCACAGGCCCACATGTAAAATGTTTGATTCTTGGTATGGCATTACTGGGGAGGTAGAAACTGGGCCTGGTGAAAAGTTTTGTGACATCAAGTGCCACCCTTAAAGAGGATCGTAGGGTCCTGATCTCTTCTTCTTGTTCTGTTCCCTCCACACATCTCTTTATGACCACAAGGCAAACAGTTTTGTTCTGGCATTCATATCTCAAAGACTGAAAGTCATGAGGTCATTCAATCATCGAGTCGAAGTAACGTTTTTCTTTACAGGTTGATCCTATCAGTCATCTGTTACAGGAAGAGAAAGCTGAGTAGGATTGTCATATGGCCATAACTCTTTGCATGTCTGTATGTTAATTTGTAACATACACTGAACATGGTGTATGAGAAACCACAGAACCATAGATACTCTAGCTAGTCTGTCACCAGAGATGGCTCTTGTTTCTTCTGTTACGCACACAGACAAGTACTGATCACTACCTATTCTGGAACAGGCTCCGTCAGGCCTGTGTTGAAAAGGCACACTCTGCATTACTGCTGTATGATCTCTCCCAATTTTTAACAGAAGGTTTTTCAACTTTGAGTGACCAAGGACTTTTTACTCTCTTGAGAGGATTTTCTTTTTGCTCCTTAGCTTCCAGTTATAGGTAGCCTCAAACTTTGGTCCCTGTTTCAAAGTTTGTGGGGGTGAGCTTAGGGCTAGCACTTCCCTTGGGACTGTCTTTGTTTCCTGAGTACCACAGGGTGGAGGAACTTTCACTTTGCATAGGATTCTGTGCGGATGTCAGCTCACATAGTCCCAGCATCCTGCAAATGTCCCATGGGGGAAACCGACCATGTGTTTGAAGCTCCTCAAGTTTCCATCTGTCATCCCACCCCTGTAGCAACAGCTTAAGGCTTTGATGGCTCATTTTCTCCCTGACAGAGGCCTTCTACTTGGACTAAAGCCAATGGAGAATTGCTGCTTAGAAGCAGAAGCTTCACCCAGAGTAAAAATTTCTAGTTATAGATACATTTTCTGTTATGATCTTACAGAAGAATTTGGTTAGGATACTAACTTTCTATGTCTTATAAGGTTATGGGAGTACAGTAATATGTTGTCATTTTAATTAGCATTTCCTTCTATAATTAATGAGTTTAAGTATCTCTTTATATGTACATTAACTATTTCTGCGAAGTAAATTGGTTAATATCTTTAAACAGTGAATGCAATCCACTTAATGTAGGTCAGGAATTTGGGAGCAGCTTAGCTAGTTTGCTTACAAGGTTACATTTAAGAGATTGGCTTTGCTCACCCGAGGGTTGACCTAGGATTGGGAGTGTCCTATCCCAGATGACTTTTGGCAGAAGGCCTCTGTGACTGAAAAAGTGCCTTGCTTCCTTACATGTGGTCCTTTACACAGGACTGCTATCTTTCTACATGGTTCCTGACCTTTGCTGAAATGAGCCGAAGTGAAGAGAAGCAGGGTTGTATAACACTCATGGAAAAAGCCCGGAGCTGCTGCTGAGAACTGTGGATTTGCCCTCTGTGAAGCTGATGAAGAAGCTGGGGAGATTATGAATAGGACAGAAGGACTATTGATATAGTGACTGTTATGTAAAACTAACCCCCAAAGATCATATCAATAACATAAAGGCTAACGTGTAAGGGAAGGAATCAATGGTGGCTAACTCAAAATAGGATAGTTTCAGCATGAAGTTCAATGTCTACTGTTGATCCATTTGTCCTCTTTACAAATACTACAACTTGGGCTGGAGAAATTGCTCACTGGTTAAGAACACTGGTTAACCTTCCAGAAGACTCAAGTTCAATCCCCAGCACCCAGTTGTGAATTAGAGTTCACAACTGCCTGTAAATTCAGTCTCAGGTAATTCAGTGTCCTCTTCTGGATTCCAAGGGTACCAGGTACACTTGTGGTATGCAGACATGCGTGCAGGCAAACAACCATACACATAAAATAAATAAATAAAATTATTAAAAAGGAAAATAAATACTGTAGTTAATTAGAAAGGTGACCCAACAATATGCAATGACACTGGTTGCCAGCCAGAATGTAATCTTGGTCCAGCAAACACAGGGAAGAAGTGCAATGTGGCATGCTATTCTTAGCACAAAATTGTGTTCTTCTCCATTACAAAGTTTATCAGTATTTTAGAGGCTCTGCGAGGGAAGACATCCTGAGTGATTAATATATGATGATAATTGCACACACACACACACACACACACACACACACACACACACGCAGATACAGTGTGCACCCAAACAAGCTGTTCTTAGAAATATTGATGGAACTTGGATAGTTAAATTTCTGTCACACAGATGTAAACATGAGAAGGTCATGAAGAAACTGTTGTAGGGTTCTCATTTGGTCACATGTCACCAAAGAAGCAAAAGAATAAAGAACAAGGAATTGTACACACCCACAACTCATGTATGTTTTCCCAACTGTGTCCTTATGAAAATTGTATTTATATTTGTGGGTACATATACATTGAAGATGGAAGAAAATATGAAGGGAAGTGAGATTCAGCACTTTGCCTGTGTATGCCAATAGCTGAGTATACTTTGCATATGAAATTGGATCCAACAAATTGGGAGTTGGGCTCAAACCCCAGGATTGTTGAGATGCCAGCATCTGAGACTAGGCTGGGCACAGTGTTCTGCTGGAGAAGAACCAGATATTATCAATCATGAATTTTGTACTTAAAAAAATTGGGCAAATTTCTCTTGGAACGTAGTTTGTCCTCATAAGATAGGGGCGCTAAGGAAAGATGAGCTCCAAAGCGCTCCTTCTGCGTTCAGAGGAGCTCAGGAGAGTTCAGATGAGGGCAGCATTAAAATGTGTAACCAGATCCAGAACATAACATTCTCAGAACAAAAGAAAACCGATTTAATTGGGGAACTGGTTCCGCCTCTTCTCTGTGTCTTTTGTATTGTGGTCTCAAGAAGTCTGGTTGTCCTTCACCTCCTTATGTCTTCTTTTTCCCTCACGAAAAATGTCAGCCACTCTTGCTGCTTCACTGCTTCTGATTCTGCTTTGATTCTCGAGGCACTTTATTGGCTTAGCTCTCTTTTCGACCTCTCGAGGCTTACTGTTGATGGTGATTATAGGTTGGCACCGAGAGGATCATTGAGAACTCTTGAGCCCCTTAAAACTAAAAGGTAGGTTGAGGTTTTACCTTTTAAAAGAAATCATTTTGAAGCGATAAAACTCAGAAGGTAACATCAGAAGATATTTTCATGACCTTGGATATGGTAATGAATTCTTAGATTTAAATACTGTGGTGTTGAATTGTAATCCACTTGTCATACAGTCCACTTGTTTGAAGAGTACAATCTTACGGCTTTTAGTGTGTTCACAGTATTGTACAAACCATCACTGCAATCCACTATAGAGTATTTTTATCAACCCAAGACAGCAAATACATAGCTCTTAGCATTTGTTCCAAATCCTTTTCTGCAGACCATTCTTACACTCCATGGTCCTAGGCAACCACTCATTTACTCCGTCTGTCTGTCCCTCCTTCTCTTTCTGATTTCTCTCTTTCTCCCTCTCCTTCTATGCAGGCATACTTACACCCTCCTTGGCTAACATCATACCACCCTCCACCCTAACCATGTAAGTTTGTGGCAACTAAAATTCTATTATCCCCTTTAGTGAAACCAGTTTTTAGGTTTCACGTATGAATGAGATCATACTACATTTGTCTCTCTATATGCCTGACTTTAAAAAAGTGTCTTCTAATTCACCCATGTTTTTACAAATGCCAAGGTTTTGTTCTCTTAATGACTTAATAGCATTCCATTATGCATATATCACATTTATCCATCCATCCATCCATCCATCCATCCATCCATCCATCCATCCACTGATGTACATCTAAGTGCATTTCGTGTCTTAGCCACTATGAATAGTCCTGGCAGTGAAGACATTTCTTCAGTATACTGGTTTAATTTCCTTTGGCTATATGTACCTGGCAGTGAACTAATAGTAGCACTATGTTAAATTGCTCATTGAATTTAATTTTGAACAAACTATGTACTGTTTCTTACAATGACTATGCTAATTTATGTTGCTGGCAGCAGTGTGGAAGGGAGAACTGTCATACATCACTGTGGAAATCTAAAATGGCGCAGCCACTGTGAAACAGTTTCAGATGGCAGTGGTTTTCTTCAGATTTGACATTAAAAGCATAAGCAAGAAATTTAGAACCAAATAAATTAAACTCAGACATGGTGGTTACTGACAAATTGAACCCAGTGACACCATATGACCTAACCGAAGATGCAATTGAATACAATACAATAACAAAGTATCACTGTATTTTTTTTGGAATTTAAAATAGCAAAAGCAATTCTCATGCATGTCAAATGATAAATACGCATAAAACACATTAAACCAAACCCATCACACTCCTTCTGTCCAAATGATGAACATTCTTTTTAAAAAATATTTATTTATTATGTATATAGTGTATATAGTGTTCTGTCTACATGCATGCCTGCTGGTCAGGAGAGGGTGCCAAATCTTATTACAGATGGGTTTGAGTGACCATGTGGTTGCTGGGAATTGAGCTCAGGACCTCTGGAAGAGCAAAAAAGTGCTCTTAACCACTGAGCCATCTCTCCAGCTTGCAAATGATGAACATTTTTAACCACTCCATGCTACCTTTCCAAAGATTTCCATGTGGGTTCGTATGCCTTATTTTCCTAAAGTAATATATACTGTTTGTAATTTATGTTTTCAGCGTCACATTTTACAGTGCATAATTGTGGGCTAGGGAGATGTTTCAGTAGTATGTACTTGCTGTGTAAACCTGAGTACCCAAGTGTGGATCCCTGGCAACCGTGTGAAGCCTGGCATGGAAATGCACACTTATAGTCACAGAATCAGCATGGTGAAGCTAGAGGGACCCTGGATTCACTGGTTGGCTAAGTGGAGAGCTGCAGATTCAGAGAGATACTCTGTCTCAAAGATGGAGAATGACTGAGAAAGACATCAGATGTCAACCTCTGGCCTCAATATACATGAACATGTATACACACATATACTCACACAAATGAAATAAAGGACATTATTTTGCTTGATTTCACATATATTCCTCAGACTCTCGAAAAGATTCATTAGGTTTCTATTTAGAATGGTGAAGACAAGAAGTCCATATTGCAACATGAGCTTCACACTTTAAGTTAGGTAGTCAGAAATGGCTTTATTTATGACCTTTGGGATGTGCCTTTCTAGCTTTATGTTAGATAAAAGACTTGACATCCAGAGCAAGGTACACAGATCAATCACTGCCAGTTGTCTTGTTAGTGGCAGGGTCTTAGGACCGACAGCACTCTGATTCCCAAGCGTACGCTGAACTCTGGGTCAGACAGTTGATTTGCCATCCAGATGTCAAATATCTGAGAACAAGGACGGAAAATGGGTGGTTCCAGAGCAATGTTCACAAACAGGGCTGCAGAGGGGACTCAGAAGGCCTCCCCTCTACCCACGAAGCAACAAAGAAACTGATAAAAAGCAGAACCAACTTTGCAGAACTCGGAGTACTAACAGAGAGTTGCAGAGACCAGGGAGTGCATACTTTCTTAGCAAGAGAGCATCGTGGCTTTTAAGTTGTGCTGGATGCCTCTCCTATTCCAGCTTGTTGGCAGCAGCCTTGGAGACAGCAGCCCACATTCCTGGCTTAAGTATCTGGCAGAGAGCACAACAGACCTCCTAAAGAAGGTTGAAGTTTTTAATTATAGAAATTCAAGGTGAACAGCATGTTTCCTTCCATTCAAGGAGATGGGGATTTTGTAATATTATAATACAGTACTGCATTACAATAAATGTACAATATTACAATAAATGTACTATTTACACTTCCTTATCCAACTGACTGCTGGGGCGTAGCTTTTGTTCCTTTCCACACTTTAATCAAAATCTTTTAAAATGTCTGTTTAGGAACATAGAGAGGATTCAGCAGATTCAGCAGTTAAAGTGCTTGCTACGCAGATAAAGGGACCTGAGTTTGAAAGTTCAGAAGCTACAGAGAAGCCGGTCATGAGTGCCTGTCTATTATCCCGGTGCTCCCACGGTGAGAAGGCTGGTGGAGACTGGAGAATCTCCAGATTCCACAGCTAGCTAGCCTGGCACACGCAGCAGCAAACATTAAAGAGACCCTGCTTTACTGGCGAGCGAGATGGGCACACAAGGTTGTCCTCTGACTTTCGTGTGCATGTGGTAACATGCAGGCCTGCACACATGAACACACACAAACCCCCACATGAAGTACATATTTCATTTGCACTCACTAATGTTCTATGTTTATGGGGTACTGGGATGTCTCTGCGCATGCGGCACTGTGACAATTGGATCCGGATGATTGGTATCACTTTGGACACAGCAAGTCTCTGTGTTGGAAACATTCATCATGCTCTTGGTGATCTGAAAATAAGCAGTTAATTCTTTCCGCCTATGGTCACACCACTGTGTTATAGAATATTACACACTACTCTTATCCAGCTGCATCCTTATACCCATTAAGGAGATGAATATTTATACATTGTGAGATGACTACTACAATAAGCAATTAGGACACTTGTCATCTTACGTAATTCTTTATGTGTATTCACCTAAACTCTTCCCTCAAGTCGAAATTCCAACACACAATATGCGGTTATTAATTGGAGCTTTTGGGCTGCACATTGTTTCTTTACATGTGTTCATTTTATGTCACTGCAAGTTTGTACCCTTTGACCCATGCGCCCCTGTTGTATGCCTCTCCCACCTCCAGTGACCACTGTTCCATTCCACAGAGTTAATTTCTCCTTAGATTCCACATACAAGAGAGGCCACAAGAGATTTTGTCTTTCGGCACATCTCCTTAGTTTACCTAGCGAAGTATCTTCCGGATTCATGTTCAAAGGTAAGTAGTATTCCATTGTGTATGAAGAGAGGAGCCTGAAATTATCTTGCTACAAGGTTGCTGAGATGACCTTGTAGAAGGGGAGGAAGGAGGTGGGACTTGAGCCATTAAGAGGTGGTTATATTAGTGGCAGCCTGAAGCGAGGTATGGTGACTGAAATAAACGGCACATTGACTAGAAAGCGTAGGAGGAGAGAATGGAGAATAAGATATTCTGGTAACTCAGGACTTCACAAAGCTTCATGTGAGAATCTAAACAACCACGTGCCATTGTTTTCTTAGTCATCATTATTGTATGCTTAATTTTATTTTAGTGTATGCGTGTGTTTTGTGTGTATACAAATGCACAAGAGTGGAGGCCAGAGGATAGTTCTGTGGAATCAGTTCTCTCTTTCCACTTTTAAGTGGGTTCTGGGGATCGAACTCAGGTCTTCAGGATTGCCTGGAAAGTATTTTTTCCAGCTTAATCATGTTGCCTGCCTAGAAAGGCCTCAGGCACACTTAGGTCTAATACTGTTCATAAGAGGCCTGAGTAGGTCCTAAGCCCTCATCTTTGGCTAACCTTCAGGCAGCATTATTTATAGCAGCTTAAAAGTGGAAACAACTCACATAACCATAAACGAATAAAAGAACAGATATGATGTACCATCTCCACACAATGAGATGCGATTCAGCTATGGAAAGGAACAAAGCCGAGCAAGGTGATGCATGCCTGTAATCCCAGCACTTGGCAAGTAGAGTCCAGAGGATCAGGAGTTCAAGGCAACCTTGCTACATGGTGAATTCTAGGCCAGACTGGTCTACATGACACTATCAAAAGAAAAAAAAAAAGAGAAAGAAATGAAGATGCAAGGTGTGCTCTGATATGGGTAAGCCCTGAAGTCATTAGGCTGAGTGAGAGAAGCCAGTGCGAAGGCCACAGAGGCCGTCAGTTCATTTAGAAGAAACTTATCCACAATAGGTTCAGGCCACTGGTTTCCATGGGCTGGAGGTAACAGAGAGCAGGGAATGGCTGTGTTATAAGTGCAGATTTTGGGGGCTGGGGTGGGATTGGTAGAATGTTTTGGAAATAAATAGTGTTTAACAAGATGTACTAAAAGCCTATGGGTGAGAACTCTAAAATGCTTAAAACGGTGAATTTTATGTTATGTGACTTTTATCTCAATAAGAATAAATAATTGAAAAACAACACTAACTTGCACTCTAATAAAACTGAAACACATTTGCAATGAAGTCTCCATGGCAACAGTCTCTGTGGCGACATCAACTGAGGAGCTTTCCCAGGGGTTACATCATCCAGCACAGAATCCTCCAAGGTTGTTGGAGAAAAGTGAACTTTTAATGAATCCCGGAGGGTTTTTTCTTGAGTCTTGAGGAGCATTAGCCTTGTGGGGCTTATTTGAACTTTGTCTTAATTAATTGTTTTTCTCTATGTGTAACTTTTGTGCAGTGGGGTAGAGAACAGGCATTAGGATTTACTAATGACTCTGAAAAACGTATCCACATTCTAAGTAGAACAATCCGCAAATGATGGAGTTTGAGAGATGGCTCAGCGGTTAAGAACACTTGTTGCTCTTGCAGAGGATCAGCGTTGGGTCCTCAACACCCAGTGGTTCACAGCTGGCTTTCACTCTGGTTCTAGGGGATCCAACGCCCTCTTCTGGGCAGTCACTGAATTTCACTTGGTGCACAGACATAAATGCAGGCAAATCACACGTTCTCTCTCTCTCCTGGCCCTTCCTTTACCCCTCCCCCTCCTTAAAAAAAGGAAAAACAAATAAATCCTGCAAATCAGGCAGTGTCTGTGGAGGCATGCAGTGTAGAGGAGAAACATGGCGAGCAGAGTGTCCATACATTCCTGAACATAAACAGGCCTCCTTGGGGAGGAGCCGGACTTGGCTTTTGTGTCATGACTCCCATTTCTTCTCCAGGAGGAGAAATTGCAGCTTTTAACTGTCCTCAAACTCGAGTCTGTTTGCTGCCTGAACTTTGAATTTCTTCAAAGAGAGGGTAATAGATTTGACTAACATGCCAGTTTCTAGCCAGTTTGTTGAGAGAGATGATTCTTGCTCAGTCGACTGGGTTGGTTCCCGTTTTGTAGTCTGGGGCTGCCTTTGAACTCATAGAAATCCCCCTTTTCCAGTTCCCCAAATTAGTGTCCCACTATGTGACGTTTTGTTAATTTCTATCATAAATAAATTACTAAAATAAGCTCCCCATACAAAAGGGGAAGTGATGTGTCCAAAGAACCATGTTCTAACTGTACTGCACTTGAAGGAATGGATTCTATTGCTCCTGGAACCTGAGTTCATAATGAGTGGAATTTGCTTATCTCTACTCTTTTTTTTTTTAACTAGAAATGGCATTTCTACACAGGTGCACGGTGTGCTTTGTCATGCTCATCAGCTGTTGCTCTCTTGTTCTTCTTCCTCTCCCTAAATGGACACCCTTCCTCTCCTGTAAACTAGACTCTGCGTGTGAGAGAATAATGTGGTATTTGTTTCTCTGAATCTGGCTTGTTTTGTTCTGTATGATGATCTTCAGTTCTACCCATTTTCCTGCAAGTGATGTAAACTTTGCACTTCCTCTTAAAAAATTTTACTTATTTGTTTTTATTTTATGTGCATGAGTGTTTTGCTGGCACGAGAATGTAGGCCACATATGTGCCCGGTACCCTAGGAGGTCAGAAGAGTGTGTCGGAAGGCCTGGAACTGGAGTTACAGATACTCGTGGACTGCTGCATGGGGGCTAGGAATGGAGCCAGGGGCTCTGGAAGAGCAGCCAGCACTCGGCCACCGAGACATCTCTCCAGCTGCAGGATTTTGTGCTTCTTAATGGCTGTTGATAGTTTATGAAAGGAATTCAGAGAAGCTACCGTTGGGCGTCGGAAGAACAAAACTAGGGGTTCACAGTGACATTTGCTGTATGCCTCAGGATTCTTTCTTTCTTTATTAAAAATTTCCACCTCCTCCCCTCCTCCCATTTCCCTCCGTCTCCCCCCACTTCCCCTCCCCCTCCCTCTCCAGTCCTAAGAGCAGTCAGGGTTTCCTGCCCCGTGGAAGTCCTAGGTCCTCCCCACTCCATCCAGGTCTAGGAAGGTGAGCATCCAAACAGACTAGGCTCCCAGAAGCCAGCCCATGCAGTAGAATCAAAACCCAGTGCCATTGTCCTTGGCTTCTCAGTCAGTCCTCATTGTCAGCCACGTCCAGGATGTCTGGTTTGATCACATGCTCCATCAGTCCCAGTCCAGCTGGCCTTGGTGAGCTCCCATTAGATCAGTCCCATTGTCTAAGTGGGTGGGCGCACCCCTCATGGTCCTGACTTCCTTGCTCATGTTCTCCCTCCTTCTGCTCCTCATTTGGACCTTGGGGGCTCAGTCCGGTGCTCCAATGTGGGTCTCTGTCTCTATCTCCACCCATCGCCGGATGGGTTCTATGGTAATATGCAAGATATTCATCAGCGTGGCTATAAGATAAGGCCAGTTCAGGCACCCTCTCCTCTGCTGCCCAGGGAACTAGTTGGGGAAATCCCCTTGGACTCCTGGAAACCCCTCTAGAGCCAAGACTCTAGCCAACCCTAAAATGGCTCCCTTGGTTAGGATAACTTCTTCCCTGCTCCCATATCCACCCTTCCTCCATCTCAATTATCCCATTCTCCCAATCTCTCCCCAATCATCCCCTTCTCCATTCTCTCTCCCCATTTCCCCTTCCCCCCAATCCACTCCCACCCTGCTGCTCCCAACTTTTGCTCGGCGATCTTGTCAACTTTTAAGATCCAGGAGGATAACTATGCTTTTCTTTGGGTTCACTTTCTTATTTAGCTTCTCTAGGATCACGAACTATAGGCTCAATGTCCTTTGTTTATGGCTAGAATCCGCTTATGAGTGAGTACATACCATAACCCAGACCCAAAAAAGAGGAATATGCTTCAGGATTTTTTAATGCACGCGGAGAGCTTTTGTCCTCTGAATGATATCCAGAATCTTCCCTGCTGAGATCATTTCTAGCTTGATTTCTGTGTCCTGACACCAAACTGTGTGGTGTCTTCAACAATAGGTCTTCTCCATCTAAGTTTTGTGTCAACAAAGAGCAATGGGAATAGACTGTATATATATATTTTAGAGCATCTTGGACTAATCTGGTCAGTAACTCAAAGGGAAGGGTCCTGAATTGGATGCCAGGATTTTTTTTCTATTAAAAACTGTAACTTCTCAGTACCTATGTAGGCACATTTATTTCAAAATCTTTTAAAGATATGTATTTTTCAATTATAAGGGAATAGGTTTTTACATGACTTTTGCATATGTCCTTTGATTTTGCTAACCTTCCCCTGTATACAGTTAAGGGCCGATGCTAACTTTTAAATAATTCATCCCATTTCTTGCTTATTTCTCTTCATATCTTGTGTCATAGTATACCTGTCTTGACCATAAGCTTATATTAAAACTCTGAATTTTCTACGCAGTTTAAAAATTGCTATTTTTTCTAAGCCAACTGATCCACGGCAGTACTTACCAACATGTTTGTCTATTTTTTGTCATTTGTGTTTTTTGATTTTATATTCATAAATATACTTAATTAGTAGTACATGGTATAAAATTGCTCTTTTTAGTTCTTTCTTGGACTAAAGGGAGCCTCTTGAGTGAATTGCATTCTTTTTCTTGAAGTTTAGGTATGCTGCCACCAGGTGGCAGTAGCAGAAGGGGTCATCCTACTGGGGCAGACAAGGGTGTTCGGGCTGTGCTACTTGAATCCTGTGATTGTAATGCACAGACAGAGTGTAAATATACTTATGCATAAATACACATTTGTTTTAAAAAGTAAATTCTAGCAAGCTTTAAAATACAATTCAGTGGAAATTATATAGGAAAACTTGAGTGTCCTTGTTCCCAGCTGTAATGGGTACAGCACTGCTCCTCAGAAGCAGTGGCAGAACAAATATGTATTTTACTCTTCAAGGCAGTATCTGCAGCTGTTTAATGAAACACATATCTCAGTGGGCGTGACTAGTTCTGTAGAATTTAGCTGTAAATGGTGCTTGAAACAATGGCTTTGCCATGTGCAGAATCTTGAAGCCCTTTCCAATCGTTTCATGCACAAGGGTGTTGCACAGTGTGTTAGAGAAATATCCTCTGTAAGGATTCCCACCTGGCATCAACCCTATGCCATATTCTGTAATGGGGAAGGGAGAGAGAAGTTGTTTTCTCCTATTAGTTTCTGTGTAGACAGAAAGGCCACGCTCTCCTACCTTTACTTAGGGAGAGACAGAAATCTCTGGATTTCTACATAGGACATTGTGTATTTATCTGTAACCCAACATCAGCTGTTAGTTCTCTGGTTGCTCTCGAAATGGGACACACCCTGTGAATTTACACCCAAACTGCTGGTGACATCCCAGGGATGTCTGAGTTAAGCGGGAAATCATCATTTTAAGATGTGTATGCCCGGCGTTGGTGGCACACACCTTTAATTCCAGCAGTCGGGAGGCAGAGGCAGGTGGATTTCTGTAAGTTCAATGTCAGCCTGGTCTATAAGAGCTAGTTTCAGGAGTTCCAGGACAGACCCCCCAAAGCTACAGAGAAACCCTGTCTCAAAAAAACCAAAAAGAAAAAAAAAGCGTAAGGGGTAGTTGTAGAAATTAAATCTATATCTTAGATGCAGCGTAGCTCTGAACTCTACTTACTGAGCAAGTATTTACCATGCAGCAAGAAGGGAACAGGCTGGTCCTGGACAGTGGAGCGCCTGCTCCTTCCTCATCCTTCGAGGTCAACACATGTGAAAACGCCTTCCTTTGATCTCCTGTGGAATCTCCCAGAGGAAACAATGACTCTAACTACTGATGCCCAGAGACAGCAAGGGCAAGAGTTTGCTTTCTGTCCCTGGAGCATATAGCTGAGTTCACTATTTATGAAGAGAAGGTTTATCTTGGCTAGTTACAGCTTCCAGGCCATGACCTTTGGCCTCGCTGCTCTGGGCCTGTGCTGAGGCATCACATCCCTGTGGGAGTGGATGGTGAAGCAAGTGTGTTCACCTCACAACTGGGGGTAGAAGACAGAAGGAAGGGCCCAGGCTCTCCCATTTCCTCAATGAATCTTCTGGGTCTAACCTCTTAAATGACCCTTCTACTATGCCCTTTCTACTAGGCCCAACCTCTTAACTCTTTCTTCGTTCCACAAAGACCCCTTCCTGGTGACCAAGCCTGCCCACACATAGGCCTTTGGAGAACTTTTGCCATTTCACTCAGCTGTACAATGATTTAGTCATTATGCTACCCACCTTTTTCTAATATAATGGAATTTTCTGGGGCTCCATAGAAATTTATGCCACTTTCCCTACCTGGAAAGCTCTCATTCATCTTCTCATGATCATTTAGGATTCTATTTAATATTTAGGAATCATAGTACAAATGTCACCTTAACTTATATTGGCATTGTATCACAATAAACACTTTATAAATTGAAAACATCATTAATTAAAAATGTTTAATCCATCTAACCTACTAACACATCTAATCCATCTAACACTAGCTTAGCTCAGTCTACTTTACACTTGTTTAGAGCACTTATATTATTTTATAGCTGGACAATGTTGTCCACTGGTCCTCTGTTTGCTCATTATTTGATAATGTTCCCTGGGTGTTCATGTGATAAAGCTAAGGTCATCATCATAAGTTCTACATTTAACATATGATTTAACTAGTCTTCATATTTTAACCCATGACCGTTATGAGTTAAAGGTCAGTCTCTTATATGACATCCACATGCACACAAGTTCATGACATCTATGCCCACATCAATACAAGGAACAGCTTGTATTAATTGCTCACCTTATAAACCTTTCTTAGGAAAGGCTTATGCTGGACCCCATAACATTACCCAAAGCAACATTAATTTCTTTATGAACGCCTTGTGTCTTTGCCTGCCATTGCTTTGGACTCTTGATGAATGGTTGCATGTTCTGGCCTTTGCTTCCAGAACAAACATATTTCACTTATTTTCACATATATTCACTTATATATTTTACAATTATCTTTAACAGCTTCTCTTTAAAAACCTCAGCACTGTTAGAATCAGCCTGTTGCCTTGTCACTAGCCTTTACGTTACAGGGTTGGTGATTCTGAAACAATAAAACCCCCCGTAACTTTCTATAAGTTGTGTTTGTGCATGAGTGTGTGTGTGTGTGTGTGTGTAGCATTATTGGCATACTTTTAGTGAATTAGCAGGGTTCTTCCCGAGCTGGGATTGTTAGTAAGCTAGGCAGTATGGGCTTCTGTACTGGTCTTCCTTCTATGCCAGTACTCCCTTGTTATCCAGAGTGCAGCTCTCTTCTTCACGAAGGTAGGTTTCATGGATGCTGATAAGAAAGTTTCTGTCTCACTGATTCACTTTCTGTACTTTGATATGTCTGGTATTATCAATTGTGAGAAGCTTTACTTATCTGTTCTGATCGCCATTGACCTCTTCCTTCGTATTGGTTAACTACTTTGAGTTTAATCTCAACTGTAATTGTAGCTGGCATGGTTCCTTGTCTCCAAAAGAGAGAAATTTGGGTTTGAAAATTTAGTTTTGTGGTAGAGTGCTTGCCTTAGCTTTGAGAGAAACCGAGAGAAGTTGTTTTCTTGTTCTTACCAGAAATGGGGCACACTATTGGTCGTTTTGTTGACATGAGATCTAAAGACACAAAATACAACATCTCTAAACCTTTGCAATACTCCTAAGTATCAGTTGTTATTGATCCTATGGCTGACTGGGAGCTGGTGACCTACCACATTGCCCAGTTTCGTGAAAGAGAGTCTGACTCCATATTCAGTTAGGTAGACAGTAAAGTCAAAGCTTGATATATGATTTATACTCTCAAACCTTTGAGTGTGTGTGTGTGTGTGTGTGTGTGTGTGTGTGTGTGTATGTGAATCAATTGTGAGTTAGGGGTATCTGTAATAGGTTGTTAGCATACCATGACAATGAGTTCCTACAGTAATGATGTTAAAATATATAACATGGTTCCAAGCAAAGACAGAGTGTAGAACAAAGATGTGGCTACTTAACCTGTCATGAAAGCAGAGGTGAATCACATACTAAAGCTATAGTCATTTAAAAACATGAAACCATGAAATAAATCTTATGAAATGGGTAGCAGGCTTGTCCTTATGTAACCTCCACTGACAAGGTGTGTGTCTGTTTCCACACATGTGCATTTGTATATCATATAAAAGATTGACCTCTGGCATACCTGTGATGGTTTAAAATATACAATATAACCATCCCATGTATTATTTGCCTGTAATAAGGATGCCCTTTGCTTATTGGGCTTGGGAAACATTTTGGGATGTAATAAGTTATTTTAAGAAATTTCCCCACAGAATTTGAGTTGGTCTTTTTGCTTGTTGACATTAGAGAGTTAATATTTGGTTTTTATTCCTTTAAATGTAGCTCTTGTAAGACAGTTGACTACAGAATCTGAAGTGCAGGCTTATTTTTTCTCACTAAAACATCAAAGAGAGACTAGATGGGATTAAAAAGTATAAATACAACCTGAGTCCTGTGGACGAGCCAGGGGAGAGTGGAGGAGAATTGTAACCAGATATGGAGTGAGAGAGGGCTGAACACAGCCTGGAATGTCTTCTCCACTCCCTCATGCTTTTCTCAGCCTCTGCTCTGGATATCTTCTTACTAAAAAAAGGTGATGTCTCTTGGTCTCAAAACATGAAATATGACCCTCATAAAATCAGCAAGTTGGGATTTTTTTTGAAAGATATAGGGTACTTCACAGAACTGCAGAGGAAGTTAAGAAACAGAATAGCTTCTCTAGTCAGTCATCAGGCAAGCCTCCTGCAGGTAGGCTGCTCCGACACCCATTGATTGAACCCTGCAAGCTACAAGTTCCACTCTGCCCCCAAACCCTCCTGTCCCCTGCGCCCTCAGATGAACTCTGAAACACAGGTTGCAACTATACAGAGAGGACCAAGAGGTGAGTGATCACCCACCCAACAGGGCACCCCACTCTCTAGGTTTTCCATACTGGAGCAAAACCCAGGGTCCCTCCCTCACCTACCTCAGCTTCTCTAGTCAGTGAGTAGGCAAGCTTCCTGCAGGTAGGCTGCTCCAACATGCCCATCCCATCAATGGGACCCTGCGAACTACAACCACAATACAGAGCAGACCAAGAGCAGTTCCCAAAGACACAGAGAGCAACTGCAAGGATTGGACCAAGAGGCAAAGACACTGCTGACACCAATTGGAGGAAGAGATTGATAGGTGCCAATGCAAGAATTCATCCAACAACCTAAGAAGCAACATGGTAACATCAGAACCCTGTTATCACACAACAGGAAGACTTGATCATCTGAATCCAGAAGAAGCAGAACAAAATAATTTTAAATGTAACTTTATGAGGATGATGGATAGCTTTAAAGAGGAAATGACAAATTCCCTTAAAGAAATGGAGGAAAAGAAAGTTAAGACACTAGATTTGCAAAATGACGTCCAAGGAAGCTAGGAAGCTAGAAATATAGCTGAAGTCACAAATACAGGATGCATTGGCTTAAGGCACGAGGACGAGTGACCACTGCCCCTGGATCCATCTGGTGCCACTGTACAGCATACTTCGGTGCCATTAGTTGTCAGTTGGTCTTTTCTACTGAATTATTCCCGACTCTTTATACTGTTTTCACAGAAGAACATCTCTGAGTGGAAGCATTAGTTGGTGGAGGCCGAGTGTCCTTCTGCACTGATGACAGAGGGCACATGTAGAAATTGCCTCAAGCTCTATTATCTGGTATAACTAGGCACCAGATAGATTTTCCTGACAGAGATACAGTGCAGGTGTGGAAAGCCGCACATTAGATCTGCCTCACAATCCTTTGGATTTCTGAATTCTGCTTCTGAGGAAGGCTATTTGTACTTTTGATGACCAGTTTCTAAGAAAATTGTTCTTTGTATATTTTGAAGATCAGACCTCTGTCTGATGTGGGGTTAGTGAAGATCTTTTCCCATTCTGTAGGCTGCCGTTTTGTCTTATTGATCATGTCTTTGCTTTACAGAAGGCTTTCAGTTTTAGGAGGTCCCATTTATTAATTGTTTCTCTCAGGATCTGTGCTACTGGGATTATATTTAGGAAGTGGTCTCCTGTGCCAGTGCATTCAAGTGTACTTCCCACTTTCTCTTTTATGAGGATCAGGGTGGTTGATTTTATGTTGGGGTCTTTGATCCATTTGGACTTGAGTTTTGTGCATGGATTTATTTTCATTCTTCTACATGTTGATATCCATTTGTTGAATATGCTTTATTTTGTCAAAAATCAGGTGTTCATTGGTGTGTGGATTGATATCTGGGTCTTTTATTCAGTTTCATGGGTCCTCCTGTTTTTTAGGCCAATACCAGGCTGTTTTCAGTACTGTAGCTCTGAAGTAGAGTTTGAAGTCAGTGATTGTGATACCTCTAGAAGTTCCTTTATTATATAAGATTGTTTTGCCTATTCTGGGTTTTTTGTTTTTCCATATGAAGTTGAGTACTGTCCTTTCGAGGTCTGTGAAGAATTTTGTGGAGATTTTGATGGGCATTGCATTGAATCTGTAGATTGCTTTTGGTAAGATTGTCATTTTTACTATGCTAATTCTACGTACCCAAGAGCATGGGAGATCTTTACATTTTCTGGTGTCTTCTTCAATTTCTTTCTTCAAAGATTTAAAGTTCTTGTCAAACAAGTCTTCCACTTATTTGGGGAGAGTTACTCCAAGATATTTTATGTTATTTGTGGCTGCTGTGAAGAGTGATGTTTTCCTGATTTCTTTCTCAGTCCTTTTATCATCTGTGTAAAGGAGGGTTAGTGATTTTTTTGAGTTAATCTTGTATCATGCTACATTACTGAAAGTGTTTATGAGTTATAGAAGTTCCTCAGTAGAATTTTTAGGGTCACTTATGTAAATTATCAAATCATCAACAAATAGTGAGAGTTTGACTTCTTCTTTTCTGATCTGTATCCCCTTGATCTCCTTTTGTTGGCTTATAGCTCTAGTAGAACTTCAAGTACTATATTGAATAGATATGGAGAGAGTGGCCAACCTTGTCTTGTTTCTGATTTCAGTGGGATCACTGTGAGTTTCTCTCCATTTAGTTTGATGTTGACTGTTGGCTTGCTGTATATTACCTTTATTATGTTATGTTTAGGTATGTTTCTTGTATCCCTGCTCTCTCCAAGACCTTTATCATGAAGGGATGTTGTATTTTGTCAAAATCTTTTAAAGCAACTAATGAGATTATCATTTTTTTTAGCTTGTTTATATGGTGGATTACATTTTCATATGTTGAACCATCCCTGCATCTCTGGGATGAAGTCAACTTGGATGATTTTTCTGATGTGGTCTTAGATTTGGTTTGCCAGTATTTTGAGTATTTTTTCATTAATATTCATGAGTGAGATTGTTCTGTTATTCTCTTTCTTAGTAATGTTTTTATGTGGTTTGGGTATCAGGGTAGCCTCATAAAAAGAGTTTGGCAATGTTCTTTCTGTTTCTATTGTGTGGAACAATTTGAAGAGTATTGGTATTAGTTATTCTTTGAACATCTTGTAGAATTCTGCATTAAAACCACCCGGTCGTAGGCTATTTTTGGTTGGGAGACTTTAGATGACTATTTCTATTTCTTTAGCCATTATAGGTCTATTTAATTTGTTTTTCTGGTCTTGATTTTATTTTGGTAAGTGATATTTATCCAGAAAGCTGTCCATTTATTTTTCAATTTTGTGCAGTACAGGTTTTTGAAATATGACCTACTGATTCTCTGGATTTCCATCATGTCTGTTGTTATGCCCCCTTTTCATTTCTGAATTTGTTAATTTGGATATTCTCTTTTTGTCTTTTGGTTAATTTGGATAAAGGTTTGTCTATTTTGTTGATTTTCTTGAAGAACCAACTCTTTGTCTCATTGATTCTTTGTACTGTTTCTTTGTTTCTATTTTGTCAATTTTAGCTCTCAATTTGATTTTTTTCCTGTCATCTAGTTCTCCTGGGTGAGTTTGCTTTTTTTTTTTTGTTCTAAAGCTTTCAGGTGTTCTGTTAACTCACTACTGTGGGATGTGGGATTTTTCCAGCTTCCTTATGTGGGCATTTACTGTTTTGAACTTTCCTCTTAACACTGCTTTCATTGTGTCCCATAAATTTGGGTATGTTTTGAGGTCATTTTCATTGGATATTAGGAAGTCTTTAATTTCTTCCTTTATTTCTTCCTTGATGCTTCAGGTGAGCATTGTTTAATTTCCATGTGTTTGTGGGCTTTCTGAAATTAATGTTGCTGTTGCATTCTAATTTTAATTTGTGGTCAGTTTTTGAGAAGGTTCCTTGAGGTGCTGAGAAGAAGGTATATTCTTTTATTTTGGATAGAATATTCTATAGATATCTGTTAAGTCCACTTGATTCATAACATTTGCTAGTTCTCTTATTTGTCTGGTAATTTTCTGTCTTACAGACCTGTCCAGTGGTGAGAGTGGGGTGTTGAAGTCTCCCACTATTACTGTGTGGGGTTTAATGTGTAAATTCAACTTTAGCAGTGTTTCTTTTACATACGAAGGTGCCCTTGTATTTGGGGCCTAGATGTTCAGTATTGAGATTTCCTCTTGATGGAAGCTCATTTTTCTTAACACTGACTCTCTCACTGGATGTACAGGTACCAATTCATTTACCTTTGTATTCATTGTTCATTTGGAAGAGCTGTCTGCATACCATGCTCTTTATCAGATACATTATTCACCAATATTCTCTTCCAGTATGTGGCTTATGTTCCTAATCTCAGTTAATCAAGGTATTATTTTTATTATTTGAGGCAGATTTCACCATGTGGCCTAAGTTGGCATTGAACTTCAGGGCTCAAATGATCTATATTCCTGCTTCCTGTATAACTGAGATATGTGTGTTGACATACTCCCACATTGCATATGTTTTCTTGCATAAAATTTTAATATGCATAAGCAACATTGTGTTTTATTTCTTATCATCTTTATTTTCTCACTGTGTAGGGTATCTTTAAGCTATACTGCCTGTGACTATTCTTAGATATTATAAAGTCTCCACAACAAATGATCTGCTAATTTTCTTAAAGATGGAGTCCTGTTTTGCCCATTTCCCATCACCAAAAATAATAGCACAAAGCGTTTTTGCACATGTCCTCCTGTGTACATGGGAGGCAAGACATTGAGTCATGTACACCTGGGCCAGAACTAATGAGTGTATGCACACTTAGCCTTGTGTTTTCTAAGTAATGCCTTCCTGTTTTCTAGACCAATCACAGAATACAAGTGTTCTTCTTCACTAACATGCATCGCTCCCCAGCTTTTAAGCCTTTACCATTCTCACAGGTGTAAGAAGATATATCACTGCTTTAGTTTGCATTTCTGTGTTTAGTGATCTGAGAACCTCTTCATGTGGTGGATGACACTCCATACTTCCTCTGTAAACTGGGTTCTCTGTCCATTTCCGATTTATTCTGATTATTATTGTGATTTCTGTAGTCTATTACAGATCGGTGTTAGGATATTAAGATATTATCCCATATATTAGGCTTTTCTCAGATTGGGTTACATTACTATCACTGGTGTTCTTTGCTACATGATTTCTGTAACAATTTATAATTAAAATTGATCATTATTTTTTCTTTATGGTTTCACACCTTAAGCTGATTGTTTTCCTTTGTATTTTATTCTAATTAAAATAAAGTTACAGTGGTAGAAGGCACATTTCTTCAATGAAAGAGAAGAAAGAAAAATGAGTGGAAGAGTCAAGAGGAAATGACTGTCTTAACATCTGCTACATCTTTCTAATGTGTTAGAAAGCTAAAACTACACTTCCCAGGTTATTTTGAGCTTAATTGTAGAAATAATTGGTTTCAATTAATTAAAAGAATTTGTGTGATATCTAGAAGGTGAGAGAGTACAAATGTAACCACAATTAGCTAGGGTTTGCTTAGTAGCAGTTCAGTAGGTTTGGTGTGAATCTGAAAATTTGCATATCTACCAAGTTCCCAGGTGACATCTATCCTAGGATCCTGTCATTTATGTTGGTCTTGCAAGTGTGAGACAGATTTGCCATGGAAATTCAGGCTCCTAACTATTGGAGAATTATTTGCAGATTCCTCACTAGTCATACTAAGCCAATGAACATGAATCAAATGGTTAATATTGGCCATCAGCTTGGCAGGGTCTGGAGTCACCCAGGAGATAAACCTTTGGGCCTGTCTGTGAGAAAGTTTCTAGATTAGTTGGGATGACCCACATTAAATGTGAGCAAAGCCTTTACATTTATGTACTTAAAAACATACAGATTCCATATCTGAATGAAACTTGTGATGTTGTTCATTTGAAACTGGCTTGTTTTGCTTGACATAATAATGCTTCCTAATTTCGTCTACTTTATCTTAAAGTGGCACAATTTTAATTTTCTTAATGAATGAATGATATTCCAGAGTGTAATGTGGGATTCCCATCTATATGTCATGCATATGTTTTATTACCATTGGTTAATAAAGAAGTTGCTTTGGCCTATGGCAGGGCAGAATAGAGCTAGGGGAAAAATTAAACTGAACGTAGGGAAAAGAAGATAGAGTCAAAGAGATACCGTGCAGTTGCCAAAAGAGAAAGATGCTGGAAACTTACTGGTAGGCCACGATCTCATGGTGATACACAGATTAATAGAAATGGGTTAATTTAAGATTTAAGAGCTAGCTATAAATATATGTGAGCCATGGGCCAAATAACATTATAATAAATACAGTTTCTGTGTGATTATTTGGGTCAGGGCAGCCGGAAACCAAGGCATAGTCTTCATTTACAAGTGTATCTACAGGTTTATCTGTTAATAGACATTGCTATGGTTAATTGACTGGAGTTAGACTCAACTAGGAGACATACACCTAGGTATGCCCATGAAGGACTCCCTGAGGAGCAAAGGCACACTGTTACAAGGAGTGGGGCCCCATGTTTATCCCTGCTGCCTGGCTAGCTTAGCCCCTGAAATAACCACACAGACACTGTATTCATTAAAACACTGCTTGGCCCGTTAGTTCTAGTTTCTTATTGGCTAATTCTTATATCTTAATTTAACCCATTTCTATTAATCTGTGTATCGCCATGTGACTGTGGCTTACCAGCAAGATTCTATCTAGAGTCCATCTCAGGCAGAAGATCCATGGCGTCTCTCACTCTGCCCTTTTTCCCAGCATCCTGTTCTGTCTTCTCTGCCTAAGTTCTTCCCTATCAGGCCCAAAGGAGGGAAAGGAGGCAGCCAGCCAGCACCAGCGTTCATGCTCTTCTGCTTCCTGAGTGCAGATGATGATTGTGTGGGGATATGCATACTTGAGTGCAGTGCATGCAGAAGTCAGAAGAAGGTGCTAAATCTCCTGGAACTGCAGTTGTAGACAGTTGTGAGCCACCCAGCTAAGGTGCTGAGTTCTGAACTCAGGTTCTTCACAAGAACAGTACACTCTTAACTGTTGGGCCTTCTCTGTAGCCCCTCAGGACCCACTGCTATTAGTTTCTAATACTTTGTTGAGTGTCTGATATGAAGTATGTTCTGATGTATCTAACTCATGCTTTTGACTTCAGACCTAGAGGAAAACACTTTTATAGAAATTTGCTTTTTTTAGTGAGGAAATGAAAGTTCAGAAACACAAAATAGATTTGAGACTAGATTATTGCTTCTGAAGCCATAAGTATTTTCAGATATTTGCTGATAGAATTAAGAAACTTAGGACTACAGAGTTCTCAAGTCATTGCTGCTTTCTTTCCATAAACATGTCCAATAGTTTTACCAGGATATATTTTGTTATTTGTTTTGGAATAACTTTCTTTTACGATGTATGTTTTTTCTTGCTCTTGTTCTTTTTTGTTTTCTTCTTCCTTTCCTTCTCCTCCTCTTATCACTGTTAGAGAGTATATGTATATGTATATATATATATATATATATATATATATATATATATACATGTATAGATGTGTGTGTTTGTTAAATTTATCTTTCTTCTTCTGTTGTCTTTGTTGGGATTTCTTCACCGGGGCTCTTTATTTGTTCTCCTTTGTCCAGTTTCTATATTTACTGTTTTCCCATTAAATCTCTTCATTTTATTTTTAATTTTACTTTTAAATACACACATATATTTAAAATAAAGAAAACAAGACTATCTACTTGAGAGTGGGAAACATGGCAAAACTGGCCACTGGGCAAGGAACTGTCCATGCATCGACCATGACAAATTGCACGATATCCAGACAGGACAAGCAGGATGCAACAAAAAAGACTATCAAATCTTGCCAAGACAGGGTAAGACAGTTTTGAAAAATTTCTTGTCTCTGAAAATGGTCTGTCAGTTACTCTAGGCCTTAGCCAAAGTTGGTTGCTTCAACATTGAAAATGAGACTTTGGGTGATTGCCAAGGTAGCTATTGAATTCTAATTTTAATCCAATAAGTTATATGGGGTTATTCCAGTTTTTTTTTGTATCTGCTGAGGTTTGCTTTGTTACCTAGTATGTGGTCAATATTTGAGAAGGTTCCATGAGGTTCTGAGAAGAAGGTATATTCTTTTATGTTTGGATGGATTGTTCTATAGATATCTGTTAAGTCCATTTGATTCATAATATCTGTTAGTTCCCACATTTCTCTGTTAATTTTCTGTCTGATATACTTGTCCAGTGGTGAGAGTGGAGTGTTGAAGTCTCCCACTGTTAGTGTGTGGGGTTTAATGTGTGATTTAAGCTTTAGAAGTGTTTCTTTGACATATGAGGGTGTCCTTGTATTTGGCGCATAGTTGTTCAGTATTGAGATTTCCCCTTGATGAATTTTTCCTGTGACTAATATGAAATGTCCTTCTTTGTCTCTTTTTATTGATTTTAGTTTGAAGCTTATTTTGTTAGTTATTAGGATAGCTACACCAGCTTCTTTCTAGGTTCATTTGATTGGAAAAATTTCCACAACCCTTTACTCTGAGGCAATGTCTGTCTTTGAGGTTGAGGTGTGTTTATTGTATGCAGCAGAAGGATGGATTTTGTTTTGGTATCCAATCTGTTAGCCTGTGTCTTTTTATAGGTGAGTTGAGTATATTTATATAAAGGAATATCAATGACCAGTGATTGCCAGTTCCTGTTATTTTAGTTTTTGTTGTTGGTGATGTTATTGTGTGTTTTTTACCTTTTTTGGGATTAGCTGCTTTGATATCACCTATTGTCTGTGTTTTTGTTGGAGTAACCAACTTCCGAGGGTTGTAGTTTTCCTTCTACTACTTTGTGTAGGGCTGGGTTTGTGGCTATAACTAGCTCTTACAAGTTAAATTAACCCATATTTCTTATCTATCCCCTGCCAAAATGTGGTACAATTTTCAGCATGGCATATTCTTCTTCTTCTCTCTTCATCTCCTAGTGACTCCCCTGGTTTTTCTCTTCTTTCCTTCCCTGCCCCGCCCTTTTTAAATTTCCTGCCACAAATCCCACCTAATCTTTTGCTGCCCAACTATGCATCAGTCAGTGTTTTATTAACCAATGAGAGTAATATACACCCACATACAAAAAGATTGTTCCATAGCATGCTCCATTAGCATCATGGTGGGATATGGCAGTGTGCAAGCAGACATGGTGCTGGACAAGGAGCTGAGAGTTTTATATCTTTATACGAAGATAGCACGACTTGATCTGAGATACTGGGTATGAGCATATACGACACCTCAAAGCTCACCCTCACAGTGACACAATTCCTCCAATAAGACCACACCAACTCCAGCAAAGCCACACCTCCTAAGAGTGCCATATCCTTTGGAGACCTTTTTCTTTCAAACCACCACAGACCTTAAAAATCAACAAATAGAAATCAGAGGTTTATGCAGAGGTAAGGAGAAAATAAGTAGAAAAAACACAGACTCAACCACAGGAAGAAACGAGTGTTTTGTCTTCACAGCTGGGTAGGCTTACAGAAGTTATCACACAGGTGCTTACAATCACATACTCTTACATGCAAGGAACTCAGGACCGCGAGGGGTGCACCCACACACTGAGACAATGGGGATCTTCTATCGGGAACTCACCAAGGCCAGCTGGCCTGGGTCTGAAAAAGCATGGGATAAACCCGGACTAGCTGAACACAGCGGACAATGAGGAATACTGAGAACTCAAGAACAATCGCAGTGGGTTTTTGATCCTACTACACGTACTGGCTTTGGGGGAGCCTAGGCAGTTTGGATGCTCACCTTACTAGACCTGGATAGAGGTGGGCGGTCCTTGGGCTTCCCACAGGTCAGGGAACCCTGATTGTTCTTCGAACAGATGAGGGAGGGGGACTTGATCGGGGGAGAGGGAGGGAAATGGGAGGCGGTTGCGGGGAGGAGGCAGAAATCCTTAATAAATAAATAAATTAAAAAAATAAATAATTAAAAAAAGAACTTTCAAAAAAAAAAAAGACCAACATTTCCATCAAAGGAGTTTTCTCTTCAGTGTTTTGTCCAGGGCAGCCTTCACCTCTTTGTTTCTCAGGCTGTAGATCAGGGGATTGAGCATGGGGATCACCGTGGTGTAGAACACAGAAGCTACATTTTCCTGGGCCAGGGAACTAGCTGTGGAAGGCTTTAAGTACATGAAGGCAGTGGATCCATAGAACAAGCCCACAGCTGCAAAGTGGGAGCTGCAGGTGCTGAAAGCTTTGGACCTGCCCTCAGAGGAGCTGATGCGCAGGATGCTCGACAGGATGAAGGCATAGGAAATTAGTACTGTTAAGCTTGTTGCTATAATATTGAACCCAGCTAAAAAGAAGACAGCCATCTCTACATCATAGGTACTAGAGCAGGAGAGCTTCATGAGGGGTAGAATGTCACAGAAGTAATGGCTGATGAGGTCTTCACAATAGTGTAACTTTAACATGAGGCCTGTCTCTATTGTTGAGCCAATGAATCCCATGGCATAGACAAAAGCTACCAGCATGGAGCAGAGGGCAGGAGACATGATGATGTTGTAAAGCAAGGGGTGGCAGATGGCCACGTAGCGGTCATAGGCCATCACAGTGAGCATGTAACACTCAGCAATGACGAAAACAAGGAAGAAGTAGAGCTGTGACATGCACCCGTCATAGGAGATGAGGTTTCTTTTGGACACAAAGTTGATGAGCATTTTTGGGGTAATGACAGAGGAGTAGCAGAGATCCACAAATGACAAGTTGCTGAGGAAGAAGTACATGGGGGTGTGAAGCTGTGTGTTGAGTCCAATCAAGGTGATCATGCCCAGGTTTCCTACCATTGTGACCGTGTAGATCCCCAGGAAGAGGAAGAAGAGGGGCAGCTGGAGCTCTGGCCTGTTAGTTAACCCCTTGAGGATGAACTCTGTCACCATGGAGTGATTTTCTGAAACCATTGTGTCTAGGCGGGAGTCCTGTGGGGTGGAAGAGAAGGAGCTTGTGAGGGGCTGTACTTGTCCCCCTCAGAGCAAGTGGTTTTCTGCATTTGACAGCTGCTGAACAATCCTGGTTATGTCAGATGCATCTTCTCCACACTGTTGCTTAGTTGTCAGAACTAGCCTAGGATTTCAGAGATCTTGAAGCTGAGAGTCTTAGGAGAGAGTTCTGATTTTTTTATTTTTTTACTGGTTTTACAATTGTCTCAGAGCTGTGGTTCTGGACCAGCATTTACCTTCTTACAAAAATTATCTGGTTTCATTTCATAGTCATTAAATCAGAAAGTTTATGTTGAAGGACAGGAATATATTTCAACAGTTTCTCTAAGGATGTTTATGTTTGTCAATTTTGTAACTAATCAGTGGTCTTTTCATAATTTGTAGCTGTCATATATGTAATTTCCTTTAATATTTATTTATATGTGTTTTTGCCTGAATGCATATATGTGTACCCTGTGCATGCAGGAGTCTGTGAAGGTCCAAAGAGGCATCAAATCCCCTGGAACTGCAATTACAGACATTTGTGAGACTCATGTTGGTATTGGAAATGCAACTTGTGCTCTGTGCAAGATCGTTAAGTTCTCTTAACCACTGAGACATCTCTCAAACCTCATCTACGCTTTTTTAAAATATTCATTTAATGATTATACTAATATTTGAAATAGGTGTCTTATGAGGATGACCTGGCATTTGCTCCTCTTTTACTGGTTGCAGGTCAAGGTCTGTATCTGAGACACAGTAATATTAGTTTAATAGCACAGGACAAATCACATTTAAAAATATTCATTCAAAAGTTGAGTCAGATAACTCACACATAGAATCCCAACACTCAGGAGGTGGAGGTAGGGGAATTTCTAGGAGTTTGAGTACAGCCTGGACTATACAGTGAAAATCTGTTTCATAAGACAAATAAACAATTAATAATCTTCCTTAAATGCTTTCTTCCTATGAAAATAGGAGTTGGCATCTAGTAGTCTCAGTGATTCAAAGGCCTTGAGGTTCTTAGGCTGTGGTCCTAGGCATTTCAGTTCCCAGTGTCACCTGCTTTGTGTGTCCACCTGGAGTAGAGAACACTGATGCCTGGATTCTGTCCAGATGTCCAGAGCACATAGCGTTATCTTCAGTAAATGCTCCACAGGCAACTTATGGCTACACTAGTTTCAGAAAGTAATGACATCCTAATCATGGCATCCTCGTACTTCTAAAGGCAAATACTGAGATTACAGATATGTCTACAGGGAGCATCCATCAATGTTGGTGGATACATTATTTCACAAATTCTCTCTTGTTGGAAAATGTATTTTTTTAAAAAAAACTTTAAAAATGTAGAGATCAATGTTATAAATCCTAAAAGTTCCCCGTTACATATGTGTGGAGAAGGGTTTGAGAAAATTGATGTACCAGAGAAACTTGGAGTCGAACTCACTCTGTTTTCTCTGTTTTTTTTCCTATGACTCTAATGTGAAGCTTTGGAGTGCTTACCTGCCCTCTCAGAAATGGGTGACTTGGGCAGGTTGTGTCCTCCAAGTCTTAGGATATGCATAGAAGAGAAATGTTGGCTAGTAGTTTGTTATTTATTAGAAAATTGAAAATTAAAGTTACTCAGTTTTTTTTAATTGAAAGTAGAATACTTTAATTCCAGCTCTGGGGAGGCAAAGACAAGTGGATCTTTGTGAGTGCAAGGCCAGCCTGGTCTATAGAGTGAGTTTCAGAACAGTCACAGAGAAACCTGTGTTGAACCCCCGCCTGAAAAATATTCATCTCTCATACAATACATCCAATCACAAGGAACACAAGAATAAGTTAAAGGACTATGACTTCTGTTCCATTCTGTATTTTTAAAACACTCTTGCTTTCTGTATCTTCTCTTTGTGAATCAATCATCATTTATTAAAATTAATTTATCAAATTTTGGAGCGATATGAAGGATATTGAAAAAAATATTGCACTTTTAAAAATCAAAGTGCCGTATATGCATTGTACTTGTTAGAGATTCAGATGAACAATGACAAAAAAAGAAAAATACCAAAAAGGAAAAACATCACAAATATGTGAATATAATATGTAAAACCTGTACTACGTGACGGTGTGCTGGCCGGGAACTAGGCTGGAGATTTAAACACATAAACACACAGACACCTCCTGAATATTAACCTTCATCAGGCGATAAAAGGAAACAGAGACAGAGACCCACATTGGAGCACAGGACAGAAATCTCAAGGTCCAAATCAGGAGCAGAAGGAGAGAGAGCACGAGCAAGGAACTCAGGACCGCGAGGGGTGCACCCACACACTGAGACAATGGGGATGTTCTATCGGGAACTCACCAAGGCCAGCTGGCCTGGGTCTGAAAAAGCCTGGGATAAAACCGGACTAGCTGAACATAGCGGACCATGAGCACTACTGAGAGCTCAAGAACAATGGCACTGGGTTTCTGATCCTACTGCACGTACTGGCTTTGTAGGAGCCTAGGCAGTTTGGATGCTCACCTTACTAGAACTGGATGGAGGTGGGGGTTCCTTGGACTTTCCACAGGTCAGGGAACCCTGATTGCTCTTCGGGCAGTGGAGGGAGGGGGACTTGGTAGGGGGAGGGGGAGGGAAATGGGAGGCGGTGGCGGGGAAGAGACAGAAATCTTTAATAAATAAATAAATTAAAAAAAAAAAAGAAAAAACCCACACAGACAGAGGCACAGGGACATGGGTCATCCTTGAAACAACAATGCCAAGAATGGCAACTTTATTGTGCTTAGGGGGTAGCTTATATAAGGTTCTGGCCACGCCCCAGCTCTAGGGATCTTTCAGCTGCAGACCCATCAGAACCCACTCACCTGCCATCAGGGTCTCGTGCTCAGAGCTGCTGCAAGGCTCAGGAAAACAAGTTGTTTTGCTTGGAGCAGCTGTAAGCAGTTACACCAGCACAGGAAATTCAGTGTCTGGGGGTCCATAGTCCCCATCAGTAGTGAAGTTTCTTATTTAGAACATGGTATTAGTAGGAATCTTCTTGTATATTTGCATTACATGCTATGGCAATGCATTATGATAAAATATTCCTTACATTCAAAGAGATCAGAACTTTTGAATGACCTCCCAGTCAGAGTTATAACATCTGGAGGCCCCTTAAAATTTAGGACTGTTATCCTCCTGTGTACTCCGCCTGCTTCTTCAATCTGCTCGAGAGAACAATGTAGCAATCAGCCTTAGTTGCCTCCACAATCTAAGTTCATGCAAAGCTGTAATCTTTTATTCAAAGTTTTTAGTTCATATGATATATTATGATCGTGTTTTCCCCTCCCCCAGCTCCTCACAGGTCCTTCCTACCTCCCTACCTGCACAAATTTCCTCTCTCTCAAAGACAACTATCCAAAAACAAACATTAAACTTCCCAAACTCCAAAATCAAAACAAAGATACCCCCAATAAGACAAAAAAAAGCTTGAACAAAATGAAATAAAGCAAAAGCCCACTGAGATCCCCAGCAATATGCAGTTAGCTATAATTTTGAGTTATTCCTATTCCACGTTTCCTATGCATGTTTGTGTATGTGCCATGATAATTGTGTGCTGGAAACAGAAAAGAGTCTGGAAACAACCTTATAAGAGGCATATCCACCACAAATGTTGCAGACAGCACTTGAATATTACTTGATGAAATTAATGTTTGCTGACTCTGAGATTCCATCTGACACCTGACAGAATGGCTAAGATCAGAGATACAAGTGACAACTCATACTGGAGAGGATGTGGAGTAAGGAGAACATTCCTCCATTGCTGGTGGGAGTACAAGCTTGTACAGCCACTATGGAAATTAATATGTCAGTTTCTCAGAAAATTGGAAATCAATCTACCTCAAGACCTAGTTATTCCATTCTTGGGCATAGACCCAAAGGATGCTCAATCATACCATAAGGACATTTGCTCAACTATCTTCATAGCAGATTTATTTGTAATAGCCAGAACCTGGAAACAGCCTAGATACTCCTCTACCAAGGAATAGATAAAGGAAACATGGTACATTTACACAACAGAGTATTACTGAGCTGTTATAAAAACAATGACATCAGAAAATTTGCAGCCCAGTAGATGGAACTAGAAAAGATCACCCTGAGTGAGGTAACCCAGAGCTAGAGAGACAACACATGGTATGTACTCACTTATAAGTGAATATTAGCTGTAAAGGGTAAACTATGTTACAATTCACAAACTCAGAAAACCTAGGTAACAAAAAGGTCTCCCTTGGAAGGGGAAATATAATAGATTTTATGGGTAGACTGGGGGAAGGTGGGGATGGGAACAGAAGGGATCAGGTTGAGTATAGACAGGGACAGTGCTGAGAGAGATGACTGAAAAAGAGGGGCATTTCAGGGTGAAGTAAAACCTGGTACAAGGGAAACTCCCAGGAATCTACAAGGATGACACCAGCTAAGACTCCTAGCAATAGTGGATATGTAGCCTGAACGGGCAAGATTTCCAGCGGAGGGATGGGATAACAAACCTAGCCACATAATCTTCAACCTAAAGTCTGTCCTGCTTACAGGATGTGATGAGATTGGTGCCTAGCCCAGTTGACACCAGAGAGATTTCATCTCTCAACTGATGAGAATAGGCAGAGAGCAACAGTCAAACATTAGGTGGAGCTTGGGGGAATTCTAAGAAGAGGAGGAGGAAGGATTGTAGGAGCTAGAGCGGTCAAGGACACCACAGGAAAACCCACACAATCAACTAACTTGGGTTCGAGGGTGCTCACAGAGACTGAACCAACAACCAGAGAGCCTGAGTCTAAGCTAGCCCCTCTACATATATGTTACAGTTATGTAGCTTGGTCATCTTGTGGAACTCCTAACAGTGGGAGCAAGAGTTGTCTCTGACTCTTTTACTGACTTTTGGGATTGTATTTCTCATACTGGGTCTCCTTGCCTAGCTTTAATAAATGGGGAGGTGCTTAGTTTTATTGCAACTTGATATGCTATGTTTTATTGCTATCCATGGGAGGCCTTCCCTTCCTGAATAAAAATGGAGGAGGAGAGGATGGGGTGGGCAGAGGGGAGGTGTGGGAGAGGGGCTGGGAGGAGAGGAGGAGGGGAAACTGTGGATTGTTAAATAAATAAATAAAATTAAATGAATAAATAAATACACAATGTTTGCTCGTTGGGTCAGTTGCAGTCAGAAAGGCAATCCCTTATAAAACTCTGTTGAAGATTTTTTAAAGTATCTCTCATTCCTTCCCCATCTGGCACTTTCTGTGTTGTTCAATAAAGGAGAGAGCAAAACCCTTTGTTAGTGACAGAACACAGACACAGACGTAGACACAGACTTGCAGGGACAGTTTTACTAGACAGTCTTCAGGCAGGCATAGATTCAGACTCATACAACAGACAGATGGTAGAAGACACAGGGAAAGCAAGGTATCTCAAATCTGGGCTCCCTTTTGGTTCAATGACACCAAGGGGAAGTATTTTGGTTTCTTTCCTTAATTTGACACCAATGCATTATTAGTGACTTCAAGTTTATTATTAAGGTGTCAGATCTATGCAATATGCGTCTAGAATAAAACAATTTGTAAATCTTTGTATAGGATTTAAAAATTGTTTGATTTTTTTTAATCTTGCATTTTTTTCCAGGTGTTAAGAACAAGTCTTTAAGCCTTCAGATTGTGGTTTGAAGACAAGAAAATCTCTGTTGCTAAATAAGCTTTTTGTTTGTTTTTGAGACAAGATTTCTCTGTGCAGCCCTGGCTGTCCTGAAATTTGCTCTGTAGACCTGGCTGGCCTCAGTCCCACAGAGATCTGCCTTCCAAGTACTGGGATGAAAGGCGTGCGCCACCACTGCCCAGCCTAAATGAGCTTTCTATGGTAAATTGTTACTGGTGGTAAATTTAGCTTTATGTCAATAAATATTGGAAGCATCTATGATCTTTTAAGTATTTTATTTATTATTAACTATAAAATATTTTCTATATACAAGCGACTAAGAAAATCCTACATAGCCCCTTTGGATCAATGCCATGATTCTAGAAGCAATATGAAATATAGAAAATCTACCACGGACAACCATTCTCCCAGATTAGATTGTATTGATCTATGACGGACAGAGTGGACATCATTCTCTGAGTGCTATGAGAAAACCCCTGAGCGGGAGCGTCTACACAGCCGGCGTTAAAAATATCACTTCTGTAGTCTTCTAACGACATAAAGATAGAACCACATACCGTATGTTTCCTGTGAGTTATACTCCTGTGACTTTTCTATTTCCCAAGCCTGTAGAGGCTCAGGATTGTCATCAATGAGAACACAGCACACACAGCACAAGACACTTGGAGAAGGAAAACAAACATACAATCAGAAACATTCTGTATATAAAAAAGACGAGATTACAATCAGAAACATACTGTATATAAAAAAGACGAGATTATTGAAGAAAAATTTTTCTTTAAACGTTATACAAGTGTGAAATAAATACCTTTGTGGAAGGGAAGTGACAGTCAGATCTCCTGGAAACTTTAAGGGATGCCTTGATCTCAACAATTAACAAATGCTGAAGACAGTATCTGTGATTTTTAGGTCGAGTGCTCAATTTGCCCAAAAGGCCTGGCACTGTTAGAAAAAAGAAGTCAACATGACTGGGGAGCTGGGGTCCTGCTTACATAGGCGTGTTCAGAAAAATCTCCTGGGAGGAAGCACATGGGGACCGTGGTCCTCTCTAAAGGAACAATTAATTAATCTTGGCTGGTACCCGCTCTGTGCATTCTGCTCCCTCCTCCCTTGTGTTAATCTCCCTCTCTGAGGTAGAGGAATCTTGATGGAAAGTTAGAATGTAAATTGAGCACTGGAATAGTGTAGTACCACAAGCTATTTCACTGTTGTGATGGTCACTGCCATTATCACTGTCACCATCATCATGGTGTTCCCAGACACCTCATGTCACTACTGCCAACATCACCTCACGTCACCATGCCATGATGTTTTTTGCCTGTCACTACTAATTCGTTATACAGGATGTGGCATTGGCTAGTTTTGAAATAATTACCTTAAAGGCTTTTGAAAACAAACTCAAAAAATTTTACTGAAACAAACTGTTTTAGTAAAAGAATGCTAAACTTGTAATGGTCAATCCTCCCTTGCCTGCTGATACCAGCAGAACTTGTTTTAGTTCTCAGCACTTGTGCTGGGTGGTTCATAGCTACTTGTATTATTATAACAGCTTCAGGGTATCTGACATCTTTTCTGAACTCTGTTGATGCCTGAACTCACATGTGCCGTATTACACACACACACACACACACACACACACACAGAAAAATAAAAATATATACGGCATCATGAGATCTATGAAGACATTCATGTTGCAGAGTTTTAAACTCAAGTCTGTACTTGGTGATAATTGTAGATTATCTGTAGCCATGCCAAACAATATGGGGAGAGCCCATGTTGGACCTTCTTTGCTGTTTTACTGAATTTACCATCTTGCAAAACAATAGTACATTCTCCTATCCACGATACTGACACAGTGACACAGTACACTGATTTCATTCTTTTTTTTTCTTCCCTCTGAGACAGGGTTTCTCTGTGTAACAGTCGTGGTTGTTCTGAAACTTGCTCTGTAGACCAGGCTGGCCTTGAACTCACAGAAATCAGCCTGCCTCTGCCTGCCAAGTGCTGGGATTAAAGGAGTACGCCACCACCTTCCCACTTACATCACCTTTGTTTCTAATTTTCAGAACGATGATTTGATTTTCTGTTTTCATCATTCTGACCTGTTATTTCTCTTTAGTTTCATTAGAAACTCATAGTTAAAACACATTTTATGTGGTGTGATCCATTACCGTAAGTCTGTTTTATTAATGTGCTTTTAACCTTTGCATTTGAATCCCTCTTCAGGTTCTTTCTGACTCAGCAATAGCACTTTCTAATGCCTTCCTTGCTATCTGATGTGACAAGACATTGTATTTTTTCTTTTATTTTTCATTCTTTGCACACCGGGGATTAACCATTTCTCTAAGAAAGTTGCCTTCTTTTCTTTCAATGGTGAAATGATATTTTATGAGCATACACTTGATGCTGGAGGAACATGGTTTCAGGACCTGACAAACAGAGAAAAGGGAGCTCTCTCCCTTCACCCCTCTGCAATTTTCTTCCCCCTTTTCTCCTTCTTTCCCTTTGCCTTTCCTTCCTTTCTCCTTCCTTTCCTTCCACCCTCCCTCTCCCCCTTCCTTATTTTCTCTTCTTTTTTCTTTCCCTTTCCCTCCCTTCTGTACTTCCTCCTTTTTGAAATAATAATAATAATAACAACAACAACAACAATAATAATAATTTCCCATTAGCATCACCAGGCTATGTTTTATTGTCCATTCTGGGGTACAGCTCATGGGTAGGATGTTTCTTCTGTGTATTTTATTTCGATTTATTTACCCATGGAAAGTACTATTCTGAATCATTGTTTTAAAGTATTTTTCTTTTGAGATTTCTACCCCATGTCAATTCATTTTTTAATACTAACATTTGAATTATTTACTTATAAATCTCCATTTCAATGCTTTCTTATCAATTTGTATTTCTCCCAATGTTAACTGTTGTCTTTATTTTTCTGTTACTCCCTGTTTTGTTTTAATTTAAAATTTCTTCCTATATTTATAATAGTTTTTAAATGAGATCTATGCAATTTATGAGTTTTCCAAATTCTCACTTTTTTGCTTTTTCATACATTATTTAATTTTGCTTAGTGTGTTGACTCATTTTAAAGTAATACTATAATATTGTTTGTCTTTGAGCCCATGTTTATGCCTTCTTCTGCATCCTTCTAATTGTTTTATATCACACACGATGTATTTCTGATATAAACAATTTATGGACTTTTCTCAACAAAGAAAACAAATGAAAGACCAAATTCTTAGTAACAGAACTGAGTTTTGTCCCCTCTGTTGCTGTGTTCCAGGGAGAAAGGGCTTTTTGTGGCTCATAGCTGAAATCTCTCACAAGAGAAGCCAAGGTGGCCAGAGTTTGAACCAGGTGGTCATGACTGAAATCCAGACATCAATGAATGCATGCTGGAGCTCATACTTTTTCTCTTTATACAGTCCAATGTCCAAGTTAGACAGCGGTGCCATCCACAGTGGCCAAGTCTTAATTAATTAATGTAATCAAAGTAATTCCTCACAGACATGCTCAGAGAGCCCTCTCCCAGGTGATTCTAGATTCCATCAAGTTGACAATTAATATTAACCATCCACCTCTTATCGACCTGACACCCAAGCACACCACTTTCAATGCCTAATTTTCTACCATTTATCTTTTATAGGCTCTTGATAACTTTATAATGTAAAACATACAGTCCAGTATGAAAAGTCCCTATAGCTACTAAAAGTTTCAATAGTTTAAAGGTTAAAATTTCTTAATGTGAGCTCCAATAAAATAAAGAAAATTACATAACCAACATATATTGGCACAGAGTAAACACTCCTATTCCAAAATGAAAGAATCAGAGTACAGAAAGCAGTTGTGACTAAAACTAAACCAAAATTCTACAGGAAAACACCATCCTATGTCTAGCATTGTGTTGGGATCAGCTGAATGCCAAAAGGCGTAGTCAACCCCAATCCTCCAGCCCTGCCACCTGCAGCAAGCAAACCCTCTCATTTATGTAAACTGTATACTTTCAGTCCTCTCTGATGAATGTTCCATAGTCCTTGCACCTGTAATACCTCAGATTTTTCTACTTCTCACCTGTCTTTATCTTCACTGCTTCAAGCAGTGGCCTGCAGAGACTTCAACGATGCCAAATTTTCAGTTGCTTTCCATGGCACCTCCAATCTTGCATCTTTCATGCCTTCAAAACCACTCTCATGTGGATGCAACTGCTAATTTTGTCTGAAAACTTGAGGTGCAGCTTGTATTCTTTGGAGCACACTTTATCCATTTTGTGTGCTTATCCAAGGGAAATAATTTTCTCAGGCAGTTACAGTTGGGGAATAGTGATCATTCATTGGAGGGTTTCTTCCTTTAGATGAATTTGGGTTTCCAAACATGGAGCCTCTGCAAGGTGGAGTTTTGACCCAGGACACTTCTTATCGCTTCAGTGCAACGAAACAGTTAGAGCCACTTTCTTACTAACAGTCTGAATATTCTCCTGTTTTTAAATTTCTTCTGCAAACAAATTATAATGACAATTTAAAATAATAATTTAAAAATGAAATATAATGGAAATTGTATTAAAGTTCAACCTCATTCAGTTTCTCGAGATATAGGCAACATGAAACCAGATTCTTGACCAAAATATTACCCAAATGACCCCAGACCACTTTCTGATAGAATTCTTATTCTATTCTGAAGCCTCATGAGCCAGGCTCTCATTGTCTTTGTTTCTCTCAGCATCCTTCCAGTTCGTGGCCCATTAACCCTGGCTTCCAATGCTCAAGGATCTTTCTAATCCTAAACTGCAAATATTTTCTGCCACAGAACAGTTTCAATGCCTGAGATAGACATGCTCAGATTTATCCCAGCAACGGTTTCACATCTAAGAACCAGATTTTGGTCTTAGTTCATTTTCATTGCCATGATAAAATACTCTGACCAAAGCAAATCAAAGGAGGAAGGGCTCATTCAGTTTTGTAGTGGAAGGGCAGAATTCATCATGGTGGAAGACATCAGGAAACTGAAACAAATGGTCATACTGCTTTCATACTTGGAAACCAGAAAGTGAGAATAGATTGTTGCTTTTCAGTAGTATTTGTTCATTGATGCAATCCAGGATCCTAGTCAGACAATCGAGCCATCCACTGTGGTTAGGTAGTTTCTGTTAGAGGTAGTTTCATAAAGATCTTCAAAATAAAATTATCTTCAAATACTACATATTCAAGGAAATTCATCCAATTCATAAAGCAATTTGTTATTACATCACTATCAAATCAATCATTTCCATGGAAAGAAAAATGCATTTATATTTTTAATAAATTAAGTAAAGACATGATTAATAAGAAAGAATTTATTGTCTCCTCATGGAAGGTATTTTGTTTAATGTGAGGGTACTGTTGTTGATGGGGGGTGGTTCTAAGCAGTATGGAGTCAGTTCCATAAGTGAGAAAATTTAAAAGTGAAAAGTCTAATCAGGGAATAAACAGTGAATATCCAGCTCTGATGACAAAGACCTTTCTTGCCATGGAAACCATGGACATTCTGGCAAGATGTTCAATCTTTCACAGACTTTTTCTGCAAGACTTTATTTTGGTAAGTAGGTTAAACTAAGTTGAAGCATGTTATTATGGAAACAGCCAATTCTACAGATTTGGATCTGGTTGTATTGGCTTGCATGGAACACAGAGTTCTCTTTTTCTGGCGTTGCCTGATTTGAAGATTAGCAATAATTAAACTGAATTTAAGTAAATTGTGAAACTGATTAAGTCAATCAAATTCAGTGCCTCACTCTCTCTAGGCTTGTGCTCTAACTCCGAGTTACAGTTTTGCTTCCACCTTCTCTCTTTGGCTTTAAGATTTCTCATTTGGAGGAAGCAGAGATGTTCTCTTGCCTTTAGTTATAGTTAGAGGAGATCAATAGTGGTAGAAATTGCTACTTAGGTGAGAGTATCCCACGGTCCATTGATCCACATTCTATTTGAGCTAAAGAAGGTGAAGCTGATTTTCCCAGAATCACTTGTATGTATTAATTTAGAAGTAAATTAGATTCCATTAATTGAGTAAACCTGTGTGAGGTTTGCTGGTATGTTACCCATGCTCTAGTGGATAGCCACACACTAAGGAGCACATGGAGCATTAATTGGGCTCAGTTGGTTATTAAAAATAAGAAAGGACATCAAAGTGGGAGATACACATATTGGGGGTGATAGGAAGGAGTCGGAGAAAGGAGAGGGGATGGGCACAATCAATATACATTATATACATATGTGAAAATATCAGAGAATAAAAAATTTTAAATTGCTTAACGTTGGTCTCCTATAGAGGAGCTGGCTCCCAATTATAAGAACAATGACCTTAAAATTGTATGTTCAGAGAAACAATAGGAGAAAAGATGAGAATAAGGAAAAGGAAATGAAGCATGTACCCAACCACAAAGAGTAGTGCTTGTTTCTTATCCACAGTTGGGTAGGCTTGCTGAGTGCATTTTCCAGGTGTTTGCAACCACGTACTCTTACACGGATAAAGATCAACATTTCCATCAAAGGAGTTTTCTCCTCAGTGTTTTGTCCAGGGCAGCCTTCACCTCTTTGTTCCTCAGGCTGTAGATCATGGGGTTGAGCATGGGGATCACTGTGGTGTAGAACACAGAAGCTACATTCTCCTGGGCCAGGGAACTAGCTGTGGAAGGCTTTAAGTACATGAAGGCAGTGGATCCATAGAATAAGCCTACAGCTGCAAAGTGGGAGCTGCAGGTGCTAAAGGCTTTGGACCTGCCCTCAGAGGAGCTGATGCGCAGGATGCTCGACAGGATGAAGGCATAGGAAATTAGTACCGTTAAACTTGTGACTACAATATCGAACCCAGCTAAAAAGAAGACAGCCATCTCTACATCATAGGTACTAGAGCAGGAGAGCTTCATGAGGGGGAGGATGTCACAGAAGTAATGGCTGATGAGGTCTTCACAATAGTGTAACTTTAACATGAGGCCTGTCTCTATTGTTGAGCCAATGAGTCCTATGGCATAGACAAAAGCTACCAGCATGGAGCAGAGGGCAGGAGACATGATGATGTTGTAAAGCAAGGGGTGGCAGATGGCCACGTAGCGGTCATAGGCCATCACAGTGAGCATGTAACACTCAGCAATGACGAAAACAAGGAAGAAGTAGAGCTGTGACATGCACCCGTCATAGGAGATGAGGTTTTTTTGGGACACAAAGTTGATGAGCATTTTTGGGGTAATGACAGAGGAGTAGCAGAGATCCACAAATGACAAGTTGCTGAGGAAGAAGTACATGGGGGTGTGAAGCTGTGTGTTGAGTCCAATCAAGGTGATCATGCCCAGGTTTCCCACCATGGTGACTGTGTAGATCCCCAGGAAGAGGAGGAAGAGGGGCAGCTGGAGCTCTGGCCTGTTAGTTAACCCCTTGAGGATGAATTCTGTCACCATGGAGTGATTTTCTGCAGCCATTGTGTCTGGGCAGGAGTCCTGTGGGGTGGATGAGAAGGAGCTTGTGAGGGGCTGTACTTGCCCTGTTTGGAGCAGCTGGTTTTCTGCATTTGACACTTGCTGAACTGTCCTGGTTATGGCAGATGTGTCTTCTCCACATCCTGCTTCCTGTCGACCGAAGGACCAGTCCATAGGGTTTCAGAGGTCTTGACGTTTAGTACAAGGAAGCATTCTATACTTATTATCTCTGTCCTGCCATATTTGATGGACAGTTGTATGTGTTGTAGAGCCAGCAAATGCTTCCTACTTAATTCAATTTTTATTATTTTTAGACCGTAATACTAAAGCACTGCACTATTTATCACTAAAGTAAAATTAAGTATATTATATATACACAATACATATGTAACATTGAGCCATTTATTACTAATGTCAAGTTATGTATATTTTATATACACCTACATATATAATGTATTTGTCTTTAAGAAGGATGGGTTATTATTGGAAGTTATGATACATTATGAATTGAATCCTCATTTTTAAGGTGTCTTTTTCATTTTCTTTCTTTTTTTTTCTTTTAATTAGGTACTTTTATGTAGTTCAGGTTATCCTTGAACTTGTGATGTCTGATCCTCTTCTTCCTGCTTGTTGGGATTACAGGCATGTGCTGTTCTACCCAGCATGGGAAACAGTTTTTTATGTCAGAACACAAATCTCACTGTGGTCATTGTTTCTGATACAGTTATTAATTATTGGCACCTCTGCAGTACTCTGAAGTTTGCTTATCCTTTCAAAAGCCAATTTTAGTATTAGTTTTTTTAAAAAGGAATTTTCCATTTAGTATGTGTGGCACATGTTCCTGTGTGTGTTGTGTGTGTGTGTGTGCGCGCGCACGTGCGTGTGCGTGTGCACACGCACATGTAAAGGCCAGAAAAGGCCATTTTTCTTTCTTTTTCTGGCTCAACCCAAGTTTTTGACATAGTGTGTTTATTTGGACCTCAAGCTCAGGTTTTGACCAGACAGCCTGTGAGGTCCTATGATTCCTTTGTCTCTACACTTGTCATTGGGCTTACAGATATGTACCCATGATTGGCCTTTATGTGAATATTATGGATTCAAACTCAGGCCCACTTGCTTGCCCAATAAGTGCTCTTTCCCACTGAGCTCTATATCTCGAATCATGTAACTCTTAAAGGTATCGGTTGTGGAAATACGTGGGATAAGAAAAGAATTTACCTTCTTATTACATAGTGAGAAAACTTTACTGTCAGAGCAGTTGTATTTCACAAGTGAGTCTTGTGCTAAGTGACTGGACCAAGACCCACTAGGATTTGCTGACTCACCTCCAGAGGCTTTCTCTTTGTCACAAGTCTCTTTCCTTTCCCTTCACTTTAAGACTTATAAATCACACAGTTATATGCCAAGAAATGTGTGCTGTTAGCATGTGCTAGCAAAGGAAGAAGACTAATGCTATGATTTTGTAATTATAGCTCAATAACATAAAGTACTAAATGTTCAGTAAGTTACTCATGATATAAGAGTAAGAATCAAACGGGTCCAAAAACCCATCCTAAAATACTTTGTCTCCACTAGACTTTCAGTGTAGATATTCTGTGAGTATCATTTTGTTGTTAATTGATAAAATAAATACATTTTAATTTTGATTGCATATTCTCTTTACAGAATACCCACAGTACACATACATTATAGTAAATCAGAAATATAGAAGAGAAAACATGATAAACTCCACAATTTTCTACCTGGAGACTAACTGCACTGCACTGACATGCTGGTGGTAACATTTTGCCAACTAATGTTTATGTAGCATTTTAAAATAATGGTTTAAATACATTCCCACCATAATAATAACTGGCATCAATTGTACTTCTTTTAAAAATTGTGAGTGTATGTGTGTATAACTGGCAGCAGTTGCTGCTCTTATTCTACCATGTGGGTTCTAGGGATCAAACTCAGGCTGTCAGGTTTGGCAGAAAGTGGACTTAGCTACTGAGTCAGGTGACTTTATTTTTCTTAGTTAGAAAAGAATCTCTAAAATCTTTGGGATTTGCTTTGAGTCTTAGAACATCTGCATTATATTGTAGGGTTTATATATTGAATTAGTGATAGAAAGGTGCTTAATCAAAATTAAATAGTGAAGTATCAGAGATGAGTACGATTTATTATTTTTACTTACTACAGAATAATTTTTATCTAGCTGACAAGTAATTAAAAATATCGCATATCCCCTTCTACTCAATCTCTAATACATATGCTAAGAAACATTCGGTAACCATTAGCATAGATCAAAATGCTTTGCAAACCAAAACAGGGAGAATGTTGATTACCCAGTGTAGTGTAGACGGTAATACTACCTTGGAAAGTGAGCCCAGACAGCCTTGATTTAATTTTTCACTTATATAATCTTATTCTGCAGCTTTTGATTCTTCTTTTTCTTTTTTTCCCTATAGATTTTTGAGACAATATCTCATGTTGCAGTCCCGGCTGACCTTCAACTTGCAATGATCCTGCTGTCTTACTTATCTGGCCAAGTGCTGAAAGTACAGGTAACAGTGTGATCCAGCAGCTCCAGCTCAATCTTCTACTAATATAAAAGACCAGCTAGAACCACAGTTTACTGATGAATAACGATGGATACTAATTATCCTTCGGAGGATCAGGATTGTTGCTCAAGAGAGTACAACACACAGAGAACAAAGCATTTGAAAGTGAAGGTGAATATATGGTCCTAAATTGCCTGAACTATGAACAAGAACCAACAAGAGAAAAACAATCCCCTATATAGGTTATAGGCAAGGAAATGAATACCTGTATTGAAGTGAAGTGAAACAGTGTCTCCTAGAAAATCTGAGATGCCTGGTTGCAAAAATTAGTAATTCTAGAAGTACACAGATGTGTATCCTTCATGAAATTTACTCAAAGAGCCCGGTCCAGTCATGAGAAAAGGATTTCCATTTGGAAAGGTGATGTGGTATGACTGAGAGCTGAGGGTTCTGTTTACATATATGTGTGTGTGCCATCTCCTGGGATGTAGTCACTCTGGAGATCATGGTTGTCTCTAAAGTAATATTTAGCTCTTGTTTTCTCTTGCTCTGTGCATCATGTTTTATTTCCCAGGTGTGTTAATTTCTGTAGAGTCATCTTGCACTTTTGTAGAAGGAGCTGTGGGCCGCTTCCCACCACCTGGCTCCCGCATGGCTAGCTTTACCCAAAATAATTACACAGAAACTGTATTCACTTAAACACTGCCTGGCCCATTAGTTTCAGCCTCTTATTGGCTAACTCTCACGTCTTGCTTTAACCCATATTTAGTAATCTGTGTAGAACCGTGAGGTGGTGGCTTACTGGGAAGATTCTAACCTGCGTCCGTCTTGGAGAGGAGAGCTATAGTGTCTGCCTCACTTCCCTTCTTCCCAGCATTCTGTTCTGTCTACTCCATCCACCTAATTTTTTGCCCTATTAAAAGGTCAAGGCAGTTTCTTTATTTAACTAATGAAATCAAACAAAACAGAAGACCCTCCTACATCACACTTTCAGAATTTAGACTATAATGGGAGAATGAACTATTTAGCACCAATAGTCCAGGTACTGCCCCCACCCTCACCACCATCATCATCATCACTGTTGTGACCATCATCATAACCTTGCCTGTGACTGTCATCAGCATCATCTCCATAGGCACCCTGGTAACTACCAGTAACATCGGGCTCAGTGCCATGATAGTTATTATTCCTTGTTAATAATTCAACATGATGAATCATGAGCTAGCCTTGAAATGTTTGTTTTAAAGAGTTTTATTGGAAACAATTCTGCCAATTGGGGAAATGTAGACCTAGAAATACAAATGATACCCGTTATCTCTCCAATTCAAATCTTGGCTTCTTTGTTTTGCAGGTTTAGCTTTGTGCACAAGAAGAAGCCTGTTGCTAAACTTCTGTTCCAGTGGGAGAGCAACATCTTCTAACAACTGTACTCAGTCAGAATACTGACATCTGTATGGCCTGCTAATTTTATTCAGAACTTTCCAGTTTTACCCATTCTCATTTTGTCACTATTTTTTGTGGTATCTATTCAACAGTATAGGTTCTTGTATCTACTATCACAGTTGAGATAAAAACATGTAAAATATATTTTTTATGTCTTTAAAACAATGATTTGGTTTCTTAATATCCTTCTAAGGTGACTCTTTTCTTTTGTGTCTTTATAAATTACTAGTGTGAACAATACAATTCCTATACTTTTGTTATCAAAGTTTTATTTTTATGTTTTACAATTTATTTCCATTATTTTAAATTTTGTATGTGTCTGTGTTGGTATGTTCATGTGAGCAGAAATACCTTTGGAGGCAAAGGCAACATACTTCCCCTTGGAGCTTGAGTTACAGACAGTTGTGTGCTGGGAAACAAACACAGGTGCTCTGCAAGAGTGGTGAGTGATCTTAACCAGTAAACCATCTCTCTAGGCATTAAAGTTCTCTATACTTGGTTTCTGGACTTCCCAATTTGTCTCTGAACTTAATTATAGTCATCTCTAATACCTTCCTTGCCATCTGGTATGACAGGATGTTGTGATTTATCACAGTGTTTTCATTTTTCAGAACTGAGTCATTCATGCCTCCAAGAAACTTGATTCTTTCAGTGGGGAAATGACACCTCAGGAATGTAGACCTGGTGCCAGAGAGCTCATGGTTTCTGGATCATCACCATTTCTAGGTCCAGAGAGGATCACTGCTTCTGGAACATCTCTGCCACTTCTGGTTTTTTTTTTTCCTCTGACAGTTAAGACATCAGGACTACAAATTCTCAAAGGGTCCCTTGTTTCTCTTTGTCTGTTTTCTGCACTTTTGCCTTGTATCCCTAAAAAAAGTACAGAAAGTTTCCTAGAATGTTTTTTTTATTGATTTTTATTGAGCTCTACATTTTTCTCTGCTCCCTTCCCTGCCTCTCCTCTTCCCTGTTCAACCCTCCCCCAAGTTCCCCATGCTCCCAATTTACTCAGGAGATCTTGTCTTTTTCTACTTCCCATGTAGATTAGATCTATGTAAGTCTCTCTTAGGGTCCTCATTGTTGTCTAAGTTCTCTGGGATTGTGATTTGTAGGCTGGTTTTCTTTGCTTTATGTTTAAAAACCACCTATGAGTGATAATTGTCTTTTTGTGTCTGGGTTACCTCACTCAAAATGATGTTTTCTAGTTCCATCCATTTTACTTCAAAATTCAAGATGTCATTATTTTTTTCTGCTGTGTAGTATTCCACTGTGTAAATGTACCACATTTTCCTTATCCATTCTTCAGTCGAGGGGCATTTAGGTTGTTTCCAAGTTCTGGCTATGACAAACAATGATGCTATAAACATAGTTGAGCACATGTCCTTGTGGCATGACTGAGCATCCTTTGGATATATACCCAAGAGTGGTATTACTGGGTCTTGAGGAAGTTGTTTCCTAATTTTCTGAGAAATCTCCATACTGACATCTAAAGGTGCTGTAGCAGCTTGCATTCCCACCAGCAATGCAGGAGTGTTCCCTCTTCCCCACAACCTCTCCAGCATAAGTTGTCATCAGTGTTTTTGATCTCAGCCATTCTTACAGATGTAAGATGGAATCTCAGAGTTGTTTTGATTTGCGTTTCTCTGATGACTAAGGATGTTGAGCATTTCCTTAAGTGTCTTTTAGCCATTTTAGATTCCTCTGTTGAGAGTTCTTTGTTTAGGTCTGTACTCCATTTTTTTATTGGATTATTTGTTCTTTTGATGACCAATTTCTTGAGTTCTTGGTATATTTTGGAGATCAGACATCTGTCTGATATGGGGTCCTAGAATGTTTTAATTGTTCTTTCTGAGACAGTTTTCTCAAGTGTGGGGTTTCTTCTTATAGTGTACCTTGTGTGCCCTAAATGCATTAAAGCTAACTCCATGGAAATGGAAATGTGTCAGTGTTATATTAAAGAAAGAAAGCAAAGTACTTCCTTTTGTATTGACCTGACTAACAGCAAGTCCAAGTCTGAGTTCCCCACCTCCCTCTGTGTCTTCTGTCTGTAGTTTGTGGTTCCTGGTTTGTCTTTTGTGAATCTGTCTGATATGTTCCCATTTCCTGCATTTGTGTCTTATAACCATCTGATGTCTAACTAATCCTAACACAGGCCTTTACTCCTTTGTTGAACAGCACAGAAAGCATCATGGGGTGGTGGTGGTAAGGAATGAAGAGTATTTTACAGAAATCTCTAACAGAGTTTTATAAGAGAATAAGTTATTTACACCAATTGACCCAATGCACTTAGCACTGCAAACACAGTCTTATCAAGAAATAGCCATATCTGAAATTACTTAAACTCAAACCATACAAAGAAATCATTTAGAAGTCCATAATTTAAAAACCCAAGCAATTCAATAAAAAAAGCCACATTTAATAATATTTATTATATACAGGAAGATATCAAATGAAAAGAATTTGGTATCCCATTAGAGAAAATAAAATCTGAACCAAATCCACAGAGTGTGTTTTTTGTATAATATATTGCTTCATAAATTTTTGTTTTTGTTCTTTTTCAAGACAGGGTTTTTCTGTCCAAGCTGGCCTTAACCTCAGAGATCCACCTGCCTCTGCCTCCCAAGTGCTGGGATTTAATGTATGCGACCACTGCCCAGCTTGTCTCATAATTTTAGCTAGTCATGGAACACTTTATCCAGAAAGGTCTTTGTAAGCTATATCTAGTTCCTGCAATTCTTGTTTTTCATTAACAATGATTCCCTCTCTCACTCTCACTTTCTGTCTTTTTCTTAATCTCTTCTTTATTTCAACCCATTGCAAATCTTGATCTATTTTTGGTTTTGGAAATTATAGATTCTCTAGTTCAGAAATGGCATATTTTGGTTTATGAATGTAATATTTTAAGATAAGAATTTGATTTTGAAAATCTTTGTGGAGCTATCTGTAGCAAAGATAAACCATGATGCAGTTGCGCCTACATCTTTCTTTCCACTAGTTTTTATGATACATTCCTGTTTAATTTCTTGTGCAAATACATTGACTGTAAATCTTCTATCACTGGTTAGAAATGATCTGGCATCATTCTTAAAAAGATTTCAAGACTTCTGTCTAGGAGTTATGTTGTAGATTTGGGATTGTAGTATTGAAGTTGGCCTCCCCAGAGTTGTATCCATTGATTTCTGTATTGTTTCCAGTTGTAGTTTTATGTAATGGCCTCATTTGCTGTAAAGAGAAACTTCCTTGATGAGAGATAAGAGCTCCATGAGTATAGAATGTATTAGGAATTATGCTGGCCTAGTAAGGCGGTGGTAGTAGGCTTTTCTCTAAGACCCATGACCTCACTAGCCAGTAGGTCATGTAGCCTCCTCTACTTTGATTATAATATATTATATATAATATAATATATAAAATATATTATTTTATTATGAATAATATATAATATATATTTGATTATAATATTTATTATAATTCACCACAGAACTTTCTCTGGTGCCAAGAATGACCGTGAACTTCTGATTCTTCTGCCTTTACCCTCTCAGTGATGGGATCACAGACATGCACCAGCATACCGAGTTTATTTGGTGCTGAGAGTCTAACCCAGGCTTTGTGTTTGATAGACAAGCACTTTTCCAAAATTTTAAGGAATGGGTGAGCAGTAAGGGAATGATGTAATTCAAGGTCATACCTAGTTTGTCCTCTTGGCAGCTCTAGGGTACAGTTACCTTTTACCTTTGTTTTCCTCCTCTGGCACCTGCATAACTTCTTTTATTCCACAATTATTAGCTAAATTGAATATTAACTGAGGCTATGTACAATATTCAAAAATATCCTTAAGGTTCCTATAATTATTCCTGTTCTTCACATGGACGTATTGGATCATTGCTAAACATGCTACTGAACTTCACGTTCTGTTTTACTTCTGAAAGGCACTTTTAGATGTTGCACATGTATCCTAGATGCTTCTGTTAATCATTTTCCCTTCCTGTGTGCGGCCATCTTTCAGGATGCCCTTACTCCTTGAATTTCAATTATTGCCTCTTTAAAGACACATTTAGAACAAGTTATTATTGCTCTGCTTTTTGCATTATCAAGCATGTATCTCTTTCTTCTCTACCATGGTCTGACCTTATATTTTCACTTTCTTTTTGATCTTTGTCTTTTAGATATTTATGGTCTTATCTATCTAACATTTTGTTAACTGCCCTCCTCAGTCTTATTTCTTATTAATGTCTGTTTCTGCTTTTCTGGGCCTCAGACCTTAATCAAATTTGATTCGTGCTTTTCTTATCAATCCCTATTTTAACATAGAGACACTGCTACATACCAACTGTTCCATTATTGCGTCTCCTGCACCTTTCACCTGTCTGTATTTATTGCTGTGGAAAGTCTTCTGGCTGTTCTCCCTGTCTGCCCTTTCCTCTCTTTCAGCTTGTTCTGACATTGCCATTTATATAAAAATCACTGCTATTAAGAAAGACAGTTCTGAGTGCTAATATTATTTAATCAATTCTTTTTTGCCTTCTAAGTGTTATAATCAGCACCATTTATTCCCCCTTTGAGATATGATTATTATTAGTTTTGAGGTTAGAGATTGAAGTTCAGAGAGAGGTTGCACACCTACTAAGGTCACATACTTAGCAGGAGACAGAGCCAAGATTTATACTGAAGTTAGCTCACATTTTGAGTGCTGAGGGACATCATAATTTATGATTCACCATTACTACTAATCATTCGGTTAGAATGGCAGTCATAAACTTAGCCGATCTAGGCAAGTGGACAAGTGGTCACCTTATTGATAGTATGCTATAGCTCCTTTCCAACGGTTATATTCACTTAGATGTATGAGGAGTGTTGAAGACTTGTCTTCTTTTGAAAGTAGTTTTCAAAAGATAACACGCCAACATTTGGCTTCATTGTTACATTTTCAAATTTGTTTCTTTAAAATCTCCCTTTTTTTAGCCTCTGCTTTGCCATCTCCCTTTCTACCTCTAGAAACTTCTTTCCCTTGTTGTTGCATGTATGCTATTAAGCTCCACCACATCAAGACCTCATTTTCTTCTCTCATGGCTCCCTTTCTGGTTTATGACATATACTCACATTCATACCTATGTATGCAGACATAGACGCAGACACAAACACAAACACACATGCATAACCCAACAGAACATTAAAGCTAGCATTTTCATACGAAAGAAACGTGCAGTGAATACTTTAACTTTCTAAGTCTAGGTTATCTTGCAAAATATGATAATCTTCAAATTTAGTTATTTTTCTGCAAATTTTACTTTTCCTTATGACTCAATAAAACTACATTGTATATTTGTTCCACACTTTTATGACCTATTGATAAATGTCTAGGCAGATTCTAGTATTTTCTTGCTATTATAAATATCAATAAACTCAGATATGCAAGTGCCTATGCAGTAAAGTCCTTTGGACATATGTGTTGGTCGGTGTTCTATTGCTGTTAAGAGACACCATGACCATGACATAAAGGAAAACGTTTAATGGAGTTCGTTGACAGTTTCAGAGGTTTAGTCCATTATCTTCATCACAGGGAGCATGGCAGCATGCAGACAGACATGGTACTTCTAAGTTCTACACCTAGATCCAAAGGTAGCAGGAAGAGAAAGAGATCTTGGACCTGGCTTGGACCTTTAAAGCCTCAAAGCCCACTTCTATTGACACACTTCCTCTAACAAGGCTATTCCTCTTGTTTCAAATAGTGCTACTCCCTGGAGACAACTATTTTAATTATTGAGTGTATGGGACTGTTCTTGCTCAAATTACCACAGCATATGCCCAGGAGAGGCATATCTGGGTCATATTGTAGTTCTACTTTTAGGTTTTTGCAGTCTTTACACTAATTTCCATAGTGGGCACACAAGTTCACATTCCACCAGCAGTTCATCCTCACCACTATTTATAGCCTTTTGGTTTCTTGATGAGAGCCATTTTGACTAGGGCAAGGTGGAATCTTAAAGCAGCTTTATTTGAATTTGCCTGATGGATAAGGATGTTGAAAGCCTTTACAATATTTATTGCGTGGATCAGCAGGATGGTCTAACAGGCAAAGATGATTTCTATCAAGTTTGGTAATCACAGTTCAATCCCTGTGACCCACATGGTAGAAGAAGAGAACCAGCGTCTGAAAGTTGTCCTCTTTTCTCCACATATTGGCTGTTCTAGGCATGTGTGCATGCATGCGTGTGTGTGTATGTATACAACAAATAAATGTGATTAAATGCATTTGTAAACCATTTGCACTTCATATTTTGAGAACTATTTGTTAAATTCACCAACACATTTATTAATTGAAAGTATTGATTTTCTCTGTGTTTAATTGTACAGCCCTTTGTAAATTCTATGTAGTAACATTCAGCTGTCTTAGCATCCTTGAACTTTGGCCATAGCTTCACTAGTAGGCATGCCTGCCATTTGCTTGGGATACATACTTTACTATGTATGGTTTGGAAATTTCCACTAAGGAAAGGTTGGGGTGGTTGCAGTAGTTGCCATAATTTTATTTCTATCTCCTGCTGCTCAAGTTTGCGAGGAGCTGTTTTATTGTTGTCCCTTTTTCTTTTATTATTTTTTATTTTTATTGAGCTCTACATTTTTCTCTGCTCCCCTCCCCGTCTCTCCCTTCCCCTTCAACCTTCCCCCATGGTCCCCATGCTCCCAATTTACTTAGGAGATATTTATTGTTGTTCTTACATTACTTGTGCTTAGAAAGGTGCTATACCAGATATTCTAGTACATGCAATCTGATGTCTGAGCTTTAAAGTATGCCACACATTTTTATTACTTTTACTTTGCATTCCAGACACACCAAAGGTTATATGGGTTCATGGAGAAGGAGAGCTCAGAATTGGAGAGACTTAAGGCAGATCTGTCACTTCAGGTCATCATCTTCCTTCTATGAACTGAGCAGTGTCTTCATGAGACGAGAGTAGCTGGTAGTTGTGTGAATCCCCTACCTGTTGATACTGAAAATACTTAGAAATATTTGAAAGATGCTGTGGCATCACACCCAAAAATTCTGATTGCTGCCCCAGACTTTCTTTCTAAGACTCACTTTAGATATTTGTATGGAGCAATCAGGTTTGAAAAACAGAACGAGCAATAACCTTTCCAGATCCTTCGGGTCTCAGCTTCCTTGGCTTCCATGCTGACTGGCTTTGACACTTAAGGAGACAGAGCCTAGACAGAGGATGGATGGTGAAGGCAGAGGTGGAAGGATGGGTGCAGAAAGACAAAGGCAAACCAAAGAGGCAGTTGGGAGAAGTGCTCGGAGAGAGTGAAGGAAAGCAGAGACAGTCGGAATATTGACTAGTTAGTAGCTTAGAGAGAGGCTGCTCTGGAGAACTGTCCTGCTATCCTCGGGAGTTTTTTTTGGGGGGGAGGGGGCTATCATTAAACTTGCTTAAATGAGATGACAGGAAGGGAAATCAGCATTCTTGTCAATTTCTGGTAAATATTAATTAATATTAATTCCTGGAATGAATTGAAATCTGAATAAACCTTTTAATATGCTAAAGTATAATAGCCCTGCAAAATTTTCTCAACTGTATTCACTTCTATTAAAAATCACCGGCCATTATTTATCATTTTAAAAGACACTGCCTTATGAGTTTCAGTGGGTTCCATAAGGAAGCTGATCTAATGGTTAGAAAAAGGACGTTGAATTGGGCAGTCTTGGATATAGTTGTGTACTTTGAAGCACACCATCTCTTTTGCAAAGGTCCAGACTTCAGCAATGGAAGCAAGAGGTGTGATAAGGAATGAATAAATGATTTAAAAAATTTAATTCTTTTATTATTTCGTGTTTATAATATAATCACATCATTTCTTCCCTTCCCTTTCCTCCCTCTAAACCTTCCATATACCCCTCCTTACTCAAATTCATGGCCTCTTTTTCATTAGATTTTGTTATACACACACACACATATATGCATATATATTCCTAAATACATAAATACAAAATAGATATGCTTTTGACTTTTTAGATCTTGGCAACCCCATGAGTCAGTGTAAGGACACAGTATTAAGTATCTTACAGGGAATTTAAGAACTAGCTATTGTTTTCACAATATTTTTTTCTTGAATATTATTGGGTAACTATTAATTGAAAGAAAAATTTTCTTCAAAAAGCCAAATTGTCAATTCTACAGAAAGCAAGCATTTTTGCTTCCTTTGGGAAAATAACTCTGAGGAAATGATCCCGAGGGTGGTTCATTCTTCATAATCAGTCCACTGAGATTGTGAACCAGAATGACTGTTTATTCTCCTGTTACTGCAGGTCAGGACAGGAGCTGCCTCCTTCCAGGAAGCTGTGGGAACTTTCTGATAAATTAACAGCTGAAAGTCAAGAGTTTCAGTACAAAGAGAATTTTAAGATGAATGTAAGATTCTGAGCTTTGGTCTGGGAAAGGAGATCTGGAGTTCTAAGCTGCTGTCTTCTATTGACCAGGGTTTTATCTCTCACAGAACACTTTGGAGGAGAGACAGTAGCCAGAACATTCCTGCCGTGAGTAAAGGAAGGTCCATGCCTGTGTGATCCCGATCAGTCATGAAACACAGGTTATACATGCAGGCTGTGGGTGGGACTCCTGCGGCTTCCCTTTGCCCTGAAGTCTGGAGGGTTTGTCACTTTGGGTATTTCATAGTTGCACTTATTCAATCTGTAAAGAGAAGATAATACTATGATCACATATTCTCAGAGCTTCTAAGAAAGCCCCAAATGAGTGTTAGTGTATAATGTTTCTATTCGCCCTTCATGCACCTACAAGTTTGTGAGAAACCCAATGTCACACTTTTACGGTGCAGACTGAGACACTGTTACAGCTTGGTGACATCTACCTGTCAAGATTCATCCAAGAGAAGAGGCTCATGTTTTAGCAACTTGTACAGAAGCAGGAGAGGACAGGATATAGAAAATGGACTGATTTTGAAGTCAGAAAGATACCCACTCTGTTCAGGATCCCTCTTTTGGGCACCACTTGCTCTGATCCTGGAGGCAAAGGGCAGCCTTTTGTTGTTATCTGGAATGTAGAGTCACTTGACTGTTCACTGCTGGTTGTGGGAAATGGTAAAAATCTTCCTTCCTTCCTTCCTTCCTTCCTTCCTTCCTTCCTTCCTTCCTTCCTTCCTTGCTTCCTCCCTCCCTCCCTCCCTCCCTCCCTCCCTCCCTCCCTTCCTTCCTTCCTCCCTCCCTCACTTCCTCCCTCCCTCACTTCCTCCCTCCCTCTCTTCCCCTCCCTCCCTCTCTCTACCCCCCTTCTCTCCAAAGACAGAATAGATTTGTGAGGATGGTGATGATGCTTCTTTGCATTCATTGGTCCTGTTCTCTTTCACACAGGCCTTCCTCCTGAAAAGAATGACTGCCAAAAATTCCTCTGTGACAGAATTCATCCTTGCAGGCCTGACAGACCAGCCAGGACTCCTCATGCCCCTCCTCTTCCTGTTCCTGGCTTTCTACATGGTCACCATGGTGGGGAACCTGGGCTTGATCTCCCTGATAGGGCTGAATCCTCACTTGCACACCCCCATGTACTTCTTTCTCTTCAATCTTTCCTTAATAGATTCCTGTTACTCCTCCACCATCATCCCCAAAATGCTGGTGAGTTTTATCTCAAAGAAGAACACCATCTCATACTCGGGGTGTATGTCACAGCTGTTTTTTTTCTGTTTCTTTGTTGTCTCTGAGTCTTTCATTCTGTCAGCCATGGCATATGACCGATATGTTGCCATCTGCAACCCCCTGATGTATACAGTCACCATGTCTCCCCAGGTGTGTTTACTGCTTTTACTGGGTGTGTATGTCATGGGCTTTTCTGGAGGTATGGCCCATACAGGAAACATATTGAATCTGACCTTCTGTGCTGACAACCTTGTCAATCACTTCATGTGTGATATCCTTCCCCTTCTGGAGCTGTCCTGCAACAGCACCTTCACAAATGAGTTGGTAGTCTTCATTGTGGTGGCCTTTGATATTGGCGTGCCCATTGTCACCATCTTCATTTCTTATGCCCTCATCCTCTCTAGCATCCTTCGCATGCATTCCGCAGAGGGCAGGTCCAAGGCCTTCAGCACCTGCAGCTCCCACATAATTGTGGTTTGTCTTTTCTTTGGTTCTGGGGCTTTCGCGTACCTCAAACCACCTTCCATTTTGCCACTTGACCAAGGAAAAGTGTCTTCCTTGTTCTATACCATTGTAGTACCAATGCTGAACCCTCTGATCTATAGCTTGAGAAATAAGGATGTCCAAGTTGCTCTGAGGAAAACCCTTGTCGGCCGAGTATTCTCTTAACAGAGGACCAGTGTCATGAGCTGCACTGGTGTGATTCGTCAGTGAGTAATATTCATATGGAAAATCTGTGTTTGGATAAGAAGATACAGGTTGCAGTGAGGTATTCAAGGTCTGATGTTTTTCTTCTTCTTGCACAAGAAGAGAAGTTTATGGCACTAGGGTTTGAACCTAGGTCTTTATGAATTCTGGGCAATTGCTCTACCACCTAACTACATTCAGTCCAGAAACAGTGTTTCAAATCATATTTAAGCAAGATTTTAACACAGCTCTATTCTTCCAATATTTCTTTAAATGAGAAAATGTACTTCTTTAGTGAAGATGCACAAATACATAATTAGGTGTTATTTTCTCTTTCACTTGTAAACTTTATTTTTCTGTAACTTGCAAATGTTAAAGAAAATAGCAACATTCCATGGTGTCAGCATAGTTAGTGTTCATAGCCTGTATCCCAACAGGCCAGGCTCTGTAATGTATCCAATTTTTAATTTTATGAACATTTTAAAATAGTAACAGACCATTTATTCTTGAATGGGCCTTATAAATTATTTAATCAAGTATCATTTAACAGATATTGGAGACTTAGAAATTTGTTGTTATTCAAGGATAACAAAATATTATCAAAATAAACTTATATTCAGAAAGTGTAATTCATGTCTTTTTATGATTTGTCTTTATGCTGAGTTTTCTTGCCATATTGTTCCTCCTTCATGATTTTCTTTTGTTGATAATAATTTTAAAATTATCTCATTTAAATTAAATTATGATTATCTTTTCTCCATTCTCTTTTTTTTCTCAAGTTCCTTCCATGCACCCACTTACTCTTTCATGACCTGTTTTTCTTTAATTATTATATATTACTAAGTGTAAAAGATACAAGTTAATTAGTTTGTATAATATGCTCTGTTGGTATATGATGTATGATATCAGTGCTAACCCCTTGGTAAGATTTCTATTTAAAAACATGATAATACATTAAAATATGATTCTGCTTGCAATAATGTAATGTTGCTTCTTAAGAAGGCTATTTTTGGGATAGTGGATTGAGATGCTACCACTAGATACTACCACTAGTTTCTACTAGGTGCTTTTCTAGAGGACCTGCACATAGTTCTCAGCATCTAGATAAGATGGTTTCCAACTAGGATCCAATACCTTCCTCTGACTTGCAAGTGCACATGCACACATCTCTCTCTCTCTCTCTCTCTCTCTCTCTCTCTCTCTCTCTCTCTCTCTCTCTCTCTCTCTCACACACACACACACACACACACACACATTAAAAAAATCTTTAAAAATCAAGCAAATTTTCAATACTACATTTTAAATAAAATAAGAAAAATTTCCTTGTTTTTTATCAAGTGACGATGGAAACATGACTGCATTATGTGTTTGTCATTGACTTAAGAGAGAGGTCATGTGTAGAACGCAGCAACTTCAGTCTCATGTGTTAGGATTCCTGGGGTCTTAATTGTTATAAAAAAGCTGAAAACAAAGTAATATATATTTAAAGAAAATAAGCAGAATTTAGAGCTTTTTGAGTATGAACTTGAATATTTGAGCTTTGATGGAGGAATCTGTGACTCACTATAAACAACTGATTGGGAGTAGTGAGGGAACAATGAATAATTTGGAGGGACACAGTTATTTATCAAGAAAGAAAGCTGCTTATTAGAAGTATTTGCATTAGGTTTTAAGGACATGCTAACCCAATTAGTGTCTTAGCTATTCAGTTTTAGCATTTTATTCAACATTTTCATTAATATAGTAGAAAGATTTATGTGAACATCCAAATTACTAGCTAGCTAGAAATATGAATTAAAAATCAATGAACCTGGATGAAAAAAATACTCAATAAAACACTCACAAATAAAATCTAGGAACACATCAAATAGATCATCCATCACAATCAAGTGGGCTTTATCTCAGAGATGCAGGGATGGTTCAACATACACAAATCTGTTAATGTAATCAATCATACAAATGAAAAGAAAGAAAGATAAAAACACATGACCAAATGGTTTCATTAAATGCTGAAAAAGACTTTGACAAAACCCAACACCCCTTCCTAATAAAAGTCTTGGAGAGATCAGGGATACAAGGAATATACATAAGTATAATAAAAGCAATATATAGTAATCCAGCAGCCAACACCAAATTCAATGGAGAGAAACTAAAAGTAATTCCATTAAAATAAGGAATAAGAGAAGTCTGTCCACTCTCTATATATCAACTCTCTATATTTTTTAAAGTTCAAGCTAGAGCAATAAGAAAACCAAAGGAGATCAAGGGGATACCAATTTGAAAAGAAGTCAATTCCTGGGACAGGTGGGAGAGCTGGCCCTGTGGTCATGTGAGCAGGAGAGCCAACTCTGTCAGCGCATGTGTGGATGAGCCAGACTGAAACTAAATATGAGAGAGCTATCCCCACCTTTAATCTGGCGGACCAACCCTACAACTGCCCACGTCCTAATGAGAGCCTGAAGGGTCCGGTCCTAAAACTCCCTTCAGAGTTCAGACTGGAAGCTACAACAAGTAAAAAGAACCTTCTTTTTTTGAGGGGGGTATCTGAGAGCTAGCAAACTCTCTCACATGTGCTTTTCTGAATCAGTCTCTTTATTCTTCTTTTGCCTCTATCCGAATTTTCTTGTCCTCTTTCTAACTATTAAAGCTTTGGCTAGCTTCTTCTCCTCTTAGCTTAAAAACTCATCTCTCTACAGGAGCTTTGAAGTGATAAAAATTAAAATAGTTACCTCTCATTGGTCAAAAACACATTCCTAGGGTAAGTGATGGGGAACTGAGCCATTGACATTGTAGCACAAGGTTTTATGGTTACAGGAATAAGACAGTGACCAGACCAGGGCAGGGGTGGGGCACAGTGCCAAGTGACAAACTTTGACATGTAGGTCTATTGTTAGCAGGCTGGCAAGCAAAGAATTGGCATGCTTTTCTTAGGGTGCTTTGTGTAGCAAACTGGTTAGACATCTGTGACTTTGACCTTGTGCATAGCTGTAATTTTTAAACTTATGATCCATTTACAAAAAGCCTTTAGTCTAGTTTGAACTTTCTTTGAGGTGAAAGTGAGCTAATTGTGTACAGTTAGTCTGAACAAAAAAGGAGCAAAGCAGGCTTTTAAGTGTCTAAGTACACAAGGGATAAATAGATCTAGTTATGAAGCATACATTCTATATATCAAAATTATATAACTAAATGAAGTCATCTTCCTGACTACCCACAGATATACATGCAATCATTGAGATGAAATCATAAGACTACATATGTACATCATAAGCGATTACACACCACAATACAGGTATAGGTGAGATGCAAAGTTGCTTTAGAGAAAGTGAGCAACAATTGCCAGAGCTGATGGTCCTGCAGCCCTTGCCTGGACAGGATTAGCCTCCATTAGAATCACTGTTGGTAGGAGTGGAAGCTTATATGGCGACTTGGGAAATCAATATGGTGGTTGCTCAGAAAGTCAGGAATCAACCTAACTCAGTACCCAGCTTTGTCATTCCTGGGTATAGACCCAAAGGATGCTCTGCCTTCCCACAAGGACACTTGCTCATCTATGTTTATAGCAGCTTTATTTGTAATTGCCAGAAACTGGAAACAACCTAGATGCCCTTCAACCAAATAATGGACAAAGGAAATGTGGTACACTTACACAATGCAGTATTATTCAGTTTTAAAAAACAATGACAACAGGAAATTTGAAGACAAATTGATAGAACTAGAAAAAAGTCATTCTGAGTGACATAATCCAGACCAAGCAAGACAAACGTCTTATGTATTTACTCATAAGTGTCTGTTAACTGTAAAGTAAAGGATAACCATGTACAATCCACAGACCCAGAAAGGCTAGGTAATGAAGAGTGCAAAAGCGGGGGACACATGAATATCCATGGGAAGGGGAGATAAAGGATTTCTCCTGATTGGACTGGGGGCTGGTGGGCATTGGAACTTGAGGGATTATGGTGAACTGTGACTACCCTGGTTATCATTGGAGAACCTTCATCCAGTGATTGATGGAGGCAGATTCAGAGACCCAAGACCAGATACTGGGGAGAGGGACAAGGGGTTCTGGGAAACAGGGGGTAATGAGCATCACAGGGAAACCCACATAAACCACTAGCCTGGACCAGAGGAACTTACAGTCTGAATCAATATCCAAGGAAGGATCCTGCATGGGACAGAACTAGGTCCTCTGTGTATAAGTTACAGTTGTGTAGGTTGGTCTATATGTGGGAATCCCAGCAATGGGAGCAGGGGCTGTCCCAGGTGATTTTACTGGCTCTTGGGAACCTATTCCTCACACTGGTTTGCCTTATCCAGCCTAAACACAGGGAGTGGGGTGGGATGGGGAGTGCTTAGTCTTATGGCAGCTTGGTAAGCATAATGGGAGGCCTGGCCCTTTCTGAGCAGTTAAGGGTAAGGAGGTGATTGAGGGGGTAGATGAAATGGAGGAGGTCGCGGGTATGGAAGGAGAGGAGGGAAGGGAGGCTTCAGTTGGGATGTAAATTAAATAAATAACTTAATAAAAATCAACGAAGGAGCAGACGGGTATTTACTAAGTGAGAATAAATATTTTCTTCTTTTGTTGTTTTACCTTTGGCACAATGGTTGCACCTTAATCTACTACTATTACAACCATTAGTTGCAGCTCCCCAGTTACTGGCCTGGTTCTCTAGCAGTGGACTGGCAGCTCAGGCTGCAGTCAGGCAGGAATTTTGTTCTCACAGGCACTGACCCTGCCACTGCTTTAAAGGTAGCTTTAACTAAATCTCGATCATTGTAATCATAAATAAGACTCAAGATTCAAAGGCTGGAGTGAAAACTTGCAAGCTCAGAGAGGTTGAGTAGCAACTATAGCTAACCCTCTCTCCTTGCTGGCGTGCATGGAAGACCATTGCTTATGCTTCACCAAACCACAAACAGCTGTGCCACTTCAAACCCCATCCTACTACTTCCTGTGTCTCTCTGTCTCTCTTGCATGCCCTCTGAGACTCTATGATTACTTTTTGCCAACTGGTTGCTAACACAGGCTCTTGACACAAGGTTAATTTTGTTTAAATAATGCAATTGCAAACTTAGGGTTCACAGTGTGATCAAATATCTCCCAACGCATTAAAAGAATGGGAAAGTCTGGCCCGGCTCATTGGGCTACCAGGCGTCCCTGTTTAGGTGCTGAGGAGTTCCATCTGGATGGGTGAGTGTGTGCTATCCAGGGGCAGAGTGTCCCCGAAGAGAGCACAAACCCTCCTCCCCCAGCTCCTGCTGCAGGGCTGTCTTTCTTACACAGGACCCAGCCCCCCAGTCCCTTCTTCCCCCAAGCCTGCCCTGCTGTCTGCTAGGACCTGCGCTCAAGAACAGTATTCCGCTCCTACACTAAGGCTACCCATCCAGAGCGGTGAGTACCTGCATACCGGGCAGGCCTCAAGGTCCCCTGCAAGGGAGCCTGGGCACCTTTAGCTTGTGCTGCAGGGTCTCCTGTGCTCCACTGGACCCCACCCTGCCTGCCACATTCTTCCTTTTGTCCCCGGCTCATTGGGCTACCAGGCGTCCCTGTTTAGGTGCTGAGGAGTTCCATCTGGACCGGTGAGTGTGTGCTATCCAGGGGCGGATTTTCCCAGAAGAGAGCACAAACCCCCTCCCCCAGCTCCTTCTGCAGGGCTGTCTTTCTTACACACGACCCTGCCCCCAAGCCTGCCCTGTTTGCAAGGTCCTTTGCTCAGGAACAGTTTCCTGCTCCTACACTAAGGCTACCCACCCAGAGTGGTGAGTGCCTGCCTATTGGTCAGGCCTCTAGGACCCCCGAAAGGGATAGCGGGCACCTTCAGCTTGTGCTGCAGGGTCTCCTGTGCTCTACTCGATTCCGCCCTGCTCCCCAAGTTCATCCTTTTGTCCGCGGGTCATTGGACTACCAGGCGTCCATGTTTCGGTGCTGAGGAGTTCCATCTGCATGGGAACGGTTCCTGCTTCTACACTGAGGAGATACACCCAGAGAGTCAGTCACAGCAAAGACTGGACCAAGACACCAGGCCTATCCTGGCTCCATTTGAAGGAAGAGATGGGAAGGCACCAATGCAAGAATTCCTCTAACAACCTGAAAGGCAACATGACATCTCCAGAATCCAGGGATCCTAAAATAAGAAGAATTGTACACCCTACTCCAGAAGAATTAGAAGAAATCGACTCAAAAGTGAATTATATGAAAATAATAGAGGACGTTAAACAGGAGGTGAAAAACTGCCATAAACAATTAGAGATTACAAACAAAAAGGTAGAGGAAATGAATAAATCACTCAAAGATACCCAAGAAAACCAAGAGAAACAAGAAAAAGCAATCAAACAGGTAAGGGAAGCTGTTCAAGATTTGAAGAATGAAATGCAAGTAATGAAGAAAACACAAACCGAGCGAAGGATGGAGATGGAAAATCTGGGTAAACGAACAGGAACTACAGAGACGAGTACTACCAACAGATTACAAGAGATAGAAGAAAGAATGTCAGACACTGAAGATACCATAGAGAAAATAAACACACTGATTAAAGCAAACAGCAAAACCAACAAATTCTCATCACAAAACATTCAGGAAATCTGGGACACAATAAAAAGACCAAACCTAAGAATAATAGGGGTAGAAGAAGGAGAGGAAGTACAGCTCAACGGTCCAGAAAATATATTTAATAAGCCGGGCGGTGGTGGTGCACACCTTTAATCCCAGCACTTGGGAGGCAGAGGCAGGCGGATCTTTGTGAGTTCAAAACCAGCCTGGTCTACAAGAGCTAGTTTTAGGACAGGCTCCAAAACCACAGAGAAACCCTGTCTCGAAAAACCAAAAAAAAAAAAAAAATTATAGAAGAAAACTATAGCCCATACTACTATACCCAGCCAAGCTATTGTTCACTATAAATGGAGAAAACAAAATTATCCAGGATAAAAACAAATTTAAACAATATGTAGCCACAAATCCAGCCTTACAGAAAGTAGTAGAAGGAAAATCACAACCCAAGGAGTCCAACAATGCCCACAATAACTCAGTCATCTAATGACCCTTGAACAGCACAACTCGAAGAAGGGAAAAACACAAACTCAAATACAAAAAAAAAGTAAAAATGACCGAGTAAACAACCACTGGTCATTAATATCACTTAATATCAATAGACTCAACTCACCAATAAATAGGCACAGGCTAAGAGATTGGATAAGAAAACAGGATCCAACATTCTGCTGTTTACAAGAAACACACCTCAACCACAAAGACAGACATCTACTCAGAGTAAAGGTCTGGGAAAAGGCTTATCAAGCAAATGGACCTAAAAAACAAGCAGGTGTGGCCATACTAATTTCTAACAAAGTTGACTTCAAACTAAAATCAATCAGAAGAGATGGAGAGGGACATTTTTTACACATAAAAGGAACAATTCATCAGGACAAAGTCTCAATCCTGAATATCTTTGCCCCTAATATAAAAGCAACCACTTACGTAAAAGAAACATTACTAAAACTCAAGGCAGTCATCAAACCACACACACTACTAGTGGAGATTTCAACACTCCTCTATCACCAATGGACAGGTCAATCAGACAGAAACCTAACAAAGAAATAAGAGGATTAAGGGAGGCAATGAATCAAATGGACTTAACAGACATCTATAGATCACTCCACCAAAATAGGAAAGAATATACCTTCTTCTCTGCAGCTCATGGAACCTTCTCGAAAATTGACCACATACTCTGTAACAAAGCAAACTTAAACAGTTACAAAAAAATATTAGTAACCACCTATGTCTTATTGGATCACCATGGATTAAAGTTAGAATTCAACAACAATGCTACCCCCAGAAAGCCTACAAACTCATGGAAACTGGATAGTCAACTACTGAACCACACCTGAATCAAGGAAGAAATAAAGAAAGAAATTAAAGTCTTTCTTGAATTCAATGAAAATAAACACTCAACATACTCAAACCTATGGGACATTATGAAAGCAGTGCTAAGAGGAAAGTTCATAGCACTAAGTGCCCACTTAAAGAAAACAGAGAAAGTACACATTGGAGACCTAACAGCCCACCTGAAAGCTCTAGAAAAAAAGAAGCAGACTCACCTAGGAGGAATAAAAGACTGGAAATAATCAAACTAAGGGCTGAAATCAACAAAATAGAAACACAGAAAACAATCCAAAGAATCAATGAAACAAAAAGTTGGTTCTCGGAGAAAATCAACAAGATTGATAAACCCCTATCCAAACTAATCAAACTGCAGAGAGAGAATACGCAAATTAACAAGATCAGAAATGAAAAGGGAGACATAACCACAGACACAGAGGAACTCCAGAAAATCACTAGGTCTTGCTACAAAAGCCTGTATTCCACAAAATTAGAAAATGTTAAAGAAATGGACACTTTTTAAGATAAGTACCATATACCAAAGTTAGACCAGGACCAGGTGAACAGTCTAAATAGACCTGTTAGTCACGAAGGAATAGAATTTGTTATAAAAAAAACCTCCCTACCAAAAAAAGCCCAGGTCCAGATGGTTTCAATGCAGAATTCTACCAGAACTTCCAAGAAGATCTAATACCTATACTCCTTAATGTATTTCCCAATATAGAAACAGAAAAGTCATTGCCAAATTCCTTCTATGAAGCTACAGTTACCCTGATACAAAAACCAGACAGACTCAAACAAGAAAGAGAATTACAGGCCAATCTCACTCATGAACATCAATGCGAAAATCCTCAATAAAATATTGGCAAACCAAATCCAAGAACACATTAGAAAAATTATCCATTACGATCAAATAGGCTTCATCCCAGGGATGCAGGGCTGGTTCAACATACGAAAATCTATCAATGTAATCCATCTTATGAATAAACTGAAAGAAAAAAACCATATGATCATTTCATTAGATGCTGAAAAAGCATTTGACAAAATTCAACATCCCTTTATGATAAAGGTCTTAGAGAGATTAGGGATACAAGGGTCATACCTAAATATAATAAAAGCTATTTATAGCAAGCCGACAGCTAACATCAAATTAAATGGAGAGAAACTCAAAGCCATCCCACTAAAATCAGGAACACGACAAGGCTGTCCATTCTCTCCATACCTCTTCAATATAGTACTTGAAGTTCTAGCAATAGCAATAAGACAACATAAGGGGATCAAAGGGAGTCGAATGGTAAGGAAGAAGTTAAACTTTCATTATTTGCAGATGATATGATAGTGTACATAAGCGACCCCAAAAACTCCAGCAAAGAACTCCTACAACTGATAAACACCTTTAGTAGCGTGGCAGGATACAAGATCAATTCCAAAAAATCAGTTGCCCTCCTATACACAAAGGATAAGGAAGCAGAGAGGGAAATCAGAGAAGCATCACCTTTCATGATAGCCACAAATAGCATAAAATATCTTGGGGTAACTCTAACCAAGGAAGTGAAGGATCTATTTGACAAGAACTTTAAGTCTTAGAAGAAAGACATTGAGGAGGATACCAGTAAATGGAAGGATCTCCCTTGCTCTTGGATTGGGAGGATCAACATAGTGAAAATGGCAATTCTACCAAAGGCTATTTATGGATTCAATGCAATCCCCATTAGAATCCCATTGAAATTCTTCACAGATATTGAGAGGACATTAATCAACTTTATATGGAAGAACAAAGAACCTCAGTATCAGTCTGAACACATAGAACCTGATAGAAGAGAAAGTGGGAAGTACTCTACAACATATGGGCACAGGAGATCACTTCCTACGTATATCCCTAGCAGCACAGACATTAAGGACAACATTGAATAAATGGGACCTCCTGAAACCGAGAAGCTTCTGTAAAGCAAAGGACACTGTCACTAAGACAAAAAGGCAACCCATTGACTGGGAGAAGATCTTCACCAACCCTGCAACAGAAAAAGGTCTGATCTCCAAAATATATGAAGAACTCAAGAAACTAGACTTTAAAATGCTAATTAACCCAATAAAAAATGGGGGCATTGAACTGAACAGAGAATTCTCAACAGAAGAAATTCAAATGTCCAAAAGACTCTTAAGGTCATGCTCAAACTCCTTGGCATTCAGGGAAATGCAAATTAAAACAACTTTGAGATACCATCTTACACCTGTCAGAATGGCTAAAATCAAAACCACCAATGATAGCCTTTGCTGTAGAGGTTGTGGAGTAAGGGGCACACTCATCCATTGCTGGTGGGAATGCAAACTTGTGCAACCACTTTGGAAATCAGTGTGGCGATTTCTCAGGAAATTCGGGATCAACCTACCCCAAGATCCAGTAATACCACTCTTGGGAATATACCCAAGAGATGCCCTATCATACGACAAAAGCATTTGTTCAACTATGTTCATAGCAGCATTATTTGTAATAGCCAGAACCTGGAAACAACCTAGATGCCCTTCAATGGAAGAATGGATGAAGAAAGTGTGGAATGTCTACACATTAGAGTACTATGCTGCGGTAAAAAACAATGACTTCTTGAATTTTGCATGCAAATGGATGGAAATAGAAAACACTATCCTGAGTGAGGTTTCCCAGACCGAAAAAGATGAACATGGGATGTACTCACTCATAATTGGTTTCTAGCCATAAATAAAGGACATTGAGCCTATAATTTGTGATCCTAGAGAAGCTAAATAAGAAGGTGAACCCAAAGGAAAACATATAGTCATCTGCCTGGATATGGGAAGTAGACAAGATTGCAGGGCAAAAACTGGGAATTTGGGGGTGAGGTGGCATGGGGCTAAGGGGAATTGGGGTGAGAAACGTGAGAAGGGGATTGGGGGAGCTTGGGGGAATGGGATAGTGGGGATAAAGGAAGGGTGGACACTGGAGCAGAGAAATATATATCCTAATTAAGGGAGCCATCTTAGTGTTGGCAAGAGTCTTGACTCTAGAGGGGCTCGCAGGTGTCCAGGGAGATGTCTCCAGATAGTACCTTCGGCAACTGAAGAGAGGGAACCTGAAATGACCCTATCCTACAGCCATACTGATGAATATCTTGCATATCACCTTAGAACCTTCATCTGGCGATGGATCAAGATAGAGATAGAGACCCAAATTGGAGCACCGGACTGAGCTCTTAAGATCCAAATGAGGAGCAGAAGGAGGTAGAACATGAGCAAGGAAGTCAGGGCCACGAGGGGTGCACCCACCCACTGTGACAGTGGAAGTGATCTATTGGGAGCTCACCAAGGCCGGTGGGACTGGGACTGAATAAGCATGGGATGAAACCGAACTTTCTGAACATGGCGGACAATGAAGGCTGATGAGAAGCCAAGGACAATGGCACTAGGTTTCTATCCTAATGGGAGCCTAGCCTGTTTGGATGCTTACCCTCCTGGACCTGGATAGAAGTGGGAGGACCTTGGACTTCCCACTGGGCAGGGAATCTGGACTGCTCTTCATTCTGGAGCGGGAGGGGCAATGGAGTTGGGGCGAGAGGGAGTGGGGAGGGGATTGGGGGGAGGGACAATGTGTGGGAGGAGGGGGTGGGAAATGGGAAATGGGGAGGAGGCGGACTTCTTTTTTTTCTCAACAACTAAAAAAAAAAATAAAGAAAAAAAAGAAAAAAAATGGGAAAGTCTGAGGCATAGGACCCTGTTGCGGGAGGTCCTCCCACTCCTCCAGCCAATAGCCGCTGAGATACCAGCCCCTTGGGGTGTGGTCTCTCTCCCTTTAAAAAAGCGGCCACTTCCCTCTCCTCTCTCTCTTCACTTCCTGCTCCGCCGGCGACTAGACTCCTGGTTGCGTAGAGGGCTGTTGCCTGGGACGGTGATCTGTAAGTTTTTTCCCCTTTAAATAAATATCACCCTATTAATCATAATCCCAAATTGATGTGGCATTGTTTGTGACTTACGCCTTCATTTTGGCACCCAACGTTTGGTTTTAGAACCTCTCCCGGCTCGCAGCCGCGAGTTCGGCTTGGCGGCCGGAAGTTCGGCTTGGTGGCCGCAAGTTCGGCTTGGCGGCCGCAAGTTCGGCTTGGCGGGAGCCCTTGCTTCCTCAGCCGCTGCCTGTGCCTTGCAGCGGCGGCCTTGGCCTCCCGTGGTTTGCTCTTTTCTGAGTTGTTTTTAAATCTCCCTTGCAAGCACAGCTCTTAAAGTGGCGCAAACCAGAGCACGCGGTTGCTGAAAGCTGCAACCCCTCAGGGTGACTCTGTCACGTGGAGGCATAAGCAGCTTCCAGATTGCTCTTCTCTACCCCTGGATTCTGGGTTTCTGGTTCCGTCTCTGAAATTGATTTAATTACATTTACTTTGTTGAGAAACTTGCGTTTTCCAGTTTTTAACATCTACTAAGGCACTGAAACAGGACCATGTTTTCATCGCGATTCTGCAACAGCGCCACCTGCTGGACAATAGGTAATATGGCAATTTTCGTTTCTAACGCAAATTTTACTGCTTTGTTTTCACTAATACAATGGATTAGTAATTTTATATTTACTAATACAATGAATTACATCATACAAGGTTTATATGATTATGGGAATACCTTAATTTGCTTGTTACTAGGCTTCAGTTTTCTTTTCCATATTCTATCATTAAGGAAGAATATGGCACTCCTAAGAATGATAGAATCTTTACGAACTAATAATGAACAACTAATTGACAGGATTAAAATTATTGAAAATCAGAGGTTATCTGAACAAGTGGATACTATGACAGACAAAATTGATTCCATATCCAAGGGTATTAGAAAGTTACCTGAAAGGGTTCAGGCTATTGAATTTGACCTTCAGAGTTTATCACAAAGTTTTGATAAGGTAACAGACAGAATGTACCTCCAAGATGGGAATCTACATGATATACAAGAAAAGTCTAAGGAGGACATGTTATCTTTGAAGGAAAAAATTAAAGCTTTGGAATCACAGGTGCAGAATGGGGACCAAAAATTGATACCTCAGTGAAATCACTGGAAATATATACAGGTCAAGAGATTCAGGATTTAAGAGAGACAATGATAAAAAGATTTGAAAAGATTGGAGAAATTATTGCAGCTGGTGAACAGAGTAAGGAGGCACAAGGACAGGATACAATGCCTCCACCAGCTATTAGAACTGGCTTACCCAGGGTTCTAGCGACATACCCTATACTTGATTCTGACAAAGCGTCAACTTCTAAAGGCTCAAAGGGAGTCAGAGAAGCTAGATGGACACCAATAGCAATGAATGATCTGAAAGAAATTAAGCAAGCTGTTGTTAATTTTGGCTTGCACAATGCATATGTAAAGGAAATGATAAAGACTTGGGCTTCTAATGCTAGAGCTATCCCCCATGATTTCCATCAGTTAGTGTCTGCAGTTTTAGATAAGGGACCTTCCTTGATGTTTGGAATTTATTTCAGAGAAGAATCCAAACATATGGAACAGCAAGGAAGAGCAAAAGGTATTGAGGTTTCCCAAGATCAAATTCTTGGTGCAGGAGAATATGCTGATCCACAGGTCCAAGCTCTTTATGACGATGAAGTACTGTGTCTATGTCACCAAGCAGCTTTAAATGCTTTGAATAGGATACAAGATCCAGCAAAAAGGGTTGAATCATATACCAGAATTAGGCAGGGACAGAGAGAACCCTTTATTGACTTTTTGCAAAGATTGATTAAGGCTCTGGACATAGGGGTAACAGACCCAGAATCTAGACGAATACTTCTTGAATCTCTAGCTTTTGAGAATGCAAACATAGAATGCAAAAAGATAATTGGGCCTTTAAAGTCTAGATCAGCACCTATGGATGAATGGATTCAGCATACGATGAATGTTGAGACGTTTAGCTATAATGATGAATCTTGGGTAGGAGAAGTGATTTCCAAAGCAATGAGGAGACATCAAACTGCCAGGTGTTTTAATTGTGGTAAATTAGGACATTTACAAAGGGATTGCAGGCAAAGAATTTCTAGGAATAATATCTCTTCTGGGAATGACAAAAATAGGAGACCTCGGCCTTCAGGTATATGTAGGAGATGTGGTAAAGGCAGGCATTGGTCCAACGAATGTAGGTCAACAACAGATAGACGGGGCAATCCGATATCATCGGGAAACTCCATGGGGGGCCTCTCGCAGGCCCCCAAGCCAACAGTGGCCCAGTCATTCCCAGTCACAGTGGAGAACGTGCCTCACCAAGAAAATTAAAAGCTCCAATTTCTGCTGTAAAAAGTAATACTGGTCTAAATGATGAATTACGTGTGGAGGATGAGTCAAAAAACCCAGTAGGACAGAGTAAACGTATATTTTGGCAGACTTCTATTAATGATCAAAGACCAAAGCTAAGAGTCTGTATAAATGGCACTTTTATTGAAGGCTTATTAGACACAGGTGCGGATGTAAGTATCATTACCCCAGAATCTTGGCATCCGAATTGGCCTCTTCAAGAGGTAGATGTTCAGTTCCTAGGAATTGGAACCCTATCTTGTGTAAAACAAAGCACAAGATGGGTTGAATGCATAGGGCCCGAAGGGCAAATAGGAAGACTAAGGCCATATATAGCCAATATTGCCATAAATTTATGGGGCCGTGACCTGCTACAGCAATGGAATACCCAGATTAACATTCCTGTATTTCCAGGAATTCATAATTCTGGGAAGGATATGATGAGGTATTATGGAAAAAGGTCACCAGCCATTCAGGCTGTACAAGAACATACAGCAAATACCAAACCTTTAGAGGTACCAACAGCCCTACCTTTAAAATGGCTAACTGAGAAGCCAATATGGATCAAACAGTGGCCTCTAGCTGAAGATAAACTACAGGCATTGGAACAGCTGGTGCAAGAGCAACTAGATGCTCACCATATTGAAGAATCAACCAGCCCTTGGAATTCTCCTGTGTTTGTTGTAAAAAAGAAATCTGGTAAATGGAGAATGGTGACAGATCTAAGAGCTGTCAACAAAGTAATTCAACCTATGGGCCCACTACAGTCTGGAATTCCTTTGCCTTCTCTGTTACCAAAAGGATGGCCTCTTATAGTTATTGATTTGAAAGATTGTTTTTTCACTATACCGTTACAAGAAAAGGATAGAGAAAAATTTGCCTTCACAGTGCCTACTTATAATAATTCTCAGCCTAATAAGAGATATCAGTGGACTGTCCTCCCACAGGGTATGCTCAATAGTCCTACACTGTGCCAATATTTTGTAAGTAAGCCATTGGAAATAATTCGTAAACAATTCCCCAAGTCCATCATTTATCATTACATGGATGACATCTTGTTATCTGATTCAAATAAAGATACTTTAGAAAGGATGTTTGAAGAAGTAAAGAAAGTCTTGCCTAGGTGGGGATTACAAATTGCCCCTGAAAAGATTCAAAGAGGAAATTCTATTAATTACCTAGGTTACAGAATAGGGTTAGAGAAAATTAAAACGCAAAAGGCACAAATTAGGAGAGACCGCTTAAAGACTCTTAATGACTTCCAAAGATTGTTAGGAGACATTTCCAGTCTACGACCAGCTGTTGGGATAACACCTGATCTAGTAGTTCATTTAAACAAAACCTTAGATGGTGATAAAGATTTGAATAGTCCAAGAGAACTGACAGCTGAAGCAGAAAAGGAACTGACAATGATTGAGGAAAAATTACAGGAGGCACATGTGGATAGGGTGAACCCAAATCTTAGCTGCATCCTAGTCATATTGCCTTCCAGAATTTCTCCTACAGGGATTCTAATGCAGAGGGAAGATATTATTTTAGAGTGGATATTTATACCTAATAAACCAAGTAAAAAATTAAAAACTTATGTGGAAAAAGTCTCTGAATTAATTATAAAAGGTAAGCTGAGACTTCGTCAACTAGCAGGTATAGACCCAGCAGAAATTATAGTGCCTTTTACTACAGAAGAAATAAAAAAGTTATGGGAAGACAATGAACCGTGGCAAAGAGCTTGTGCTAATTTTTTGGGAGAAATTAATAGCAACTATCCCAAAAGTGGTAGACTTAACCTCATAAAAAGAACTTCTTGGATTCTTCCTAGAATTGTACGTGATGCTCCAATAACTGGAGCCCGTACTTTCTATACTGATGCAAATAAATCAGGGAAAGCAGGTTACAAGTCAGATGAATTGAGTAAAGTGGAACAAAGCCCTTATAATTCTGTCCAGAAGGCAGAATTATATGCCATTCTTATGGTGCTAAGGGATTTTAAAGAACCTCTTAATATAGTTACAGATTCACAATATGCAGAAAGAGTTATCTTGCATATTGAGACAGCTGAATTTATACCAGATGACACAGAGTTGACTTCATTGTTTATCCAGGTACAAGACATAATCAGGAACAGGCTTTGTCCGATGTACATAACACACATCCGGTCCCATACAGGTCTGCCTGGTCCTCTAGCCCAAGGCAATGCTGAGATTGATCAATTATTGATTGGAAGTGTGTTGCAGGCCTCAGAATTTCATAAGAAGCATCATGTCAATAGTAAAGGCCTAAAGAAAGAATTTTCCATTACTTGGCAACAAGCTAAGGACATTATAAAGAGATGTCCTACTTGTTCTTTCTATAATCAAACACCGTTGCCTGCAGGGAGTAACCCAAAGGGTACTAAGAGAAATGAAATCTGGCAGATGGATGTGTTCCACTTTATGGAATTTGGTAAATTAAAATATGTACACCACACCATAGACACGTATTCAGGTTTTCAATGGGCTACTGCCCTGAGCTCAGAAAAGGCTGATTCAGTAATCACACATTTATTGGAAGTTATGGCCATCATGGGTATACCTGCACAAATAAAGACAGATAATGGTCCAGCATATGTATCTAAGAAAATGAAATGCTTTTTTGATTATTATAATATAAAACACATTACAGGTATACCAAACAATCCTACAGGTCAGGCAGTTATAGAAAGATCAAATCGTACTATAAAGGATATGCTGAACAAACAGAAAGGGACTGAAAATACCCCCAGAAATAGATTACATAATGCTTTATTAACCTTGAATTTTCTCAACGCTAATGAGAAAGGAACGACAGCAGCAGAAAGACATTGGATAATGGAAAAGTCTGCTGAACTAAATCAACCAATTTATTTCAAAGATGTGCTGACCTCTCAGTGGAAGCCAGGAGATGTGCTACGTTGGGGAAGGGGTTTTGCTCTTGTTTCCACAGGAGAAGAAAAATTGTGGATACCATCAAAATTAATAAAGTTTCGATTTGAAGAGGAGAAACCTCTTGGAAAGGAGAAATGACAACTTATCTACAATGATGATATTCATACAGATGGTAAGAAAAACATATAGAATGGGGGCAGGGTTCTGTTCTTATCTCCACAGGAAAACACTCATCTTTGAAAAATTCAAGGGACCCTGGATATTTGGATACTGACAGATGGAAAAATACCTGCCCAATAGGAAATATCAAGAAAACCGAAAGCGTTGTGTAAGTAATATTAAACCATATTTCTAAATTTATAAAGCTGGTTTTGAAGTTGGACTCTGGCTCAGTCCTTCTCCAATTCCAAGCCTGTTAGTAAGAGAAAAACCCAGAGTTTCTGGAGTTTCTGTCTCATGTCAAGAGCCATGATATGGGACAGAAAGAAATATGAGTTTAGAAAACATCTTTGCTTTTCTTCATATCTATCATACTTTTCATTGAATATATCTATCATGTCTTTCATTGAATATATATATATATATATATATATATATATATATATATATATATATGTCTATATGATTAATGCTTAAGTTTTTCATAATGAACAATGAGTTTTTCCTGAAGTGACATTTGAAGTTTCCAGGAAGAAGATGGGGCCCCATAACAACAACTCCACCTGGTTGATATGACGTCATGATACTGATAGCGCTACAACAAGACCTGCTTTGGGTACCAGCTGCACAAGACAGTTCCAACTTGGTTAGCTGAAATGGTGCACATCTTATACAACATTTTGGCCAGACCTGCACAAAATACTCAGAGACTATTGGCAATTTTAAAAGACATTGATCTTGAAATTTAACCATCATTTTACTTTCACAGGATCCCCCAGAAAGAAAGTCGCCCCTATGACAGCTGGAAGTAATTTTAGAGGACGACGTCCCCTCTCCCAGTAAAGTTTGCCCTTGGGTTTAGGGACATCATTTAGGGGTTGATTATAATTAGTATACGATTGAGGGTTGGGGGAGGAATTTTATAAGCTCAGGGATCATTTTGAAAAAAAAAAAAGAGGGATGATGGGATAATAGATTTGTAATTGTGAGTTACTGTTGTTAGACAAATATATTGATATAGATTCTTGTATATTGATACAAAGTTAAATTGTATGCATTCATGTTTCTACCTCTGTTTAAAACATTTTTTATGTATTGACATATATTGTATTGTATATATTTACCATATTGCAGTGTACATTTCTACCTCTGATTAAGATACTTATATAATGTTCGTGTATTGGTATATATTTACCCACTGCAATGTATATTTGTACATTGTTTATATTTGGAGGTCATTGTCTTCATTTGTTTCACAGTCGTTTATTGTCTTAGTCTTTAAGTTAGATAGATATTGAGAATTATATAGACTAATAGTCATCTAAGTTTGTCATTTATAATTAGACTAATCAGGTTCTTTAGATATATAGGGATGATACTCAGTATAGATAGATAATCTTCAACTTCTTCAAAGAGCTGTAGAAAATGGCCTTTAATCTAACTCAGAGTTTTGTGGTAGTGAGACACAATTGCTCCTGGCAACACCACTCTATTCCCAAGAGAATGTTGAGCACCAAAGACACTCCACCTGGAGCCTTTCCTTTTGGCAGAACTGGCCTTGGGGCAAAGAAATGCCCATACCTCAACCACTGACAAAGATACAGAACATGCATCAATGGATAAAACAGGGCTGTCTTATCCTGCCAAGACAGGGTAAGATAGTTTTGAAAGTTGCTTGCCTTTGAAAATGGTGTGTCAGTTATGTTAGGCCTTAGCCAAAGTTGGTTGCTTCAACGCTGCTAATGTGACTTTGGGTGATTGCCTAGGTAGCTAGTTGTCTCTGTGATTTGTTGCATGTTTTGGAAGTTGTTTTACTGAACTTCCTAATTACCCAGGTAACATTATTTCCCTTCTCAGATCTTTGATGGGGTTGAAGACTATATAAATGTAGTTACTTTCTCTCATGACTTGGCCAAGTTATTTATTATACAAGACCTAAGCTAGTTAGAATAGGATATTTGTACTTATTGTATATAATTTCATAGTAGGTTTAGAACTCTCTTATTTAAACAGAAGGGGGAGGTGTTGCGGGAGGTCCTCCCACTCCTCCAGCCAATAGCCGCTGAGATACCAGCCCCTTGGGGTGTGGTCTCTCTCCCTTTAAAAAAGCGGCCACTTCCCTCTCCTCTCTCTCTTCACTTCCTGCTCCGCCGGCGACTAGACTCCTGGTTGCGTAGAGGGCTGTTGCCTGGGACGGTGATCTGTAAGTTTTTTCCCCTTTAAATAAATATCACCCTATTAATCATAATCCCAAATTGATGTGGCATTGTTTGTGACTTACGCCTTCAGGACCCAGCTTCTCTTCTGTGTGTTTTTTCTCTTGATGCTAGGTTGTTACTTGTGTTGAACTGGAAATGCTTGTGTTTACACCAGTAATATATTGATCCTATAGATTTATGTAAGGTTCTTTTTATCCAGTTTCCCTTGTAATTTTAATTACATGTCTCCTTATTTTTGACTGAATTATGTTATTGTGTGATAGTCATTTGACTTATATATGTGTTGTATGTATTACAAATCTTTCATAAACTTTCATTGCTTTAAACAATAAAAGTTATTTTTGAAGAAACTTTAAAGTAAAATATTTTATATATAGCCACATATTTGACATTTCCAGGTATCTGAATTTCCTCCTGCAGACTGACACTTTCATCTGCAAGGATTTTCTTCTCCCGTCTCATTTCTTGCAGTGCTTGGTGATAAGTGATTTCATCTTTCATTTGTTTGACAATTTCTTTGTTTCGTTTCTGGAGGTATTTTTACCAGATACATAATAGCAGATTGACAATTGTTTTCTTTCAGAGTTTTATAGATGTCATTTAATTGTCTTCTCATTTCCATTTCTTTTGTAATAAAATGAGTTGATCTCTCTTCAGCTCCTTAGAAATCACTGAATGTCTTGTCTCTGCCTGTTACAAAGTTCTTTTTATTAATCTAATTTTCAGCTGTTTGACTATGGTATACATATTATACAAAATACATTTTATATTCACTTTTATTGTGTGTGTGAGTTTTTTTTTTTAACTTGTTTTCTGGTTCATCAAATTTGTTGGATGGAAGCTTTTCATTTGATACTTAAAATTATTTTTCTACCTAATTTTTAGTTCATGCTTTGGAACTGTGAATACACATGTTTGTTTAACATTGTCCTAGAACTTGGGTTACTGTGGTTTTTTAAAAATTAGTTTTCTCATCTGAAATTAGCATAGATGATTTCTATTAATTCTGTCTTTGATTTCATTGATACTTTGGGTGACTTTACCTGGTCTGATATTCACTGATTTCCTAACTTCCCATAAAAATTTTCAGTTTTGCCATTTTCAGTGGTATTTTGTTGCCTCTAATACTCTGTTGGAATGTACTATTTGTTAGCTCATTTTCCCTTTTATGTAAACTAAAAAAGTAATTTGAGTCATTATTTTAAAGTTCTTACCTTTAATCCCAGGTTATACTGCTCTGCATTAACTGAATATATTTTTACTTTTGGACCCTGGACCAATTCCTATCACTTCACTGTATTTATAGTAAGCTTCCACTTTCTGACATTGAAGATTTGGGTATGTTTAAGGACCCAGGACTCTGCCCTCCCCCATTATTATAATTGTGAACTGTCAGAGGAATTGTTTCTAGAAAGCAAACACGCAATTCTACAGGAGAAACAAACATTTCTGCTCCCTCAGGGAGTGGAACTCTGAGGAAATGGTCTTGGGGGAGCTTCGGTCTTAAGCAGGCCACTGAGATCTGCGAACTGGAAGGACACTCTTACTCTGTAATTCACAGAGCAGGAGCTGTCCTCTTGGAAGCTGGAAGGCTATTGGATAAACAACAGTTGTAAGTCAGGGCTTTCAATATAGAGAAGATTACAAATTTTTTTGTTTTGTTGTTGTTGTTGAGATTTTGAGCTTTGGCCCTGGAAAGGAGAAGGCCCGAAGCTGTAAACCGTTGTCTTCTGTCACCAGGACTTTATCTCTCCCCCAGAACACTTCTGAGTAGAGACAGCAGGCAGAACATCTATCCCTGCCGTGGGTAAAGAAAGTCCATGCCTGTGTGATCCTGACCAGCTGTGAAACACAGGTTAGGAATGAGCTTGTATGATACTGCCAGAGCTCCCTGTCCGTCTGAGGTCTGGAGGGTTTGTGAGATTGAGAGTTCTGTGTGTCAGTCTGTATAGTCTAGATTGCTGTATGGTGACATATTCTTAGAGCGTTTCACAGTACTGCTGAACGAGTGTTAGCCTAGAACATTATTACTAAAACTATGTGCAGTTGAGATAAGAGGCGCTGTGAAACCGTATTTCAACTTGTTCCTATATAGTGCTGACCCACAGCCAGGATGTCTTCTGCCTGATAGGATTCATTGCAGGGTTGAGGTCCAGGTTTCAGTGACTGGTGTAGAGGCTGGAGACAAGAGAGCATTGTTAAAGGCCTGACTTATGAGTCTAAACAATATCCCCAGTGCCTGCACTCATCCTGGAGGATAAGTGGAGCCCTTTACTCTGCTCTGGAAGTTAGAGTCACTTACTTGGTAGTTCACGACTACCCACTTTAAAGAGCTTAAACCTTCTTACCAGAGTTTGCTTCTTTAGATTCCATTTTCATGAAGGGTACTTCGCTTTGTGAGGATGGTGACGATGTTCCTTTTTCTCTTTGTCATGCAGGCCTTGCTCCTGAGAAGAATGGCTGCCAAGAATTCCTCTGTGACAGAGTTCATCCTTGCAGGCCTGACAGATCACCCAGGACTCCTCATGCCCCTCCTCTTCCTGTTCCTGGCTTTCTACATGGTCACCATGGTGGGGAACCTGGGCTTGATCTCCCTGATAGGGCTGAATCCTCACTTGCACACCCCCATGTACTTCTTTCTCTTCAATCTTTCCTTAATAGATTCCTGTTACTCCTCCACCATCATCCCCAAAATGCTGGTGAGTTTTATCTCAAAGAAGAACACCATCTCATACTCGGGGTGTATGTCACAGCTGTTTTTCTTCTGTTTCTTTGTTTTCTCTGAGTCTTTCATTCTGTCAGCCATGGCATATGACCGTTATGTTGCCATCTGCAACCCCCTGATGTATACAGTCACCATGTCTCCCCAGATGTATGTCCTCCTTTTACTGGGTGTGTATGCGATGGGCTTTTCTGGAGGTATGGCCCATACAGGAAACATATTGAATTTGACCTTCTGTGCTGACAATCTTGTCAATCACTTCATGTGTGATATCCTTCCCCTTCTGGAGCTGTCCTGCAACAGCACCTTCACAAATGAGTTGGTAGTCTTCATTGTGGTGGCCTTTGGTATTGGCGTGCCCATTGTCACCATCTTCATTTCTTATGCCCTCATCCTCTCTAGCATCCTTCACATGCATTCCACAGAGGGCAGGTCCAAGGCCTTCGGAACCTGCAGCTCCCATATAATTGTAGTTTGTCTTTTCTTTGGTTCTGGGGCTTTCGCGTACCTCAAACCACCTTCCATATTACCCCTTGACCAAGGAAAAGTGTCTTCCTTGTTCTATACCATTGTAGTACCAATGCTGAACCCTCTGATCTATAGCTTGAGAAATAAGGATGTCCAAGTTGCTCTGAGGAAAACCTTTGTCAGCAGAGTATTCTCTTAACAGAGGAGCAGTGTCATGAGCTGCAGGTGTGTGTTTGTTCAGTGAGCAGTATTCACATGGGAAGATCTGTGTTTGAATAAGAAGACACAAGGTTGCAACTGGGCTTTAAGGTCTAGTTGTTTTTTTTCTTCTTGCACAAATAAGGAAGTTTATGGCACTAGGGAGGGAACCTAGGACTTTATGGATGCTTGTCAATTTTTCACCAATGTGCTACATTAGACTATTAATGGAATTTCAAATCTTACATTTGAACAAGGTTTTAACAGAGCTCTATTCTTCCTTACCCTTGTTCTGCCTTTATTCCTCCAATATTTCTACTTCTTTTCTTAAATGAGAAAGTATACTTCTATATTGAAAATGCAGAAATATATAATTATGTGTTATTTCTTTTTTCTTTGTAACTAAAAGCATTGAGCAAAATAGCAATTTCCTCTAATGCTACAACAGTCAGAGTTCCCAGCTTGTTTCTCAACATGCTAGACTCCGCCGTTCACCCAATTTTCAAGTTTCTGTGAGCTTTTCTTATAATCACAGACTATTTATTAATATTATTAATTCTTTATTTTTTAATCAAATAATTTATTATTTTGCTTTTTTGAGACAGGTTTTTTTCTGTAGCTTAGGAGTCTGTTCTGAAACTCACTATGCTGACCTGTAGGTATCAGGATACTTGTAGACAGTCAAGTACACTTTCCAGGCTTACTGATGTTTGTAGAAGGATTTGTGCTTGTATTTCTGAAACAGTGGAGTGTGTAGGAGTGAGGAAGAGTGTGTGGCTTTCCATTCACCTAGATGGGTCAGAAGGGAGGAAGCAGTGCTTCCCTCCATCCTGTGCTGGAGGAAGGGATGGTTGGAGAGTAAAGAAGCATGATGCCTGGGAAGTGTGCTAAGCTAGCTACACACCCAGGAGGGAGAGTCAGAACCCCAACTCTTGCATAACCCACTTTGTCTTTGGAGAGCTTGTGGATTTGCTGAGTTAGAATCTGAAGCAGCAAGTGTATCTGTTATTGCTGTTGGTGTGACCTGGGTTTCTGAGAAGAACAAAGAGCATGAAGACAGAAGGAAAGGACATGGCAGTGACCCAGCGCCTGCCGCGTGGAGGACAGTCTGACGCCTCTTTAGGTGGCATGATCAGAATCCTGGACTGGGAGGAAATTGTTCCCCAAGAGGACAGGCTAGTTAAAGCTGGGATCAACACTCTGTAAAGGCCACCCATATGTAACCCAGAATAAGTCTATGTCTGTCTGTCTGTCTGTCTGTCTCCATGCCCACTTCTATCTCTTTCTTTGTATATGAAATTCTCTCTCTCCTGTCACAGGCTGGGCTTAAACTCCTGATCTTCCTGCTTAAGATTCTTGCATGGGAGAGAGATGTGCCCCTGTGTCCAGTGTAGAATAAAGTTTTCTTTTTAAAGCAGCAAAGGGTTATTACACATATGCTGAAATTATACTAGTTTTCTTTGTAGAACTTGTTCATTAATAAAATGTACATATTATTTTTAAGGCCATCCACAATGCTGGTTTCTTAAGACTATATTTTTTCTGCCTGTTGAGGATATTCTTGCCCAACCCTGACACAAATTATAAAATTTTCATAAGAAGAAGTTCACACCTGAAGCAACTTGTAGGAGTTGTTCGAGGTACTAAGAGTCTGCTGTGCAAAATAAATTCATCAGGGGAGGACTCCTGATATAAAAGTAGAGAGACCACCAGTAGTGAGACATTGTGCAACTGTAGCCCTGGCCTGGTTATAGTGGTGAGCAGCTACAGCTGGAAACTTGTAGTTGTTTGGGAGTGGGAAGAATATTAAGATATATCCCCTTGGCGTGGAATTCATCTACCCAGGCATCGGAGCCTCTGAGAGCATGATCACATTCTCTTCCCTGGCTTGAGGTTTCATCATCAAAAGTTGCAGGAAGTTAAATGAAAGTGACCAAGAAAATAATTTAAATCATTAAATCACAACTGGTAGATTAAAAACACAGGCGATAACTCATGCTGTAGAGGATATTGAGCAAGAGCTGGAAATGGGGGCTGGAAAAAAAAGGATGGATGGATATGGGCATTTGGGACATGGTATAGAAACCTAGTGCAGTGGAAGCTTCCTGGAATCTATGAAGGTGATCCTAATGAGGACTCCTAGTATTGGGGATACAGAGTCTCAACTGACCATTTCTTGGAACTAGGCAAGGCTTCCAAGGAGGGGTCTAGGTTGCATTCAATTGAATTGTTGGCGAGTGGAATCCCATGGAAATCCCTTAACAACTCAGGCTGATGTAAAGTCAAAATGACTATACAAAATGACAACGGGGCCCAACTACTTCCAAGAACATTCACAGCTTGTTAAACATGTAGGCACCAGCTCAACTTCTCCATGGTCTAGTCTCTTTGGTGCAGGAAAGCACTCTTAAGAGTAGCAGAATGTAGATACAAACCCAGACACAAAACCTTTGACCTACAATGTATACTGTATGCAAAGCTTGCTAGAGTAATGGTGGCAAAAAATTTGTGACAGTTTCCAGCAAGTGTCTGATTTGGCTTAAGGTCTACTGGTGTGGGAGGTCCTATATTGTTTGTAAATGTTTCTTTACATTTAATGGGGGATGTGTTATAGAGATTTGCATTGGTATGGATCTTGGTTTATTGACACAAATTTAAGGTCAATTTATATATATATATATATATATGGTATTTTAATTAAGGTATTGAGTTTGTCCAGCTCATTAAAAAATGTATAATTAAGAAATATAGGTTAATAGATAATCATCTATAATAGTCAAGCTTGTAGTCATGTTAGTTAGATTTTCTAGACATATACAGATCTATTTCAGTTAGGTAGGTACTTTTCAAATCTTTCAGAGACCTTCAGAATATGGTATTTAAAATGTTTTAAGAACTTAGGACTTTTAATAGCAATGAGACACATCTGTTCCTGGAAGCACCAATTACTTCAAAAGGAAGATGGGCATCGAAAAGATTCCTTATGTAGTTTACTAGCAATTTGGGCAAGAAACTGCTCTTGCCTGGACTGCTTGATGTTGTGCTGTATGAGCTGGACATGCAGGACTCACAGAAAAATGATTGCTGAAGTTGCCTAAAGAAGATGAGACCATCCTTTGGGGTTCCTGTTTCATGAAAGAGTCTGCCAGACATTCTCCAGGACACAGAAGAAAGTGACTGACAAACTGCCAATATAGGCAGGGCACTCTTTAAAATTTCCTGCTTCATGGAAAAGTTTCTCAGATACTATGGGCCAGCATGCTGAAGATGGATGCCCCAGTGGTTCAGAAGGACTTTGGGTGACTGTCCAGGCAGCAAGATTTCTCTGTCAATTCTAGAGTTCTGGTTGTAGCTTACAATGTACTTCCTGTTTACTTAGGTAATATTATATAATTATATAATTCTGGAATCTTTGATAGAGTTGAAGAATTTATAGTTATATTTATAGTTTTCCTTAGTTATGATAAGAGATAAAGTAGATACAAATATTGTAACTGCAATTTTGCTTGATATGTTTTGTTATATTTAATTTTACTGTGTTAAAGTTATAACCTTCCTTTTTATTAAAACAGAAAAGAGGAAATGATATGAGAGGTCCTTCTGCATATGTGTTGCTTTTATTAGTTAAGGAATAAAGAAACTGCCTTGGCCTGTGGTAGGGCAGAGTAGAACTAGGTGGGAAAAACTATACTGAATGCTGGGAGAAAGAAGGTAGAGTCAGTGAGAAGCCATGTAGCCCCACCAGAGACAGACGCTGGATGGAACTTTACATGGTAAGCCACAGCCGTGTGGCGATACACAGATTAATAGAAATGGGTTAAATTAAGATGTACGAGTTAACCAATAAGAAGCTAGAGCTAATGAGTCAAGCAGTGATTTAAATAATACAGTTTCTGTGTGATTATTTTGGGAGTCTGGGCTCCTGGGAAATGAATAAGCGGGCTCCTACAGCAGCCTACTACACGAGAAGGAACCCGTACCTACCACTTCTTGGGTAATCAAGAACAAGAGACTAGATAGCCCAAAGCTCTAGCATAAAACCATACAAGACTGGTCAAAAAACCCAATCCAACTGAAACCAAACCAAACCAAAACAAGAAAATGATTCTTAATGCTATTCTTTTATAACTTATAGGTCAGGAACTTATGTCATCATCATCAGAGATCATCAGAGAGAGAGACAGAGAGACTTCCTCCAGCAGTATATGGAAATGGATGCAGAGATCCACAGCTAGACATTCTGTAGATAGAAAGTCTAAATTGGAGGTCACCATCAAATCCCTCTCCTCAGACCTCAGGGAATCCTGTGGAAGAGAAGGCAGAAACAGTGTAAGAGTCAGAGGGGATGGAAGACACTAAGAGAATATGACCCTCTGAATCAACTAATTAAGGCTCATCTGAGCTCACAGTCTGAAGCCACAAAGCACATAGCCTACATGGGTTTGGGCTACACCAGATCCTCTGGGTATATATCATAGCTATTAACTTATCATTTTTATGGGCATCCTGATTTTGATAACAAGTAGGTCTCTGACTGTTTTCCTGCTCTTGGTACTCTTTTCCTCCAGTTGGGTTGCTGTGTTCAACTTTAATATGAAAGTTTTTTCTTCATCCTTTTACATTTTATTTTATAATCTTTGGGTGTTCTCTCTTAGAAGCCTGTTCTTTTCTAATGAGATACAGAAAGGAAGTGGATCTGGAGGGCAAGAGGGTGAGGAGGAAGTGGAAGGATTGGAGGGAGAGGAAATTACAATCAGGATATATTATATGTGAAAAGAATCCATTTTCAATAAAAACGAAATTAAAAAACAAAACAAAACAACAGCAAAAACTCAAATGCCTTGTACTTTTATCTTCCAACAATAGGCTGCCTGCTGATGGACTGGCTCAATGAGTTCAGGACAGAGCAGGGCATACTGCACAACAGTTCCTAGCCAAGCAACCATCCTAACGTTTTTCAAACCAACCAAACCCAAATTAGGGGAAGAAAATTCTTCAAAGACTTTGAGACTCTAGACCTCTGGCTTCCTGAGTGACTTGTCTGCTTCAGTGAGCCTGCTGTGTGTATATTTCCTCACCTCAATACACACCTTTCTTGAAGAGTTGATTCTGTCATGGAAGTTCAAGTTTTCTCCTGTGCTATCTGTTGCACTAGGGATTTCCTGTCCTTTAATTTTTAATTGGCAGATAAAGCAACCCTGATCAAAACCCTTACATTGCATTACTGACATGAGTGTATTGGTCAATGTGGCTCTGTAATACAGGGGCATCATTCAAGCCTGCTACCATGGAAATTGATTGCTTAGGACTGTTTGTACTGAGGTTGCTGCCTTGGGCCTGCTCTGGCAGAGGTCCCTGTCTTGGGCCAGGTCCACAGAGGTTTCTGTCTCTGGCCTATTCACTTGCAGATTCCAGACTCAAGGTTGGGACTCTGGCTCCAGCATATTCCCTCAGCTGTCACTCACTTTTACCTGTTCCTGTGGAGTTTGCTGCCTCAGGCCTGTTCAGACAGAGGTCGTTGGCTCAGACTTGTTTCAGTAGATGTCCTAGGTTTATTCTTGTGTGTGTGTGTGTGTGTGTGTGTGTGTGTGTGTATGACTATTGTGAATGATAGAGTATAGCTGATTTCTATTAATTCTGTCTTTGATTTCACGATAGTTTACCATAGTATGATATTAAGTAAATTCACTCAATTCCTATCTTCCTATAAAAAAGTTTCAATTTTGAAATTTTCATTGGTATTTTGTTTCCTCTTATACTCTGTTGGAATGTACTATTTGTTAGCTTTTTTTCCCTTTTATGTAAACTAAGAATGTAATTTGAGTGGTTATTTTTAAGTCCTTACCTCTAATTCCAGGCTGTACTGCTCTGCATTTACTGAATATATTTTTACTTTTGGACCCTGGATCATTTTCTATTACTTTATTGTATTTATAGTAAGCTTAAATTTTCTGACATTGATGATTTGGATATGTTTCAGGACCCATGATCATTCCCTCCCCCATTATTATAACTGTGAAGTGTCAGAAAGAATTGTTTCTAGAAAACAATCACGCAATTCTACAGGAGAAACAAACATTTCTGCTTCCTCGGGGAGTGGAACTCTGAGGAAAAGGTCCTGGGGGAGCCTCTGTCTTCATAACCAGGCTTCCAAGATTTGCATACCAGAACGACACTCTTACTCTGTTATTCACAGAGCAGGAGCTGTCCTCTTGGAAGCTGGAAGGCTATTGGATAAACAATTGTAAGTCAGGGTTTTCAATACAGAGTGGATTACAAGATAAACCAAAGATTCTGAGCTTTGGCCTAGGAAGATGGTCCAGAGGTCTAAGGTGTTATCTTCTATTCATCAGGTCTTTATCTCCCCCAGAACACTTGTGAGGAGAGACAGTAGGCAGAACATCCATCCCTGCTGTGAGTAAAGGAAGTCCATGCCTGTGTGATCTTGACCAGCTGTGAAACACAGGTTAGGAATGAGCTTGTATGAAACTGCCAGAGCTCCCTTTCTTTCTATGGCCTGGAGGGTTTGTGGCTTTGAGTACTCTGTGGCTCATCTGTAGAGTAGAGACTGTTGTATGGTGTTACATATTCTTAGAGACTTCCCCAGTACCCCTCAATGTGTGTTAGCCTAGATCATTATTACTAAATGTATGTGCAGTTGGGTTAAGAGACTGTGGAAAACAGTATTTCACCTTGTTACTGTGCTGACCCAGGGCCAGGTTGTTTTCTGCCTGTTTGGATTCACTGCAGAGTAGAGGTCCAGATCTCAATGACTGGTGTAGAGGCTTGAGAATGGAGGACATGGTAAATGACCGACTTGTGAGTCTAAAAGATATCCCTAATGCTTGCTCTCATTTGGAGCATAAGGGGAGTTCTTTACTGTGCTCAGGAGTCACTTGGTAGTTCACAACTACCCACTTTAAATAGCTTAAATCTTCCTACTGGAGTTCGCTTCTCCTTTGGATTCCATTTTCCTGAAGGGTACTTAGGTTTGTGAGGATGGTGATGATGTTCCTTTTTCTCCACTGGTCCTCTTTGTCATGCAGGTCTTGCTCCTGAGAAGAATGACTGCCAAGAATTCCTCTGTGACAGAGTTCATCCTTGCAGGCCTGACAGACCAGCCAGGATTCCTCATGCCTCTTTTCTTTTTGTTCCTAGGTTTTTATTTGGTCACTGTGTTGGGTAACCTGGGTTTGATCACCCTAATTGGGCTGAATTCTCACTTGCACACCCCCATGTACTTCTTTCTCTTCAATCTTTCCTTAATAGATTCCTGTTACTCATCCACCATCTCCCCGAAAATGTTGATGAGTTTTATTTCAAATAAGAACATTATCTCTCACTCAGGGTGTATGACCCAGCTTTTTTTCTTCTGTTTCTTTGTAATCTCTGAGTCCTTCATTCTGTCAGCCATGGCATATGACCGTTATGTTGCCATCTGTCATCCCCTGATGTATATGGTTACCATGTCTCCCAAGGTATGTTTACTCCTTTTGCTTGGTGTATATTTAATGGGCTTTGTTGGAGCCATGGCCCACACAATATCTATGGCAAGACTGACCTTCTGTGCTGACAATCTTGTCAACCACTACATGTGTGACATCCTTCCCCTTCTGGAACACTCTTGCACCAGCACCTATGTGAATGAGCTAGTAGTCTTTATTTTTGTGAGCTTTGATATTGGCGTGCCCATTGTCACCATCTTCATTTCTTATGCCCTCATCCTCTCTAGCATTCTTCGTATGCATTCCACAGAGGGCAGGTCCAAGGCCTTCAGCACCTGCAGCTCCCACATGATTGTGGTTTGTCTTTTCTTTGGTTCTGGGGCTTTCATGTACCTTCAGCCACCTTCCATATTGTCCCTTGACCAAGGAAAAGTGTCTTCCTTGTTCTATACCATCGTAGTACCAATGTTGAACCCTCTGATCTATAGCTTGAGAAATAAAGATGTTAAAGTTGCTTTGAGGAAAACCTTGAGCAAGAGAATAATTTTTTGAGGAGCTGTATCATGAGGTGCAGTGATAAGAATGGTCAATGAGTAGTATTCATATGGAAAGAACAGTGCTTTGATAAGAAGATGCAATGTTGCCATGGGGGGGTTCAAGGTTTGATTAAATTTATTTTCTTGCACAAGACATTTATGGCACTAGGTAATGAGCTTAGGTCTTCATGTATACTGGACACTTGCTCTACCAGTGAGCTTCAGTATTCCAGAGATAGAGTTTCAAGTCTTTACTGAAGAAGAGTTTAACATAGCTCTATTCTTCTTGACCTTTGCTCTGTTTAAAATCTTTCCAGATTTTTTTAAAATAATTTATTTGACTTTATTTTATGTGCATTGGTGCAAAGGTGTCACATAAGATTCCCTGGAACTGGAGTTACAGATAGTTGTGAGCTGCCATGTGGGTGCTGGGAATTGAACCCAGGTCCTCTGGAAGAATGTCCAGTGCTCTTAACCACTGAGCCATCTCTCCAGCCCCTCTTTCCAGATTTTTAATTTTATGCATAGTCTATATTTCTGTAGACTATTTATTGTTGAAAACGTTTCAGAAGGAATTTAATTTATTCTAAGTTATTAACAATAATAAAAAATATAAAGTAAACAGAATCCAACCAACTAGATTTGAGCACATTTGTGGAAACTGATAGTTTTTATCCCCTGAGTAACAGCATATATATTTTTTATGCTGTGTTTTCTTAAAACATTATCATTATTTCTGATTTCCCCCTTACAACTTTAGCCACACATTAAAATCTGATTCAATCCATAATAACACAACTCCTCAAAAACATTTTCCAATTTTATTATTATTGTTAAAGAAGACATGAAAAGAAAACTTCATTAAGTCTCTCTTGTTCAAGAGAAAAGGGAAAATACTACTGTATTATGTGGTTCTTACTGAGGTAGGACTGAGGCCATGTGTGGAACTCTGTACCATAATTCTCTGTATTGGGACTTCCAGAGGCTTTGTGTTTTTAAAGATAGTAAGTGTGAAATTATCTATTAAGACAAATGAGTAGAATTTAGATTTTTTTTTGTTTTTTTGAAACAGGGTTTCTCTCTAGTTTTGGAGCCTGTCCTGAAACTAGCTCTTGTAGACCAGGCTGGCCTCAAACTCACAGAGATGTCTCTGCCTCCTGAGTGCTGGGATTAAAGGCATGCACCACCAGTGCCCAACAAATTTAGAGTTCTTGTTTTTTTGGGGGGGAGGGTGAATTTAGGTAGTTGAGTATTGATGGAGAAATCTGTTATTTGGGATAACCACACAAGGTTCTGGTGGTTCAAGGGCTCAGTGAATCATTTGGGGGATGCTTTTATTTATCAAGGCAGCATCAAACGTCTGCTTATTAGAAGAGACAATTTATTTGCATTGAATTTTTAGGACAAGCTAAACCTATTAGTGGTTGAATGCTTTTACTTTTGATCTTTTTATTTAGCATTTTTTGGTGTCATGGTGGGAAGACTTCTTTTCCCTTGAGCACTAGTGCTAGATGACTAGAAATATGAATTTTAAAGCAATGAATAAAAAATGTATGTTTGGTTCTTTTACTATAATAAAGAGAAACAATTTCTTCTGTCTCAGGATTTCTTGAGCTATTTCCTTATGTTAGGTAACGGGAAAAAAAAACCAGGAAAAAAATCATTTAAATATCAGAACCCAGGTAAAATAGACCCTTGGATAGATCTAACCTCTTGGTCCAATCCCTTTCCTGTGACAGCTTTCCTCAGCATAAAGAAACATGGGTTTTATAGATGAATGGCTCTAATGCACTTGCTACTCTCTTGCTTGCCCAGTGAGATGGACGTTATTTCTTTTAACAAGCAATTTTGAGGTGTTGTGTTTCTACTCCAGACTCATCGTGACTACGGTGATCAACGAGTTCCTATAGGAGTTGACGAAAGCAGGCTACTTAACACAAATACTGGGAAAACAGATGTCGAGTCAGGATAATGGCTTTGAGGCCACCCTGAGCTAAAATAGAGGAGTAGGGGACTCTGAAGTTCTCTTATTCCACTGAATATGCAGGCTCCCCATTTCCTCAGCAATCCTCTGTGCTCCTGTTTTCTCATTGGCACCTGCCACACCAATGGGGTATCAGTCGGCTGTTTGCCTCAGTTAGCCAAATGTTCAAACTCAGCCTTCCTGCCTGTCGCTCATAGCCTTGTCTATAGACACCTGTAATTAGACAATGAAGTGCCCTTCCTAGTATTGCTAATACCTATGGAAGCTGACGCCTGGATTTTGTACAATGCTCTGGAATGATATTGCAGGGTGGAAGTCTTGAGGAAGAGGTTTTTACCTTCCATTTCATCTTCAGGAGCCAGGAGGGAGAAGTGATGCTTATCTCCCTGTTGTGGTCATAGGAAGAGGTGGGGGGGCATTATTGAACCATCCCTGGGGAGTGTGATGAGCCAGCTCCAGTCAGGAAAGGCAGAAACCTTGATATGGCCCACATTTTCTTGGTAGAGGTTGTGAGTTTGCTGAGTTAGAATCTAAAACAGTAGCTGTACCTGCTTATTTATATTTGTGTGGTATGGGTTTTGGACAAAGCATAAAAGGCAAGTGAAGAAAGAAGGAAAGAAACTGTCAGTGATGCTTGCTGTGTCTGTACATGTCCAGACTCATTATTTAGAAAACATAATTGCCCAGTAAACAATGTGTGATCAGGTAAAAGGATATGAATGTGAAGAATACTGTAATGCTATAAATGATAAGGGAAAATGCAGGTAAAATTACCATGCCTTTAGACATTCAATAGAACTAGATACATTAAAGATACTGACAATACCAAGTACTAATCAGCACATGAGCACATTTATGGGTGATAAAAATGCAAAATGGCAGAACCACTTTAGAAAACACTGGAAATGATTTTCGTAAAAGTAAAATTAGATGTTCTATTTAATACAGAAAATCCACTTCTAAGTATTGACAAAAACACAGTTGGAAGCATATATCCATAGAAACTTATGTATGGACATTTATAGCAGCTTTATTTATCTTAGCCTCCAATTGCAAGCAATCCAAATCTTCCCAATGTGGTAAATTAACATGTTAATTTCAACATATTCATGCAAGAGAATACTATTTAACAACAACCGGGGACAGATACACACAGGAAAGAATCTCAGCAAGAACAAACCTCAAATCTTTATGGTGAGGGAAAAAAACTTTCCATTAAAGTGGCTAACATTTTTCTTTGCTCCCTTCCCTGCAATGTAGAGCTCAATAAAAATCAATAAAAAAGTGGCTAACCTATTTCATATTTTTAAAAATAGGAAAAACTTATCTATCCAGTAATTGCTTAGGGCGGAAGTGTAAGGTAGGGTTTAGCAGCTTCCTCTTCTATAAAAGTGTTCTTCCTTGGAGGGAAGTTCCATCAGGCACAAGATGTTCTAAGAGGAGGAGAAATACTCCATCGTGCACGTAAACTCTCTAAAGAGCTTCATAGAAGTCAAGAACTTTTCTTCAGTTCTTAGTTCAGGAAGTTAAGAACTCAGTTGCTTCAAGAAATCCCTGATTTCAACCTAGTTTTCTGGTTCCCTCCCTCCTCATATGCTTATAAGCAGTGAGCATCCTGGACAGACATTCTCCGACAACCTGAAGTGCCTAGAATAGGCCCAAACCTGGCAGAAAGAGTTAGACTAGGAAACCAGCAAGGACCAGCTGAGCTGCTTGGAAGAGGCTCAGGCCAAATGTGCTGCGTGGAAGAGACACCAATCTGTCAATCTGAGAAATGTGCAGTGAGCCCCAGATTTCCAGCTTTCATCAATCGCTCATGCTGGGATGGGTTTTGCTGATGAAGCAGTATATGAGTCATTCCTGCGACTGTAATTAATTCCTCACCCCTACTCCTGTAAGGAACACCAATAAACTCATTGGTTCACCAAGTTGGATTTGTTAATATTCTGATTTTGCTCTGCCATTGGTTCCCTAATCTGGAATGAGTAGACATTTTCTCATGTATCCCTTGAAATAGTGTCACACAACAGGCAAGGGGTAACTTATTACAGTACAGAACATTTAAAAGCATTTTTTAAAATGAGTTCTTTATATATTTTATGTCCAAGGTATTTTGCGTGCATGTATGTCTATGTGAAGGTGTCAGATATTCTCAAATTGGAGTTACAGACAGTTGTGAGCTGCCATGTGGGTGCTGGGAAGTGAACCAGAGTCCTCCAGGAGAGCAGTCAGTGCTCTTAACCTCTGAACCACCTCTCTTGCCCCAAATATTGAACCTTTCAGAAAAGTGAAACAGCACACCTTAATTGCATGGATTCATAATTTGTTAAAATTACTGAACTGGTCACATGAATTATGTTCATTTTTTTGAATTTCAGTTACATATCTATAAGATATATTTAAGTATCCATTTGCAACTACGAGTAACTAAGGATAAGAAATACAAACATGGGGCTGGAGAGATGGCTCAGTGGTTAAGAGCATTGCCTGCTCTTCCAAAGGTCCTGAGTTCAATTCCCGGCAACCACATGGTGGCTCACAACCATCTGGAATGAGGTTTGGTGCCCTCTTCTGGCCTGCAGACATACACACAGACAGAATATTGTATACATAATAAATAAATATTAAAAAAAGAAATACAAATATAAATTCCTGAAACTCAACGTAACTGATCTGAAGCATAAAAGTTGAGTTGTATTTCTGACCTTGGTAGAAGATGTAATATTTTGAATAGATAAGTTCCTCAAGCTAGTCCCAGGATCCATAAGCCTTATAATACTGATATGTAAAATGATGCTTTCTGACAATATATAAAGACATACATACTGTCTCTCATTCATCAAAGGTCAACCCAAATGGGCCTGTCAGTCACCTGGATAAAAACCAAGTCCCCCAGCAAAGCTTCTTGTTCTAGAAGAAAATTACAACTGATCAACATGCTGAGAATAAATAATTGTTGAATGTCCAACCCTATGCAGGACGTTATAACTCTTCCTCTTAAGCTTAGTGAACACTGAAGAGGGAGGGGAAAGAATGTATGAGTTGGAAGATGGGAGGAGAACTGTAAAACCCCATCTCCTGGACATGACACAGCTGCCACAGTCATGAAGCCACAGCAACCGTGGTTATTTGCACAACATGTGCACAAGCTCTGGCCTGTCAACATTCCATTATGGTTGGGGAGGGTTTGGGAGCCCCCGCCTATTCTTGAGGAACTGTCATGGTTACTGTTAATCATCATCTTAAAATGTCGGGGTTCATCTGTATCCTTCTGCGAGGTGTCATCTAGAGAGTGTCTGAGAGACTGCTGTGCGTAGGTTAACAGAAGTGAGAAGGTCCATTTCATTGTTGAGGATTTAGCCTGTCTACAGTGGAGAACGTGAGCTGAGCGCCATGGTGGCTTCCTGCTGCCTGACTGGGTGTGACGTCATGGTGGCTTCATTCTCCTGTGCCTTGGACTTCCTTCAGCACCAAGATGGGCTTTTCCTCTAAGTGTGAACCAGGATCGACCCTTCCTTTTAAATTTTTTTCCAGAAGATTTTATCACAGGAACAGGAACCTAATTAAGGCAGGAGCCAGAATAGAATTCCTCAATATTTCAAAAATATTGGAGCTCATCACTGAGTGTGGATTTCTGTCCCTGTAGACAGTCTCATGTGTCCCACAGAGAGGATTATTACACAGGAGTTTGTACCTGATTAGAGAGTTTTGCTTCATTGTTTTCTTTAAATTGTGTAGTTTCTTTGTATTTATAAAAGGGTTAATTTAATTTATCAATTAATTAAAATGTCTCTGTTATGCTTAGGATAATTTCCCTGCTTCTACTCATTAACCGATATATCGTCCTTTTAGGAAATTACACTTGTGGTTTTGGGGATTGTTTTGAGCAAACCTACCCATGAGATACTTTGTAGCTCAGTGATAATGCCTTTTGTGTCTTTTATGTTCCTTAATAAAAATGGATTTTTACAGCATTTTTGTATTAATTACTACAACTCTCTTGTACTAACATCCTTCTCGATCCCACATCCTTCAAAAACGAACTCAGCTTTGAAGGGTCTTGTGCCTGGCAGCTTCCTAGTTTCTTTGCAGGGGCTTCTGCAACTTAGCTGACTGGACACTGAGCTGACTGAGAAAGGGAAAGGTTTGCCTTTACTTTGACAGGCAGAAACTTTCAGTCAATCTAGCTCTATAGCCAATATTGCTTTTTTTAAAAAAATAAATTAAAGTGAGAACAATATGGTTGCTTATAAGAATCTCTGATGCTTTTTTTCAGAGAGTAAGAAAGGATCCCAAGACTTATAGTCTTGTGATATAGGTATATCTATATATACAATGTTTATATGAAATTCCATTATAGTTAATGAGTTTTTGAATGTACCAATGATTATCGACAGAAGTACAACAAAGCTACAAGACTTAGAACTTACTGTGAATAAAACTTTGATCTAATTAGGACTTAAATAAAATCATGAAATACTCAGCATCAAACTGAATTAAAGTAAGTGAAGTGAAGCCTATATGGGGAGATAGGAGCAAGGGAATGAGTTAGCTCAAGATTGTTTGTTTTCAGTTCGCCCCTTAAGTTGTTAGTAACATAATTTATCCCCCGCTCTGGAAATTCTCACCACCTTGTCCCTAACGTTTTATAAACACAGCCAGTAATTGCTAAGTGAACATTCACTGGGGTATAATTTAATGTGCGCAAGCAACTGCAAATTATGATCCTTTTTAAATGAGAGGGGCAGGTCTTGATTTGGTGAACTGACAGATTCCTTCCCTTAAATGTAGAATATTGTTTGGGTTTAATTTCAGATTTATTTACTTCAAGCATTTTGTTTTCAGCTGCAGGACTTGCTTTAAAGTTTTTCTTTTGGTTAATTTCTTTCTTTGCTATTTATTTGTTGACAGTTTTGAACAATTCGGTCCTAGGCCATTGATTATTCTGGGTACTATTCTGTCTCTAATGCTCTCCCTAGAAGTGGTTTGTCACCTTGATTGCCTGTGTTCAGATGTGACCATGTGATCTCTTTTCTCAGCCTTCACATGTACAGGCCAGAGGCTGGTGTCTGTGTTTTCCCCTATTGCTCTCCATTTTGTTCTTTTGAGACTGGGTTTTCACTGAATCTGGCAGCTCACACTTTGCTAGAGCGGTGGCCAGTACACTGTGGGATCCACTTCTTCCTGCTCTGTCATGCCATTTTATCATGTGCTGCACATTTCAGGGCCTTGTTCTCGTTTCCTTTCTGTAATCGTGATAAATTACCCTGTCAAAAAGCAATAACAATTATGAAAAAGGAGCAAGCATTTAAAATGAATTTGAAAAAGAACAAGTAAGTATATATGGAAGGCTTTGTACAAAGGGAAGGGAGAAATGATATAATTATAATTCCCAAAACCAAAAGAAATAATAAAAAGAAAATGTCACAATAAAATCTAATACTATGAATATTAATATAAATTTTAAAAATAAAATAGAAAGCATAATTACCATAAAAGGAATAAAGCTATTTAGTTGAGACAGGATATATTTTAACTTACAATTCAAGGTTAGAGTTCTTTATTGTGGGGAATCAAGAGCAGAGGGAAATGAGTACTCGCTTGCTTGCACCAATTCAGTTTCATTTCTCCATTCTTAACAGGACTCCTTGTTTAGGGAATGGTACCACCCACAGTGGCCTGCGTCTTCCCCACATCATTTAACTCAATTAAGAGAATATCCCACAGACATGCCCACAGGCCAACTCCATGCAGATAAACCTTCAAAAATACTCTGTAGTGGCATTTCATTTGTATTTTAATAAATAAAGCTTGCCTGAAGATCAGAAAAGTAAAACAGCTACCCTGGCCAGCCTAACAAACCAGGAAGCAATGACACACACACCTTTAATCCCAGAAGTCACAGTGACACACACACACACACACACACACACACACACACACACACACACACACACACACCTTTAATCCCAGTAGCCACACTAACTTGCCATAGAAACCAGGGGGTAGTGGTGCACGTCCTTAATCCAAAATCTAGAGAGGATTATAAAACAGGAGGTGACAACTCAGTCTCCGTCTCATTCTGAGATTCCTGGAGGCAGTATCATCATTTTGGACTGAAATAGAGGTAAGAGCCAGTGGCTGACTATTTCGCTTTCCTGACCTTTGGATTGGATCCCAATTTCTGTCTCTGAGTTTTTATTAATCATGCTACAATAATTACTTCCCAGTTTGAGTCAAGTTGACAATTAAAGGTAGCCATGGCAGTCTTCACGTTGGCATAGCAACCCTTGATCCACTGAGGCATCTCCCTAGTCCTTTCACTTCAATTTCAACGACTAATATTAATCCTTAGATCACACAATATACTTTACACAATAAATTAATCATATATATACATGTATAAACACACAGACACATGTGTATATATGTAAATTATAAGACAATTATGAAAGGTTAAAAGTGCCCCAGCAGAGTTCAGAGATACTTGCAAGTATTTGTTGCAATGTATTGTTTGTCTAGTTTGAGGTCACTGGTTTCTGCTACCCTATCAATACTGAGCCTTCGCTGGGGCTCCTCTTGGATAACCTGTTGTTCTATGTCTTGGAGATCCTTTCTCTTTGAATCTGCAGGTCTGACCCCTTCATATACTCCAACAGTTCATAGATGACGTGGATGTTGGGTTGGGCCAATTCCTAGCGCTGGTTCTGGGTCTGGGTGATAGTTGGTCAGTCGCGCCAGCCAGCTTGCCTTCATCTTCACCATCCAGGTAACACTCCAGCCCTGCCTCAGCTAGTTCACGCAGTGCATCAGGCACCAGGGAGCATGGCCGCGTCTCCTGCTCTCACATTCTCGGGTCCAGCGCACCCACACTCACATCACCAGGGCCAGCTTTACTGTTGTGCCCAGGGGAGGTGCAGGGTTCGCTCTCCTGATTGCTGCAGTTGATGAAGGGCAGAGCCAGTTTTTCTGTTTTATGCCCCTGAGGCCAACTCTTCTGCCCTCTCCAGATGGCAAGGGGTGGGAGGCATAGTTCCCTCAACTATATCACTGCATGGCACATGAGGGAGAGAGCGAGGGAGGCTCTCATTCTCTCACATACACAGGACCAGCTCACCTGTGCCCCTGGCAGCAGGGTCTGCTCAACACAGACCCCCATTGCTGCATCAGGGCTAAGGACCAAGACTTGGTCCTTGGCAGCAGCCCAGGCCTGGGAATGGCCCCAGGTGGCAAGCAGGTCATCCATGCCAATCCATTCCTCATCACCCCCATCTCTTCAGATCTGCTTCTCTCCCCAGTACAGGAACCGTTCTACTTCCTCTCTCACCATAATGGTGCCTGACCAGAGTGGGGGCGCTGTGACCCACCTTCACTGCCTTCAGGCTTGGAAGCACCGATAAGCTCGGGGTTGATTCTGCTTCATTTATTTACTAAAATGTCCTCTGCATTTTGGTTATTTTTCATTTTCACATCAAAATTAGTAATTCATAGAAAGGTTAAACAAATTTTCCAATATCACACAGTTGGTGAGCAGAAAAGCCAGATTTGTGCTGAGAAATAAGATTTCAAAACTCATTTTCTAAATACTTAATTGGGATATGGAAGGAGCTAGTAACAATTTTCCTGGGTTAATAAGTATAATAACTCACATTGATTATAGCCCAATAATAAAGGGAGTGCCAATTGAGAAATCTGCTTTAAGGAGGAATGTTGTGTTCTTCTTTGTATCCATGTTCTAGAACGACTAATAGATGGACTTTTAGAAATTTCCAGACAAAATTTGGTTACTTATGAAAGGACGTAAGTGAAAGTTCTTGAACTTAATCCACCGTTGTGATGGACGTTTAGAAATTTCCAGACAAAATTTGGTTACTTATGAAAGGACATAAGTGAAAGTTCTTGAACTTAATCCACCATTGTGAGTGTTTTCCATATGGAGGTATTACTGAAATCATAGAACACATGATAGGTGTTTACTCAGGGATTTTGCAAGTTTGGGGGTTATTGAGGATGGACTCTCTCCCTCAGATTAACTTTGGATTCTACCTCCCATTTCCTTGGTAACTCACTACTTTGAAGAACGGGAAAATACCACAATTTCACTCCTTTGAATTTGAAATATCATGGGAAGGAGGGAGGAAGCATCATTATCACCTCCTCCCCCATTTAGATTTAAAATACTACGTGAAAATGGGGACATGGAGGCAGCAGGAATTTGCTGAAGCCCAGTATGGAAAGGCTGTTTTCTCCTGACTAAGCACGGATATTTTATAGACTTTATAGTATTTGAAAAATTCTCTTTAATTCTTTTACATATACTATTATGTGATAATTGTTCACAAGGATGGTATCTGAGTTCTACCTCAGTCCCTTGGTGGAGTCAAGCCAATCCAAATACCCCAGGACTACCTGATTTCAATGACATGCTGTTGTCTCCTCACACGAGTTAATCTAGAGGGGCCTGTCAATCATGTACACAAGAAACACCTCTTAGAAATCTGTAACTTCAATAAATATGGCATATCTGAAAATGTGATGAAAAGGTAGATGGAATAAGTATCCTGTTAATGATGTAACAGTATGCAATTCTACCTCCAAAGGCCCTCCCACGTCGCTGAAGTTGCTTCTGTCTTCTCTGATTATTTTTTGAGGTCTAACTCTGAAAGCATATTTTATTTTTATTTTTCCTCTTGGTATCTTTTTGAAGAAACAGTTTGGCAATGTTTTATGAAATTAACACTTTGCCCCATAACCCAGAAATTACACACCTGGATAGTTACCCTAGAGAAAACATATGTTCACACAACATCTTGCTTATTTATTTATTATTTTTATTTTTTGAGGTAGGGCTTTATTCTGTAGCCAAAAATCTAATTTTGTTTGCTCTATGTCGTGATTAATACTGCAAATGTATTTAAGATCACTTGGTAGACAGGCGTATGGCATATCTGTGAGCGATTGTCTGGATTAGAGTACTTGAGACAGGAAGTCTCACTTTAAGTGTGAACAGATTAATTTTGCCAGAAGCTCTCTGAGGTGTAGCCATGATAGTGAAGTCCTATCTGGTACTATCTCTTCTTTCTGATCAGGTTTGTGCTATTTCATCTTCTTTGTTTCTCTTTTACGAGAACAATTTCTTTTACTCACATAACATACCCTAATTATACTTTTGCCTCTCTTTACTCCCAGTTCCACCTTCCCTTCCCTCCCATCAGGATCTATCTCCTTTGCTTCTCTCATTAGAAAACAGGCTTCTAAGGGTATATAATAGAGTATAGTATAATATAATAATACAATACAATAAAACTGACACATTGAAATAGGATAAAACAAACAAACAGAAGGAAAAGAGCCCAAGAACAGGCATCAGAAACAGATATAGATGCAGAGATCCATTCATTCACGTGCTCAGGAATCCCATAACAATATGAAACTGTAAGCCATAATTGTCAGGAGCATTTATCACAAGGCCATGACACAATTATAGCTTACTCTGAAAACTGTTGCTTCTGTAATTTCACTTGTGCAATAACAGCTATGAATCTCCCTATTACCATGATTTTCATACAATATACACATGTAATCTTATGATTGCATCTCAGTTTGAAGGGCATGCATATCCATGGATGGTCAAATAGATGACTTTTCATTTAGTATATAGTTTTGATATATAGAGTATATACTGGGACATCATAACTAGTTCTATGGTCCCATGATGACTACAGACAACTAAAAGCCTGCCTTGCTAGCTACACATAATTAGCTCATTTTCACCTCAGAACAAATTCAACTAGACTAAAGATTTTTTGTACATCCCCCTCCCCCACAAAACTTTACAGCTTACACAAGGTCAGAGTTACAGATGTCTACCAAGGTTACTAAGAAAGCGCATGCCCATTCTCCACTTGCCAGTCTACTTGCAATGGATCTGTGTCTCAAAATTTTCATTGGGCACTGTGCAACCCCCATCCCATCTCATCAAGGTTTTGATCTTATGTACTTGGACCCTTGTGTTGCCTTGGTGAGTGGCTCAGCTCCTTATCGCTTCAAGAATCCTATAGCAGAAGAGCTTTTAGAATAGAAGAAGCATGGAGAAGTTAAAAGTGGACAGGATTATTAGAGTAGAAACAGAGCAATAAAGAACACTTGAAATGAACAGCGTCAGCCTGTCTGTGTGAAGTTACTGTAAAAATCCTTTCACTCCTGAGAATCATTTCACCTTTGGGATCCTGGGTAGGGGCTGATCTCATAGGCCCTACACATTGTATTTATGTAAAGGACCTAAAAGCTAAAAAGAAAGATAATATATAAATGAAAAAAATTAAAAACAGAAAAGCCCTGAGATGACATTACAAGACAGAACCTCCAATGATGCTGTTGGGTTGTCTCTTGATCATTTATTGCTGGGCATGCAGCTCATCCTTAGAGTGGTGTCTTTCCCCAGTGAGACTCCCTTGGAGAAAACTAAATTTTCATTTGCAAGTAGTTATCAATTGGAGACATCTGGCTTGGTGATAAGGTGCGTGTTCATTCCTTCTTTCAGCTCTAGACACTGGCTGGGGCAGATCTGTTCAGGTCCTATGTGTTGTGATCTGGCTGTACCCAGATAGATGGCTTGGCCGCCCTCATTTCCCATGATGGAGAGCTGAACTTCCTGTACCCTGTATTTGACAAGGATGTTTGTGTTCTTTCTGGTATGTGGTGTTTTGCAGAAGTATTCTTCTGTACATGATTTCCTGACCTTGACCTCAGGTTCTGGCTGCTCAGCATGGCTAGGGCCAGTTGCCTAAAGATATAAAAGTCTTAAGCTTGGGGAAAATAAAGGCTGTTCTTCCTCCTGCCTTGAAGCCTCTGTGTCTAAATCCCGGCACACCCCCCCCCCCCCCGGTCTTGGCATCCAGGCTGGGCTAGCATGGCACCTATGCATGTTGCCTTAGTCTCTATGAGTTTCGATGTGCACCAATTCTGTGAATCTAAAGGGCCTTCTTTTCTCAGTGTTCCCTATTCTCTCCGGCTCTTACACTCTTTCTGCCCCCTCTTTGTCAGAGTTCCCTGAACTCTGAGGGGAGGGATTTTATGGAGACATCCCACTTAGGGCTAAGTGTCCCAAGGTCTCTCACTCTCTGCAGAATATCTGGCTGTGTACATCTGTGTTTGTTCCTGTCTGCTATAGGAGGGAGCTTCTCTGATGATGACTGATCAAGGCACTGATCTATGCACATAGCAGAACGCTACTAGGGGTCCCTCTATTGCTTCCCTTCTTCATTTTGGAATGGTAGCATTTGTTTTTCCTCTAGGCCACTGGGCTATCTAGTCTCAGGTCCTTGATTATCCAAGGAGTTCTGGGTAAGAGCTCCATCTCATGGAGTGGCCTTAAGTCAAGTCAGATCTTGGTTGTTTATTCCCATAAGCTTTGTGCCACCATTGCATTAGCATACCTTGTAGACAGTACTTCATCATAGAGCCAATGGTTTGGGTTGTGCCGGTCTTTACATTTCTTCTTTGGTAGGATGTAACTTCCTGTACTAAAGATGCTAGAATGTAGGGGTGAAGGTTGTATGTAGCTTGCGCTTCTTCTTATGCAAACTGGAACCTTATACTGTTCAGTACGTGGCTCTGAACTCTACTTGCCATCTGTGGTCCTCCAGAGGCCTAAGACCTGATATATATCGCATGCAAAACATCTTATGTTCTACAATGTTGAAATAATATGCAGTTTTAACCAAAAATTAGTAAAAGAATAAAGTCAGTTTTCTGACACTCAAGCTTTGGAAGCTGGAGATACTGAAAAAAAAAAAGAAAAGAAAATGTCAACATAGTTGTTTTTTGCTTATTGCTTGCACTGGAACAAGTCATTAGGTAACATGGTTTTAGAGAAGCCTGTCTAAGATTCATTTGGAAATGAAGTTGTCATGGTAACTGTCCCTGAAGCAACAGACAAAATTCCCCCAGAGCTTCCAGAGAACCTCCAACGTCTTCTTTGCACTTGGATCCAAGCAGCCTGCCTTATGGGCTTATTTTAATTTTGTTTTAATGAATTGCCTTTCCCTTTCTTTTTCGGAATGCAATTGGAATCCTCAGACTCACTCTGAGATGTGGACAATTCTGTGTGTTTGACTGATGAAGCATTGTCATTGTCACTGTTAAGCCGAGGGTGAGCAGGTTCTCACTGGTGATACATATGGCCTCAAAAACTGCCCAGCCTGTGTGCTGTGATTTCAGGTGTGCTTCTCTAAAAAAGATGGACTTCTGCTCCTATAAAGGTTTGCCAACTTCCCCAAGACCATTTCCGTCATTATTTTGGAGCAAACCCCGACTTAACATTGTAGTTCAAATTTCCCTAAATTCAGAGATTTGTTTCATGGCTGTGTAATCAGTCATCCTTAAATATATATTTAATATAAATATACACTCAGATCAGCAACAACAAAGCCAAGTTTCCACAGAAAAGTTTACTAGGCCTTATATTTATATGCATGAAATCACGTCTTTAAAATGGTTTTGACACTATGTTTAGTGAAGGCAACCTGGAGACAGAGTTGGGTGCTGTTAGTAATGTACCCCAAGTTTAAGAAGCTTAGTGGGCTTGACTCAAGATTCTGTATTGTATTTTCTGAGTGCTCCATTCTTTAAAGCAGGGAGTGACAGATCTTCCTTATGAAGTTGTTGTGAGCAGTAAGTAGTACAGAATAATTTGTATATCGCCATTGGATCCTTTGTTTTCATATGGGGTTCCCGGGCCAGCTGTAGTGTTTTGTGTATACTAAGTATGTCAGTACAGAAGAGCAAAAACGTATTTTTCCATTAATAATTTGTTTTTAATTGTGCACGTAAAGATGCAATTTGAATGGGCAAACAGATTAAGAACTGCATTATGCATTATCAAGGGTCTATTTGCATGTGTGTATGTGGGAGCAGACTGCTGACAATGGATCTGTGAGGCCTCTGCTCCTAGATCTCACTGAGATCTCTAATCCAGAATCAAAGTCTTTAGAGCCCTGTGATCCACAGTGCCAGGGCACAATATTGCCCTTCTGTGCAGAGACTATAGGGGAGCCCCAGGGCAAAGGCAAAATCAGAGAGCATGTTCTGCAGTTCAGCTAGGGGACCAAGAAAAACTAGAGCAGACGGGTAGGGGCTCTACCTTCTTTTTCTCTCAGGGCTATTTATATCCAGTAGAGAAAAGCCGTGTGTCTCTAAACTAAAAGGGGTAAGTGCCTGCCTGACCCACACGGAGCCCAAAAGTCAGAACTCACTGCTGTTCCAACTCACTAGCCTTGAGACTTGGTACAAGTTCTCAGGCCCAGGGTCCTCGCCTGTCAAAGGGGCAGTATTCTAATGCCACACAGCATTAGGCACGTTCTGTAAATGCTTCCTTTCTTTTACCTTAGCTTTTAATGCATTGCTTCACACATTTACACAGTTATGATTATCACCTAATAATAGTGGTGACTTTGAGTCAAACAGCTTCATATTCACGCTCTGCTTACTACAGTTCTCAATATGGAAGGTCTGGATGGTGTCAAATGGTTTCATTGCTGCAGTCACTCTAGAGAAGGGACTCAGGTTTTAGCAGTTTCATGTTGGCTGCAGAGGGAAGGAAGTACCTGTATAAGAGGGCCACGATAACAGTTGGTGTGTCTCAACTGTCTGTCCTGTCTCAGTCTCTATATCATGCGCACCCTCTGCGTTGTATCAACATTCACTTCTTAAGATGAATTGCACTGAGCCAGTTCCCAGAATAAAAGCTCTTGGGAACCATGGAAACAGAGAGACAAGGATAGGGAAAGGCCATGTTGTTGAAGTTCTAAAATCTCTGCTTGGATGTTGTTTTCAAGAATGAGGGGATATGAATCTTTCTCTCCATGACTCCTCATTTCCCTCCCTGAGCTTTTTGGAGGATCACTAAGAACTCCTCCTCCATGAAAGGCCCCTCCCTCTCGCTTTACTGACCAGCCAGCACTCCAGATTCCACTCTTCCAGTTTTGAGGTCTCCCCATCACCATGCTCTTCTTTTTTATATCAGCTCCAAAAGAAGCAGTTAAAAAATATTTAGTACTAGTTAGACACACATAATTACAGTTTTCTCTTCTTTGAATGATGAAGTTTTATGTATCCCAAACTGCATTAACACCTGGGCTTGGGAAATTATTTTCTGTATTTTCTATCACTGTTATGTCCATGTTTATTTAACCCACTAATCTAAGGTATAAAAATATCAAATTCATTTTAACAGAATATCTATTCTGGAAAAAAGTTTATTTTTTATTTTTTTATTTTTTAGTGTGTGTATATGTGTGTGTGTGTTGTACGCTTCTGCTGAGGCCAGAAAAGAACATCATATTCCCTAGAACTGGCATTACAGGCATTTGTGAACCTGATGTGGATGCTGGGAATTGAACTCAAGTCTTCTGAAAAAACTGCACAATTTTAACAGCTGAACCATCTTTCAAGCCCAGAATAAACACTCCTAAATTTGTTTATTTCTTTAATCAAGGAGAAGATCCAAAGACTTTTATTATTATCCTTTTCCAATAAGTAATACAATTTCCAGTGGCTTCTATTCTATATGTAGAGGGAATTTCAACTTTTCTCCTTAATGAGTTTATTTCTCCTTATTTTTATTCATAATTTTTCCTTATTTTAAGACAGTTTTTGCAATGACAGAATATCTGGTATTAATTTTTTTTAGAAATCATTTAGTTCACCTATTTATAACATAAGGATAAGTACACTTTGGAGACTAACATTTTGCTACTTATCCAGGAGCAGAAATGCCTGGCTCTTGCTTTGGAATACTGGCTTAAATGCCCATCTATTATGGCTTTTATTATAAAATAGTTTTTGACTCCATTTTTTTTCTTGGAAGACTTAATTTCACATGCTAGTTGACCTAACACATTTAAGTAACTTCATGTTATTTTTCACAGGATAATTTTGATATACTACTTTTACAAGAGTGTAGATGGTGAAATATCTCGCTGAGTGGGCCTTGGCAGAATGAATTTGTGGTATGTGTGAAGGAGGCATGTTTGATTTCAAATAGGAATAAACATGGCGTCCTCAGACTTGGTGAGTGGAGCCCTAGGCAGACAGTTTAGTGAAATACATCTTCTAAAAGAAACATATATGGTAAGGAACTTGAATTTAACATATAGGAAGAGGTCAGGAGTAATTTGGAGGTCCCTCAAACAGAATAGGCTATTGCCATTGCTCTTGTGCAGCATAACTTGGTGGTAAGAGTGTGTTGCTGAAAATGTCACACAGTTTGATCACAGGACATGGACAAATCAAGCTGGTGCTGATTAAGAAACTTGCTCCCTGCAGCTTTCATAGAAGGTGCTGTGCGGACTGCAGAAAAATCGACAGTCTTACCAAGCAGTAAATCCTATGAGCTACAGTAGTGATAGCTGGCAACATATGTTTATGGGTACAATTGTGGCATGAATATTACGGAGCAACAAACCACCCCTTGCCTTGCTTGCTGGACAGGAAGAAATGGTGCCTGGTATTTATCTGGCCAAGAACTAGTGGCTGGGGAGCTCATAGCCTCCAAGAATGAAACCATTACTGCTAAATGGACAAAGTATATTAAACCAAATTTTAAATATGTATCTATGTACTAGTATATTCCAGCTCTCAGTTCTCACAAGAGAAGCTTTTTATGCAATAGACAGTAATTAATGCAGAAATTCACAGCTTGTCCAAGTACAGAAAACATGTATCATGTCTGTGGAGTTCTCAGCAACAAATCTACACCACAGTCCTTTCCTCCAAGGCTCAGAGAAGACTGTAGAAGAGGGAGCCAAATATCTGGAAGGATAAAACAGTGTCTTCTGGGTATGACAGGACTGTTATGTTTATAAACTTATAGCAGCTACTGTTGTTTGCAGAAGACCTGCACAATGCCAAGCCAGTCAACGTTCCAGCATGGAAGGCTGAGAGGCTGATCAGCTCCTGCCCCTACCCAAGGAGCTATTGACAGTTGATAGCTACTATGGGAATAAAGTCAGTTTTCTTTTTGGATGTGGTCTATTGTAGATCAACCATGTTTCAAGAGACTTCTCTATACCCATTTATACATGGAATGGACAGTACAAATCAAACTCAATGAGTTATTATGAAAGGAGTAAATGAAACTTTCGGTGGGCAAAGTGGATTGAAGAATCAGAAGGAGTTAGGGAGCGGAGTAAATATGGTCAAAACAATATTAGTGGGGAATAAATATGATCAAAATACATTATATGCATATAAAATTCTTAATAAATCATTTTATTAGACACACATGTTAAAGAAATTCCTTTTTTTTTGTTTTTCGAGACAGGAGTTTTCTATGTAGCTTTGGGGCCTGCCCTGGAACTCACTCTGTAGACCAGGCTGGCCTTGAACCCACAGAGCTCCGCCTGCCTCTGCCTCATGAGTGCTGGAATTAAAGACATGCAGCACCATTGCCTGGCATGAAGGAAATTTATAGCATTAAGGGAATAAAAAAATTTACAGTTAAGTCCTCAACAATGGTTTGCCTAGTTTGTTTATTCTTGGTGGTATCTTTGATAGATAGGGATTAATGGAACAAGAGGCTTAATTGGGGTGGGGGATGGGAGGGCAGGGTAGAGGAAGAAATATATGGAGGGATAGCTAAAACTAAAGACTTTTCCATAATAATCAAAACTGACATCAGACAAACAGAAGTAACAGAGTAGATAGACATGAGCAGACACTCATAACTTGGGACATTTGATTCTTCTAATTAATTCTTGTGTTTTATTTAATCTTATTCAGCCCCTCCCCAACTTCTCCCGGATCACCACTTCTTTTTCTACGCCCCCCTACATTCGTGTCCTTTCCCCCTACCAATTAAGTCCAATTTGATGAGTGTTGGGAGATTAATTATTCTATTGGCATAGCAATAAGTCAGTAGAATTCAATTTATTATTATGTCCATTTGGCAGCACAATAGTGGTAGGTTCATGTCCAAAGCCTATGCTCTGTCTAACCACATACTCTTGGCCTAATAATGTTATCAGGTATGAGTTGCATCTTTTGGAGTGAGCCTTAAATCCAATAAAAAGAGGTTGATATTCCCATGATGCTCATGCCACTATTGAATCAAGGGGCATGTTTTAGCCCATCAATCAGCTAACTACAAGCCCTTCAACTCTAATCACCTTTAACAGACTGTTTTCATTACATCAGAATCTTAACAATTTAACCATTTTTTAGCTAGCTCATAAATGCCATAAAAACTCCTCATATTTTGATGTGAATTCCTTAACTATATGGAGACTAGGCATTTGTAGTCTCCTTATCAACAAATGGGAGTGACTACTTTAATTTCCCTAATGTAGCATCTTTTAAAATATTTCAAATTTCCAAATGATAATCAAAGAACTATCTTTTGTGTTGTTTTGTTTTACATTTCTGTTATTATGAGAAAAATTGAGAATGTTTTTGAATATTCAATGGCTACTGAATTTTTGTATGCAGTGTTTCTGTATTCTTTGCTTCTTTTCTTCTGAAATTTTGATTCTTTTGCTTTCATCTGTATATTAGCGATATTAATTTATATTAGAGATATTACCATATATTTGAGGTATAAGTTGCATGCATTTTCCTTCAGTTTGTGATTTGGCTTTAGATTTTTATTTTATTGCTTTAAAACTTGCTTTTGATTAAATTTATTAACATTTTATAATTTCTGATATAATTTTTTTGTTTTAACCAAAGTTAGACATGCTTTAAAACTTCTTAGTTTATGAAGTCATTTGCCTAGTATTCCTTTAATCTTTTTAACAGGTAGGCTTTTTTTTTATAAGCTATACTGATGTACGGTATGAATGAATCTAACTTTAACTTTTTCCAGATGGCTATTCACTTACTCCATTGCCATTTACAAAGCTGTCCATCTTTTTCTAAGTTTGAGCGCCTGCCTTTATCACATAGTAAATGTCAAGGAAGTTGGGATATTTCTGAGTTTTCTATCCTGTTCCATTGGTCCATCGGTTTACCAGTAAGCCAATCCCACATTGCTTTATCTATAGAAACTTCATTATGTTCTCTTATCATCACGATAACTTCCCACATACTCTTCTTTGAGGGATTTGCTGAGTATTCAGGTTTAACCATAACTTCTGTAATTAATTTGACTAGCTTCAACAAAAAAATTCTGATAGCATAGATGCATTAAGATCATTTTCTTTTTTAGTTGACAAGTAAACTAGGGAGGAGTTTTCGCACACTCTGGAACTTGAAGCTTCTAATCTTGAAGTGTGATATAGCATCACAGCTTTTCAGGTTTGTATCACTGGCAATGTTTAATAATTTGCTTTATTTCTCTTTTGCATATATTTTATTGGTTTTATGTTTGGGAATGCTATTGTGACTGTAATGACAGTCTTATTATTTTTCATTAGGTTTTCTGATTATTATTTGGTTATATGAAATATACTAATAAATATGTCAATTTTACACTTTGTAATATAATTTGTCATTTATAGAGATTTTTATTTTTAAATGTTTCTTTTTGATTGAAATAATTATTCTGGGTATAAAGTTCAATGTGATGTTTCAACCCACATGTTCATTGTATAATAGTCAAATAAAAGTAATTAGCTTTTAAGTGTCACCTTAAACATTATAATTTCCTTATGGAGAGTATATTTCTTACAACTTTTAGGCCTCTTGTTCTTCCCCCCTTTACAACAATATTTTCCTTAAATATAGCGTTAAACAGTAGTGAAGACTTTAAACTTTAAGCTTCATGACTTTATTCTGTCTTCTAAGAATGAATTTCAAATTAAATTGCTACCTTTCAAATTTAAGATTTATATACTTTACTATTGATTGGTTTGGGTCTGAATGTTCCCTAAAAGCCAATAGGCAAAAGTCTTGGTCCCCAAAGCATGGAGCTGCTGGGAGGTCGTGGAATCTTTAGGATGTAGGGTCTGCTTGGAGGAAGTCTGAGCCACTAATATGTGTCCTTGAAAGGAATATCAGGATTCTGGCCCCTCTTTTTTCTTTGCTTCCTGGTTCCTGTGAGGTAAACAAGCTGCCTCTGTCCTGCACTCCCACCATGGTGTCCTCAGAAGCTCATAAAACCTCAAATAAAAACAATCAGTGAACCACAATCACAACAACAAAGCATGTCCCCAGAGTGCATGGACTGAAACTTCTAAAACAGTGAACAAAAATGAACTTTTCCTCTTCCAGGCATGAGGTGAAAGAAATTACACTTTTCAACCTCAATTAATTATCTAATTGTTATTGAATATTTCATTTTTGGGTAACTGCAGAATCCTAGATAGTTGTGAGAAACAAAGATCCCATGCTCCTTTTATTTGGTTTCCCCTACTAGTATGGTTTAGCAAGACTTCAGTACAATATAATAACCAAAATATTGCGGTTGCTACAGCCAAGATACATAACAATTCACTGCCACTAGGACCCCTTGTTTCCATTTCCTTTTCATATTCACACCTTCCTCATCCAAAAAGGAACACATTATTCACACACATTACCACTTGGGTAAATTTCAATAGAATTTTGCAGCATGAAAAAAAGCCAATCTCAAAGATTAAATACTGTATGGTTCCATTATATAACACAGTTGAGATGAGGAAAGGATAGAAACGGGGAACATGGTAGTGGTTGTCTAAACTGAAATTATCCCTACTCTGCCCACTCCAATTTTTAAACACTACCTTCCTTTAAAAATTTATGGGAAAATACGAACATTATTTAAAGAGGTAAGCTTATATAAACAACACCAACATTTAGCTAATACCATGTTCTAGAAGAAAACATATTTTAGCAATTGAGTGTAATTTGATACTTACATTCATTTAAAATGCAGAAATTATGGAAATATGGAATAATTACTGAATAGATGTATGAATCATTCATATAGTGAACTTATACCTTAGCCAAAATAATGGAGAACATGTACTGAATCTTGCCTCCCAATGTGAGGTATCGTTAGCAAAATGTCACTGTGATTACGTGTGATTCTTCCCTGCTGTCTCTGTGCAGAACATCCCTGCTTCCATAGAGTCAATAGTAAGATGACATTTACCCCACTCTCTCTCCTTCATGAACTGGTTTTGAGTCCTTTTTAGAGGGGTAAGTTTCCATTGTTATTTGATAACATAGAATCTAGATGGTTTAAAGCTGTAAGTATTTTACTGAAAAAGCCATTATTGTGAGATATTTTACTCTGGAGAGGGTGTGGGTACTTTTAACTGAGTGATTGCTGTGTCCCTAGACTGTGGCTTTAAATGTCCTTTGCAGGGAACCAGATAGGAATTCCAGCGTTGATTCAACCTTGTTCTTTAAGCTGGATCTAAAGAGGTTTGTGCTTCTACCTTGGGATGTGCAATCTTTTGGAGAAAAAAAAAAAACCCATACAGAACATGTGAAGATGTCTCTGGGTTTCCTTTCATAGCTCTGATCTAAACAGATATGAAGGAAACTTGCTTTCTTCAGTTGTAGATGAGTTTCCAGAGACACACTTGTCCTTGAGATCATGATCCCTATCAAAATGCCTTCCCAACATCTGTTTCTTAAGCTGGTGAATGTTATGATCCTGTGCTTCTGACTGAGCATCTTTATCTCAGACAAAGTATCCTTTTCACTGTTCTGTTTTTCTTTCTTGAGAACACCACAAATTTATCATTTTCATTAAATTAGATAAATACTTGTACCCCATTTCACCTTCTGGGTCCATGACTACACCAGTGCTTTTCAGATTTAAGAATGCATAGTAACCACCCTCTTGTCTATGGGATTATATTTCAAAGCTTATCCTACACACCAATAACTTTTATAAAGTTTAATTTATAGATTGAGCACATTAAAAGATTAACAACAGTGACAATAATATAGAACAATCAAAATAATATATAATTGTTCCTTGGAATCCGGTGAGATCAGTTCCAACACCTGAAACGGATATCAGAATCCAGCTCTGCTTCAAGCTGTGAAATCCCTTGCACAAAGTGATGCAGTATTTAGATATAATATATGCAAAATGTCCTTAACAATTTAAATATCTCTAGATTATTTATGATACCACATATGATATAAACATTATATTATTTAGGGAAAGTGTGCAAATGTTCAAGGGTCTTTTAAAACATTTTTTATTTCATAGATGATTGATTTTGAACATACATAATCCATAGACATATCAGGGGATGAATGCACTATAATAAAAGGTATTTTAAATCTACAAATTGGTTGATCATGGAATTTCTTAGCTGATATTCTTTGTTTGTAACTGTTTTCTATTTTTTATTTATTGTTTGTGTCTTTCACATCATGCCTCCTCCCTTCCATTCATTTCTCCACCCTTCATATCCAACCTCTACCCTTGCAATCACCCCCTGAAAATAAAATAAAACTTAAGAGAAAAAAGAGAAAGAGAAGAAAAAAAAAGCAATCTCATCATGGAGACTGTAGTTTCCACAGTGAGTCATGCAGTAAATCGTTTTATCCATATATCTTTACGTACAAGTGTCCATTGCCGAGATTCATTGGTTCGAGGCCTCTGGTTTCTGCTACACTATTGATGCTGGGCCCTCACTGGAACTCCTCTTGGCTATCCTGCTGTTGCCTGGTGTTGTGGAAACGGTGTGGCTTTGGGTATGCAGGACCAGTCCCTTCATGTACTTCAGCAGATCACAGATGCAGTGGATATTGGGGTAGGCCAACAGGTGACCCTGGTTCCGGGTCTGGGTAGTTGCAGGGTTGGTCAGCCTGTCACCTCTCCTTAGTTTTCACCACCAGGGTGAGCACTCTTGTATTGTCCTAGTGAGTTCACCCCTTGCAGTGGTGAGCAAGGGGCGGGGCCAGTTCTCCTGTTTCATGTCCTCAGGGTCAGATCCCCCACACCTACACCTTCAGGGTCAGCTCTACAGTGTGGCCAGGCATGGTGTAGGGGCCACTTTCCTGAGTGCTGAAGCTGATGTAGGGCAGGAGCTCTCTCACCTGCCTTGGGCACTGACAGGTAGAGATGAAGCATCTCTCCCCTGCCCATGCTGCCACAGGACAGATGAGTAATGGGAACAGTTCTCCCATGTTAACAACTATGGGGATGGCTCACTCACTCCTCTGCCAACAGGATTGGCTCTTCTGTGCTGCCCAGGAAAGGTATAGGACCTGCTCTCCCAAGTGTAAATTTAACAGAAAGTTCAGAAATTTAGGTAAAATCAAAGGATACACTGTTACTCTGGTTATCATCTATTTAATGGACACATTTGAAGAATATATATCCCTGACACTGTGTTTTTTATTATTGAAAATAGATTCTTCTTCCATATAACACATCCCAGCCATGGTTTCCTCTCACTCCTCTCCTCCTATTATGCCCTTCTCCCCCTTTCCCAGATCCTCTCCTCCACGTCCTATACTGTCTGGATGGCCAGAAACCTGATACTGGATAGCTCAGAGTCCTGGAGTAGAACCAGAAAACAATCCATGAAATAATTCCTAATGATATTATGCCATACGTGTAGATGAGTGCCTTGTTTAGTGATCATCAGAGAGGCTTCTTCAGAAAGAATATGGTAGCAGGTGCAGAGACCTAAAGCCAGACATTATGCAGAAAGAGAAACTAAACTGGAGGTCTCCACTGGGTCCTTTCTGTTGGAAATTGGGAAACCCCTCTTTAGAGTGGGAGGAGTGTAGGAATCATAGAGGATGGAGGGCACCAGGAGAACATAGCTCACAGAATCAGCTAAGCAGGGGCTATATGGACTCACAGAGACTGAAATGACAAGCATGAGGCCCGTATGGATCTATGCCAAATCTGTATATGTTATGGCTGCTAACTTGTTGTTTTTGTGGGATTCCTAACAATGGGAACTGTTGTATCTCTGACTCTTTTGCCTGCATTTGACACTTTTTCCTCCTAGTAGGTTGCTTTTCCAGCCTTGATATGAGAGTTTTTGTCTGATCTTATTGTGTCTTGTTTTGTCCCGTTTGGCTGTTGTCTCTTGGAGGCCTGCCCCTTTCTGAATAGCTGATATTTGTTAACTATCGTTCACCATTGTTAACTGAACCCACGACTACAGGTGAACTTCTGTAATGAAATACCTGGCAGAGCAACTAAAATGCAAATTATGAGTGCCCTGTTCAGAGTTTCCAATTCGGTGTGATTTGATGGTATTTAAGAATGTTTTAATCTAGTTAAACATTGTCATTTTGTGTTTGAGCATGTACATGTGTGGGTGGGGACATGCATAGTAGCACACATGTGAAGGCCAGAGGACAAGGGGGAAATGATTTCTCCTCTTCCACTTTGATGTGGATCCCAGGAATTGAACTTAAATCGCCAGGCTTGCATGACAGACATCTTTATCTGCTGAGCCACTTCATTGTCCTGGACTTAAGAGTTTTTATTCCTAAAAAGTTCCCATGTAATGTTTCTGCTCCTGCTCTGGAATCAGCTTCAGAGCACACAGTTACCACGCAGTATCCTCCAGTCACAGGGCAGCCATTGCTACTTACCTACTCAATTAGTAATTCTTCAGTTTCTTGCCGTGAGTTAGAGGTGTACTGATGTATAACGTTCATCTGTGTTTTAAAGAAGTTATGATGTATTTTGAATCCTAAGCATTTTCCTTCTGAAGAGAACTGATTAAAAATTTCAAGTGGTTTGCCCTTCACTTTGCTTCTGGGAGCAATCTGTTCTCATCACTTTCCTTTTGGTTTCCTTCCTCTTGTGGAAGGATCGTAGATAGAGTTCACAAGTGACTTCTTGGGGAGCTGTGATGGCTATTCCTGGCTGTCACCTCAATTGCATCTAGAATTGATGAAAACTCAAGCTCTTGGCCTCTGACTTGGGAATTTCCTTAGATTGTCTGAGGTGTGAAATCTCACCCTAAATCTGATTTCTATCTTCTATGGGCAGCCCACATACAGGAATGCAGAAGGAAGCTTGGTATTTTTTTGCCTGCTTACCCTCACTCTCACCTGAAAGTTCATCTACCATGTTGCCACAGCTGGTGCAAATCGAACCTCCTCAGGTTTTCAATATGGAATGAAAACCATCCGCTCTCCAGGACTCCACCAGGATTCCAGGACAAGACTGAGCCTGCAGAGACATCCACCCTCAATACTGAACAACTACTGGATTTTATGTCTTTCCTTTGTTGGACCAGTACAACTATATCCTATAAGTTAGTCTAATAAGTGCCCCTTTATTATCAGATCTATCTACTGTGCTCCCTTAGAGAATTTGGGCTAATACAGGACCATTGCAGACGAATCCTGTAGAAGAGTGCAAAATGCAGAACTGAGACAAGAATACTAAGAGTACCATAACATCTAGCAAATTCTAGGAACAGTTAGCTGTGGTTACTACCTGCATGGGGCCTTTGAAGACTCTATGACGTGTCTCAGAATTGTCCTGAGCAAGGCTCAGGCATCCGTAGTGTTTTTGGCTTGCATATGCCAACCATGGCCTTGGGGAATACTTCAGGAAATATAACATTCCAAGCTCTCTGCACTCTCTGTCTAGGGCCTAGGATTCAGGTACCTTGAATTGAATTCTCTGGAAAGTAGCAGCAGGTGCTGCTCTTTGGCAGTTTGTGAATTATTACTCCACACGGGTATGCATCAAATGGAGAACAATATCTGGGTGGGGGTGATTGGGTCACCACACAGTGATTGGCGTGGTTAGTGCCTGGCATTAAGGAGAGAGGCTTTACATCTGAATTGGTCATTTATCATTTGTGCAATGAAAATTTCTGTCCTTCTGGATGTATTTTCTGCTCTTTATACATGGCCATGAGTAAGATTCATAACAGCATATGTATCTTTATCCCAATGCTTCATCTGCTGGGAGATTTGGTTTTATTAATTACGAATCAATCACTTGCCTGTGGAAAGAAAGGCAACAGACTTGTTTGCTGTTTGTGATGAGTTGGCTTCCTCTGCATTTACTCTTCCCAGACACTCAGAGCTGGAGTCACTGAGTGTGTCCCTCTTAGGTTGGCCCAATTCCATTTATGATCAGGCTTGGTGAATTATAACAGATCTACTCCCTGGAAAGTTTTAAATGTCTCCTTCCTCCTCCTGGCTCTCTTGTCTGTCACACGTGGAATTTCATGTGACCTTTCTCTTCTTATTTTTCTTCTGTTAATCAGTTTGGTTGCAGGGTAGTGTTTGTGATTAAGCCGAATATTTTTAGCTTATCTCATGTGAGTGCTAAGTGCTGACTCCACCCACATGAAGGTGCCCTCCATTGTTTCCTGTTTGTTCATGTTAGCATACATATGGTAATGATGTCTTCCTTAATTGACCTGGGATTCTTTGTGATTTATTTTGGTTTTTGCATCTTACAAATACTTTCCCCATAGTTCCTATTATTTCCACCTAACCAGATTATATATGTTGTTTTATCTCTACACATCTCATGAGTAGAGGGTCCAACTCATCAATAATGGTTTTTTTCTTTTAAAGACAGAGTCTTTTAAAAAAATATATATTTATGTATTTTTGACTTTTATGTATAAGTGAGCTCTATGCATGTATGCTTGCCTACCAAAAGAGGGCATCAAACTCCATTATAGGTGGTTGTGAGCCACCATGTGATTGCTGGGAATTAAACTTAGGATCTCTGAAAGAGCAGCCAGTGCTCTTAGCTGGTGAGACACCTCTCCAGTTCCTAAAGACAGGGTCTTAATCATTATCAGAGAGGCTTCCTTCAGCAACTGACGGGAGCAGATGCATAGATCCATAGCCAGATATTAGGCAGACATAGGCAGCACAGTGGGACAGGAGTAGGAAGGATTGTTGGAGGCAAGCAGGGGGTTGAGGACATCAGGAGAACATGGCCCACAGAATCAACTAAGCAGGGCTCATAGGGGCTCACGGGACTGAAGCCACAACCATGGAGCTTAGGATCCTCTTAAGTAGGCGTATAAGGATTTTTTGGGCCACCAACCAGCTTCCAAATTATGACAGAGACTTCTTATTAGTGATGACTGCTTGGCCCAGCTTTGGCTCATCTCCTGCTAGGCCTTTTCTGTTCCTTCTCTATTTTGCCTCAGGTGTTTTACCTCCCTGCTTCCCTTTCTCCCTCCTCCATCTCTCTCTCTCACTTTCCTGCTGTCTCTATATCTGGCTGTCTGGTGACTGTCTGGCTTCTGGCCCCAGGAATGTCCTTCTCTTTCTCCCTCATTCTCTTCTTCTTCTCTCTAAAGCCTACATTTTCCTCTTAATTATTCCGTCTGTGTGCCAGCCCTTCCTATCGCTTCTCGGTCTAGCTATTGACCATTCAGCTCTTTATTAGACCAATCAGGTGCTTTAGGCGGGCCAGGTGAAACAAATGGAACCCATCTCTACTGTGGTAGCCCACATATGACTCAGTTTCCATCTGGAGTCATTACTGACTTAAAGAAACCATTTGAGTTCAAGACTGCCTGCTTTGTTTGCTCCAAATATCCTTGCAGTATGTGAGAGAGTTCTGATTAAGCCCATGAGAAAGAGCACTCTTGCTCATGAGAAAGAACATATCTGTTAGGATCTGGACTGGGGTATGCCAGCTGGAGGCACTCCTCCTTAGTGATTAATATCTGCTAGTTGCTAGCTGTTAGCTGAATTCTTGAATTGAGATAATGCACTTGCTCGAGCTTCCTCTCAAGGACAGTGCAGAGAAGCAGTTAGTTGACTGTATTGCTCTTTGTTCTGCCTTTTGCCTTAATTAGTATATATGCTGGCTGAGAAATAAACTTGGGGCTGTTTGGTATTCACCTTCAGTCCTCCCAGTTTATCCGTTGTTTCCTCTCTTTCCATTTCTCTTAATCTGCCATTTCCTATAACCATGAGGCTTCCCCCAGGTACTTCCTGCTGATTCCTGTCGGGCTGGACGCTTTACATAATCAAACAAATGCAGCATAAGCAAATGTAACACACCTTTACCCAGTTAAAGATTTATTCAGCCGTACAAACAAATGCAGTATGTCTTTGCCTTATTAAAATAATATTTCACAAGAAGTAGGGGCCTACGTTCTGTGCCCAAAGAGAGGAGTCCTCACCGTTTACCCATACCCATGGTCTTCTCCTCCTTTGCCGCTTACCTGCCACAGCCAGAAACTAACCTGGAAACAATGATTCAGTCTCTTTCCTTTTGAGCATGGTCTGCCTTCTGGACCAGTATGTACATCCTCATTTAAGGATCCTTTCTCCATCGGCAGGGAAGTCTTCATGTCCATCTCTTCTTATGTCTGATCTCATTTGGCAGAAATGGTAAGGGAATTAGAAAAACACATATGGCTGCAGATTTAAAGCGGGTAACTATCAGTATTGAAGTCGATATTTTAAAAAATTAATTAAAAATTATCATACAAAGTAATGATTTCATCATGCCATTTCCACGGAGGTGTATTACTGTGCTCTGCTGAAATGCATCCCTCCATTACCCCGCCCTCCCTCCACCATTGCTCTCCTTCCTCACAGAAGTAATCCCTTAGTACCTCCCAAGTACTTTCACATCTCATGTGTATGTTTAAATCTGCATACAGGAGAAACAAATATTTGTATTTCTTATTCTGGCCAATTTCATTTAACATTGTGATTTCCAGTTCCATCTACTTTCCTGAGATTGACATAAATTCATTCCTTTTTATGATCGATTAAAGCTCCAATATATATATATATACTACATTTTATTGTTTTTCTAAGAATAAGGGTTTCAGGGGCTGGATAAATGACTTAGCAGTTAAGAACACTTACTGCTTTTACAAAGGACACAGGTTCTGGTCCTAACACCTGCATGGTGACTTACAACCATCCTCGATTCCAGTATCAGGAGATTCAAAACCCTTTCCTAGTCTCCATGGTCACCAGACAAACTTATTGTACACATGTATACATGTATACAGGCAAAATATCTATCTATTTATCTATCTATCTATTTATAAAATAAAAACAAATAATTCTTAAAAAAGCAAGGGGCTAATTTATTTTAAATAAATCGTCACTTATTACCAGGGTACAAAGTCAAACTCTTCTAAATTTTCCATATTACACATGCAAAACATGCTCTCTTCAAATGACCTGAACAGTGGTTTGCACTCCTCACAGCAAATTCAGCCTCCTTTCCAGAAACTCAGTTACAATGAGAAGTATCCCTGTCACCAAGTGATAAGTTACAGTGCTTTCCGATGATATTTATGCTACTAAGTTTGCAGCTACATCAGGAGTTACAAGTTCAATCATTTAGAAACAGCACAAAAACATCAGTAAATACAAGTTAGCAAGAATCCCCTTTCTGTTAGCACAGCGTCTCCCCATTCAGCAGTGACTGAGCAAAGAAAAAACAGCCAGGAAACATCATTTTCATACTTCCATACTATAAAACCAGTTACATCAGAGGAATTAAAAAGTTGATGTTGGGAAGAGAAATGCTTGCATTTTTCTTGATTTTTAAAAATTATATATATATATATATATGTATGTTCTTTATGCATATCTGTGTACTAATACATGCCTGGTATCCACAGAGGCTGGAACAGGGCATCTGATTTCCTGGAACTGGAGTCACAGGAAGTTGTGACCCATATGGCCCTTGGTAATTAAACTCTGGGACTCTGGAAGCAAAACCAGTGCTCTAAAATACTGAGTCATCTCTCCAGCCCATGTGATTTCATTCTTACATAATACAAAAAAAAATCGAGTTCTTGTTTTACCAGAAGATGTTTCTGATGATAAACTTTTCCAGTAATAAGATATTAAGCAGAGGTGATTTTCTATCATCCGAGACAGAAATAATATATTTTTAATAATAACACTAGAAAGAGATTCTTGGCTTTACTCATATTTTTCTTATATTTTTAATGTTTTATGACATTTTTAATTTCTCAAAAGAATCTCAAGTATGTTATAAGTTAATTCAAGGTAAAAGCAATTTTATTTAAATTAGTATTGATGTTGAAGAATATTATTTGAAGTATGTGGTTGTTTGAATAGTATGGTCCCCATAGACTCATGTATTTGAGTGCTTGACCCATAGGGAGTCGCATAATTAGGAGGTGTGGCCTTGTTGGAGGAAGTCACTGTGAAGGTGGGCTTTAAGGTCTCCTATGCTCAAGGAATGCCCAGTGTGATGCAGTTTCTTCTTCTGCTAACTGTGGATCAAGATATTAAACTCTCCACTCCTTCCCCAGAACCATGTCTGACTACATGCCACCATATTTCCTGCCATGATGATAATGGACTAAGAACCTTTGAAACTATAAGCCAGCCCCAATTAAATGTTTTCTTTTATAAAAGTTGCTGTTGTCATGGTGTCTCTTCAAAACTGTAGAAACTTTAACTAAGATGTTGTATTATTTTACAAATTTTCTCTTTTAAAAAGCACATATAATGCCAAAAACAAATAAAAAATAAAAATGTAAGAGCTAATGTATGGGCTGGTGAGAAAACTCAGTGTTAGGTAGAGGTGATTATTGCTAAGCCTGATGACTCACATTTGAATCTTGAGACTCACATTGTAGAAAGAGAGAGCCAACTCCTGTAAGTGTCCCCTGACTTCCACATGTGCCTCCCAAATAAATAAACAAATAAATGTAGCAATATATTTTAAAAAAGGAATTTACTGAAGCCATAAGAAAGCAATTTTCTTTTATTGAAAGAGAATATATACTTGAACTTTTAAATCTTGGCTCTTATTTAATTTAGTATTAAAAATGTTGAGATTATAATTTGATTACAGTTTTTCTCTTTCCCTTTATTCCCTTCAAATCCTCTACTTTATGCCTCCTTTGGATCCTTCAAATTCATGGTTTCCTTTTTGCAAAAAACAAACAAACAACTAATTGCTGCATGCATATAAGTGTATACATACATATTCCTATATATAACCCATTCCATCTGTATAATGCTACTCCTACATATGTTTTCAGGGTTGACCATTAGGTAAGTGATTTGATAGGGGAAATGGGAAAACGGGGGGCTTTCTTAGGGAAGAGAAAATGAGGTAAGTACAAGAAAAGGTGGATAAAATAACAGTAAGGATAGCAGAAAAAGCTACAAGGAATCATACTATTAACTATTTACCACTCTCTAAAATCTCTAGCACACATAACTATACGTATAAATATACTTAGATAGTTTTGACAAACTTTTCTCATCTGGGATGACAGTGTTCCCTTCAAGAACTGAAGACTATCTAACCAAAACTCCAATAACAGAAATAAGAATTTCTCTCTGAGTTTTTGGCCAGGGCTGCCAAGGAGACTACCAAAACATACAGCCTATTTCTGTTGTCTTTGGTTACCCCCAGCTATGGAAGGTAAGCTCTGATTGCTGAAGAGACCATGCTCAGAGATTCCTGAGCTGGAACTGACCTGAATAACATGAGGGCTAGCTTTCATGGTAACAGAAACTGCTGTAAAACCTTCCAAAGGAGGGAGGCACCCCACAGTCCTACCCAGCTGTGATGCCTGTGAACCACATCAGTGACCAGAAGGGCATGATAACCTAAGGTGCAGTAGTGGTATACATGCCTTGGCAGTAACCAACAGTCCTCTAATTGGACTTAAGAACTTCTCAATGTGAAGTTTACTATGCCTGGTACTGGAAACCTAGCTAACTACTCAGTGTCAGTGAAATCTTGGTTACTGGATGAGATTCTACAACTACTAATTAACTATCAAGCTTAATTCTAAAGAACAATTTATAAATATTTGCCCTTATCCCGAAATTTAAGTGAAGTCTTCTCACCTTCCAGGAAACTTCTCTTTGCAAAAGACAGAGACTATTAAAGAAAAAAACACAATCAAAAAGATGCAGAGTTTGGAGCCCATTCCCAAAAGATACAGTTAGAAAACACCTCCATATCTAAGGCTCAGAAAACATTGTGGAAGAGGAGTTGGACAGATCGAAAGAGTCAGAAGATCAGGGAGTTTGCTGTAAGAGTGTGTTTCCTAGTAATACCAGGAGTTACAGTCATAAAATCTCACTAATGCGACCACCCAAATGTGAGCTGAGAAAGGATAACAACAGTAAGCACAACAAAGTAGACAGAGGAAGGACCATGAGGCCTCAAACCTACACAAAGAATAATAGGCAGCTGAGGAAAGCTGGGCTTGAGATAGGTGGCCTTCCCCAACGAAGAGCACAACAGCCAGTTTTCTAGTGCCAAACAAGGTCAACCCTTAAATGAATGTTGGCTCTTGAAGAAGAAACTTACCTTGGTTAATAATAAGCATAACCATTGTCTCAAAATAGATATATTTGATTCCCTCAAAATACTTACAGACATCAAAGTACATTTGAAATCAACCCTGTCACAGCCTACTTAATATCATATGTGTTCACTTCATAAATGGCTTGCATGTTATATATGTAAAGTGTCTTAGGGTTTCAATTGCTGTGAAGAGACACCATGACCATGGCAACTCATATAAAAAAGAAAACATTTAATTCGATGGTTTAAGAGGTTTAGTCCATTATCACAGCAGGACATGGCAACATGCAGGCAGACATGGTGCTGGAGAAGGAACTGAGAGTTCTGTATCTTACAGGAACAGGAAGTGAACTGTCTCACTGGGCGTGGCTTGAGTATATATGAACCCTCACAGCCTGCCTTCATGGCAGCACAGTTTCTCCAACAGGGCCACAACTACTCTAAACCTACTCCACACCTCCTAACAGTGCCACTTCCTTTGGGGGCTATTTTTTTCAAGCCACCATACAAAGTAAAATTATAAAAGGCAAAAATAAAATAAAAAACAAAATGTCCTTCCTTATAAGATCCAGACAAAGTTACGATAGTGAAGCAATGTAAAATGTCTAAAGTATATCAGTTGAAGAAAATACTTTACACAGAATTATCCAATTTATGAGAACAGCAATTGTCACCTAGTAGTTACACAGAACTTCCTATTTTTAAATATTTAGTGCATATGCTGTGGTCTTTTAATGTGTAGAAAAGAAGACTTTTGGAATTTCACTAATAGCTAACAAACAAAAAAATCATTCCCTTTCAGAATGCTAGTGATACACTGCCTCAGATACATGCAGTGCTGAGAATCAAATCTCTGTCTGTTAACATCTGAGTATATTTGATGACAATTTCAATGGATAACTTTCCAAATTTATCCACAGTTTTAGAAGGAATGAAGTAGAATAGTATGCAACAGACAGGGTCAGACACAAAGGTAACTTGACTGTCAATGTTAAAAACATACAAACTATTCCTGTAGTATTTGTGTATGTGTGCAAGATTGTATATATACACACATATATACTATATATATATGTATATGTGTGTGTGTGTGTGTGTGTTTATACATGTGTGGGAGTGTGCAGGCCAGAGATTGACCTCAGGCATCTTACTTAGTTATTACCAATTTTATTTTTTGAGTCAGGATCTCTTACTAAACCTGAAGCTAATTGATTCAAATAGATTGGCCAGCCAGTGAGTGCCAAGGATCCATCTCTCATTCCTCTGGGGTTCATGAGTTTTTTACGTGGGTGTTGGGGACCTGAACTCAGGTTCTGATGCATGTGTGACAATCACTTTACTGATGAGTAAGCCTCTTCAGCCTGGAGTATTCTTTCTGCTGAATTAAAAAAAAATATTTCAATCCACAGATCTACTTGGAGGATTGTGCAACAAGCGGCTTATAAGTAAGACTAGTGCCTATGGGTGGTGTAGTGTGTCAGGCCAGATCTGTCACTGTGTACAAAGCCTGAATGTCAAGAATCCACGTTGTGACATTGTTTATGGGATACCCGAGATGTTCTTTGTTCTCAATTAAATTATCATGCCATTATCATAACATTATCATGCTAGTTACTTTAAAATGTCCCAGAACAGACTGCAAAAGATACCTGGGTCATTACCTTCTGGATACTGAAATCATAATCATCACCATGGCATCTCCAGAAAGCAACTGTTTCAAGCCTGGAGAATGTCATTAATGGTGCCTTCAGAGTGTCTTCTTATAGCAGCATTATAAGAATTATGTTGCTGGTCATGCCTCCATCTCTCTGCAGATAACTGGGTAGAATTCCACAGTTGTGGTAATGGCATTCACAGTCTTTCATGATTTTTGAATATGAGATTCACGATTCAATCAGTTTCTTTTTCCTGAAAAACAATCAGCTTTTAATGAAGTGAAAGCAACATGAAATTTATTGTTGAACCTAATGAATCCGCCATGGGTAATCCCTCTAGCACTGGGTTCTCAAAATGGGGCATAAAGTCCTGAACATGCTGGGAACATGCAGAAACCAGAAGAAGAAATCCACTTTCTTCTCCTGAGGACTTAATAATCCTAAGGTTGTCTCAGATACCAAATATGAAATGTTAGTAGCAGCTGTATCTGTGAAACCTGTTGCAGTGTTTCTTTGCTGAGTCTGAAGTCACTGGTGAGAGGACCATGTTCAGGAAGCACACACTTACAGCTTATGTCACAAAAGTTGGAAGCATCCCATTTCATATCTCCCATCTTGGAAGCTCATTAGTTCACCAAAGTGAAGTCTGCTCCTAGACACCTAGACTCTGGCACACCTTCCTGATTCTCAGCTTCAATCAGACCACAGACATTTGGAAGAATTTCCATTGCAGTTCTAAAATGACTTGCAGAACCCTTCAGTTCACTCCCAGGAATGACCATTGGAAAGCAGGTGTGTGTTGTGCCTACAGTAGACTTTTCCATTGGCTTCTGCCATGTCCCAAATAAGCCATCAGTCAACAGAACCCAAATTGTTCTGACAGAAGGGCCAGGGAAGTTTCACTTCACTGGGTAAATGTTTTGTGAAGGACTGTCTTGGACTTGACAAAGTCATTTTATCTTGGAATTCTTTTACTAAGAGTCTTAACTGTCAGTTGGGTTAGACTAAACCACACTGTGGGAAGGAGGGTGTTAACTTGTCCCAGATTATTGTAATTTTCTGCTGGTTAATGACACCAGCAGCTTTTATGTTGCTGTCCAAGTACCCCTGTTTTTTCTACACATAAATAGATTACAATATTTTCTTCAGGTATCCTTCTAGCAGCCTTCCTATTTTACTTCATTTTCATGTAATTATCCCTATGTAGTTCAAGTTATTTTAAGTAGAAAATTAAAAAAAAGAAAGAAAAGAAAAAGGAAAAGAAAACAAATAAAGGAAAAACACACCTCAAACAAACAATCAACAACCCAAACAAAACAAAACCAACCTTAAACATCCCAAAACAAATTATGTCCAGCTGGTACTCTGAAAGGTTGCCCCAGCCGACTAAGAGCACAAGATTGCTTTACTTATAGCTTTGATGAAATCAGTTTCCTGTGGGCAAGCTATGCCGTCTGGCTTATCCCAGTCTCTGTGGTCAACAGAGGAGGACAAGACTCAAGAGCCAGGAGGCATGCTTCTACTGAAGCTAGTCACTCTGTAACAGTTCATCTTGTGATGGATATGTATGGATATGTAAGCAGGTTCTACATCTTGGTTCCTGCCAACATGGGACATATAAACATGAATGTGCAAGTACCTCTGTGCAATATGAAGTGGATCTTTTAATCTCTGCTGGGCACCCCATGTCTTTTTTCACAAATAGTTATCTTCTGAGAATGTAAAACATGAGAGGAGGGAGCACAGTGAACAATTTCCTGACTCCTCCACACACCCAGCAATTTACCCTGGACTTAAGTGTGCAAGGCTTTAATGGGCTTCGAGGATTTTGTTTTCCTTTTTGAAAAAAAAAATTAGTTCCTTTGCTTGCAATACCATCCTCCATCCTCCACCCACTGTTTTGGATCCATGTATTATTCGTGACTCACAGCAATATGTTCCCAGTATGTCATAAACCTCACATATAATGTCAGAATATAGTACAAGAATTATATTATGATTTTATTAATAACAATATAATAGCAGCATATACTTGGGAAAGATTTCTGAGTGGAAATTAAAGTAAAACAAATTAAATATATGATCCACAACCAGAGCCCTGGCCTGGACTAGTGAACGTCACCTGTGCTTTGTCCAACCTGTAGGGCACATCCTATTAATCAGCCAGTCTTGCTGTTTTCATATCAGACACAGAACCAGTGAAATCAGTCTACAAGTCCAGGTCTCAATGTAAAAATACAAACAATATGAAAGGTCAAGAAAGGATCTATCCTAAAATCCACCAGTCCTATAGAAACGTTCTCTAATAAGAATTACCTAGATGAATGCCAGGACACAGAATTAGATAAGAATCATAAATTTTATCAAAAAAAATTCAAAGACTCTAAGGAAAACACAAAGAAACAGCCCAATAAACTTAAAGAGAATAAATGCCCAAGTGATGCCCAAGAAAACACAAACGCAAAGGCTGAATGAGGTGAGGAAAATAACTCAGAATTTGAAAACCAAATTCAAGAAGGAGATGGAAACGTTGAAGAAAACTCAAGCTGGAATGTAGTTGATACATTTAAAAAATAGCTACTGCCACAAAATGAGATGGACAAATAAGTTGTTGCATATTATTATTACAACAAAATAACATACAGAAAAATGAAAATAAAATAGACATAATATGGGATGAATCAGCATTTTGGAGCAAAATAAGCCAGAGAATAAAATGCAGAAAATCCACTAATAGATAAAATTATATCCTGTAAAGGTAGAATGCTGATTATGATAACTCATTGGGAGATTGATGGTACTACTGTGAGGAGTAGCTATGAGGGAACCTCTTGAGTATTGGAAATGTTCTGTATTTTGATTGGAATAGTGATTACTGATTGTGTTGAACTCTGAAGACTTTGCCCTTTATATGTCTATTTACAATGTGGGTACAGAAATCCATACATGTTTTAAACAAATATGGATTAAGACCTTACCAGATGACAACCATCCATAAAAAATTAAATCTAGGCAAAATTAAAGTATAAAGGACTACCAGGAGGTGCTGGAGAGAGATTGGAAACAGACAGAGCCTAGTGGGGGAATGAATACTTACGTGGAGGAGGAAAGACAGATAGTAGCAAGTTAAGTTTCATGTTTATAGTTGGTGTGATGGCTATTCTTGGTTGTTAGTTTGACTGTATTTGGAATGAACTACAATCCAGAAATGGAGAACACACCTGTGATTCCAAAATATACAGAAGATTAGCTGAGGCAGCCAACCTAGTGGCCTGAGCAACTCCATTCATGCCAGCCACTGTTGGATTAGTTGGACTGAAGCTGTAATATATATATATATATATATATATATATATATATATATATATATATATATATATATGTATATGTAGTTTTGTGCATGGGAAGGGGAGAAGGGGAGAATGAATATATATATAAAGTTCTGTGACTTTAAAGAACCCTGACTAATATAGCTGGTATTAGGTGAAGTTACCATGTAGAAAAACCACAGTCTTTTCATGTTGGGAAAATAGAAAGTTGAAATTAAAGTATTAAATGTACACGTTTAGATCTACAGGAAAGAGTAGTTTAAAATTGAATGTGACCCCTGATAGGCTGAACAGGCTCGCAAACACAAAGTGAGTGTAATGGGGAAAGAAGAAAAATAAGAAGTGTGGCAAAGATGCGTGGGAAGGGAATGGTAGATGAGAGAGTATAGGGAGGGGTTAAAAGGGTGATCACATTGTATGAGAGTCTCAAACAAATAAATATATTAATGAATAAATGCTTATTGGCTTTGACAATTGCAAGGACTCTGCATTTCAGAAATGATACCAGAATAACTAGATATCCATAATGAAAAAAGAAGAATTTTCAGTCTATATTTCAGACCCTTTGTAAAATTGAAGTTCAACTGGAAGCCTGTACAAAATGTATAACCAGGTTTTGCTAAGGGAATAATTTACTATGTGAAATTGTCAGTTGGTCAAAATTGGTGAGATAAAGAATTTATAGACATAAATTATGAGAGAAATCTTAATAAATTTCCATCAAGATTGGAAGGCTTGTTTCTTAAGTTAGGAGATTTAGGAATTGCCTTCTGGCGAAACTGGTAAATCTACAGTAGTTACTGAAAAGTAGAGCACTGTACTGGAGTACTGTAATCCCAATGCTGGGCATACAGAGACAAGCAGAACCCAAGAGTCTCTGGCTATCTAATATTACTGAATTGATGAGGCCTACATTCAGTGAGAGACACTGTCTCCAAAAATTAGTTGGAGCACAATTGAGCAAGATATTTGCTGTTGAACTCTGGCATCCAAAGGCACATGCCAACATATACACATGAGTATACACAAACACATACAACATCCCCCTGTCAAATAAGGTGTATGCTGAGAAGAAAAATAACACCAAATGTAGTATAACTTGTGGGAATAAATAAGGAAGAGGGTGAACTCTGTCCTGGAGATAGATTTTTGTGCTTGGGTTGTAACTCTGGCCAAGTCATATCTTTAGTTCTACCCCAGATCCCAAAATGAAAACTTTAGTGAATCTAAGCAAATTTAAACTAAATTGAACATATGATAAATGGGTGGTCTGCATTCACACACCCAATCTCCCCTCTGCCTCATTAATGAGAGGGCAAGGCAAAGCCACAGGGATCCACCCAGTTCAGGAAAGCTTCTGGTATCATTGGCAGCTGAAGCCCAAGCTTCCCCCTGTAATTGCCAAGTCTTGGCCCCAAGCCTGGCAAGTTATGCTTCTGTTTTCAGCATTGACAGTCTCAAGACTGGAACTACAGCTTTTGGGTGCTCATTCTGCCTGTCAGGTGCCATCCTGCCTTGCCACATAGGCTCCTCATCAGAGTAGCTAAATTGGCAGTCCTCTTACATCATGTGGTCCAGTTCTTGTTTCTCCTTGCTGTTGAGATCCAAAGTTCTACTCTAGGAAGTTTCTGGCAATGTACAACTAAGACTGTTGATAATTGTTCTTCCTCAGTACCCCACATAACTACTCACTGACTCTCTGATAACTAACAATCAGGGAGGAGGTTTTCTACCCAGTTCTAGCTTCATTTCATGTCCTTTAACAAGAGTGTGTGGTATTCTGTTAAAACAAAAACTAGTTTTTACAATTAGATTCTTAATTATAAGATTTGATTATGGGTTTTAATTTATCCTTAGTTTTGAATGACTTAAGCCAACAGAACCCTGAGTGTGCCTTGACTGATGTGGGATTCCACTCTGTATGTTTTGTTATCATTGGTTAGTAAATAAAGCTGTTTTGGCCCAATGGCTTAGAGTAAAGCCAGGTGGAAAATCAAAACAGAGATAGTTGGATAGATAGATAGATAGATAGATAGATAGATAGATAGATAGATAGAGTAGGTGGTGTCAGAGAGAGATGCCATATAGCATATAGCTGAAGGAGAATGGCATGCTGGAACTTTACCTGGTAAGCCTTGTGGCGATACACAAAATAATAGAAATGGCTTAATTTAAGATGTAATAGCTAGGAATACGCTAGAGTCATTGGCCACACAGTGTTGTAATTAATATAGTTTTAGTGTCATTCATTATTCAGGTCTAGGTAGCCAGGAAATGAACAAGCAGCCTCTGCCTACAAAATGGCATGCTAACATGGGTCCACTACATCCACATGAAAACTGAGAGAACTTGGGAAGGAATTCTAGACACAAAAGAACAGAGTTAAGCACAGCTTCTTGTTTGCCACATTTTTTTTTTCCAGATAGGCTCTGTTTGCTAGAAGCAAGTGGAGGCATGAATCCTTTTTTTTTTAAATCTCTTTTTTAATTGAGAAAATGAGAAAAAAAACAAGTTTCCACCTCCTCCCAGCCTCCCATTTCCCTCCCCCTCCTCCCACCCTTCTCCCCCTCCTCCCACCCTTCTCCCCCTCCCCCTACTCCTTTCCCCCTCCATCTCCAGTCCAAAGAGCTGTCAGGGTTCCCTGCCCTGTGGTAAGTCCTAGGTCCTCCCCCCTCCGTCCATATCTAGGAAGGTGAACATCCAAACTGGGTAGGCTCCCACAAAGCCAGCACATTAAGTAGGATCAAAACCCCTTGTCATTGTCCTTGGCGTCTCATCAGCTCTCATTGTTCGCCATGTTCAGAGAGTCCAGTTTTATCCCATGCTTTTTCAGTCACAGTCCAGCTGGCCTTGGTGAGCTCCCAATAGATCAGCTCCGCTATCTCAGTGGGTGGGTGCACCCCTCGTGGTCCCGACTTCTTTGCTCTTGTTCTCCCTCCTTCTGCTCCTCATTGGGACCTTGAGAGCTCAGATCCTAAAGAAGCTAAGTAAGAAGGTGAACCAAAGGAAAAACATATAGTTATCCTCTTGGCTATGGGAAGTAGACAAAGTTGCCGGGGAGAAAATTGAGATCTTGGGGGTGGGGTGGGATGGGGGTAAGGGGAGATGGGGAGAGAAAAGGGAGAAGGGGAGGAAGGGGGGAACTTGGAGAAAAAGGAGGATTGGGATAAAGGAAGGTTGGATAGGGGAGCACGGAACCACAATTCTTAGTTAAGGGAGCCACCTTAGGGTTGGCAAGAGATTTGAACCTAGAATGGCTCCCAGGTGCCCAAGCCGAGGTCCCCAGTTAATTCCTTGGGCAGCTGGGGATAGGGAACCTGAAATGACCCTATCCTATAGCAATACTGACGAATATCTTGCATATCATCATAGAACCTTCATCTGGTGATGGATGGAGATAGAGACAGAGACCCACACTGGAGCACTGGACTGAGGCATGAATCCTTTAAGAGAAGGATTCATCCTTCCTGACTCAGCAGTAGCAGCAAAAATTGTGCAGCTCCTTTAAGAAGGCTTCCTGGTTTGTGTTAGTTGCACAGACAGCGCTGGTTCTTTCAGGAGGCCAAGCTCTTGAATGGGGTTTTTGGGCAGCATGTTGCAAGTTACTTGGTGGCAGCATGGGCCAAGTGCTTCCCAGAGTTGAGGTGGTAAACTTGGCTCCCTCCCAGAGGTACTAGAGCTGGCAGTGAACTACCTATGCCATGTTAGAAGGCCGAGAGTGGCAGAACCAGCGTCCAGGGCTGCCCGGCCACTGCTTACCATTTTAAGGCACTCCTGGTTGGAAAATGAGTACAGATATGCAATAAAGACAAATTCAGACAAAAATCAACCTCTGAATGTGTCACAGTGTGTTTAAAAATGTACATAGGCTTGAGAGAGGGAAGAAAGAAAAGTATAGACAGTTATAAAAATAGTTTTAAAAATAAAACATAGTCTTTAAAGAGACAGAATACAGACAATTATAGATTAAAGGAATAAAGAAAAATAAACCACATAAAGATGGAAAATACACAGAGAGTCTGGATTATGTATATTATTGTATTCTATTTGAATTTCTTGACTGTGAATGAGCTAAGTACAGAGAGACATTTCATTGTATGGGCTGCTAAGCTAAACCAACATATATGTTTTAAAGGTATCTTGACTTTAAAATTTGGGTCTAAAGATATGTTGCTTTGGAAAAGAGTTTCTGCTTGTGTTTCCACAGACAATAGAAAGCTGTTGATTCCTTACCAGCTAATATGGTTTGATCAAACAAGACCCCCTGAAGCAATAACCCAAATGGTCTAACATCTATGACAGCTTCAGGACTAGTGACTGAGATGGATCTCCCACATAGGATACCCAATGAAAGACCTGATTAAAAGTGCCCCCAGTTATCAGGAAGTAATCTAGAGAACAATGCCCAATTCCCTAAATGATTGTTATAAGTGTTTTTTACATTTAAAGGTGGATATGCTCTAGAGATAAATACTTTGCATTGGTATGGATTTTGGTGTGCTGATACAAATTTAAGGTCAATTTTGTTATACGTATATTTTGGCTTGATTAAGGTATTGTGTTTGTGCACTTAATTAAAAACTGAAAAAGCATGGGATAAAATCGGACTCTCTGAATATGATGGACAATGAAGGCTGCTGAGAAACCAAGGACAATGGTACTGAGTTTTGATCCTACTGCATGTACTGGCTTTGTGGGAGCCTAGCCTGTTAGAATGCTCACCTTCTAAGACCTGGATGGAGGGGAGAGGACCTTAGACTGCCCACAGGGCAGGGAACTCTGACTGCTCTTTGGGCTGGAGAGGGAGGGGGAGGGGTGTGGGGAGTGGGGAGTGGGGGGAGGGGGGAAAGGGAGGTGGGGAGGAGGCGGAAATTTTTAATAAAAATAAATAAATAAAATGTAATATACAGCTAAGTGATACAGGTTAATTGATAGTCATCTATAATACATAAACTTGTAGTCATATTTTTAGGTTTTCTAGATGTACAGAGATATATTTTCAGATGGATAGGTATTCTTTAAACCTTTCAAAAACTAAAGAATATGGCATTAAAAATGTTTTAAGAACTAAGGACTTTTCAGGACAATGAGACACATCTGCTCCTGTCAGCACCAATCTACTCCAAGAAGATGATGAGCAGCAAAGAGGCTTCTTATGGAGTTTGTTAGCCATTTGGACAAGAAATTGCTCTTGCCTGTACTGCTTGATGTTATGCTGTATGAACTGGATATGTAGGAACCACAAAAAAGTGATTGCTGAACATCTCAAAAGATGAGATGGTCCTTCAGGGTTCTTGATTCACAGAAGAAACTGTCAGACATTCTGCAGGATGCAGAAGAAAGTGACTGACAAACTGCCAAGATAGGTAATAGAGCCTTTCAAATTTCATGCTTCATGGAAAAGTCTGCCAGATACAATGGGCCTGTAGGCTGAAGATGGATCCCCCAACATTACAGAAGAACTTTGGGTGACTGTCCAGGCAGCAAGTTGTCTATATCAATTCTAAAGTTTTGGAAGTTGCTTTCAATGCACTTCCTGTTTACTTAGGTAATAGTATATCCTTCTGAGGTCTTTGAAGAGTTGAAGACAGTTATAGTTTTCCTTAGTTATAGTAAAAGATAAATAAGATATGAAACTTTAGGCTCACAAAGATAAAATAGATAATAGTATATTTTCTTTAATTTTGCCAGATACAAATAGACTAAATATTGTAACTGTAATTCTTGCTTGATATTTATTTTGTTATATGCAATTTTACTATGTTAAAGTTAAAACCTTCCCTTTTAATTAGACAGAAAAGTGGAGATGATGTGGAATTCCCTTCTGTTTTCTGTGAATATGTTTTATTACCATTGGTTAATGAATAAAACTGTTTTGGGCTAAAGACTTAGCAGAGCAAAGCTAGGTGAGAAATCAGAACAGAGATATAGATAGATAGATAGATAGATAGATAGATAGATAGATAGATAGATAGATAGTAGGAAGAGTCAGGAGTCACCATGTAGCTGCTGAAGAAGAAGAACATGCTGGAACTTTACTCAGTAAGCCACAGCCTTGGGGTGATACACAAAATAATAGAAATAGCTTAATTTAAGATGTAAGAGCTAGCAAGGAATACACTAAAGTCATTGGCCAAACAGTGTTGTAATTAATACAGTTTCTGTTTGGATCTGAGTGGTCAGGAAAGGAAAGAGCAGTCTCTTCCTATACTTGTCCACACATGTCAACAAGGAAATTTCATGCTTATATGGCAAGAACTTTGCTAACAGAGATCTACCCAAACCTTTAAGCCCAAATCTTTAAAAACTGTTCCAATCACACTATTACAAGTCTCCTTGATGGCCCAAAATCCTCTAGAAAGGATCATAAATTCATAAGTCATAGCAATAGAATGGTGGACTCTAATGCTGGAAGTTAAAGATCTCTATATGAGGCATTAATATGCTAATACTTGCTACAGTATCTGAATATAATTATGTGCATTCTGACATTATTATTTGAAAAATGGGAAGATAAAACACCTTTGGAATTTTGAACTATTAATAATAATAATAATAATAATTTTATTATTATTATTTTTAGTGTATTTTTTCAAGACAGTGTTTCTTTGTTAAATAGTTCTGGCTGTTCTGGCATCTACTTTGTAGATCAGGCTGGCCTCAAACTCACAGAGATTCACCTGTCTCTTCTTCCTGAGTGCTGGGATTAGAGGCATGCACCACCACTATCTGGTCTTGACTATAATTATTAATCTTCAACCTATTGCTCAAGCTGGAGGTAAAGACCTCTTTGTCAGTAATCAGAGAAACCTCACACTCTAGAGGTTTTCCTGATGGCTCATAGTAATCACGAATCATCTTCCAATGTTTAGTAGGCAGCCAGCACAAGTCAGTCAGTTCCTTTGTATATAAGGTACTGTTTTCAGAGGCATGATCCACAGGACCCTCAACAATATTTGTCTCTACAGGGACATAATTCTTTCTTGTCACCAACCAAATCTTTATTGAGTATGTTTCAAGGGTGCCAGGCACTGTCACTGGCCAGTTTATCAGCTTGTGTTGGGGTCTTTTCAACAAACTGAGAATGGCTCAGTCTCCAGTCCTTGCCTTACTGTTTTGGGTTGGGCCACAGATGATTCTGTTTTCTCTGTCCCAGTTTCTCCAATAAGCATGTACCAAGACAAGACAGGTTATGCCATCTTTCAGAGGAAATAATGGAATTAAAGAAGCTTGAAGAACCATCTGACTGGAAATCTGATGATACAGTTGTCAGAGGAGTTTTAAACAACACAGTCTCACATCTTTAATATCCCAGTCATGTTTCTGTCAGTCTCTCTGGAGGAGGAGTTAGAGTGTAAATGTGGCTGATCTCCAAGTCTCCTTAAAGAAGGAAGTTGTGGGGGTGACCTCATCCACACTTGAAGTATCTTGTGTGGTGCATTTTTATAATTACTTTAAAGAACTTAAACATAAAATGTTAATGTTTATTTCATTCAGAACATTCAGTTTATTTGTTTTTTGGTTTTTTGAAAGAAGGTTTCTCTGTAGCTTTGGAGTCTGTCCTGAAACTAGCTTTTGAATATCAGGCTGACCTTGAACTTACAGAGATCTGCCTGCCTCTCCTCCTGAATTCTGGAATTAAAGGTGTGTGCCACTACTGCCTGACTCACTTAGAACATTCTAAATGAGAAAATTCAGTTTAAAGACAAGTGTTAGAGCCCCTCAACAATGTTTATAATTTGATGGATTAAAACAGTTAAGAGCAATAGCACAAAGGACAGATGGGAAAATGAAAGTAATGTCACATAATGCACATTCTGAACAAATTATTTTAAAATAAAGTTTGTCAAGAAAAAGTTGTATATCCCTTAAACTATTAGTAGCAATAAGATGAGGTGATAGTTGAAAATATAAAACAAAGTACTGAAAAAAATCTTTAAAAAGGCAGAAAAAAAAGCAAGAAAAGTAGCAAAGATCAGACCAGTTGGGATGAACAGCAAACAAATAGACTGTTAGCTTTCACTCAGTAATTAAACTAAATATAAATAGTCTAAACATGCCAATTAAAAGACAGAGACACTAAACTGCATGTTGAAATATCCAAATATGTACATTTAAAAATGAATCATAACATTAAATGTGAAACAGTTTTTATTTCTCAAAAAGTATGTGAAACATTATGGAAATTTCTTTAAAAACTAAAAATAAAGTCACCATATAACTCAGCATTTGACTACTGGAAAAATGGAAAAAGTTGAACATTGTATGAGTTAGCTAAAATTGCTTTTATACTTGTAAGAATTCAAAGAATGAAATTATTATATCAAAGAGATATCTGTATTCTTACTATAGTACCATTCACAATGATCACTTAATAGCCAGTGTCTCCATCATAGCACGAGTGAATAAGAAAAAAAATGTAGCAGTAGAATACCATTAGGACACACAGTGATCTAATCCTGTAGTTAGGGCAATGTGGGTAAAACTGGAGGTCATTATGTTAAATAAACTAATTCATGCAAAAGAAGACAAATTCCAAATGTTATTACTCATTGACATTGAAAAATTAATCTTATAAAAGAACAGAATAAAATAGTGGTCACAAGAGTCTAGGAGGTACCAAAGAGATCTGGGGTGGAAGGATATTACATAAGAACCACAGTACATAGGTAGAAGGGTTAGTGCTGGTCTACTAGAACTTAATAGGGTAACTGTTATCTATAGCAGTATGTGACAGATTTTACAGTAACTAGGAATGTTAGCATTCCCAGAACACAGAAATGTCAACCATGGAAATTCTAGCAAGCACCTTGATCTGGTTACTACATCTTGCATACATGTATCATATTATCATAAGATTTTCCACAAATACATATAAGTATTATAAGTCAAAAAAGTAAACATGACTCCCCGGTCAGTCTGCGAGGGCTTCTCCCCTCTGCTAGGGCTGTTCCTCCTCTGCTGCAACCTCTCTATCCCTGGCCCATCCCAGCTTGCACCCAGGGGCTTCCTTCCTTCTCCATCCCTTCCTTGGGGCCATGGGATCACCCAGTTCAGCCTATTTGGGCACTGGATATGGTGCTTGGGGCAGAGGGCAGCGGGGATTTCTTTGTTTTGGTGGCTGGCTTGCAGAGTGGTAGGCCTTTTGTTGGCGAGATCCCTGGCGAACGGGGAGCCTGTTCCTGTTCCTGAAGACCCTTCTGAGTGGTGAGAGGGATCTTGGCCTGTGGTGGGAGCCAAGAAACAAAGCAGGGGCATTTTGTAAGCAGGGGCCCTGGCCAGCAGGGAAACCTGATCCTGATTTAGAAGACCCATTAGATAGCATCGGTAGGAGGAGATGGGCAGGTGCCAAGGCAAGAATTCTTCCAACAATCTGAAAAACAACATGAAAACACCAGAACCTAATGATCTTACAACAGAAGGACTTGAACACCCTAACACAGAAGAAGTGGAAAAAAATTGACTTTATGAAAACAATAGAGTCCCTTAAACAACATGTAAATAATGCCCTTATAGAAATGGATGAGAAGTACAACAAAAAGTTTGAAGAAATGAGTAAATACATAAATGATACCCTGGGAAACCAAGAAAAAGCAATCAAACAGGTAATGGAAACAGTTCAAGAATTGAAAACTGAAATGGAAGCAAGGAAGAAAACACAAACTGAGGACCAGCTGGATATGGAAAATCTAGGTCAATGAGCAGAGACTACAGAAACAAGCATAATCAATAGAATACAAGAGATAGAAGAAAGAATCTTAGATTCTGAGGAGACCATAGAGAAAATAAATGAACTGATCCAAGAAAACAGCAAAGCCAACAAAATCTAATCACAAAACATTCAGGAAATATGGGACACAATAAAAAGACCAAATCTAAGAATAATAGGGATAGAAGAAGGAGAAGAGTCACAGCTCAAAGGCCCAGAAAAATATTTTTAACAAAATTATGGAAGAAAACTTTCCCAACATAAAGAAAGATATTCCTTTGAATATTCAAGATGCATACAGTACACCAAATAGACTGGATCAATAAAAAACATCCCCTCGCCATATAATAATCAAAACAAAATATACAGATTAAAGAAAGAATATTAAGAGCTGCAAAGGAAAAAGGCCAAGTAACTTATAAAGGTAAACCGATCAGACTTACACCTGACTTCTCTATGGAAACCATGAAAGCCAGAAGGTCCTGGATAGAGGTACTTTAGAAACTAAGAAACCATGGATGCAAGCCCAAACTACTATACCCAGCCAAGCTATCATTCACTATCAATGGAGAAAACAAAATATTCCAGGATAAGAACAAATTTAAACAATACATAGCCACAAATCCAGCCTTACAGAAAGTAATAGAAGGAAAATCACAACCCAAGGAATCCAACATTGCCAACACTGCCTACAATAACTCAGGCATCTAGTGACCCTTCACCAGCACAACTCAAAAAAGGGAGACACACAAACTCTACTACCAAAAACAATAAGAATAACCGGAGTAAACAAACACTGGTCATTAATATCACTTAATATTAATGGACTCAATTCACCTATAAAAAGGCACAGGCTAAGAGATTGGAAATGAAAACAGGATCCAACATTCTGCTGTTTACAAGAAACACATCTCAACCACAAAGACAGGCATCTACTCAGAGTAAAGGGTTGGGAAAAGGTCTTTCAAGCAAATAGTCATAAGAAAAAAGCAGGTGTGGCCATACTAATTTCTAACAGAACTGACTTCAAACTAAAATCAATCAGAAGAGATCGAGATGGACACTTTATACTCATAACAGGAACAATTCATCAGGATGAAGTCTCAATCCTGAATACCTATGCCGCTAATATAAAAGCACCCACTTATGTAAAAGAAATATTACTAGAACTCAAGGCAGACATCAAACCACAAACACTAGTAGTAGGAGACCTCAACACACCCCTCTCACCAATGGACAGGTCAATTAGACAGAAACCTAATAGAGAATTAAGAGAATTATTGGAGGTAATGAATCAAATGGACTTAACAGACATCTAGAGAACACTCTACCCAAATAGGAAAGAAGATACCTTCTTCTCTGCAGCTCATGGAACCTTCTCGAAAATTGACCACATACTTGGTAACAAAGGAAACCTCGACAGATAAAAAAAAAATCAGTGTCCACCTGTGTCTTATCAGATCATCACGGATTAAAGCTAGAAGGCAATAACAATGCTACCCCCAGAAAGCCGTAAACTCACAGAAACTGAACAGTCAACTACTGAACCACACCTGGGTCAGGGAAGAAATTAAGAAAGAAATTAAAGTCTTCCTTGAATTTAATGAAAATAAAGGACAACATACTCAAACCTATGGGACACAATGAAATTTAGTGCTAAGAGGAAAGTTCATAGCACTAAGTGCCCACTTAAAGAAAATGGAGAAAGCATACATTGGAGACTTAACAGCACACCTGAAGGCTCTAGAAAAACAGAAGCAGAGAGCCGGGCGGTGGTGGCGCACGCCTTTAATCCCAGCACTCAGGAGGCAGAGGCAGGCGGATCTCTGTGAGTTCGAGGCCAGCCTAGTCTACAAAGGGAGTTCCAGGACAGGCTCCAAAGCTACAGAGAAACTCTGTCTCGAAAAACCAAAAAAAAAAAAAAAAAAAAAGAAGCAGACGCACCCAGGAGGAGTAGAAGACTGGAAATAATCAAACTGAGGGCTGAAATCAACAAAATAGAAACAAAGAAAACAGTCCAAGGAATCAGTAAAACAAAAAGTTGGTTCTTGGAGAAAATCAACAAAATCGACAAATCCCTATCCAAACTAATTAAACAACAGAGAGAGAACACGCAAATAAATAAGATCAGAAATGAAAAGGGGGACATAACCACAGACACAGAGGAAATTCAGAGACTCATTAGATCTTACTACAAAAGCCTATATGCCCCAAAAATGGAAAATGTTAAATGGACATTTTTAGATAAGTACCATATACCAAAGCTAAACCAAGACCAGGTGAACGATCTAAATAGACCTGTTAGTCATGAAGAATTAGAAACAGTTATCAAAAATCTCCCTTCCAAAAAAAGCCCAGGACCAGATGGTTTCAATGGAGAATTCTACCAGAACTTCCAAGAAGAGCTAATACCTATACTCCTTAATGTATTTTACAGTATAGAAACAGAAGATTCATTGCCAAATTCATTTTATGAAGCTACAGTCACTCTGATACCAAAAGCACACAAAGACCCAACCAAGAAAGAGAATTACAGGCCTATCTCACTCATGATCATTGACACAAAAATTCTCAATAAAATACTGGCAAACCAAATCCGAGAACACATTAGAAAAATTATCCTTTATGATAAAGTAGGCTTCATCCCAGGGATGCAGGGCTGGTTCAACATACGAAAATCTATCAATGTAATCCACCATATAAATAAACTGAAAGAAAAAAACATATAATCATTTCATTAGATGATGAAAAAGCATTTGACAAAATTCAACATCCCTTTATGATAAAGGTCTTGGAGAGATTAGGGATACAAGGGTCATACCTAAATGATGGAGTAAGGTCATTGGCTAATAAAGAAACTGCCTTGGCACATTTTATTGGTTAGAACATAGGTGGGTGGAGTAAACAGAACAGAATGCTGGGAGGAAGAGGAAGTGAGCTCAGAGACTCCATGCTCCCCTCTCCCAGGCAGACTCGACAGCTCTGCTCTCTAGAGCAGAGACACCATGCTCCCCTCTCCTGGGCAGACTCGATAGCTCTGCTCTCGGAGGCAGACATGATCAAGCTCCAGCCCAGGATGGACGTAGGCTAGAATCTTCCCAGTAAGCACACCTCGGTGCTACACACTTTATTAGAAATGGGCTAGTCCAGGTGTGAGAGTTAGCCAAGAAGAGGCTAGATATAATGGGCCAAGCAGTGTTTAAAAGAATACAGTGTTCGTGTAATTATTTCAGAGCATAAGCTAGCAGGTGGCCTGGGTGCTAGGGACGCAGCCCCACCACTCCTACTACTACACCTAAATATAATAAAAGCTATCTACAGCAAACCGAAGGCTAACATTAAATTAAACGGAGAAAAACTCAAAGCTATCCCACTAAAATCAGGAACATGACAAGGCTGTCCACTCTCTCCATACCTCTTCAATATAGTGCTTGAAGTTCTAGCAATAGCAATAAGACAACATAAGGGGATCAAGGAGATTCGTATTGGAAAGGAAGAAGTTAAGCTTTCTTTATTTGTAGATGATATGATAATGTACATAAGCGACCCCAAAAATTCTACCAAAGAACTCATACAGCTGATAAACACCTGTAGTAATGTGGCAGGATACAACTCCAAAAAAATCAGTTGTCTTCCTATACACTAAAGATGACGAAGCAGAGAGGGAAATCAGAGAAGCATCACCTTTCACAATAGCCACAAATAGCATAAAATATCTTGGGGTAACTCTGACGAAGGAAGTGAAAGATCTATTTGACAAGAACTTTAAGTCTTTGAAGAAAGAAATTGAAGAGGACACCAGAAAATGGCAGGAACTCCCTTGCTCTTGGATTGGGAGGATCAACATAGTAAAAATGGCAATTCTACCAAAAGCAATCTATAGATTCAATGCAATCCCCATCAAAATTCTTTACAGACCTGGAGGAGATAATAATCAACTTTATATGGAAAAACAAAAAACCCAGGATAGCCAAAACAATCTTATACAATAAAGGATTGTCAGGAGGCATTACCATCCCTGACTTCAAACAGTATTACAGAGCTACAGTATTGAAAACAGCTTGGTATTGGCATAAAAACAGAGAAGTCGACCAATGGAATTGAATAGAAGACCCGGACTTTAACCCACAAACCTATGAACACCTGATTTTTGATAAAGGAGCTAATAGTATACAATGGAAAAAAGAGAGCATCTTCAACAAATTGTGCTGGCAAAACTGGATGTCAATCTGTAGAAGAATGAAAATAGATCCATATCTATCCCCATGCACAAAACCCAAGTCCAAATGGATTAAAGACCTCAATATCAGTCCGAACACACTGAACCTGATAGAAGAGAAAGTGGGAAGTACTCTACAACACATGGGCACAGGAGACCACTTCCTACGTATAACCCCAGCTGCACAGACATTAAGGACAACATTGAATAAATAGGACCTCCTGAAACTGAGAAGCTTCTGTAAGCAAAGGACACTGTCATTAAGATAAAAAGGCAACCCACTGACTGGGAGAAGATCTTCACCAACACCACAACTGACAAAGGTCTGATCTCCAAAATATATGAAGAACTCAAGAAACTAGACTGTAAAATACTAATCAACCCAATTATAAAATGGGGCACTGAATTGAACAGAGAATTCTCAACAGAAGAACTTCAAATGGCCAAAAGACACTTAAGGTCATGCTCAACTTCCTTAGTGATCAGGGAAATGCAAATCAAGACAACTTTAAGATACCATCTTACACCTGTCAGAATGGCTAAAATCAGAAACACCAAGGATAGCCTTTGCTGGAGAGGTTGTGGAGTAAGGGGTACACTCATCCATTGCTGGTGGGAATGCAATCTTGTGCAACCATTTTGGAAAGCAGTGTGGCAGTTTCTCAGGAGATTCAGGATCAACCTACCCCCGGACCCAGCAATACCACTCTTGGGAATATACCCAAGAGTTACCCTATCATATAACAAAAGTATATGCTCAACTATGCTCATAGCAGCATTGCTTGTAATAGCCAGAACCTGGAAACAACCTAGATGCCCTTCAATGGAAGAATGGATGAAGAAAGTATGAAATATATACATATTAGAGTACTATTCAGCAGTAAAAAACAATGACTTCTTGAATTTTGCATGCAAATGGATGGAAATAGAAAACACTATCCTGAGTGAGGTAAGCCAGACCTAAAAAGATGAACATGGGATGTACTCACTCATAATTGGTTTCTAGTCATAAATAAAGGATTGAGCCTATAATTCGTGAACCTCGAGAAGCTAAATAAGAAGGTGAACCCAAAGAAAAACATATAGTCATCCTCCTTGATATTACCCTTCATCAGGCGATGAAAGGAGACAGAGACAGAGACTCACTTTGGAGCATCGGACTGAAATCCCAACGTCCAAATCAGGAGCAGCAGAAGAAAGAGCACGAGCAAGGAACTCGCAACTGCGAGGGGTGCCCCCACACACTGAGACAATGAGGATGTTCTATCGGGAACTCACCAAGGCCAGCTGGCCTGGGTCTGAAAAAGCATGGGATAAAACCGGACTTGCTGAACATAGCAGACAATGAGGACTACTGAGAACTCAGGAACAATGGCACTGGGTTTTGATCCTACTGCATGTACTGGCTTTGTGGGAGCCTAGGCAGTTTGGATGCTCACCTAACTACACCTGGAAGGAGGTGGGTGGTCCTTGGACTTCCCACTGGGCAGGGAACCCTGATTGCTCTTCGGGCTGATGAGGGAGGGGGACTTGATTGGGGGAGGGGGAGGGAAATGGGAGGCGGTGGCAGGGAGGAGGCAGAAATTTTAATAAATAAATAAATTAATAACTTAATTAATTAAAAAAAGAATTTAAAAAAGTAAACATGGAGAAATATACACTGTGTAAGACCCAGTCATACAAATTTTGGAGTAGTTATGTTAAGTTTTGACACAATAGACAGGAGGTCATGGAATATACTAACAGAAATTGTTAGAGATATTACATAATAAATTTTGTCAGTTGTAGAGTGTTTGGTTCACATATCCTCTGGGTTCAATCCTGAAACAGGAGGTTGGGTGTGAAAGGGGGATTAAAGGAGGTGGGGAGAGGGATAATGAATAACTGAAGTTAACTTATAACCGCAAAAACATTAAACAAACATTGGAAAAGCTGAAAAAAGATATAGAAAAATTCATTGGGCTATTGACAATGACTGACAGAACATGGAGACAAAAAGTAATTATAGACACAGAAGACCTGAATGGCACTATCAGCTTATATGAAGAGAATGACATTTATATAACATTTCACACAACAACATTAAAACACATAGTTTTCAAGTGTACATGGAAAAAATCATGAAGACAGACCATATGCCAAGACATTAAACAAATTTCAATAAATTTAAGAGTACCAAAAACATACAAAATATGTTCTCTTCCTACTGTGGAATTAAATTAGAAACTAAGAACAGATCTCAGCACATATGGAAATTAAACTAACCACATACTTCTAAACAACATAATTGCTGAATGAAAAACTCTCAAGGGACATTAGAGCTAAACAAAAATGGAAAAAGTTGAACATTGTATGAGTTAACTAAGATTGTTTTTGTAGTTGTAAGTAGCTGTACTATAGAAGAAAAAGATAAAAATCAAGAATCAATAATTCATAGCCCAAAACATGTAAACAGAAGAAAAAGTCAATGTAAATGGGGGAAAATTGAGATGAAGTATAACTTAATAAAATAGATGATCAATGATTAATAAAAAATCAGTAAAAGCACAATATAGTTATTTTAAGAGATCAATAAAATTCTTGTTAGACCAATCAAGAAAAAAATATAAAAAAACTAATAATATCAATAATAAAGAGAGTCAATCATTATGAATATTGGATATTAAAAGTAACTGAATGTTGTGAATAACCATACTAATAAATGAACAATTTAAAAATGCTGGAAATTCATTTGAAAGATGAAAATCAGTAAAATTCACAAAAAGAAAGAGAAACTCAAAATAGCCTTTAGTATGTTAAACAAATTAAATAAATTTATTCTTAAAAATTTTCCTATGTCTTAAGTAAGATGGCTTCATGTTGAATTCTTACAAAAATTTTTCACTAAGATAACGCTATGTGATGTGGAGAAAGTTGCAGTCTGAGACTATAATTTATTTCTCCCATTTGAAATTCCTTTGTTTTTTTGTGTGTGTGTTGAGGAGTGGAGAGTTCTTCCAGTTTTGAATCTAACAAGTATTTACTAAAGTCAGACTTTGTACCTTATACACATCTGCAAGAGTGGCATTACTTCCCGTAAGTTTATATGGGGCCATCATATATCAATGACATTAGGACAACTTCCCCAAGTTCACATAGCTAAGGAATTACTAAGTTGGAATTTGATTCCAGGCCAGTTCAACATCAAATCTGTCTGTCAGTTGTTATTCTCAGCTTTTTAATTAAAAGATTTTTCTCAGCAAAATTTTCTTTTCTCGTTTTGTGAGTACTTTTTAAAAAGTTTCATCCTTAATCCTCAGTCCTTCTGTTTAAATATTTCCTCTCAGAGCAAAGTTCCTCATTCTTCACCTACTTCTGTAGCTGATTCTCTCATTTGTATTTTGACCTTGTCTTCTTCCAGCTCTGCTTCTCCAAGGCTGTATCTTTAATTCTTATTTCCATTGCAGGTTTTGGACAGCATTTGATCATCTATCCTTAAATCCAGTTCATTGCCCTTCCTAATCACTTATTCACACTGTCACATGCCCATTTTTCTCTCGGCTCAATATTTTAATCAGACTCCAATTTGTGCTTCTTTCCTTTCTGTCCTTCAATGTCATCTTTTAACACTGGGTTCATTTGCCATCTCTACTGCTGGTGAAACCTCATGTGTTGTAGGGGGAGAGGGCCCCCTTGTTCTTCCCGGCTGCACGGCTAGCTTATCCCCGAAATAACCACACAGAGATTCTATTAATCAAATCACTGCTTGGCCCATTAGTTCTAGCCTCTTATTGGCTAAGTCTCACATCTTGATCTAACCCATTTCTATCAATCTGTGTATCGCCACGTGGCTGTGGCCTACTGGGAAAGATTCGGTGGCTCCATGTTGTCTCTTTGATTCTGCTTTCTTCCTCCCAGAATTCAGTTCTGTCTTCTCTGCCTACTAAGTTCCACCCTCTCAACTAGGTGAAGGTAGTTTCTTTATTCATTAACTAATGAAAGCAACACACAAACAGAAGGAGCTCCTACCCCACTCATGGATGTTCTTGCCTCAGCTTCTCCCTGTTTAGGCATGCCAAATATTATTGTAGCCTAAATATGTTCTATTTATAGCTACAGATCTGAGTAATGAAAGTGACAATGCAATTTTTCAAAATGGTTCTTTTTTTCTTGGTACTGTAAATCTAGTCATAAATCCATGATTTGGGAGCTCCTCAGCTCTAGGATAAGCTTGTTAGTATTATTTTTGCTAAATGGAGAGAGTATCAAAGTGCTTTTAAATGCAAATACCTATACCCATTGATTAATGCAGCTCTTGGGCCATGTCAGCGAAGTTTCTTTGTGCACTGGATGACTGTTAATGTAGAAACTCTCTTTCTTTATTTCTTCCTTAATCCAGGTATGGTTCAGTAGTTGACTGTTCAGTTTCCATGAGTTTGTAGGCTTTCTGGGGGTAGCATTGTTGTTGAATTCTAACTTTAATCCATGGTGATCTGATAAGACGCAGGTGGTTACTAATATTTTTTTGTAACTGTGTAAGTTAGCTTTGCTACCGAGTATGTGGTCAATTTTCGAGAAGGTTCCATGAGCTGCAGAGAAGAAGGTATATTCTTTCCTGTTCGGGTGGAATAATCTATAGATGTCTGTTAAGTCCATTTGCTTCATTACCTCCATTAATTCTCTAATTTCTCTGTTAGGTTTCTGTTTGATTGACCTGTCCATTGGTGAGAGAGGAGTGTTGAAGTCTCCTACTATTAGTGTGTGTGGTTTGATGGCTGCCTTGAGTTTTAGTAATGTTTCTTTTACATACGTGGGTGCTTTTATATTAGGGGCATAGATATTCAGAATTGAGACTTCATCCTGATGAATTGTTCCTGTTATGAGTATAAAATGTCCCTCTCCATCTCTTCTGATTGATTTAAGTTTGAAGTCCACTTTGTTAGAAATTAGTATGGCCACACCTGCTTGTTTCTTAGGTCCGTTTGCTTGATAGGCCTTTTCCCAGCCCTTTACTCTGAGTAGGTGCCTGTCTTTGTGGTTGAGGTGTGTTTCTTGTAGACAGCAGAATGTTGGATCCTGTTTTCGAATCCAATCCCTTAGTCTGTGCCTTTTTATAGGTGAGTTGAGCCCATTGACATTAAGTGATATTAATGACCAGTGGTTGTTAACTCCGGTCACTTTTTTAGTAGTAGGGTTTGTGTGTTTCCCTTCTTTGAGATGCGCTGGTGAAAGGTCTCTAGATGACTGAGTTATTGTGGGCATTGTTGGACTCCTTGGTTAGTGATTTTCCTTCTATAATTTTCTGTAAGGCTGGATTTGTGGCTACGTATTGTTTAAATTTGTTTTTATCCTGGAAAATTTTGTTTTCTCCATTTATAGTGAACGAAAGCTTGGCTGGATATAGTAGTCTGGGCTTGCATCCATGATCTCTTAGTTTTTGCAGTACATCTATCCAGGACCTTCTGGCTTTCATGGTTTCCTTGAATTCAATGAAAATAAAGAAACAACATACTCAAACTTATGGGACACTATGAAAGCAGTGCTAAGAGGAAAGTTCATAGCACTAAGTGCCCACTTAAAGAAAACAGAGAAAGCACATATTGAAGACTTAACAGCCCACCTGAAAGCTCTAGAAAAAAAAGAAGCAGACTCACCTAGGAGGAGTAGAAGATTGGAAATAATCAAACTGAGGGCTGAAATCAACAAAATAGAAACACAGAAAACAGTCCAAAGAATCAATGAAACAAAAAGCTGGTTCCTGGAGAAAATCAACAAGATTGATAAACCCCTATCCAAACTAATCAAACGGCAGAGAGAGAACACGCAAATTAATAAGATCAGGAATGAAAAGGGGGACATAACCACAAACACAGAGGAAATTCAGAGAGTCATTAGATCTTACTACAAAAGCCTGTATGCCACTAAACTGGAAAATGTAAAAGAAATGGACACTTTTTTAGATAAATACCACTTACCAAAATTAAACCAGGACCAGGTGAACAATCTAAACAGACCTGTAAGTCGTGAAGAATTAGAAGCTGTTATCAAAAACCTCCCTACCAAAAAAAGCCCAGGGCCAGATGGGTTCAATGAGGAATTCTACCAGAACTTCCAAGAAGACCTAATTCCTATTCTCCTCAATGTATTCCACAATATAGAAACAGAAGGGTCACTACCAAATTCCTTTTATGAAGCTACAGTTACTCTGATACCAAAACCACACAAAGACTCAACCAGGAAAGAGAATTACAGGCCGATCTCACTCATGAATATCGACGCAAAAATCCTCAACAAAATACTGGCAAACCGAATCCAAGAACACATCCGAAAAATTATACATTATGATCAAGTAGGCTTCATTCCTGAGATGCAGGGCTGGTTCAACATACGAAAATCTATCAATGTAATCCAGCATATAAATAAACTGAAAGAAAAAAACCATATGATCATTTCATTAGATGCTGAAAAAGCATTTGACAAAATTCAACATCCATTTATGTTAAAAGTCTTGGAGAGAGTAGGGATACAAGGGTCATACCTAAATATAATAAAAGCTATATACAGCAAACCGACAGCTAACATCAAATTAAACGGAGAGAAACTCAAAGCCATCCCGCTTAACTCAGGAACACGACAAGGCTGTCCACTTTCACCATACCTCTTCAATATAGTGCTGGAAGTTCTAGCAATAGCAATAAGACAACATAATGGGATCAAGGGGATTCGAATTGGAAAGGAAGAAGTTAAACTTTCGTTATTCGCAGATGATATGATAGTGTACATAAGCGACCCCCAAAACTCCACCAAAGAACTTTTACGGCTGATAAACAGCTTTAGTAATGTGGCAGGATACAAGATCAACTCCAAAAAATCAGTCGCCCTCTTATACACAAAGGATATGGAAGCAGAGAGGGAAATCAGAGAAGCTTCTCCATTCACGATAGCCACAAACAGCATAAAATATCTTGGGGTAAATCTAACCAAGGAAGTGAAAGATCTATTTGATAAGAACTTTAAGGCATTGAAGAAAGAAATTGAGGAGGATACCAAAAAATGGATGGACATCCCTTGCTCTTGGATTGGGAGGATCAACATAGTAAAAATGGCAATTCTACCAAAGGCAATTTATAGATTCAATGCAATCCCCATCAAGATCCCATCAAAATTCTTCACAGATATGGAGAGGACAATAATCAACTTTATATGGAAAAACAAAAAACCCAGGAAAGCCAAAACAATCCTATACAATAAAGGATTGTCTGGAGGCATTACCATCCCTGACTTCAAACTCTATTACAGAGCTACAGTAATGAAAACAGGGTGGTACTGGCATAAAAACAGAGAAGTCGACCAATGGAATCGTATAGAAGACCCGGATTTAATCCCACAAACCTATGAACACCTCATATTCGATAAAGGAGCTAAAAGTATACAATGGAAGAAAGAAAGCATCTTCAACAAATGGTGCTGGCACAACTGGATGTCAACCTGTAGAAGAATGAAAATAGACCCATATCTATCACCGTGCACAAAACTCAAGTCCAAATGGATTAAAGACCTCAATATCAGCCCGATAACACTGAACCTGATAGAAGAGAAAGTGGGAAATACCCTACAACAGATGGGCACAGGTGATCGCTTCTTAGGTATAACCCCAGAAGCACAGACATTAAGGGCAACATTGAATAAATGGGACCTAATAAAACTGAGAAGCTTCTGTAAAGCAAAGGACACTGTCACTAAGACACAAAGGCAACCTACTGACTGGGAGAAGATCTTCACCAACCCCACAACAGACAAAGGTCTGATCTCCAAAATATATAGAGAACTCAAGAAACTAGACTTTAAAAGGCTAATTAACCCAATTAAAAAATGGGGCACTGAACTGAACAGAGAATTCTCAACAAATGGCCAAAAGACACTTAAGGTCATGTTCAACCTCCTTAGCGATCAGGGAAATGCAAATCAAAACAACTTTGAGATATCATCTTACACCTGTCAGAATGGCTAAAGTCAAAAACACCAAGGATAGCCTTTGCTGGAGAGGCTGTGGAGGAAGGGGTACACTCATCCATTGCTGGTGGGAATGCAATCTTGTGCAACCACTGTGGAAGTCAGTGTTTCGGTTTCTCAGGAAATTCGGGATCAACCTACCCCTCGACCCAGCAATACCACTCTTGGGAATTTACCCAAGAGATGCTCTATCATATGTCAAAAGCATTTGTTCAACTATGTTCATAGCAGTATTATTTGTAATAGCCAGAACCTGGAAACAACCTAGATGCCCTTCAATGGAAGAATGGATGAAGAAAGTATGAAATATATACACATTAGAGTACTACGCTGCGGTAAAAAACAATGACTTCTCGAATTTTGCATGCAAATGGATGGAAATAGAAAACACTATCCTGAGTGAGGTATCCCAGACCCAAAAAGATGAACATGGGATGTACTCACTCATAATTGGTTTCTAGCCATAAATAGGGACCACGGAGTCTACAATAGGCGAATCTAAAGAAGCTAAGTAAGAAGGTGAACCCAAGGAAAAACATATGGTTATCCTCTTGGATAAGGGAAGTATACAAAATTGCCGGGGAGAAAAGTGGGATGTTGGGGGTGGGGTGGGAAGGGGGTAAGGGGAGATGGGGAGAGAAAAGGTAGAAGGAAAGGAGGGGGGACTTGGGGAAACAGGAGGATCGGGATAAAGGAAGGTTGGATAGGGGAGCACGGAACCCCATTTCTTAGTTAAAGGACCCACTTTAGGATGGGCAGGAGACTTGACCCTAGAGGGGATCCCAGGTGCCCAAGCTGAGGCCCCCAGTTAGTTCCTTGGGCAGCTGAGGATAGGGAACCTGAAATGACCCTATCCTAGAGCAATACTGACGAATATCATGCATATCATCCTAGAACTTTCATCTGGCGACGGATGGAGATAGAGACAGAGACCCACACTGGAACACTGGATAGAGCTCCCAAGGTCCCAAGGAGGAGCAGAAGGAGGGAGAACATGAGCAAAGAAGTCGGGACCACGAGGGGTGCACCCACCCACTGAGACAGTGGAGCTGATCTACTGGGAGCTCACCAAGGCCAGGTGGACTGTTACCAAAAAAAAAAGCATGGGATAAAACTGGACTCTCTGAACATGACGAACAATGAGGGCTGATGAGACGCCAAGGACAATGGCACGCGGTTTTGATCCAACGCAATGTGCTGGCTTGGTGGGAGCCTAGCCAGTTTGGATGTTCACCTTCCTAGATATGGACGGAGGGGGGAGGACCTAGGACTTACCACAGGGCAGGGAACCCTGACTGCTCTTTGGACTGGAGAGGGAGGGGGAGAAAAGTGGGGGGAAGGGGAGACGGGTGGGAGGAGGGGGAGAAGATTGGGAGGAGGGGGAGGGAAATGGGAGGCTGGGAGGAGGTGGAAATTTGTTTTTTTTTCTTTCTTTTCTTTATTCTCCTTTTATCAATAAAAAAAAATACATAAAAAAATGTAGAAACTCTCAATTGTCAAAGTGCACAGAATAAGTGTCAGTAAAATGTTGATCCACAAATGGGACACCTTTGTCAGTTTCTCCTCCATTGCAGAAGAAGAGGTGGGGAGATGACAAGAGCTGGAGGACCAAGAGGAGCAGAATGGAACAGTGACTTCTGGACACGACGGGACTGCTATAGTCATGAATTCCCAGCAGCAGTAATTGCTTGCTCAAGATCTACACAGTTTCCAGGCAGTTAATATCGCAGCAGAGAGTGTGGAAGTTTTCACTAGCTCCCATCATTAGCTAAGTAAGAATCTATGATAGTTGAGAGATACTGTGGGAAGAAAAGTCAGTTTTATTTAAGGGTAAAACTGGTAGGTCAACCATGCACCGGTGCAGTGGATGGACCCAAACCCATGAGTACATGGGCAACCCAAATTAGACTTGGTGGGTTATAAGAAAAAGACATGAAGTTTGGAGGGAGCAGGGGTGGATTTGGGAGGAGTTATGGGGATGAGTGGAGGTTGAGTATAATCAAAATACATTGTATGTGTGTAATTCTGAAAGAATTAATAAAATACTATATTAAAATATTTTCTGTGATGCATATTTCAAATGGAAAAATACTCCATTTGTGATCCTCTTATTTTAAGATTAGTAATCTGGGGCTAAGGAGGTAGCTTAGTTTGTAGAATGCTTGCCTTTTGTGTATGAGGCTCTGCGTTTGACTACCACTACCACATAAACCAGGTGATAGGAAGCAGATCTGGAATCCCCATATTCAGAATGTTGGAGCAGGAGATCAGAAGTTCAAGTTTATCCTCAGCTATATGGAGTTTAACCAACTTGGTACACACACACACACACACACACACACACACACACACACACACACTCACAGAGAGAGAGAGAGAGAGAGAGAGAGAGAGAGAGAGAGAGAGAGAGACAGAGATAGAGATGGAGAGATAGAGATAAAGAGATTGAGAGGGAAAGAAAGACACAGAGAGACAGAGACTGAAGGAGACACAGAGTCAGAGTGACACAGAAACAGAGTGACAGAGACAGAGATAGAGAGATGGAGAGAAAGAGACACAGAAATAAAGAGAGACAGGGGAGATACACACAGACAGAGGGACAGGACACACATACACATGTTCGTTATTTGAAGCTTAGGAGTGAATGAACAAAGTTACCAAGCTCTTCAACTGGTAAATAATAGGCAGAAACGGGAAGGTTGATTTGAAAATCTTGTTCAACACATTATGTGATTATGTGATTATTGGTTATCTGGGATATATTTCACAGTGAATGGGATTGTTGCTAATAATTTTTCTTCTGACACAGTAAATATAAAATGAGACCAAGACAGATAAGTCAGGGCTTTGAAAAGCTATCAACACTTCCCTTCTACTTCTCCAATAAGACATTAGATGGAAGGGTTTGAAAGGAGAAAGTGGAAAGGATGAAATGATGTAATTATATTATCTCAAAAAATAAAGTAAATAAACAAAATTAAAAAACAAAACAAATGAAAAAAGAGAAATGGAAATTGCCTAGAAGTTTTTTTTTTTGAGACAAACAAAACATGTTACATGTTAATCTTTGTATTTGTTATTCTGTGATGGCTTGATAGGATGGGGGATGTTATTTAATTTTTTTTGTATTTGTTTAGACTTGCTTTGTGTTTAAGTATGTTGTCAAATTTGAAGAAAGTTGCATGGGGTGCAAAGAAGAAGACATATTATTTTGTGTTTGGGTTAAATGTTCAAATATCTGTTAGTTCTATTTGGTTTATAATGTCACTTAGCTCCAAAATATCTCTGTTTAGTTTTAGTCTGGTGAGAGTCAGATACTGAAGTCTCCCACTATCAATGTGTGAGAGTCAATATGTGTTTTAAGTTACAGCAGTTTTTCTTTTATGAATTTGGGTGCCCTTGCATTTGTTGAATAGATGTTCAGAATTATAATGTCCTCTTAGAGTGGATTCTTCCTTTGATGAGTATGTAGTGTCCTTTCCCATTTCTTTTTATTAGTTTTGGTTTGAAGTCTGTTTTGGCAGATAGTAAAATGGTTACAGAGCTTGCTGTTTAGTTCCATTTGCTTGGAATATGTTTTCCCATCCCTTTACCCTGAAATGATGTCAATCCTTGATGCCAAAGCATGATTTTTAGATGCAGTAGAATAATGAATCCTGTTTTCATATCTAATCTGTTAGTCTGTGTCTTTTTATTGAGGAATTGAGGCCTTTTATGTTGAAAGATATCAATGAATGATATTTGTATATCTTTCTTCTTTGGTTATTACGGTGTGTGTGTTTCTTCTCTCTTTTTGTATTTATTTATTTATTTATTTTTTACATTTTGACTACAGTTTCCCCTCCCTCATCTCTTCCCAATCCCTTCTTGTCTCCCCCTCTCTTATCCCTATTTTTTGATTTGATAGTCTAGGATTATTTATTCCTTGTGTTTTCTCAGATGCGCTTAACATTTTTAGGTTGGAGTTTTCCTTCTAAAGTCTGTAGGGCTGACTTTGTAGATATAAATTACTTAAATTTGGTTTTATCATGCAATGTCTTATTTTCTCCACATATTGAAATTTTTTTGGGTATTGTAGTCTGGGCTGTCACCAGTAGTTTCTTAGAACACTTGCTCAAGATTTTTTGGCTTTTAATGTCTCCATTGAGAAATACAGTGTTATTCTATAATGTCTGCCTTAATATGTTACTTGGTCTTTTTCCTTTGCATCCATTAATAGTCTTTCTTTCTTCTGTACATTTAGTGTTTTGACATTGGGGTTTTCTTTTCTGGTCCAGTCTGTTTGGTGTATTCTTCTTTTACCTTCGTTAGGCTAGGAAATTTTTCTTCTATGATTTTGTTGAAAATATTTTCTAGGTCTTTGACCTGGGTTTCTTTTCCCTCTTCTATTCCTAGTATTCTTAGATTTGTTGTTTTTTTTAGTATGTCTGATTTCCTGGGTATTTTTGTGTCAGGATATTTTTAGAGGTCTATCATTTTCTTTGACTGAGGTATTCATTTATTTTATCATGTCTTCAATGCCTGAGATTCTCTCTTCCATCTCTTGCATTTGTAAAGTTTACCTCTGTGGTTCCTGTTCCAGTTTCTAAATTTTTATTTCCAGATTCTCTCAAGTTTGGGTTTTCTTTATTGATTCTATTTCCACTTTCAGGTCCTGATCACTTTTTTTCCTCTTGTGTGTGTGTTTTTTTTTTTCATTTCCTTCTACTATTTGTTTGTATTTTCATAGTTTTCTTTAATGGATTTTTAAATTTTCTCTCTAAGGACCTCTGTTAGGTTATATTTATAAAGGCTATATTTTGGGGGGGGGCTTTAACCATCCTGCAATACTCAGGGCCTGTTATGGTAGGGTTGCTGTTCTCTAATAAAGACATACTGTCTTGGCTATTAGTGATTATGTTTTTAGGGATATGGGATTTGGAAGACCACAATTTTATGTGCTGATAACTGGTCTCGTCTTTGTTGGGTGAGTGTTTTGTTTCTTGATTTCTGATGAGCTCTGTGCTTCTTAGGAGAGTATGTTGCCTGTAGAAAGTTAGTCTGGGATACTAATAGAAGCTGTCACTGATGTTTCCAAGTATAATGTATCTCTAGGTTTGGGAGGTGACACTTAGGCAGGAGATAGGCTAGGAGAAGGTTGGTGACTGAGTCCACAGGAAGGAAGAAATAAGGGTGTTCTACCAGGATCTGCTTAGTTCTCTGTAATCAGAGCAGAGAGTGGGGATTACCAGAGAATGCCTAGTAGTTTGGGGGGGCTGGGATAATGCAATGAGTTCAGAGAAGGGTAGAGCTGTGTGATCTACTGGAGTGGGGAAGGAGGAATGGGATGCTGCAGCAGGTGGTTTGCTAAGGAGCTGGTGATAAGAATGGGAGATTGGACTTGGAGCAACAGAGGGAGAGCTGAAGATCTGCAGTTAGCTTACCTCTTTCCCTGGCCAGAGTTTCCTGTGGGTTCTGAGGAAGTGCCTGGTGGAGTCCTGGCCTGGCGTAAAGCAGTGAGTTGTGGGAGGGAAGTTAGGTGGGCAAGATTTGTGAGCTCCACTGGAGATGGGGGCTGCTGGGGGAGGGTGGCCTCAGCAGATGGCATGCTGCTAAACCAGGGTTGAAATGTGAGTGGGTGGGGCATGGGGATTTAGAGAAGATGAGGATTAGGTGAAGATCTGCAGTTAGCTTACCTGCTTCCTGGCTGGTGTGGTGAAGACTATCTTTAAAGCTCGGCAATGAGATTATCAAGCATGTAGAGAGAAAGAGTCACAGGACCACCAAGAAGCAAAGCCTGCGAGTTCTGGAATGGAAAAGATTAGTCAAAGGAGGAGGAACAGATGGACGATTCCTCTGTCATATTACAAACCTTTGGGAAAGAAGCCATTTCTTTGCATTCTTTCTACTTAGCATTTGACATAAATGCACATATTAAAATTAATGTTATAGTAAGATGTCTTGTAGATGACATTAATCTATGCACATCCTTTGGGTCCATCTGAACTGATTTTGGGTGGGAACAATTCAGCTGCCATCTTTCTGCAGCCAGGCTGTCTGGTGTGTTGGAATTTTAGTTGTTCTTGGATTTCTCTTGTGTAGAGTGGACAGAGTCATCTTCAGCACAACCACAAACTATTTGATGGCATGTCAGACTCTTAGAGGCTAATGCATACACCATATGTTTCAAAGTCCTGTGTAGTGCATATGTTTGCCCCGATCAGCTTGATATAATTCTTGTCTCACATATGATTTTCTATTAATAGTAAATCAGACAAGGAAGATATTATACAGAGTTTCAAGTTTGGGGAAAACGGACAGTTTTGTATCAGGTAACTTACTCACGGACATATTTCATTGCTTCACTCTCATTATATTGCAGCAAGTCAACAGTAGAAGGATAAAGAAGCCTCCGGTTCACTTGAAATAAAACACTGATGCAGTGAAATGAAGTTCCCATGGAAACCATTTGTGAACTGTTAACCTCAAAAGAACTTTCCCTTGTGTTATATCAAGCATATAGAGCTCTCTAAAGCTCCTAAAGACAAGCAAACATTTACTGAACCCCTAAGGTCTCCCCACACCCGCACAGTCTCAGAGAAAGCTTGCTTTGAAGGACATTATGATTTTTCATAGTGGTTTGATACTATGTATTTCTCAAGTATGTGTAGTGGGCTTGAGAATAGAAGGCAGCAGTCATTAGTCTCAGTCTGAGATACAGTTCTAAGTATTAGTTGGCTAATGAGACCAGCATTATGGCTGAGACCGAGCTGAGAGTTAGTAAATCCTCATTGATGTATGTGTGCTCATGACAAAATGTATGCATGTGGCTATGTGTATGGTGGAGGCTGGGCTTGGCTGGAGGGAGATGGACTCTGGAGCTAAAATTCTGAAACCATTCCAGGAAGTCTCTAGACTGAACTCTGCTAAAATAATTATAAACACTTTGAGAACCAAAGCTAGATTTTCCTCAAATAGAAGTTATTTCTTGGCTATGAAATTCACAATTTTTAGTCTCTGGTAAGGGATGTACACAGAGCCCCACTAGACTCAGTCAGTGACCTATAGAGTTGACTCATGATTGTCTAAATCCCCAGTAAGGTATCCCACACCTCTGTCCTGTTACTACATCCAGAAATTTCTCCCGTAGAGTCACTCACTGTTCTGAGTTAATACATTTAAGTTTAGGGCAAAAATGGGATTCCTTGGGGGATGGTTTTGAGTCAAGCAAGCAGTGGATGCTAGTGTGGTAGTTGAGTAACTGATTTCCCAAACAACACTTCTCAAATCTTGTATTTGGATGTCAGATAACTAGTTAAAACCGGAATGTTTGCCCCCTTTCTATTTCTATGAGTGGTTTACCTTTCCTTCACAGAATTTTTCCTGTTCATGCTTTTTTTCCACATTTCATAGATAAATATTTTCTGTCTTCTTACACTTGGATAATGCCCTATAAGTATAAATAACTTACTATTTTCCATGTGGGCTAATAATAATAATAATGATAATAATAAACAATTTATTAATCTCACCTAGGGGAGAATAAATGGTTCAGAAGAATTTCTGTGACAGAATCTCAAGGTCCAAATCAGGAGCAGAAGGAGAGAGAGCACGAGCAAGGAACTCAGGACCGCGAGGGGTGCATCCACACACTGAGACAATGGGGATGTTCTACTGGGAACTCACCAAGACCAGCTGGCCTGGGTCTGGAAAAGCCTGGGATAAAACCGGACTCTCTGAACATAGCGGACAATGAGGACTAATGAGAACTCAAGAACAATGGCAATGGGTTTCTGATCCTACTGCACGCACTGGCTTTGTGGGAGCCTAGGCAGTTTGGATGCTCAACTTACTAGACCTGGATGGAGGTGGGGGTTCCTTGGACTTCCCACAGGACAGGGAACCCTGATTGCTTTTTGGGCTGGGGGAGGGGACTTAATTGGGGGAGGGGGAGGGAAATGGGAGGTGGTGGCGGGGAAGAGACAGAAATCTTTAATAAATAAATAAATTAAAAAAAAGAAAAAAAAGAAAGAAATACAATGCCATTCTTGGTCAGAGTCATCAAATTCCTATTGCTAGACTTAGGGACAATGCTTGGCCTTTCATACATTGACAGATGATGAGTATCTGGCAAGCATTTGTTTTTAATTACCAAGATTAACTTGCCTGAGCAGACAATAGGATGAGATAGTAAGCTTTTTTATATTTTAGCTTGGATATGGTGAAGTGGTTTCTGTCACATGACTGAAATGGTGACTTTCCTCTGCTGGTGTTTGAGAGACTCTGCCTTGACTTTTCCTGCTTCTAGTACTTGTCACCCTACCTAGAGCCTCTAAATCCTTAAGGACATTGCTTCAGAGAATGTGTGACACTGGCAAGGACATGGTAGGCAATGATTAAGACTGTCATTGGAGTTGGCGAGATCAGAGTGGACTCAAAACTCTGGAGTCAGCCTCCTCATTTACAAATCAACAGAATTTTTAAAATCACTAATGATATATATTCAGTGTGTACAACGTTATTTATTGAAGTATGTAGTCATTGTGTGATGGTTTGCTACAGCGAGGTAAAACGTGTGTTAACTTATGTTTTAGGATAATATCGCTAATAATCCAGTCAGAATTATTTGTACATTGTCGTGATGCCAGGCACAGTGCTTGGTAAACAGAAAGTGCTCTGTACTAGATGGGAAGAATTAGCTCCCCCTCAATGCTTTATTTTTAACTATGTTCAAGAAGATGTAACTTAAAGAAAAAAACAATTCATTAAAAGCCACTTGAAACATTATCAAGGGTGTAATGAACATTTCCTTAGGAAGGCAGACTCTGGGGCAATAGTCCTGTGGGAGCTCACTGAGATTTCCAATAAAAGCCTCAGTTTTCTGTTGTTCATGTGCTAGGGAAAGATGTTTAACCCTCTCCTAGTAACTGTCCAGGAGTCTCACAACAAAGGGACAACGAGAGAGCAAGCTCGCCATCCAATTCTGACTGAGAACCAAGACAAACTAGAAGTTTTGATCCTAAATGCCAAGAAGCAAGAGTAGAGCTGTCTGTACAGTTTCCTAGACCAATTGTCTCACCCGGAAAGAGATGAACCGGAGGGGGTAAGCGCTCTGCTTAGGAGCCAGGTGGTTGTAATTCCTTGTGATTTCATACTAGTTTCAAAGGGTCCTCACTTGGAAAATTGGGATAATTGTAGACCAGCCAGCATTTAGAAAGTGTCTGGCCCATAGTTAGTGTTAGAAATTGTTTTGTTCCTTTGGTTCTGTGTACTTCCATGGTGTATAACTCCTCCCTCTTTCTCTTAATGATTCTTATTTTTTTTTTAACCTTCACAGACACTTCCGGAGGAGAATGGCTGCAGAGAACACTTCCTGGGTGGCAGAGTTCATCCTTGTTGGATTAACAGAGCAGTCTGAACTCCAGATCCCATTCTTCATCCTATTTCTAGGTTTCTATGTGATTACTGTGGTGGGAAACCTGGGCTTGATCACCTTGATAGCGCTGAACTCTCACCTGCACACCCCCATGTACTTCTTCCTCCTCAACTTGTCCTTCATAGATTTTAGTTACTCCACTGCTCTTACCCCTAAAATGCTGATGGGGTTTATTGTGAGAAAGAATATCATTTCCTATGCTGGTTGCATGACTCAATTTTTCTTCTTCTGCTTTTTTGTGTTTTCTGAGTCCTACATCCTGTCAGCAATGGCATATGACCGCTATGTTGCCATCTGTAAACCGTTGCTCTACAGGGTCACCATGTCTCCCCAAGTGTGTTCATATTTGCTGTCGGGTGTCTATGGGATGGGGGTATTTGGGGCTGTGGCCCATATGGGAAACTTACAGTTTCTAACCTTCTGTGCTGACAATGTCATTAATCACTATATGTGTGACATCGTTCCCCTCCTCGAGCTGTCCTGTAACAGCTCCTTCACCAATTTGTTGGTTGTTTTTGTTGTTGTGGCCATTGGCATTGTAGTGCCCATTGTTACCATTTTTATATCTTATGGATTCATCCTCTCTAGCATTCTCCACATTAGTGCCAAAGAAGGCAGGTCCAAAGCCTTCAGTACCTGCACTTCCCATATTATCGTAGTCTCTCTCTTTTTTGGGTCAGGAACTTTTATGTACCTTAAGCCACCTTCTAGTTTGCCCCTGGATCAGGGGAAATTGTCCTCTGTTTTTTA